>NC_052054.1:126061078-126661078 GCF_903992535.2 Arvicola amphibius | reverse complement strand
CCATGTAACTTCAACCAAAGAATTTACATCTGAGTGTTTTATGGAAGCATATTATACATGTAGGAGCGTGCTCAACGCCTAAGTAAGCATATGGGTGAAGTTTTACAGTCGCAAGGTACCTGCGTAGCCAGCTCCACAATTTCACTAGCAACCATGGAAGCAGGAATCACTCTGGCCTCAGTCATTTGGGTGTATGCATATATGCATGTATATACACACACACACAATGACTTCTAACAACATTGATATATAGGCATTAGGCTTTTTTATTGCGCTATATATTTTTCTCCTCTCCCCTCCCCTTCTACCCTCTCTCTTGGTCCCTGTGTTCACAATTTACTCAGGAGAGCTTGTCTTTTTCTACTTTTCCTGTAGATTAGATCCATGTATGTCTCTTTTAGGCTCCTCATTGTTATGTAGGTTCTCTGGGGTTGTGAATTGTAGGCTGGTTTTCTTTATATCTAAAAGCACTTATGAGTAAGTACATATGATATTTGTCTTTTTGTGTCTGGGTTACCTCACTCAATGTGATGTTTTCTAGATCCATCCATTTGCCCACCAATTTTAAGATGTTATTTTTTTTCAGCTGTGTAGTACTCCAGTGTATAATTGTACCACATTTTCCTTACCCATTTTTTGGTCAAGTGGCATTTATTTCCAGGTTCTGGCTATGACAAACAATGCTGCTATGAACATAGTTGAGCACATGGCCTTATGGAACAATTGAGCATCCTTTGGGTATATATCCAAAAGTGGTATTGCTGGGTCTTGAAGTAGGTTGTTTCCTAATTTTCTGAGAAATCACTACACGGACATCGAAAGGGGTTGTACCAGCTTGCATTCCCACCAGCAATGTAGAAGTGTTCCCTTTACCCCACAACCTCTCCAGCATAAGTTGTCATCAGTGTTTTTGATCTTGGCCATTCTTACAGGTGTAAGATGGAATCTCAGAGTTGTTTTGATTTGTATTTCTCTGATGACTAAGGATGTTGAACATTTCCTTAAGTGTCTTTCAGCCATTTTAGATTCCTCTGTTGAGAGTTCTCTGTTTAGGTTTGTACCCTATTTCTTTTATTGGTTTATTTGGTTTTTTTGATGACCAATTTTTTGAGTTCTTTGTATATTTTGGAGATCATCCCCCTGTCCAATGGGGGGTTAGTGAAGACCTTTTCCCATTCTGTAGGCTGCCATTTTGTCTTGTTGACTGTGTCCTTTGCTTTACAGAAGCTTCTCAGTTTTAGGAGGTCCCATCTATTAATTGTTTCTCTCAGTGTCTGTGCTACTGGGGTTATATTTAGGAAGTGGTCTCCTGTGCCAGGCATTAGGATTTTTTTAAATTATTTATTTATTTATTTATTTATTTATTTATTTATTTATTATGTATACATTATTCTGTCTGTGTGTCTGCCTGCAGGCCAGAAGAGGGCACCAGACCTCATTACAGATGGTTGTGAGCTACCATGTGGTTGCTGGGAATTGAACTCAGGACCTTTGGAAGAGCAGGCAATGCTCTTAACCTCTGAGCCATCTTTCCAGCCCCAGGCATTAGGATTTTTTTAAGACCCCTCACTTCTATCTTGTTTTGTTGAGGCTCACCTTTAAATAAGCTGGCCTGGAACTTACTATGTAGCCCAGGCTACCCTCAAATTTGCACCCCTCCCCCCTCAGCCTCTGGAGTGCTGGGATTATGTGAATGTGCTGTCACATCTAGGTTCATCCCCCAGTTCTAATGTACATCTGACCCTGAGAGCCATTGGTATGCCGGTTCGTGGTAAGAATAAGTAGGATGAGCGCAGACAAATGTCCATGCAGAAGTCAACCAAAATAAAGCCAGTGAGGAGAAACCCAAGCTATACTTAAGCTGCAACCCAGGATGCCACCTCCCCACTTACAGGCAGAAATCTTACTTCCCATCAGCAAATCAACAGGATGGACAAGATGGTTGTTTCAAACACAGCCCTTCCTTTAGAAACAGCTTTGCTTTTCTTAGTTTTCACCTCTTAATGAAAAATTAAAAAAAAAAACCTGCCATCCGTGTGTTGCCAAAATGACGTTTGCAGATAATAGCAACACACCAAGGGAGAGCCTTTTAGGCACCAAGCCCCCCCACTAAATGCTCCGTGCATTATCTCATATGATCCTCACAACGCCCAATAATAACAGCCTCTCCCATTTTCCCCATTTTACAGATGAGGAAACCCTGGCATAAAGAGATTAAGTAACTTGCTGGAGGGCATGTCGTGAGTAGCTGGCAATGCTTAACTTGCAGGGATAGGGCCTGCTGTAACTCCACTGCGGTTTCAGTGCTGGTGCCAACTTGCCTCTGCTGTTACATAGTTGGACAAAGATAAATGCCATGCGGATTTCATTCCTCTAGAGTCCAGGGAGATGGACTGGGATACTGTGTCCAGAAAAACCACAGGCTCAACTCTGGACGCTAGGATGGTCTTACTGCATTATTTTACACATATAGAAACAGGACAAAGAAGACAATGGGAAGAACTGAGGGAGAGCAACTTCCCAGCATAACCCCTCTTCCCAGTGGGGTAGCCATCACTGCCCAGCTAGGGTCTCTCCTCTCTTCCTTTCATGCTCTGGCTCATCCGTGGGCTCGTGGCCTTGCTAGCTTGCATTGGTGGCCCGTTGTCATTACTGAACATTCACAGTGCATGAAGAAGAGAATCCTGTTGCTTCATATGACCCTAAAAGCCAGCTTCCCTCAACCCCAAAGCTAGCTCAGGCAGAAAGCAGAGAGCCAGAGAGGTGCAGCCGAAAGGCTTCTCCAGCTTCCTGGGTGTGTTTGGTGTGTTTGGATTTCAGGTCGTGTGCGATCAGCCTCCCAGCGTATTTGTTCTGGCAACAGAAGTGGCTGGATGTGTGAAAGAAATCTCTCTGCACAGTTTTCATTGGAACCTTGATGTCATATGCCAAAGTCTTCTGTCTTGAGCACTTCCGAAAATGTCAAGCTGTGGCTTTGCCACATTTCCTGTGAGATTTTGTATGTATGCCTTCTATTTAGCTATTCATCCTGCAGGGCTGGAGACTGAGCCCAGGGACGCTCACGCGCTATGACTTCAGCCTCCCTTCAGCTATTTTAGAGTGTCTCTTCCTGTTTAGCTCCATCTCACCTGTGGTGTTGATCCAGTCTGCAGTTAGCTGGGTCCCCTTGCCCTGCTTTGCTGGGTCTGACTTAAGTCTTTTTGGTGTTGAGCTGCCTCTGAGCTGGAGTAC
Source organism: Arvicola amphibius (assembly GCF_903992535.2). Lineage (NCBI taxonomy): Eukaryota > Metazoa > Chordata > Mammalia > Rodentia > Cricetidae > Arvicola > Arvicola amphibius. Next base: position 126,657,847 of record NC_052054.1, on the reverse strand, counting down.
CTGGTCTATCGCTCTCTAATTTCTTCTTCTTTTTTTTTTTCCAGAGCAATTTTTCCAGTATAAATTACACCCTCAATTACTCTTCTCTCGCTAGAGCAGTGGTTCACATTCTAAGAAGCTGTTAGGGTGGGGGCAACTGGGGAGAGAGCCAGAGCCAGGAGGCAGGCTTGAGCCAGTGCTGGCTTGTCATCCTTCTCTGTTTAGCCTAGGAGGCAGGCCAATGTGTAGCCTTTGTGCTGAAGTCACTGGCGAGCAGAGCCCCTTCTCTGCCTTGTGTGGCTTAGATCCCTACATGACAGAACACCAGGCTTCGGAGAATCTGTCTTTCAAGGCAAGGGGGCAAAAATCAGCTAAATCCAAGAAGGCTTGCTGTCCGGAGCTGCTGTACCGTTCATTGGTTCCTGCATTCTTCCTCCCTTTGTAGGCCCACAAGAGGTGTCTTTTTATTTTTATTTTTTATTTTTCCCGCGTGTCTGTGAGTTGTCAGACACCTGGAACTGGAGTTAGAGGCGGTTGTGACCTGCCATGTGGGTGCTGAGAATTAAACTTGAGTCCCCTGGAAGAGCAGCAGCCAGTGCTCTCAGCCGCTAAGCCATCTCTCCAGCCCCTGGTATCACTTTCAACAAGGGTCGAGAATACTCATCACCCATTGGTTCTCATATAACACCTGCTTTGACCAATAAGATTTTAGCAAACACGATACAAGTACAGGCTTGCAAGTATGCTATGATTAATTTGCTTCCTTGTATCTCTGTTCTTTCCATGAGAAGAGTACGCCCGGGGAAAACACAAGTCCAGGGGACTAGAGACGTGTGTGTACCAAAGCTTCCCCAAGGAAACTGGCAAAGCCCCACCAAGCCTAGAGCAGACTGACCCAAAGAGACATGATCAATAGGTTTGCTTCACCAGACTCTGTGTGGCTTGCAGATGCAGCCACTGGAGGAAGGAGTGGTGGGTTTAAACACTTGAGTTTTAAGGCTGTCTACCGCCCAGCAATAGTGATGGCATCATATCTTTTGAGGCTATGACCGTGATCATATGGTAACCAGAAACAAGGACATTTTGCAAATACCCATTATGAGCATTTGGAGAATAGGCCAAATAGTCTCTGGAAGGGAACCCTAAGGATCTGAGTTCAGATCCACCCCCACGCTCAGCCCTAGAATCTTAGATCTTTTAACTTCCTTGTCTGTTACCACAGGACTACAGCACTCAACGTCAGACTCTGAACATGAGATGTCAGGAAGCTAATATGGGTCTTAGAACTTCATTGCAAAACTTGAGAGGGGGTGGGGAATATAGGTGAGAGTTCAAAGGGTGTTTTTACCTGGGTATGAACTGCTACATCCAGCTGCCAGTGGTGACACACGCCTTTAATCCCAATACTTGGGAGACAGAGGCAAGAGGATCTCTGAGTTTTAGACCAGTTTGTTCAACATAAGCATTCCAATCCTGCCAGGGCTTTACAGTGAGAACTTTTCTCAGATAATCAATCAAACAATCAGTCAACAAGCAATCAATAAAAGAAAGTTACATCCAAATGAATGGCATAGATGGATAGAGCAGTGAGGTGAATGAGTTTTGAAAATGTATCAACCCTGAGAGGTAGAAAAGCCCAGATACAAAATAATGTCTCATCTTCTCCACCTACCCCCAGAGACTAAAAATGCTACCCTCAAAGTGTGGACACGCATGAGCAGGGAGGAGAGGGCTCTGAAATTTGCTCGGATAAGGCAGATTCCTGGCAGTTCTTCTCTTGGGATATGCAAAGCTGAGAAGGACTTGGAAATGTTTGCTACCTTCGGGGACCCTCTGGATGCAGGTGATACTCAGACATGGCTTCCAAGCTGGCTACCAACTGAGGCTCAGCAGATTTTCCCATCCATTGCCAAAGTATAGAACATTACATCTTTCATAGAGGGGACAACTGTAGCTCACTGAGATTAAATGGCATGCCTGTCCAATCATTACAGCTGGCAAGAGAAAGAGAAAATAATTCAGCTTTTGACCACTCAAATCTGTTTTGTTTCTACTGGATAACACCAATTCTTCTTGCCAGTGGTCTGGTTTTACCCACAATAGCACAATTATGCATGGTTTTAGATGTGCTGGAGTTTGGATCAGTGATCCATGATGAAGCTATGGGGTCTACAAATGGAAAGATCAAATCCTCAGCTTCTAAGGCTGTTGAGGTAGATTTTTATTGAATATACACAAACTCTGAATATATAAAAATAAGAGAATGGTTTGAGCGAGCGTGTTTGTTTTGATCAACAAAACCTACTGAAAACATAAAGCATAATTGCCTATCCTTGACCATTTACAAGTAAGAGTTGACATTCCACCTCTCCTAAGAAGGACAATTTGAATATACATTTGAAAGTACAAACGAATGTTTCTTGTTTTCTGATAGTCTAATCTGTTCTTAGTCCCTGTTCTATTGCTGTGAAGACACACCATGAACAAGGCATCTCTTATAAAAGAAAGCACGTAATTGGGAGCTTACTCACAGACTCAGAAGTTCGGTCCATTTAGTCATCATGGCAGGGAGCATGTTGCTGGAGAAATAGCTAACTAAAAGTTACGTGCTGATCTGTAGGCCAAGAGAGAGAGACCCACACTCAGCCTGGCTTAGGCTTTTGAAACCTCAAAGCCACCCCTAGTGACACACCTCCTCCAACAAGGCCACACCTCCTAATCCTTCTCAAGTAGTGCCACCTCCTCATGACTAAGCCTTCAACTCAGTGAACCTATGGGAGTTTTCTTCTTCCATTTACCACAGGCCTTAAGAACTTAACCTGCAGAGATAGCCACCGGAGTACAAGGCTCTTCTGGGTAGCTGTCTTTTGAGGAAAAACTGGCCATGACAGGTGGATATTGTAGCACTCACCTGTCATCTCAGCACTTGGGAAGTAGAAGCAAGGGAATCACAAGTTCATATTTGGGCCAGCGAGCTGTCTTAATGTGTAAAGACCTGTTTGCCAAACCTGATAACCCAAGTTCAGCCCTGGAGCACACATGGTGAAAGGAGAGGACTGGCCCCTGTACGTTGTCCTCTGACCTCCATATTTGTGCTATGGCAGGAACATTTTTTAAAAAATCATGATGTAGTAAAAGTTTTTTAAAAGCTCAAGGTCATCTTTGGCTATAGAGCTCATCTGAGTTAGGCTACCTGAGATTCCAGTTCAAATGTGAAAAAGAAATGGCAGTAACTTATAGTCACCACAGTGAACAGATAGATGAGTGATAGGCCATTCCAGGAAAGGAGGGCGGTGCAGACCTTTGTGTGTTCTTGCAACATTTCTAAGACACTCTTCTAACAAATATTGTTGCCACAAGTATTCATAGCAGAGGGCAGACGAAGAGTCAGGAATGTAAAGGTAGATGGTCACCGTGACGTAGGTGGCGTCAGTGGCGGCAGGCTTGCTCTTGGTCAACTTTTCCCAAACTAAATGGGAAGTGCTCATCCTTGTATTATTAAAAACATAAAACAATATAAGAAAGGGTCCCTCTCCTATCTATTATGTTCTAGGTGGGACATACATGGTCTCAACCTATAGCAGCTAACAACAGAAGCTATCCTATGATCAGAGAGGAGAGGAGTTGAGTAACTGTAGGCAGGGTGAAGGAGAAGTTTGGGCTTATGAGGATCAAAGGTCTTTCTGATGACTTCACCAGTGTTGAGAAAGGAATTAGGTAGGCCAGAAAAACAATGGAAGCCAGGTAAGGGCTGCCAAACAGGACACTCTCTTAATAGAGACTGAGTCTTCAAGAAGCAAGACAGGCCGGGGGCCAGGAGGACCACTTTGACTGGAGACGCAGAGACCAGCAAGGATGACTCAGAGATAAGAAGAGAAGGGAGTGAGGCAACACCAGAGGAGCTTGGATGCCGAGATAAGGATCTGGAATTCTGTCCAGGCGGGCGTTTGACCCAGAGGCAGTGCACACAAAGCAGCGTGCTGGGGAAGACAACCTGGCTCATCTTCACCAAGTGGATTGTTTATTCAGGGGCGAGGAAAAGAACCTAAAACCAGGACAGTCCTATAAAAGTAGAAAGGGAAAGACAGACACCAAGCTATTATGCCTCAGCTGACCCTGCCTGGACACGACTTTGACATTCCACAACTATGCTTACCTCCCCTGGCAGGTCATAATTACTGTGACAATTATTGTCTTGGGTTTTTACTGGTGCACAGTGCTGTTGACTGGGTAAGAACATGACAGTCAAAGGCAACCACATTTACTTATACCCTGGTTCTTTGTCCCTGTACTCTCAAAGCCTGACAGGCTGGGGTAGCTAAGTGGTAGTATCTGCTTGGCATGTATAAGGCCCTGGGTTCAATCTCTTGCAGATCCCACCCCCCCAAAAGAGCAACACTATTGAGCCCCTGTCTTCCAGCCTAGCAGCACTGGCTATTTTGCCCAATGAGAAATTATGACAGAAACCACTTCCTGACAACAAAGTTCTTTTCCTGGGATTCAGCTATAAGTTTAGTTGATGTTTCTACCCAAAATGTCAATCTTCAGATGACTGTAGGAAGACAGCAGGAATTACAGTTGAGGGGACTCCAGATAGCCAAGGTAATCCTGGCTCTCCGGGCACTGCTTCTCCCAGGCAGCTGTCCCATTGAGTCCAGTGTGACTGAGATCTTGGCAACATTTAGTGAATTGAATTAATTATGAAACATCACAACCAGGTCCTCCGTACCTGCAGGTTCTGCAGTTATTCAACCAAACAAATACTATATAACAAGCATTTACATAAAACTAGTATTGTGCTAGGTATTATAAGTCACCTAGAGATGATTGCTTTTTTAAAGGCAGATTAAGGTATATGGGAGGTTATGCACAGGTTATATACAAATATCATTTTCTATAAGGGGCTTGAATATCCTTGCCTTCTGGTATTTGTAGGGGTCCTGATTCAAAGGAACAGATGTTCTTTGTACACAGTGGTTGTCTTAGTTACTATTCTATTTCTGTGAAGAGGCATCATGACCAAAACAACTCTTTAAAAGAAAGCATTTAACCGAGGGCTTCCTTACAGCTTCTTTTAGAGTGTCGGTCCATGGTCATCATGATGAGAATCAGACAGGCATGGTACTGGAGCAGTATCTGAAGGTTTTACATCTTGATCTGCAGGCAGCAAGCAGAGAGAGCGACACTGGGCATGGTGTGGGCTTTTGAAACCTCAAATCCCATCCCCAGTGACGTACTTCCTCCAACATGACCATGCCTGCTAGTCCTTCTAATTCTTCTCAAACAGTTGCAGTTCTTGGCAACTAAACATGCAAATATAAGAGCTGATGCGGAAGATTCTCATTCAAACCACCACCGCAGTGGTGAAACCTACATGCTTCTAATAACTACAGGCTATCGTTATTGTCCACTTGACATCCCAGATGTCTGCAGGGGCTTTGTACTTTTCCTCAACTTTTTTATTTGTTTGTTTTAGATTTTATTTTTAATTATGTATGTCGTGTTTGTGTGTAGGTATGTGGAAACCAGAAACATCAGATCCCCACTGGAACTGAAGTAAGTCACCTGCTGTGTGTGCCAGGACTAGGCCTTGGTCCTCTGCAAGAATAGTACCCACTTGTAACTGCTGAGCCACCTGCCAGTCTCTGCTTGCTTGTTGTCAGATAGGGTTTCACTCCGCAGAGCGGGCTGACCTTGAACTTGTAGCAATGTGCTTGTTTCAGTCTTCCGAGTGTTCAGATTACAGGGATGAGACACTATGCCTGACTTTTTCCTTTCCCTTCCTTTCTCTTTTTCTTTTTCTGAGACTTGATCTAGAAAAGTAGCCCAGACTGGTCTTGAACTCACAATACTCTGACCTTGGTCAGCCAAGTGCTGGATTGCAGGAGTGGCCACTACTCCCAGCCTCTCCGTCTCTTCAGTTACTTACTTGTGTCCTCTCCCTCCTGCTGTCCTTGCTAATGTGCGTTCCTCTAAAGGCCAAATTTTTAATGTTCTTTAAATCATTTTTCCCTACTGACAAAAATATTACACAATAACCTAAGAATTGGCCTTATTCTCCAGTACAAAAGGTAGTCGTGGTAGACAGTAGTTTCTACAGATTTGTTTCTAGAATTGTGAGTGGCACAATATTGAGATCCCGTTTGTGTAAATGTCTAAATAGTAATAAATGTCTGAAGAATCATTTGGGGGATGTACAATGTCTGTGGCAACAGTCACTTTACTTTGGCCTTATGGAAGAGAACAGATTTAAAGATATGTTTACTTGCCACATGTGTTGAAGATGCAAGGAGAGGGTTCCTCCAGAGGAGCCCATCACTACCAGTATGGTGAGGCTGCCTCAGGAAGAGGGACGGTTCCCACCCCAGCACTAAGGACAGGTGTAGATTATAACCAAGGAACAGAGTGGAGCCTGATGGGGGGGTCAGATCTAAGGAAAAGCATTAGGAGTAAGGGGGAGTTCTAATGGACTGACTGGCGATTTGAATGAGAACACTCCCTGCCCCTTAGACTCAGATGTTGGTGGGACTGTTTGGGAAGGATTAGGAGGTGTGGCCTTGTTAAAATAATAGGTGTGTCATGGGGGTGGGGAGCCATTCCCAGTGACTCTTGCTCTGCCTCTAACTTGCTGAGCTCTCTGCTATTCCTGGAGCCATGCTGTTGCTCAGCCCTCGTGGACTCTAACCCTTAGAAACCTCAAGCCTCCGTCATGGAGTTTTATCACAGCAGTAGAAAAGGAAGACACTGGCCTGAGAGAATTCTTGCTGACCATGGGGTGATCTGACATTTGAAGTGGGGATTTTCACTAAACTGACTGAGCACGATTCTTGCTCAAAATAGAATCTCTAAGGACAGGGAGAGAAGCCCACGGTCACCCCAGTGGAGCCAAGAACTCCCAGGAGATGATTCAGTTTGGTTAAGAGTCTTTGCCAACACCGCAGCCAACACCGAGGGGAGTATGGGTCTATATTCCAATAACACTTGATGCGCAGTCAGGGCCCAGCCCACTCTGCGCTGCCAGCCCTCTGGACATGGTACTGCCCCACAGAGACATTCACGACTTGATGCGCAGTCAGGGCCCAGCCCACTCTGCGCTGCCAGCCCTCTGGACATGGTACTGCCCCACAGAGACATTCACGACTTGATGCGCAGTCAGGGCCCAGCCCACTCTGCGCTGCCAGCCCTCTGGACATGGTACTGCCCCACAGAGACATTCACGACTTGATGCGCAGTCAGGGCCCAGCCCACTCTGCGCTGCCAGCCCTCTGGACATGGTACTGCCCCACAGAGACATTCACGAGCCACACTCATCATGTTACAGTTTCCTGTCGTCATAACTTTAGAAGTTTAAAGGTGAGTTCAAATTCAAGATATTTTATTTAACTACAGACATCCAAAATATTATTTCAACATATAATCAAAATGTGGAAGTACTTAACTTTCTTTTATTTGTACAGGTCTTCCAAATCCACCGTTTATTTTATACATGCAGCAGATTTCAGGTCAGACTAGTCACACAGCAAGCATTCAGTAGCCATTTGTTGGATAGTTCAGCTGTGGAATCTAGACTGATTTTGTATATAGATAATTATTATATATATGCATTTAAAACAAGCATTGTCGTACACACATATATGTATATATTTCTATTGAATAGTCTTTCTTGGCAATCTCTTCCTACATTCCAATAAAGCATACTCCTGGAGGGAGCTGTTCTAGAGGTGCAGTAATAATTTTATAATTTAAAGACTTATTTTTATGATTTTTAATTACATGCATGTGTGTGGATATGGCCTGTGGAGGCCAGAGGTGTTGGACTCCTGGAGCTGGAGTTTTGAGCAGTTCTGAGCAGTCTGATGTGGGTAATGGGAACTGAACTTGAGTCCTCTAAGAGAGCAATGTAAGCTCTTCGCTACTGAGCCATCTCTCCAGCCCTAGCATTTTAGTACTTAGATTTCTCATAATCACTGGTTCTTGATCTTTAGGTCTCAGTCAGCAAACATCTCTATTGTTCTTAATTTTGGACTGTTACTTAAAATAAAGTAGTAATTTTCTTGAGAGTGCACCTTTAGATTTGTTTATTTTTAATTGGGGCCAGGCAATGCTGGATTAATACTCTATCACTGACCAATATCTCCAGCTAAAATGAATTGTGCATGCGTGTTGACATGTGCATGTTCGTGCACGTACTCATGTGGGCGGCCAATGCTGATTGTCTCCCTCCTCATTTTTTGAGACAGGGTCTCTCATTGAACCTAGAGCACAGCGACTGGCCAGACTGGCTCCTCTCGACCTTCACGTGTTAACCTATGTCTGCCCCCTGCCCTGGCACCAGGGCTGCAGACACCCACATCCTTGCCTGGCTTTTACAGGTGTGTTGGGAACCTGAATTTAGGTTCTAACACTTGCATGGCAAACACTTTACAGACTGAGCCATCTCCCTACCTCTGCCCCATTTTGGGGGGACAGGGTCTCTAACCCAGGTTGGCCTTCAGCCTCATTTTGGCTAAGAATGACCTTAAACTTCTGCTTCTCCTCCCTCTGCTTCTCAGTCTGAGATCACAGGCATGTACCACCATGCCTATTCGTATGTAGTTGGGACTGGATCCAAGGGCCTGTGTGTTCTAGGCAAGCACAACTCAACTACATCACCAGCCCCTAGAGCAAATCGCTGGGAGTTAAATTGCTGGGTCAAAGACTGTAATGATATTTAGCTTTTTAATTACTATTGTCAAGGTGAAGAGCTCGAATTCTGTCTTGATTTTCTTTGTAATGCCAAAACGCTGGCACTCGGTGGGTAGCTGCGAAGCGAACAGATAGAGCTTTCCCAGAGTGAGTGTTCGGAAAGAGAAATAAGTAATTCCGGACAATAAGGAGACAGAGATTAAAGCTTAGGTCATGTGATGAATGACACATGTTTGGTGTTTATTTTGTTCCTCTGAGTTCATCCCAACTCCCACTCTTTCAAGGAAACCTCCAGGCCTTGAGTCTCAGGCTGTGGTGTCCTGTGTTTTGCATGGAAATTGCTTTCTATTTATGAAGGTCAAAGTGAATCCTAGTCTTCCTGTTGAGTAGAACCGTTTCTGGCTAAACTGGAGAAGGAGTGTTTAGAGATTTTTCCCATTCCTGGGGCATCGGGAATGTCTCTGTGAGACCCAAAACATTGGGAGTCCTGGTCATGTCTGTCTGTCAACTAACCACACATCCCCTCTGGAAAGATGGAAGGCTCCTTCCCCTAGGCATTCTGCCTTATCCTCAGAGGGTCCACTCTCCAATAGCCAGGCACATGGATGAGAACGCCAGCTACAAAACCCTATATTTACTTTGAAATCACCTCCTTCCCTCCAGTTTTTGAGATTGACTCCTAGAATCCATGGCCAAGTTCATGCTGCTGACTGGACCTGAACCGCACCAAGAACTCTTGGCTTGTCTCCCTTGTTCCAGTTTCCCTCTTCCTGCTCAGGTTCACCCACACACCCTGTTCATTCATGCTCTATGCCCCTTCAAACACAATCCTAAACCCTGGGCATGGCCTCCAGGGAAGACCGAGGATGCCCAACACCTATTGTTAATTAAATGAAAGGACGGGATTTTAAAATTTGCCAGCCAGTGCCTTACATACAGTATAATTCCACTTCCATGTGGAATGAATCATCAGATGATAATTTATCAAGAACCAACTCTATGCTAAGCACAGCACCTCAGGCAACTGGCCAGGGTCGCCGAGTTCATCTGTCTTTTCTGCTGATGTGGAACACTTCTCTAAACAACTTGCTTTTATGGCACCTTCAACAGTCTCTTGAATCACTCTCTGCTTTCCCCAGCTCAGTAGTCAGTTCAGCACCTATCTTATGCGCCTGCGTCTAAACATACGCTGCATAAGTTAGTCCTTACAAGAATCCTCCAAGGAAGCTATGGTCCCGTTTTACGTGGAAAAAATGCGATGAGGTAACTCTTCCCGTTCCCTACGTGCCCACAGGTGTACGACGTCTGCATTTCGCCCGAGGCGTGACTCACTTGGTGTCCACACCCTGTCCACCCTGAAGCCTGGGTTGAGCAGGAAGCATTTGACCCTTCAGGGATGGGAACATACTGTACCCAAGGAAATACCTGGGGCCAGGAAGACATTCGTGCACGTGTACGGAGCACACTTGCCACTCTACACAGCTAGGCAGCTAGAAGCAAGGCTCTGTCTTGAGAGGGAAGATGGGAAAAGACAAGGAGTAGCTGATTGCAGAGGCCCTTAAGCTGCCTTTCTCCACATCTCAGAGTACCTCGTTGCCAGTTCCCAATAAAGAAAATAGGAAACTACATTGTTGAGTGGAAACTCCCCCAAGTGCATGAATGAGAGCTGGCTTGTCCAGTCTACTCTGTTTAGGGGCAGGCAAGGACTAGAATCCAAATTTGTTCTTCTGGTGAATGTTGATTTTTATTTTTATTGGAAAAAAAAACCCAAAACAAAATGACAAAAGCAAATGGCTTTTGTTCCTTTGGTACAATTGTCCGAGTCATTCTTCAGCGTCCACTGGAGACAGGGCTAGCAGGTAAGGGTACCTGCTGTGAAAGCAAGAAGACCTGAGTTCAAATCCCCAGTACTCCTGTAAAACTCCACACGTTCTGTAACCCCAGCATTGAGGGGCAGAGACGGGCTGATCCACATCGCTCACTGGCCAGTCGGTTTAGTTGAAACACAAGGCTTCTGGTTCTATCACACACACACACACACACACACACACACACACACACACACAGAGCTGTTAGCTCTGTGTGTGTAAGTCTTCTCTTTCATATCAAGTCCTGTCTCCTGCCTGCTCCTGTATTTCTCTTGGATGCCACCCAGTTCTTCCAAGATCACGGTGTTCTGAGGAAGGAGCAACCACATCCACACCATACTGTTATTTTGAGAAAATGAAAGCTAATCGATTCTGGCAAAATTATTGCCATCAGAATGACAGACGTTCTTTGGCTCTGAGGGGTGACATCTGTAAGTCAATGAGGCTCACATTTCCCCTCTCATTCTCCCTTCTCTCTGAAATTCTACTTCAAGCCATGTATTTGCTGCCTCAACAATGTCAAAACTCTTGCCAGAGGCAGGGACATAGAGGGAAAGTATTCCTGCCTATAAACAAAGGAAAGGTTCCAGGGGAGCGACTTAGGACTTGGAGGCTTTTATTAGAATTGGCAGCAGGAAAATGAAAGTCTCCGGAAATAATGACTCTATCATTAGGTCATTTGAGTAATGCAGTCTCCCTGCAGTGTCTGAAGAAACGAGGCCTCTGCCTCCTCCCTGGCTGCTCATCCCCATAGAAGGATGACTCCTTCCTTCCCTCAGTGTCCACTGGACCCTGGATATTTATAGAGCACTTGAAGAGACACAAAACAACAGCCAAGCTCTCCTAACTGCAGGAGGACCTATACACATGGCGACAGGGCTCAGGGGTAGACTCTCACCCACAAACCTCCCCTACAGAAGTGCTGAAAGCCATTGCTGGCCACCTTGGACCTTCTGCACTGTCCTGCTTCCACATGCACCTGAGTTCATCCGCTTGAGTACTGAGATGCTGCCAGCTTGTGAGATGTGGGCTGTGATGTGTTGCCTCTGGATTAGATACCAAAGGACAGGAAGTTCAGTCCCATAAAAGTGAGCCCAAACCTAAACAGAGAGACCATTCTGGGTCCAGATGACGCATCTGCTCTTCCTTCCCTAACCATGTCCATAAAGCCGTGCTGAGCCTTGTCCTTTCCTTTCTTATCCCCAACGATGGGGATGCTCTACAATGATTCCACAAGTCAAATGCAGGGCAGGACAGACATCTGTCCGTTTTATACCTCATCTCGGCCCCCCACCCCTGCCGTGTGTGTGTGTGTGTGTGTGTGTGTGTGTGTGTGTGTGTGTGCGCGCGTGCAGATGTTTGTACACTTGGAGGTCAGAGGTCAATGCCGTGCCTTCTTCAGTTGCTCTCTGCCGTATGTTTTGGAGACAGAGTCGCTTACTGAACCTGGAGCTCGTGAGCTTGCTGGCGAGTGCCAATGACCCTGCTTCTGTTTCCCCGGTGCTGTCACCATGGGCGCATCTGGCTTTTCATGTGGGTGCCGAGAATCCAAAGAACGGTCCCCGTGTCTGTTCCTTAGGCACGATAGTGACTGGACCGTCTCCCTAACTTCTCTCATTCCTGGTGCGTCTATTTGAAAACATCAACTATTTTCTCCATCTCTTTAACATTATTAGTTTTCTTTTGTTGATGAATACAAATACAACCCAAGTGGTTGATTACACAAAGCTGCTTAGGAGATCCCGGGCTGAGGCGAGGTCTTTCCAATCATGGTCCCCGATATCTCATGTTCCAAAATGTTGCCTCATCTTCATCCAGTGTTTTCTCCCTCCAACTATGCTTGCCTTCTCTTCATTCTGACGGTGGATCAGGAGGTTTGAGGGACAGTAAGAGCACTACTTAAGGCTTCCGTCCAGCAGTCCCACTCCTGTTACCAAAGACAGAGTGAGTGCGTGACCTTTTCATCTTTATTGATAATAATCAAAGCCTGAAAACAATCTGATGTACATCACACAATTGGCGAATCCACATAATGGATCTTTTTCTTCTGAGACAGGGTTTCTCTGTGTAACAGTCCTGGCTATCCTGGAATTCATTCTGTAGACCAGGCTTGCCTGGGACTCTCAGAGATCCCCCTGCCTCTGCCTCCTGACTGCTTAGATTAAAGACTGGCTCATGGAATCTTACTCACTGATACCGGTGACCATACGGACAAACCTCATTCCGGCTGAGTGAATGGATCCACAGACACGCGTATCTGTAGTGTAAGCTGCAGACCTAGAACGAGGAGAAGGCTAACCGGAAGGAGACAGGAGGGTACTCCTGAAACTCTACATTTTGAAAATGATTCCTGTCTTGATAGAAGTGTGGGTCATAGGAACGTACGCTTTTATTGGAACTGATCAAACACTGCAATCTGACATGTCAGCAATGTCGCTAACCATAGTGTAAAAGAGGAAAACAGAGGCACACACAACAATAGGAAAACTGTACAGAAATAACCAGTCCTGAGAGTGGATGACCATAATCCCAGCCACTTGGCAGCCGGAGGCAGAAGAGTTGGTTCAAGCCATCATGGGCTAGATAGTGAGTTCGAAGCCACTCAGTAACATCCTGTCCCCAAATTAAAAGATAATGAGAGTTACAGATACAGTTCAGTAGAAAAATGCTTAAAAAATACTAAACAAAATGTATCATTAATTTATATGTCAGAATTTATGCCTGAGTTAACTGAGTTATTTCATGCAACAATCTCTGGGGGGGGGGTCAATGCAAATGCACCCTTCCACATCAGAACACCCTGGGCCGTCACGCTACTGGGCGACTCGCTCCGTGGCAGTGTATACTGCTAGAGCAAGCAAGCATGCTAAAACTGCCACTTGAAAGTCTCTGCAACTTCCTGATCTTCCATTAAGTATTAATCATTTTTTCTGTGTTACAACATTCAGATTCGGTGGCTATCATTAATGTGTAGAAGAACCTTGAAGTGACACAGTTTTCTAAGTGGCTTACTTTTACGGCCACTATCTCCACTCTACCTGGCTCGGCATCCCCGACTCTCTCTTTGCTTGGTATCTCAGGACATTGTTCAGTCACCAGCTGCCTTCTTGGGACTTTGTCTGGGGCTGTTACATCCCCTGGGCTGAGCCTACCTGACAGATGTGGAGGTAGTGTCAATCCCGTGTGGATGAGATCACTGGCACCTTAAGAATTAGCGCCCCTTCTGAAACTGAATACAAACTGTCATTTCTCATGCTTTTGACCTCTCCAGGATGAGAAAATGCATAGAAAGGAAAAGGTACTCTCAAGCATAATCCCCGCAAATAGACTCACTTTATGAACTATAACACCTGAATTAGAGTATGATTAGAATAATGACAGCAGCTGCTTACTGTGTTGTGCAGACGCCATCTCGTACTGGCGCCAGGCGTCTGCAAGGTGAAAACCTGTTGTGTGCACTGTGTAGATGAGGAAAACGAGGCACAGAGACATCACTCGCTCATGCCCACACTGTTGTGTGCACGGTGACATCCCTCACTCATGCCCACAGTGTTGTGTGCACGGTGACATCACTCGCTCATGCCCACACTGTTGTGTGCACGGTGACATCCCTTGCTCATGCCCACAGTGTTGTGTGCACGGTGACATCACTGGCTCATGCCCACACTGTTGTGTGCACGGTGACATCACTGGCTCATGCCCACACTGCATGGAGGCTTTACAAGGCAGGGTGACAGACAGGAAGGACTTCACACTGCTCTTACCTACCGTTGACTTTGCAGACAATGTCTGGTGTACCTATGAATTCTTTGGGCCTGCCAGGAATCTGAGGCCACCAGGAGTAAGCCATGGACTCCTTGGGAAAGTAGATGCTTAGTGTTCAGCCTAGGGTTAAGCATCAACCCAGCCAGGATGCCACTAAACTCCGTTCTTCCAGGAAGTCTCAAACCTCTGAGTTCCTGGTGCCTCTAGTCAGCAAACTTGGCTCACAGGTCCCAAGTCCCCAGAAGCTGGAAGGGTTAGCAGCTGGAAGCCTGTTTGCAAACCATTAGAAATAACAATACCTGATCCACCTCAAAAAAGGGGTCTTGATTTAAGCAAACTACTTAAGTACCTTTTGTGTTAAATGCAGGGGTGGAGCAGGCTGCCGGGCTTTTATTTCTTCTGGAGGTGGGACTTCATTTGGTGGCCCAGCCAGGCCTATCCAAAGACGGCTCATCCTTCTGACTGCTTCTCCCTGGAATTCTGAAAATGGCTGTTTGTAGTTAGTGATTTGGTGCTGGCCTCTGTTTTTCTGGCCTGGCCAAGGGATGGGGCTTTCTGTTTGCTGTTCACCTGATGAGATGTGTTTACTAGGTCTTTGAGGGACTCCCAAATGTGCATGTTGCTTGAATCCTCACCACTCAATGTTACTTCTGCCATGCTTTTGGTTTGTCTGGCAAGGCCAATGAGACCGCATAGCAGCCAGAGCTGACTTCAGCTCCCAGGGCGGCAGCTGAAAGCTGATATAAATCTATCCTTCTGAGGGTCACAATTTAGGACAGCAGATGGGCGTACAGTTAAAATCTTACAGAGATGTTCTCCTTTCTGCCTCTCTGTGATTTATTTTAAAGGCAAGGATGCCAAGGAAGGCTCCCCATTCTGTGCCTGGCATGTGCAGTTCTCTTTTTGCTGTGATATCAGCTGGGCCACCTGCCCTCAATCTGAAATTATCCTCAAATGATTTGTTCCTATTGATATCAGTTAAAGATGTCCCCGAGGAAAGAAACGGTACACATTGAAAGTGGAATCTTCTCTGTTTTAGTGTGTTTTTTGTTTTGTTTTGGTTTTTGGTTTTTTGAGACATGGTTTCTCTGTGTAGCACTGGCTGTCCTGGGACTAGCTCTGTAGACCAGGCTAGCCTCAAACCCAGAGATCCACTTGCCTCTGCCTCCTGAGTGCTGGAACTAAAGGTGTGCACCACCGCCGCCTGGCTGTTTTTTACTTTTTTAACTACCCAGAATTTGCTGAGTCCCACTAGTGCTGTGTCCAGAACAATGATCCCTGTGCACAAGGCCTATGATGTACCATAATTAACTCTAGCAGGAAGCCTTTGAAGATGTTGGAGGGGAGGAAACTAGATTACTGGTCTTATTGCCCTTCCTACCCTCCCTTGGCGTGACAAAGTACCTGGCAGGAGCAACGTAAGGGAAGGACTTACTGTTGGCTTGCAGTTGAATCGCAGACAAGGCACGGAGGCATGTGCAGAGGCAGTGGTAACTCCTGCCCGTGACAGCGGGGCCCTGAGGCAGCTTCCTTACATCTTGAAGGACCAGGAAGCAGAGGAATCTCAGGCTGACCTATAACCATAACCCACTTCCTCCTGCAAGGCCCCCACTTCCAGTGTCTTCACAACATTCCCTCAACAGCTGGGGACCCATTAGCTGGGGACCAAGTGTTCCAACATACGACACTGTGGAGACATTTCACATGCAAACCAAACAGTAACCATTACAAAAAGATTTGATTCCAACAAGGGTATAGACGGATTTAGGGTTCCTCAGTTCACTTTAAGGGCAGGTGTACTAACAACTAGCCATAATCATGGTTGATGGGAATGATGGTTTTCTTTCTCACTGACATCTCCTTGGAAGCTGCTAGAAGGCTTCTGGTTCGCAAAACCTTTCCTTTTTTTAAATTTATGGTATTTGTTGTTGTTGTTGATGATGATGATGATGTTTTAAAAGATTTATTTTTAAAACAGTTTTAATTAAAACAGAATTATATGACTTTCTCTCTCCCTTGCCTGTCTCCCGCCCCTCTCAACAGAGAAGTCTTTTGCAAGCGGCAAGGTCTGTGAACTGACTTGCTCCTTGCCCTGCGGTGAAGATGAGCGTCATAGAAGACCGCATTGTCCAGCATGGCGGCTGCTAATCACACGAGGATGTTTCCATTTAAAATCATGCGCCACGTCACGATGCTTGAATCAACAGTGACTGCATGTATGAGATTGTATCACTTAGGGACACCATGCTTGTCTCAGCCTGCGTAAGTCTGCGGCATGATTTCACTCAGGATGAAATTGCCCAACTAGCCTGTCTCAGAGCGCGTCTCCCGCATTTAGTAGTGCATTATAATCAGAATGAAATCCAAATGAATCTTCAGTTCGTCGGTCGCATTAGCCGCACTTGAAGTGTTCAGCAACACACGGGCCTAGTGACCGTGATAGGACATGTAAGACATTTCCCTGTTTCCAAAATGTTCAATTAGAAAACGTCATAGGACAAACTTCTTAGCAGTAGCTACTCAACTGGTCCTAGACCGTGGTGAGCGGCACCGTGGCTCCCAGGACCCTGAGCAGACTAGAGTAGGAAGATAGTCACATCTGCACTGCAGCCACTGGAGTGAGAGTGAACGACACCTTCAGCAAACCTTTCTTAAACATACCACTTGGCTTAATGTCACCACAAAAAGCCTGAGAAACCTCAGCACAGCGCAAGACACAATCTCTGCCCCGTGTTTCTCATGACCTCTAAGCTGAGGCAGGAAATAAACAATAAGCTTAAGTAATCTAAAAGGCAGACCTTTGATAAGGAGCAATAAATTATTTGGAGGAATAAACTGTGGTGGTTTGAAAGACAATGGCCCCCAAACAGAGTGACACCATTATGGGGTATGGCCTTTTCGGAGGAAGTGTGTCACTATGGGGGCGGCTTTGAGGTCTCTTTTGCTTAAGCTTCCTTCAGTGTGACAATCAGTTGACTTCCTGTTGCCTGCAAGATATAGGACTCCAGCACCACATCTGCCTGCAAACTCCAAGCTCCCTGCCGTGATGACAATGGACTGAACCTCGGAAACCACAAGCAAGCCACCCCAGTTAAGTGTTTTCTTTATAAGAGTTGCTCTGGTCAGGGACTGGAGACATGGATCAACAGTTAAGAGCACTGGCTGCTCTTTCAGAGGTCCTGAGTTCAATTGTCCGCAACCACATGATGGCTCACAACCATCTGTGATGGGATCTGATTCTCTCTTCTGGTATGCATGAAGACAGGTCCCTCATATACATAAAATAAATAAAAACTAAAAAATTTAAAAGCGTTGCCATGGTCACGGTGTCTCATCATAGCAGTAAAACCCTAACAAAAATATGAACCAAAAAAGATTCATATATATATATATATATATATATATATATACACACACATATATTTATATATATGTATATATATGTAGTGGGGAGCAGTGGGCTGTGTTCCTGCAGCCCAGCTCCTGGCCACCCGGCTAGCTTATGCCCTGAAATAACAACACACAAATTGTATTCTTTTAAACACTGCTTGGCCCATTATCTTCAGCCCCTTTCTGGCTTACTATCACATATTGCTTAACCCATTTCTAATAATCTATGTAGCTCCACGAAGTGGTGTCTTACCAGGAAGATTCTAGCCCGCATCCATCTCAGAGAGGAGAGGCATGGCGACTGTCTGAGTCATCTACCTCACTTCCTTCTTCCTGTTCTGTCTACTCTGCCCACCTAAGGGCTGGCCTATTAAATGGGCCAAGGCAGTTTCTTTATTAACGAATGAAATCAACACAAACAGAAAACTCTCCCACATTATCTATCTATCTATCTATCTATCTATCTATCTATCTATCTATCTAGAGACAGCATATATATGCTTGAAGAGACACTGATATTTAGCAGCCAAGAAGATAGGTGTATGTTTAAATAGTGGAAACTACGAAAAGCTTTGGAGACTTGCAGGGTGTTGGAGTATAAAGAGGGAGAAGGGGAAAGACAGGACAAGACACTCCCATTGAGAGATGTCTTAGTCCATGTTGCTATCCCATTGAGAGATGTCTTAGTCCGTGTTGCTACCCCAGAATCACTGACTAATTTACAAAGAGAAATGATTTATCTCTCATTGATGAGTTTCCAGAAAGCCCATTATGGAAGACTTTCTGGCGAAGACCTCACTCCAGACGACAGAACGGGAAGACAGCATGCATACATTTGAGTAGGAGAGGGTTTTCATTCCAAGTCTCAAGCTCTTTCATGGTCAGAGTGAATCTCCCCATGCAGGCAGAGTCCTTGTGGCTTAATCATCTGTGAACAGTGCACTGTGTAACATTGCTGCACTGGGGTTTGTTTTCAATGCATGTATTTCAGAAGACACATTCAAACTGACTCTCGTGAATGAAATGTAGGGACTTATTTTAAAAAGTACTAAAACTTTCAAGATGACAGCAGGCGTACATTAAATCCAGAGAGTACATGGGTTTTAGGCCCATGGAGCAAGCCATCCTGCTTGCAAGAGATGCAGTTAAAGAGAAAATTGGACCATGCCATTTGGGGCTTCCAATCACACTTTGGGTTTGAATGTGTCCTGAAGGCGACCGGAGCATGACATTTTCAAACTACAGATGGAAGATGGGACTTGCTTATTTCAAGACCATGTGCATGGCAGTACTAAAGGAAGGTTGGGAGATGGGTCAGACTGTGAAGGGCTTGCTGTGTAAACATAGAACATGAGTTCAACCCCGAGCATCGCAGTGAGAGACAGGCTGGATGTGCAGTGCACACACATCAGTGGAATGGGCTGCATTTATGTATGTAGGAATATAAATATGCATGCACAAATATAACAACATTAAATAGGTAAAGACCATAAATTCTAAAAGAAAACGGAGTGCAAAGGGTGAGGGAGGAAAGGGAAAATAAAGGTAATTATAGTTTAGTTTAAAAAAATTAAAAAGTTAAAAACAATAAGGTAGAGAGTGATTGAACACAACCAATGTCAACCTCTCGCCCACATACAAACACACATACACACACAGAGACACACAGACACACACAGACACACATACGCACACAGAGACACACAGACACACACACTGACACACACATGTACACACATAGAGACACACACAGACACATACAGACAGACAGACATACACACAGACAAACATACACACAGACACACACACTGACACACACATGTATACACATAGAGACACACACAGACACATATAGACAGACAGACATACACACAGACAAACATACACACAGACAAACATACACACAGAGACACACAGACACACACACTGACACACACAGACACTCACACAGACACACATATATACAGACACACACATATACATATATACAGACACACACATACACACAGAGACACACACACATGTACACACATAGAGACATACACACTGACACACACAGACACACATACACACAGAGACCTACACAGACACACATACACACAGAGACCTACACACACAGAAACACACACACAAACACATTGAGACACACACACATACACACAGACGCACACACACATACAGACAGGCACACACAGACACATACGTACATACATAGAGACACACAGACACACACACTGACACACATACACACAGAGACATACATACACACAGAGACACACAGACACACACACACAGACACTCAGACACACACACATACAGACAGGCACACACAGACACACACACACGTACACACATAGAGACACACAGACACACACAGAGAGACACACACAGATATAGACACACACATACACACAGACACACACACATACACACATAGATACACACACTGACACACAAACACAAACACACAGACACACACATACACAGACACACACAGACACACATACACACACATAGACACACATACGCACACACACAGACACACAGACACACACATACACACACAGACACGCATACATACAGACACATACACACAGGGTCTGGAAAGGGGTAGGAGAACAGCAGTAATGGGAACTGAAGCTCTGTGAATGGTGGACACACCCAGGTGGCGTATCCCTAGCAAGGCTGTTTTTCACTGCAAACTCTTGTATCTCTTGCTCTGTAGGTTCTAGAGCAGTGGTTCTCTACCTGTGGGTCGTGACCCCTTGGGGGATGCAAATCAGATATCCTACATATCACATATTTACGTTACAATTTATAACATTAGCAAAACCACAGTAGTGAAGTAGTAACAATTTTATGGTTGGGGGTCATGAACATGAGGACCTGTATTAAAGTAAGGGCCGCAGCAGAGGAAGCTTGGAAGCTGCTGTCCCGGAGTCTTTGGAGTCTTGTTACTGCACTCAGCAAGACTGAGGTTGAAGGAAAGTGGAGTCTTCCATGCGCCATCTCCCATAGGGGCAGATGCTTTCCCTAACCCAGTCTAGAACAGTTTGGTAAACCCTTTTCGGTCAAGTCTGGAAACACCACATGTGAGAGAGGCTACGGAATCCTTACGTCACAACCCCCTTCAGTTCGCACTTCCTGACGTGTGTGTGTGTGTGTGTGTGTGTGTGTATTTGTGTGTGTAGGTACCATTTCATGGGCCATTATCAGAGGGTTCCACTGTCAATTCCTGACTAGGGACGCGCCCCTTTGGAGACCGATGGTGGCCATGGAGCTCATAATAAGTAGGGAGTAAGGCAGCTGGGGAAGGACTGGAAGGAGGGTATAAACAAGCCACCATCCCTGAGGACAACTTCAGAGGCACCTCTGGTAGCAGGACGAGGAACTCTTCCCAGCGCCGTCCTCCAAGATTCTTGGCGATGTCTGACACTGAGCTCAGGGATGCGTCCTCACAGGTGAGCGCAGACACGCCATCTCTAGTACTCTTGCAGGTGGACCAGAATTCTGATCTCCACACTCTGAGATGGTCCCTTCATTTTGCCTAGCTCCAGTAAATGCTAGGGAACTACCCTTGGCTGCATCTCTTCGACATTAATGGATGGAAAAATAAAACAGATACGCAGCAGAATCAGCGAGTACGTTTCTACAGTCTTGTTCCTAAGATGCAGTTGGTTTTCAAGGCTGGTGTGGAGCACAGGAGTCTCTAGCTTGTTTGTTTGTTTTCCAAATGAACCTGGCTTGATCTCAGCAGAGGAAAGGGGCAAGGAAGCATATTTAATGTACTTGAAAAAAGCCAGGGTGTCGGCACAGACTGCAATCCCATGACTCGGAAGATGGAGGCAGGAGAATCCGATGTTCATAGCCATGCTCGGCTACATAGTGAGTTCGAGGCCAGCCTGGGATACTCAGACCTTGTTACCAAGAGCAACAGAAGTGTGCTTGAATGGAAATGAAGACACAAAAGAGTGATGTAAGTCACAAGTTAGAAATTGGCTATTTCAAAATGGAAACAAAAACAAAACAATCACATTGTTCCAAATAGTCTCCTCTCTGTCTCTGACCATAATTACCCTTGCTTGGTAATTCTGACTGGGGGAGGCCTTATAGAAATTAGGGGGATTTGACAGGCAGGTAGAAGACTGTAGAATGATCGGGTGTGGCCAGCTTTATGTCGGGGAGCCCTTTCCTGGTTGTCCCTTGTACCATGAGTTCTAAGAAGCAGCAGGCACGATCAGTTGTTTCAGAGGCGGGTTAAGGGGAAGGGGAAGGGTGTTAGGACACAAGAGGTGTTTAGACCTCTGCCCCAAGGGACTGCCTGCTCAGACTGAGCCTTGCGCCCGCTTCTTTTGGACTACAAGTCTTCTGACATGAAAAGCTATCCTGATTCAGAGGCTTGGCTGGCAGAAAAAGCCCAGGACCTGTGGGCTCTGGGTGGCAGGAGCATCTTCTGGGCTGCAAAAAGGACCAGGCTGCTCAAAAGGTACTTGAAGTGAAACTAACTAGAAAATGCCTCCATATGGCATATTATTAAAGAAAACCCCTGTAATTATTTTCAGGCTTTAGAGAATAAAATCCAATTTACCTGCCAAAGAGGAAGACCAGCTTACTCTCACCCAGACTGCCGGGGCAGTGTGGCTCTCAGGCCTTTCCCCTACCCAGCTCCACTGCTCAGCTCCTATCCCCTTTATTGGTAAGGACAGGGTAGAGGGGGGTAGGAGGGAACTGGAAAACCCTTCCAAAGACAGCAGTGTTCCAAGCACAATCACACCACTAATTACTGTTAAGCCTGAGCCCTTTTTGTGTTCTGAGGGAGCTCCGGCATGTAGCAACCTCTTGGGGCTTCTCAGTTCAGCCTCATTTCTGAACGGGGATTGTTTTTCTTCCCCTCTTCCCCTCTCAGCGCGGGCTCACCATCACTTCCTTCATCCTTGCCTTTCTCTTCTTCCTCTTTTTGTTTTTGTTTTATTTTCGTGCCCCCCTCCTTTTTTATACTTTTCTGATAGCATTTATTTTTCTTCAGGGGTTGTGTTTTAAGTCTCTAAATGAAACTTGACTGCCCCCACGGCCCGTTGGAGAAGCACAAAGGCGCCCCATTCCACTGGCTACAGTAACGCCATTGTGTGTCCTAACAATGCACTAATTGGCGGTGACAATTGTGGAGTTGGGAAGGAAGAAGGGGGCCCCTGCTCTTTTCCAATCAGGGAGCCATAGAAATGAAAGAGGAGGAGGAGGAGGGATCTTAGAGATGGGAATGACGGAGCAGAAGTGCAGGGTGCTCTGATTTGTGCTGGGATTTTTAAATTAATAATCAAACCCTTGAAGAATGGAATTACTAAACAGTTGGAGGAGAACTTTGGATATTGGTGATGAGGTGGGGGGAGGGAGAAACATGGGAGACTACCCCGGTCAACTCTGGGAGAAAGGAACCTGAATAGTTTGAGCTTGTCCAAGCTCTCCGGTTTCTTGCCAGCTCAGAAGCAGTGAGGTCCCCATTTCAACCACACTCAGAAGGGGGCAGGCAGCCAGAGGAGGGAGGAGTTTAGCCATCTTCTTAGAGCAGTGGTTCTCAACCTTCCTAATATTGCGACCCTTTAATCCAGTTCATATTGTGGTGACCCTCAACTATAAAATTATTTTTGTTGCTACTGCATAGCTGTAATTTTGCTACTGTTACGAACTGTAATGTAAATATCTGTTTTCCGAAGACCTTAGGTGACCCCTATGAAAGGGTCATTCACCCGCCAAAGGGGTCCCCTTCCACAGGATGAGAGCCTCTTCCTCAGAGTGTATCCCATTCCAGGAAGCCCGGCAGTATGGAAGGTGCTACTGGCGTCTAGAATATTCTTAAAAAGGAATTACCTAGGCTGACTGATAGGGAACCTCCCTCAGCTAATGACCTTTAAAAGGCTGGACCAGGTTAGGGTGTGACATTTTGGGTGCCCATTATACACCTAAGGTTGGACTTATCTTTCCTGTTCCATGAATTTGCCCCTTATAATAAAAAAAATTATAACTGGAATCTTTTGGCATTAGTTTGGGATTGGTTGTCTCATGTCCTCACCCCCCTTTTTAGTTAACAGCCGACATCCTTCTATCCCAGTGCTCTGGAGGCAGAGGCACTTCTGAGTTCAAGGCCAGCCTGGTCTAGAGTGAGTTTCCAGACAGCCAAGGCTACACAGAGAGAACCTGTCTCAAACAACAAAACAACAACAAAAGAGGAATTGGTGAATGTACACATAACAGCCCCGTGAATTTGGGGGGGACTCAAGAAGGACCCCTGAAGCCTGCAAGAGCCACCTAGCTCTAGTCTCCCCCACCACCTTATTTTCCACACAGTGAGTTGTCTTCCCATGCCAGCTCCCACTGTGCCTGCGCCCCCCCACCCCTTCACCCCTCGGAAGTGTCTCCCGACTGGAGAAGATGGAAACACACTCTTTCTTGCTTTCTCTTGCAGCCTGCAGACAGCAGTCCCTGACAGCCGCTATTCCTTTCCTGTGTGCACCTCAGGCGCCTCCTCTCACATCCCTCTAGCTCCACAACCCCGCTAACCCTACAGGAAAAGGTACCCGGGGAAGATGAAGTTTCCTGGGGTTAAAGAACTTGCCAAGTCACCCAGTACGAAAGCACAGAAGCCAGGATAACACTGGACTCTCAGCTCGCCCTTTAACTCCCTCAGGATGCTGTTCTCCCAGCAAGGGCACAGAGAGTCTTGCCCGGATTGTGCACAGGCTGGCTCTCTCTGGTCTGTTCTGTACTCTGATGGCCAGGCTGTATCTCTTACATCACTGCGTCTTCAGCATCTAATGGAGTGGCTGCCATGCAGGAAGCTCCATGGGAGCTGAGGCCGGGGTCATGGCACTTGAGTCAGTGAAGTGGGAAGGAATGTCAGTGATAACAGGCTTTCTCCTGACTCCACTTTTGCTTCATCTAAGCCCTCAGCCTATGGGATGAGGCCACAATGAGCCTCCCTTGGCCACTAGTCTCTGGAAACCCAGTCACATACATATTCAAAAGTGTCTTTTACAGCTGGGCAGTGGTGGTGCACGCCTTTAATCCCAGCACTCGGGAGGTAGAGGCAGGCGGATCTCTGTGAGTTCGAGGCCAACCTGGTCTACAAGAGCTAGTTCCAGGACTGGCTCCAAAGGCTACAGAGAAACCCTGTCTTGAAAAACAAAACAAAACAAAACAAAAAAAAGTGCCTTTTACTAATCTTGTAGACATTTCCCAATCCAATCAAAGTGACAATAAAATTTACCATCACAGTGGGGCCTCAGTATCACAATCAGGGTGATTGTTGGGAGGGTGGGCATTGCCACACAGATCCCGCAGTTTCAGGGGCTCACACCTGAAGGATCTGGAAGAGTGAGTCGATAGCAGGCCTGAGAATGCTGTTTCAAACACATTCCCAGCTGACTCACGATCCTGGTGTGGCGACCTCTGAGAATGCCCACTGTGCAGGCTTCACAGCCCAGCAGGGAATTCCAACCCTTCTATTACCTCTGTCTTCTTGTGACCTGAGATAAGGAGTTTTATTAAAAGCAAATTAAAGTTAAAACATTTTGACCATAATGATAGATAATCATAGGCTCCTGTCTATTGTAAAGAATAATCTTAATCAAACCTCCATTTATATCTGATGAAAAAAATCAGTTATGTGTCTAACCACAGGGCAAATAATGTCATAGTCTGGCAAACATTTCGGCTTCTGCTACCGAGGGATAACATCTTGCAATCTTATTTTATCATTTCTAACACTGAGGGGCTGGAATGCACCTTAGTTGCCAGAGTGCTGCAGAGTCCTGGGTTCATTTCCCAGCACCGAATAAACCAGGCATGATGGCTCGTGCTTGCCATCCCAGACGTGGGAGGCGAGAGCAGAAGAATCAGAAGCTTAAAGGTTGTCACCCCTGGATACAAAGGAAGTTTGAGGCTGATGTGGGTTATATGAGAATCTGCCTTAAAAACTTTTTTCTGGTATTTTAAGCTGAAATCCTCGCCCAGTAGGCGGGCAGTAAGAACATTTGTGTTCTTGGAAACAGCAGGTGACATAGTGGGGTGAAGAAATCTACCTACAGGGACTCCAAATCCAGTGCTTTGGGTATCAAGATGATATCAGGCAACAGACAGGGACTCCGGAGACCCGGGTTCTTCCGGCTCAGTTCTATAGGATCCCACCCTAACTCTTGGGCAGACTGTGTCAGTGAGTCCGGTTCTGCAGGCTGCTGAGTGGTGGCTTCTCGGGTGAGGGAAGTTTCTTCCTGGCCTAGTAGAGCCTTCTGAGAACCAAGTGGGAATGGTGCCCTGGCAAGGCTCACGCTGCAGTAGCTGTTGGGTGTGTTGGCCCAGTGAGACCACAAATGCACATGGCAAAAAAGAAGGAAAAAGAAAAGAAGAGCCCGGGAGAGGAAGTAGGCCAGAAATGAGCTCTCGATGAGGGGAGAAACTGTTTACAGCATGGCTGACAGAATCAAAGGCATAAAGATAAACCAGTGTTCTGACGGGCCCTCTTCAGAGGCTCACCTGCTCTGGCTGCCTTACTCCCCAGAAGATTCAAATTCCTGCAGGCCAAGCGAGGGGTTGAGGTTGTGTCCTGAATGGAAGGAACCCTGACTATCAGGACTACCTGGAAGGGGCAGGGGGTGGGCATGGGGCTCGGGTCTTCCACTCTAGAGGAGTCAGAAGTGCCTCCTCTCTCTACCTTCTCGTTTTATGTGTATATATGTGGTTTGTGCACGCATGTGCATGTGTATGCACAGGGTGGGTACCCATGCATGTGCACGGGGGCCAGAGGAAGATACTGGCTTTTTTTCTCTCTACCTTTCTATGTTATCCGCTTGAGGCAGGGTCTCTTACTGAACCCAGAGCTTTCCTTGCTAGCATGGTGGCTGGCCAGCCTTGCTGAGTCTCATCTCTGCCTCCTGCCATGCCTGGAATTTTACCTGGGTGCTGGGGATCGGAACTCAGGTTCTCATGGCTGCACAGAGCATGCACACCAGCTCTCTGGCTCCAGAATTCTTCTTGTTTAAAGGACTCGCTATTTGAACAAATCCAAAACGTATGTTTTTGAGACATTTAGTTAAATTCGATTTGAACAGTTTCCATGGTAAACCAGGGATTGATGCTAATTTTGCCAGGTGTGGGAGAACATCGAAGCTGACCATGTGACAATAATATCTTTCTTTGATGTATACTAAGGTTAAATGGGGATAAAATGTCATGTCTAGGATTTTCTCTGGAATATTTGATTTTTTTTTAAGGGGAGAGAGGAGCTGGGAGTTAGTTCAGCTGAAGAACTCTGGTATGAGTGGGTACCTGGGATTGATCCCCAGCACTGGGAGATTTCTTTAAAATGAACCACTGAACACACCCTTAGTGACTAGTGTGTGACCGTCCGTGAGGAAAACTTTGGGGGTGGTTTAGGAAGGACTTCTTTCCAGGGCTCTCTCCATCTCCAGCTGCCTGCTGACACAAGCTCACTGCACACACTGGCACTGGGCACTGCCTTCTTCCCTCCTCTGTTATGGTCGTGAATGTGCCAGCCAAGAGTCACCGAGCCGTCTCCAGCCAGACTTCCTCTCTGGCCATCACGACTGCAATCAGCTGCTTCCTAGGTGCCTCCTTCACTCGTGGGCAGCAGAGAGAAAGCCATTTGGGGAGGTCGACCCAATTTAGAATTCAAATTTACTCTCTGCCTCCGCAATTAGAATTTATTTCCTCTTCAAAAGACTTGAATTTCAGAGCACAATGCCTCTAGCCAGGCCTGGGTGTGTGCAGAGTGATCCTAATGGAGAGAGATTCTGGTTTATTTTCATAACAGCATGTACCTTGTGATACCCTCCCAGCCTGACATTATTAAGGGAGTGTTTCCACAATGCAGCACAAATCTAAGGCAATTTGGATGTCCTTGGACCCAGAATTAATATGTGCTTTGTATAGTCTTGTAATTCGGGAGGCAATTTTCCATAACACACCGAGAGATGTTCCTTTATACCTTAGAGATAATTTAACTCAATGTTCATTTGGAAAAATTACTGTGCTAATAGCTCTTCAGCCACTGAACAACAGACTGTATCAGGGGAGTCCGGACAAAGGCCGGAGGAATTTTCCCTGGACCAACATAACAGCTGCCTGGGGTTGCAGAGCAGGCTCTGAAATAGTGTATGAACTCATGACCTCTGGCTGATTTGTTTAAAACCCATAGCTCTTAATGAAGAGCTGCAGAATAAAGGTGGGGGAGTAATAAATTTCTCTACTGCCCAGGTAAATCTGATGTCAGTGCACACAAATCAGAACTTCTATATACCCATCTATGAGAACAGCTTGCTTTCCTAACTGGACACTTCTGGTCAGGCCAGGAGGGAGCAGATGCAAATGAGGGTGTGGCTTGCCTCATGCTTCCTGGGTATCAGGCACTAGATACCTGGGTTGTCATTGAAGGGATCCTCTGTCCTTACCAGAATTTAATATGATGATGAGAAGAGATGAACCTTTTCATGATCGAGAATACAGTTTCTAACGACACTCCTTTGGGAGGCCACAGGAAAGGACTTGGTAGACCCCCATTCATTTCAAGTTGTTTCTGCCCTTGACACTTGCTTCCCAGTGAGTTGGAAGCAAACTGGGGTTGTCGTTGGTTTCCCTGAGAGCGTCAAGATCACGTCTTGGGTAGGAGACTCTGAAGGCCTCCATCAGTAGAAGACTCTGGGTTTTCCATCAATGCTGGCATTAGACAAATGTCTGACTTCACGAAGGGGAGAGATATTATAACTCCTTTCTGTTTCTATTCATCTGTACTTGGCATTTGGAAATCCAACAGGGTCTGGACTGGAATGACTTGTTTTTCTTTCTTTGAAAGCCTGGTTCTCCCTCAGAATCAAGTGAAACTTGTATTCAGGTTAAGAGCTCCTGAATCTCTTGAACCCTACCATTCTGGGAAAAAACAAAACAAACAAAAACAACCCCCCAAGACCTGATGATTCCCATTTTAAACACCGCCATCTACTCAGATCACTGCTCACGCTCAGGACTGGGGCAGGAGCAGACCCACACGGATGCCCCGACACAGCTGTGCACGACCTCTGGAGACGACAGGCACTAGATAAGCAGGCGCTAACCACACCCTGCGAGGAAATAAAGGGGGTGGAAAGGTGATTTTTTTAAAGCTTTTATGAAAATCATCGCTACTGGTAAGCATCAAGTTCCCAGGTTCTTCTGTCTTGTCTGCTGGGAGAAGAAACGCAGCACAGCCTGACTGTCCCTTCACCCGCACACGGCAGCCCCACCGTGGGCCACCACGATACTAACATTCATTTCAAGGTAGCTTCCACATTTAGACTAGCCGCCCCTCCCTCCCGTACTGGGGGTTCAGCAGAGGCCTTCCACACAGTGGGCAGGCAAGGCTTTGCCACTGAGCTAGGTCCCCAGTCTTTACTTAAAACTCTGAGACAGAATCTTATTAAATTGTCCCTGCTGGCCTTGAACTCACTCTATCCGTCCTTGAATTTGGAATCTTCCTGCCTCAGCCTCCTGAGAAGTTGGGATTACAGGCCCCTGTCACTACAGGGTTGTGGTTCATAACTTTCAGAATACACCAAACCTGCTAAAGAGGCCCTTTCTTTACTTTTTGTGGTACTGGGGATCAAATGCAGGGCTCTGTCCATGCTGAGTACTGGACTACCGAGCTCCGTCCTGCCCGCACTCACAGAGCTTTGAATATTCTTACTACTCAGTGCCATCCAGAGAGCTTCTGACTCGACCGTCTGTGGCCTGGCCTGGCCTTCTGCTCTCATTTGTGTTTGAATGAGGGAGTCACTGACTGGAGCATCTTTAGCCCCAGCACTCAGGAGGCAGAGTCAAGCAGATCTCTGTGAGTTCGAGGCCAGCCTGGTCTACAGAGTGAGTTCTAGGACAGCCAGGACTGTTACACAGAGAAACCTTGTCTGAAAACAAAACACCACAAGGGAGAACTCAGTCATGCCCTCTGAGTGTGGCAAAGACAGACGAGACGTGGGTTGTCATCCAGCCTCTGGTGGCACGAGCACCTTCCCTTTGAAGGTGCCCAAGCATTTCCTCAGACACGTCCTCCAGCCGTGACCAGCTAAGCACCGGCTCCAGCTTCACAAAGTGAAACATTAACTCGCTTCCTTCTGTTACGGATTGTGGCAGGTCTGGTGTGAGGATGAAGTCCAGTCACTCCCAGAGAAGAGTGTGGGCTGGGCTGTTTCCTGTGTGGACAGGCAGGGCAGGGCAGGGCAGGGCAGGGCCTAGATCGGGTGTGTCTGGGGAGTAAGGCTCAGGGTTCACCCCTGGCAAATGTTTAGCCAGAAATACCTTTGCTAGTCTCTTTACAATGTCCTTCTTTGGGGAAGCAAGTCCCAGTGGTGCTTTGGAAAGGCTCCAAGGACACAGTTGTTGCACCCTCAGGCCTTTTTGGTGGAGGGACAGTTGCCTATTTTTAATAAATTCTTATCTCTCAGAGGCTACTTGAGAGCAAAGACACCTGCTCTTTATTATTTTATTTTATTTTACTTTATTTTATTTTATTTTGAGACAGGGTCTATGTAGCCCTGGCTATACCTGAACTGGGTATGTAGACCAGGCTGGCCTCGAATTCAGAGAGCAGCCTGCCTTTAACTCCTTAGTGCTGAGATTAAAGGCGTGTGCCACCATGTCCAGCTCTTTATGTCCTCATCTCCCAGAGTGTGCTCCTTAGTCACAGCCTTTTCCTCGTCATGCTGATGGACTGGCACTTGCCCGTCATGCTGATGATGGACTTGCACTTGCCCGTCATGCTGATGATGGACTGGCACTTGCCTGTCTTATATGGAGAGGACCAGCGAAGGGATATGGGAAACGAAGTCTGGGGAAGGACATTCAGCTCGAGACATTTGTCTCCGCACCGCTTTGACTCCGCAAAGGACACCAGGACAGGACACTGCACATTCCACGTTACACCGCTGTCCACCTGACATGGTCAAGAGTCAGCTGGGGCGGGAGTTTCAACGGAGGGACTGCCTAGATTATGTCTAGATTAGATTGGCCTACAAAGTCCTTCCTCCCCACGATGCTTTTGCCGTGATGGTTTGCTTCTCAAGAGAAAGCAAACTCGAACAATACTTCCTGTAGACACAGGAAAGGTGAAAACACTATAGAGTCATACATTTAGATGTAAGGGTGATTTTAAAACAATGGAAGGGGCTGGAGAGATGATTCAGCAGTTAAGACCCCTTGTTGTTCTTCCTGAGGACCAAGGTTCAAACCCAGCAACCACACGGTGGCTCACAAGCGTCTGTAAATCCCGCTCCAGGAGATACAATGCCCTCTTTTGAACTCCTTGGGCACCAAGCATGGATGCAGCACACAAACACACAAGCAGCACATTCACACACAGAAGATAAAATAAAAAAGCTTTATCCTCCTCCTCATATAAACAGCCTACTTCCCATAGAACTCAGATCTTGATTTGTACGTTGATGCCATGGACTCACCCCCCCCCCCCCTTTCCTGAAAAAAAAAAAAAACAACAGTATTTTAATAAATCTAACATTAAAGAAAGTACTTTCATTGTTGTTTATTGAGAGAGAGAGAGAGAGAGAGAGAGAACTTTATACAGTTTGGAACGGGTAAAAAGAGATGCTTTGTCAAGAGCACAGCCTCCGCTTTATATTATTACAGTTACTATCTTAAAAGATAATAATGTAAACAAAAATGTGGATAAATTAACCCAAAACAAAAAGCAATAAAATCCAGACAATAAAGAACACACGAATCAGCACATCAGCTATTAGAAACCACTACACAGAGGGATGGAACAGCTCAAATGCAAAGTCCTCATTGATTCCGTACCGCACGAGCGGAACTAAGGGGCAACGACAGGGATCTGACGCGGGCGGGAGCCCGAGAATCGTCTGCATCACCACCCTCTCGTGCTCCACCTGCAGCCTTGTCATTCTCCCCAGAGACAGAGAACAACTGTTTACAGTGAGAGCCTGACAGGAGGCCAAGGGCAGAACACTCCATCAGCAAAGCCTGCTTCGGTGGCTCAGCAGGTCGCCCGGGTTGCACACAGGGACACCGTCATCCATATGTGTCTTAGAGGCTTCCCCCTTCTCATGCGGGACACAGGTGGCAAAAGGGAAAACACTTTTGTGTTGGTGTCACTTTTGAACTTAATAAGGACCAAGTTCATAGACTTGACATATTCAGTTCTGGGTAGCTAGTTTCTTCCCTCATTGACCTTGGTGACAGACATTCCCCTGAGTTTGGTTAATGAAAGCAAGCAAACAGAGAGTGGCTAAGAAACATAAAACAAGGTCAAAACATTGTATTTTGTCTTTTGTATTTCCTGGTAAAAGAGCCAATGGCACTGAAGAAACCGATGTTCCACTCCAATAACGTGTTTGCAATGTGAATCCCTTTACTTGTGAAGTTAAGGCACCAGGTTAAGCAAAGGTGGAAGGTCCGATGTGCATCATGGAATAGTCAGGCTCCAGGTACACTGTGTACTAAAGAGTGGCCAGCAGGAAGAGCGAGGAGATCCATGGTGAGCTGAAAGGTCCTGCAGGCTTCAAGTGGGTCAGACTATACTAGACTATAAGGCACTCCTACAGGGAAAGGAGACAGTGGGAAGGAAGAGCCATAGACCAGTTCAAGAGGCCCACATCTGGACCAGGGATGAGGATGATGGGGCAAGGGAGTCAAGAGAGAGGATGGGGCTCGTCTGCAGCTTCAGTGGCCAGCTAGAGGAACTCAACTGTGGAAAAGCTGCGGTAGGTGTCTTATTCAACTGCCTGGGAAACAACTGGCTTCACTAAGGGGCTTCCTAAAAAGATGAGCAATCAGGGGCCTCTTCCCTCAGAGAGGGACCCAGCAGTGTGGCCTGTGTCCCACTCGCCAGTGCTCCCTAGCATACCAGGGCCGACTTTGCCAAGCCAGGGCGCCATCAAGCTCCAACAGGTGTGGTCAGGCTAGGAGCTAGTCCATGCTATCCTTTGATTTTTTACCGAGTTTTACAGTGCTGTATTTTTATCTCAGCCCTGCACCCACTCAAACATACCAGGAAGAAATTCTTGAGTCAGAGAGTTTGGAATCCAAAGAAAGGACACAATAATCTCTAGGAAGAGACTGCTGGGTGCTGAGTCCTAGCTGTCAAGACCCTGTTCCTATGACAGAACAGCATGGGGTAGGTTTGCCGAGGGGGTTCTTCATGTCAACTGTAGTAACCTGGGGTCAGGCAAGTGGGAAGGCGCAGAGAGGTGGCCCAAACTCCTAATGCCCACCATCAACAAGTCGGTGCCAAGGAGAGGATAAGGAGAAAGGTGAGCGGCTCCAGCCAATGCCAAGGAGGAAAGTGCCAGCCTTTCCCTGTCGTCTGGAATTCCCGACTTCTCCATTTTATTTCAGTAGGTGAAAAGTAGTGTAGAAGCTCCCCAAAGAAAACTGTACACTTCTCCATTTACCAGAAGAAAAAATAAAATAAAATAAAGTCTGTGTTGGAACCAGGCAGTATTCCAACAAAGGATCAAAGATTAGTTCTTAATCTAGCGATTTCAACAAGGCCTGGGAGATGACAGAGAGGGCTAATCTGCAGGGTCAGAGTGGCAGGGCTCTCCCTGGAAGGAGCAGCAGAACGTGTCTCTACTTCCTTGAGGGCAGCGGTCCTTGTAGTTGGTGCTCGGGATGTGTGGCATCGCTGTGATCCTGCTCTGATAGGTAGTTTGTGTCTGGTGTTTCGGGCCCACGGACAGAGAATAAGCTGGCTGGGCTGGAAGCCGAGCCTCCTTAAGGAGGTGCAGAGAGAAACCCCTGGGTGCTCACATTCAGTGTGCACAAATGACAAGCAGCGACATAGGCCAGACCTCACCGGAGGGTGCACCACAGCTTAGCCACAGTGGCGGCGTGACAGAGAAACCTTTGTTTAGGGGCAGCTGAGGGGCATCACAACACTGGGCTATCTCAGGACTGGACTAGAACCTGCACACCCCAAGGCACTCAGTCACATTCTCTTTTGGTAGAGGCCGACTATAGAAGAAGTAAGAAGTGGTTACCTCTCAGCTCATCAAATGTGAAGACTCCCGAAAGATGGTCCTTATTCAGCACAGAAAGTTCAGGGGAAGCAGAGCTTACATGGTTTTCACATAAAGCTGCTTTTACTTTGGGAACAGGCAGCCCTGGAGAGAACTCCACTGCCATCGCGACTGACTGCCTCTGGAGCTCTCTGGCCTTCCTGCCGCAGTGCAAACACAGGTCTATTTTGGGAACTGGCTTCTTGACGGTGGGGTTGGGTGCCAACACTTCCCCCCGGCTGGATGGTGTCACACGAGTTTCTGGCATGAGCAGGAGGGAATTCTTGGGCTACACCGGTTCCCTGGACTCCACTGCCGGCTCCGGGAGATTAATGGGCCGTTTTCCACTGTGCTTTACTTGTACGATGTTTACCGAGATGAGAGAAGGAGGCGGGACTCCACAGGCTCGCTTTTCTTTCGGAGGTTTCTAAGCAGGAGAACAATTACCTAACACTGCACCAAGTAATTTGAGAGGCCTGAAAACAGTAAGGGCCTTCATGCACTCTATGGCATTCGGGTCTGAAAATAGCAATTTTGAATTTTCATGGTAGACCCAACTCCTGAGCTGGCTCCAATGTGTCCTATCAGATTTTGGTGGTGGCAGCAGAGATGGTTGTTAGGAACCCGGGGCTGGCATGGACCAGGCTAGCAGGGATGTACACCAGAGAAAGCAGAAGTGGTAGGGACGTGGCTTAGTTCTAGATGGCTGATGATGTCCAGGGTAAGTTCTTAGGCGCTCCCAAGGTCGGCTCACACAGCAGGGCCTGCTAAGGGACAGGGGGGACAACTCTGGTGTCTTGAGCAGGGATTCAGATTTCACCCTTGACGTGGAGGTCTGACCTTGGGCACCTGTGAGTTCTGTACACGTGTGTGTGGGGAGGGGGTAGCTGTGTTCTTCAGGCCTCCATGCTCAGTAGGGATCACAGATGCATTAATTACAGCAAGGCCAAAGACTAAGCTGCAGTGACAGGGATTTGGGGGGGAGAGAGGAGGCTCTGGCCGCGGAGTACATCTGTTTCAGAATAAGCAGGTCTATAATTCTCCATGAAAGAGCGTGCTCTGCTCTCTTCTCCGAGGCTGGAAAATATAAATACTGTATTTCATGAAGGGGAGGAAGAAGGGAGAGACTCAAATTTGTTTGCCTATTTGCCAAGTGTTGCAGACTTTCCGCCCCTGTCTTTCCATGTGCAACAGTCTCTATCACGCCATCTGAGGGGTGTCAACCTTTTCCAGAGTTTAAAAAAGGCACCTACTTACCAGAGGTGTCTGGTAAATAGGGCCCTGGTCTTTTACCAAGTTTCAGGCCTTGGTTATAGCTTCCGGTAGCCAGGAAATAAACGCATGTGTAGCAGTGGACTCTGGTCTGCGCCAGAGGCAACGGTGTGGGCTAAGAGGTGAGGTGCTCACCCTTGGCCGCACAAGTCAGCCAGTGTGTCCTAGTGCACATCAAAGAGCTGGTGCGCGCAGGGAGCAGCACGGTGGCGCAATGGACACATACTTTGTGAGCCAGTGTCCCCCAGATCTGAGTAACAGCGAAAATCTGAAAAGACAGATGGAAGCATGGGCAGACAGACAAACGAATTACGTCCTTGTGTTAAGGCAGCAGGAATGCTGGCCGTCAGGTTCCCAGTGCCATTCTACCCGCCATCTTGGTCACAGTGACAACTACATAGGCTCTTACAAAGGGCTATCAAGGGGACTGCTCCAGAGAGCAAAGGGATTCATTTCTCATTCTTATAATATTTACTTGTGTTACTGTAAGGTGGCAATTATATATATGTATATATCTACTTATTTTAATAATATTAAATTCATGAATTCTATTCATGTTTGGTATTTCCTTAATAATTTAGGTTGGTATTTTACAAGTTATTCTTTAATAATTGTATAATTTTTAATTTTAAATAATTTTTAAAATAATTAAAAACAAGTAAAGCTGAGCAGGTATGATAGTACACACCTGCAATACCACTACTGGGAAGATGAGGCAGCAGGATCACAAGTTTGAGGCCAGCCCAGGGATATATATAGCAAGACCCTGTCTTAAAATATGCCCCCATCCCAAACAAACAAAACACCCAGAATACCAGAGCAAGAGTCACTACATGGACTGATTAGAGGTCAAAAGTGCTGTGACGGACAATGAGCAATAAAACCTTTGAAATGTCAGGTGGGCACTGCCTATGGAGGACTCCAGGAAAGGAAGCTTCAGGTCCCCAAGGTGCGTGTGGCATATGCTACCTAGCAGTCTGTGTACTGAGATGCTTGAGGACAACCCTGGATATTTCTTCTTGGCCAGCACTATAAAAAAAACAACATCCTCCATGCCATGCTTGGAGATCTGTTCTTAGGATGCCCATGCGCACTCTGCAGTATCACCAGGCAGTTGCCGGGCTTCATACCAGCAAGCAGCTGGGAGATGTGCGGTGACTGACCGCTGAGGTCCTTCCGTACCAGCCAGCAGCTAGGGCACGTGCGGTGACTGACCGCTGAGGTCTGTGAGGTCATTTTCAGGGATTAGCTTCAAACCCAGGGTGGCTCTGCTCATCAAGCTTTCTGCTGGAGGGACGGACCCTTTGGGTTTCTGCTTCATGGCTCTGCTTCACTGCTCCCATCTCTGCCAAGGACTCTGGCGCATTGAGAGGAGGATCCAGAAGTATTCTTGTGTTTCGGAGATTTCCTAGCGAAGCAGATGACAGTGATCTCTACCTCAGTTTCCCCAGCAAAGGCTAAAATTCAGTAATAACCCAAAGCTGTGCTGTCGGAGGTGCTTCCTCCGATGCCTGCGCAGCAGACCTGCCCGTCAAGCCAGTGTGAGCACAGGGTTTGAGCTACGGAGCAGTGTGGGAACCACAGCTGCCGGGAGCAAGCAGCTGAATTTCATGGCTAAGTGTAACTCAGCTCTCTGGTACTAGTTCAGCCACAGGGTCTCTGTGGACCTGTGGACTTCTGGACAATGGGTTACACAAAGCATACACACAGGACGTATAGGTGTGTATATAATATAAATAAATAACTTATATCTCTACATCTAGCTCAATAGGAAAGAGCCTCATCTGCATGGGCATGAGCGGCCCTTGGGTGGCTGTGGTGCGTGCAGCCCGGCCTGCAGTCAGGTGTTCTGGTAGGACAGCTCGAACATGGTGCATGCCTCCTCCAGGCTCTCGTCCACGTTCAGCTGCCGCCAGAAGGACTTCTGCTTCTTCTGCAGCTCCCGGCGGACACACCGTGGGCAGGGGACCGACTTTTCTTTGCACTCGGAATGGAAGACTGCGCCACAGCTTTCACACCTGCGAAGACCAAGCATGGAGATGCTTAACAAGACAGCGGAGCCTGAGAGCCCGGGGACCGTGGTGAAGCCTGGGGCACTGTCTGTTCCTCTGGGCATCTCTGTCAGGGAAGAGGCAGAACTGAGAGTCTCAGCTGCATCTGTGTCAAAAGTCTCAGTGCTAAGTTTCACTAGTGACACAGTTCTCTTGTGATCAGAGCCAGCCTCGTGAGACACTGGCGTGGGTGAAGGGGAGTCAACACTGACCCAGGGACTCTGCTAACAGTGACAACGGCAGCAGCAGAGGCTCGGTATGCCAGTTTCCTGTCCACAAAGAAAGAAGAGCAGAATCTCTAGGGTGAATGACAGAAAGTGTGGCCTTCTGCCTGGGCAGCAGGAGCCCTGGGCGGGCCTCGGCAGTCCTGCACTGTACATGGGACACAGCTTTCTTCTTTAGCCCTCTTAGCTCCCTGACTTTGAGGGACAGTTTGGGAAGGTAAAATGGCACATTTTCATTCTCTCTGGGGCCTATTACTCTGTGCGCTCTTTAAAATTAGGAAAACCCTCCCATCTCGCCAGGTCTACTTGTGTGACCTAACTGTGAACAAGGAAGAGTGAAGGACTGGGAAAGAAAACATTTTCTCACCACCAGGGCAGACCTGGCAGCCTATGGAGAGGAGACAGCATTCCCGGTGGATGACTAGCTGCTTGTCTGGCCTGCTGGAGTCTGCGCAGGAGTCTGCCTTTGCGGCCTGCTTTCACTGGGGAGCTCTCAGTGATGACTGATGACCTTGGCTGCTCCAGCCAATGACCTGCTCGTGTGTGTGAGTGTGTGTGAGTGTGTGTGTGTGAGTGTGTGTGTGTGTGAGTGTGTGTGTATGTGTGAGTGTGTGTGTGTGTATGTGTGAGTGAGTGTGTGTGTGTGTGCACAGAGCCAGGGCTCTCATTCTGCTAGGCAGGAGCTCTGAAAGGAGACTTTCTCTTCACCCTGGGAGCCCAGGGAGTTGCATCCCTGGATCGTTGTCCCATGCAGCTGTCTTCAGGGTTCACCCTGGGCCTGTTTTGGGGATAGGGAGTCTTGTGCCACCATACAGGACTCAGTGGCCATGACCTGGAGGAGTTGGGAGGGGTCTAGTAAGAGCTAACTAGAGGGTTCCTCCCCACAGCAATACCTTCTCCCAGCTCAGCCCTCCCATTGAGGGGACAGTGGCTATTAAGATAACAGATGAAGAACTTCAAATTGTTTCTCTATCCCTGACTTGTGTCCCCTGGAGTCCCATAAAGAAAGGTGAAAGCCCCAAGGTGAAAGAGTATTTGGGTAGTACTAGGTAACTAATTAAGGTAAGGGTGTACCTCTGGTCCAAAATTGGCCTAGTGTCCTTCACACAAGAAGCAGAGCTTCTCAACACCTTAATCCCTGTGCATTATGTGAAGCCATCAGGGAGCCAGTATGAAAACCTTCAACAAAACCAGTCCTGCTAGGACCCTGCTCTGCAGCTCCCAGCTCCCAGAGCCGTGAGAAACATCTCTGAGCTACCCAGTCTGTGGTGCGGTTGTTATCCCTGCACCCAGTCTGTAGTGTGGTTGTTATCCCTGCACCCAGTCTGTGGTGCGCATGTTATCCCTGCACCCAGTCTGTGGTGTGCATGTTTTCCCTGCACCCAGTCTGTGGTACGGTTGTTATCCGTGCAGCCTGATGATGCCCTGGAGCCAGTGACCTCACCTGGTGAGCGATAACATGAGCAGCCATCACCCCAGGATGCTGCAGGCCTTGAATGAGATCATGGGTAAAGTGTCCAGCAGTTCCTGGCACAGGATAAGCTGTGCCCCTCAGGCATTTCTGGGAGGCCTCTCTGCAGTCTGGCTTCCCTGTGTGGCCTGGGTATCTGCATCAAGCCCTCATTTCAGAGCAGGGCTAGTGATCATCCCAGAGAGCTGGAGACAGACTTGTCACCAGAACCCGGAGCTACTGGCGGTGACCACACCGTGGGCTCTCTGAGAGGGCATACATGCTCCCAGCAGGGATGCAGCTTTAAGGCAGGCTGCCAGTGTGGAGTTGCCAAAGTCTCTGTAGCGGAACTATCCTAGGTGGATCGTTTCTCCTTTTCTAGTGTGGCAGACCATTCGGTTGCTGTGAGACTACAATGAGCAAATACAAGAGGAAAGACCCTGCATACTGAAGTGACAGGGTCCCTTGCAGGTGACTCTGGTACACAGCTGAATCACCTCTGCTCTCCCTACCCTGAAGGTCTGAGTCAGGTCCCCGAGTGCCTCTCTCTGGGCTAGCTGTGTCCTAGTGGCAGTGGTTCTGTCCCTACCGGGTCACACCTCCGTAAGTTCCTACCATTAAATGACACTAATGGTAGCTTTATCAAATGAATTTCCCCCAGAGCTGGTTGTGGATTTATACGCCTAGGGGCGTGGCTCTAAGGCAGTGACTGATAAGGAGAAAACACCTTGTTCCCCAGTGCCACTCCCTTATCTCTGCTGATACTAGGCCTGCAGTGAGAGAAGAGATTGAGGTTTATCAGATATCTCTGGTGGAAAAAAAGCCACCCACAGAGTGATGGGGGACGACTGCACCTGCTTGGCGGAGCCAAAGGTCAATAACTGAAAAAAGTATGAGATAAAGAAATTAATGAGTTCAAAACAGACCAAGTCTTATTTTCTAACAATTTGTAACATGGAGGTGTTTTTCAACTGTGGTATGAATTCATCAATCAATGACATTCTGAAATTCAGACAGTCGGTTAGCTTCCGCCCACCATGCCCCCTGCTTTTCACTACAGAGATAATGGCAGGCCAGGCATGAGGTGCACGCCTTTACTCCTCGCACTTGGGAGGCAGAGGCAGGTGGATCTCTGAGTTCAAGACCAGCCTGGTATAAGTAGGGAATTCCAGGCCAGCTAGCCTTAAACAATGAGACCCTATCTCGAACAAACAAACAAAAAAAAAAAGAAAGAAAAAAGAGAGAAGAACCCGACCTTGCAGTCCAAGTGTGAAGCGCAGGGCAAGGGAAGTACCTGCAGGTGCAGCAGACAGCTCAGTCTTCTTTGGGAACTTGGAAAGACGGTTGGTTGTAGGTGTTAACTGTTCCTTGACTATTTTCAATGTGACTCAGGAGCTAGGAGGATGGCTCAGTAGGTCAAGCACGTGCAGCCTTTCCTCCTGTGCTGATTTCTAGCCCCCATACGGCAGCACAGTTTTGGAATCCCAGGGGAGGCAGAGACCAGAAGATCCCGAGCTCACACCCTGACCAGCCAGTCCAGACAAACTGGTGAGTACTAGACCACAGTGAGAGATGGGGTCTCAAAAACCAAAGTTGATGACAGCCGAAGAATGACCCGAGGTTGACCTCTGACCCTCACATGTATTATGTACATATGCACACCTTCACAGACACTCACCTCTCCACATAAAGCAAAAAGAAAAGAAAATTCAGCCCAGACAACTTTTCAGGAGTATGTCTTTATACAGGCAAATTTGTCACTGCAATCAGCGCTACTGAAAGCTGCAACAGGTGGCAAAAAGGAAAGCCCCACATCAGATGGAGTTCGGTCTTCAGGTCTGAGTTCCTGTGCCAAGCAGCGAGAGCTCTCTGGCTGCTGCAGGATGCACAGAATGCACTGCAGGCAGATTGCCGCTGACCAAAGGCAGACAGTAGACTTTCCTGCTTCTTTTCTGTATGTGCATTCACTGCTTCAGTGCTCTAGCAATCTCAACCTCAGTGCCACTGACATTCTGGGTGGGATTTTCTTTGGTGCAAGGTACTATTCTGTCATGGTACGATGCTTAGTAGCACCCCTGGCTTCAGAGTACCTTCCCCCAACCACTGAGCTGTGACAATAAGCAGTATCTCCAGATGCTCACAAATATCTGTGGGGGTCAAAATAATACCTACTGAAAACCACTGACTTAATTATCTTGAGACAAAGTCACATAAGGGCGCCCAGTGGGTTAAAAAGCACCTCTCCCTCCCGCCTGTTGGCTTACGCTCTTGCCAACCAACAAGTTCCAGCTCAGTGCTCTTACACATGCCATTCTCAAAACGATTCATTTTCAACAAAGTATGGGATAAAAATACCTGAACAAACAAGTATTAATTATCCTGTTCTTTTTGAAGGTATTTAGAACATCATTTAGGAACTCAAGGGGTTTGGACATAGGTCAGTGGTAGACAGCATGCCCAACAAGACTCTAGGTTTGTTTCTCAGCACTGGGAAAGAGACCAGTCAAAGGCCATATGTAGTACAATCTCAGCATTCAGGGAGTCAAGAAGGGTGTGAAATTGAGACTATTTCCAAAAGTAAAATCAGGCTTGATGTCAACACCCATGGTGCGTTACTGTGTGTCACTCAGTAACTCAACTTTTTACCATCTCGGTGGCTTTCCAACTCTACCCCAGAGCCATGCTGGTTGGCTGGCTCTCACTGCATTTATTAGTTTTTTGGATCAGATTCTCTGGAAATTTCTCTGTGGCCTTCCTATACCTTCATGTTTTACCCAGACCACCTGGCAAATCAAAGGCATTTTTTTGCATGTACTTTATAAAATAAGATAAAATAGATTACTTTTGTGAACTG
The DNA here is from genome assembly GCF_903992535.2 of Arvicola amphibius. NCBI lineage: Eukaryota > Metazoa > Chordata > Mammalia > Rodentia > Cricetidae > Arvicola > Arvicola amphibius. The sequence continues at coordinate 126,616,239 of NC_052054.1, read as the reverse complement.
TGAAGCTGCTTCAGTAACTTCTGCCGTGACAGCAGCAGAACCCCATGAGGCCCCTACCGCAGAGGTGAGAATATTAGTGGAGTAAGGGACCTCATTTCTCAGTCCAGCGTGGTGCTCATATCACAGGACACTGGGGAAGTTACTTTGCCTTTGAGCCTTATTTTCTAGAACTTGGGTTAAATGATACCTAAAGTGCCTTCCCTGCATACCTGGGGAAGGGTAGGAGAAGTTATTCTGGGGACCTGGACTCCCCCCACCCCATGCTCTGCTCCAAAGTCTGTGGGGAGTGAGGGTCAAGGAGCACTGGCTGCTTCCTCTCCAGAAAGTCTCAAACTGAAAAGCCAAATGAGATGGACAGCAAGGGCTCTGTTAGATTCCTTCTAATTCCACTTAGCCGTATTAGTTAAGCTATAAGATATGATGAGAACGAATTTAATGCAATGCCCATCAAAATCCCAGCCAAATTTTTCAAAGAGCTCGAAAAGAACAGTACTCAACTTCATATGGAAAAGCAAAAAGCCCAAGATAGCTACAACAATTCTGTATAATAAAGAAATTTCTGGAGGCATCACAATCCCTGACTTCAAACTCTACTACAGAGATACAGTACTGAAAACAGCCTGGTATTGGCATAAGAACAGACAGGAGGGCCAATGGAACTGAATAGAAGACCCGGGTATGAATCCACACATCTTTGAACACCTGATATTTGATAAAGAAGCAAAAAATATCAAGTGGAAAAAAGAAAGCATATTTAACAAATGGTGTGGGCATAAATGGATATCAACGTGTAGAAGAATGAAAATAGACCCATATTTATCACCATGCACAAAACTCAAGTCCAAATGGATCAAAGACCTCAACATAAAGCCAGCCACACTGAACCTCATAGAAGAGAAAGTGGGAAATACACTTGAACACATTGGCACAGGGAACCACTTCCTAAATATAACCCCAGCAGCACAGACACCGAAAGAAACAACTAATAAATGGGACCTCCTGAAACTGAAAAGCTTTTGTAAAGCAAAGGACACAGTCAACAAGACAAAACGACAGCCTACAGAATGGGAAAAGATCTTCATTAACCCCACATCAGACAGAGGTCTGATCTCCAAAATATACAAAGAACTCAAGAAATTGGGCACCAAAAGATCACATGATCCAATAAAAAAAAATGGAGTACAGACCTAAACAGAGAACTCTGAACAGAGGAATCTAAAATGGCTGAAAGACACTTAAGGAAATGTTCAACATCCTTAGTCATCAGAGAAATACAAATCAAAACAACTCTGAGATTCCATCTTATGCCTGTAAGAATGGCCAAGATCAAAAACACTGATGACAACTTATGCTGGAGAGGTTGTGGGGAAAGGGGAACACACTTTTGCATTGCTGGTGGGAATGCAAGCTGGTACAGCCTCTTTGGATATCAGTGTGGTGATTTCTCAGAAAATTAGGAAACAACCTTCCTCAAGACCCAGCAATACCACATTGTGTATATATCCAAAGAATGCTCAATCGTGCCACAAGGACATGTGCTCAACTATGTCCATGGCAGCATTGTTTGTCATAGCCAGAACCTGGAAACAACCTAAATGCCCCCCAACTGAAGAATGGATAAGGAAAATGTGGTACATTTACACAATGGAGTACCACACAGCAGAAAAAAAATAATGACAGCTTGAATTTTGCAGGAAAATGGATGGAGCTAGAAAACATTATTTTGAGTGAGGTAACCCAGACACAGAAAGACAATTATCACATGTACTCACTCATAAGTGGTTTTTAAACATAAAGCAAAGAAAGCCAGCCTACAAACCACAATCCCAGAGAACTTAGACAACAATGCGGACACTAAGAGATTTACATAGATATAGTCTACATGGGAAGTAGAAAAAGATAAGATCTCCTGAATAAATTGGGAGCATGGGGATCTTGGGGGAGGATTGAAGGCGGAGGGGACAGGCATGGAGGGGAGCAGAGAAAAATGTAGAGCTCAATAAATATTAATAAAACATGTATAAAAAAGATATGATGAGATAGTGTAGTTTCAGAGCTGCACTGTGGTGACCTGTGCAGGGCAGGGGGACCAGCTCTGGCACAGCACAATTGATGGGAGTAGGAAGGCAGCTGGAGATCTGCTCTAGAGAACATTACTAATTATCTGTGTGCACCCTTCTTTGGGAGAGGTGTAGGGGTTTTTAGTTTTTAGTTTAATAGTTTTATTGCCACTATTTGGGAAATAAAAATTATGTTTTACTCCGTAGGAAGTATTCCTTGGAATAAAACTACCCATTTTATAAACAGTTTTGACCTAAAAATTCTTATTAGCCTATGGCAAGTAAGAGAGACATTCACAATCTAGAGATCTAAGTCCACCACCACAGACGCAATAGTTATGTTGTATTATGGCTACTGACTCCAAGAACCAGGACCCGTTACAAACTAGCTGAGCTACATCCATGCAAGGGGAAGGCTTACTTCTCAGATCTAATGGCAAAGAAGCAAGAATTCCTGGCTGCGGACAGTTTCCTGTTCTGGAATGCTGATGATGTGAGACCGATTCGAGACAGGCCTGATGGCTTCATTTGCCCCCTCCAGACTCAAACTGCACACAGGGAGGTCACAGGAAACTGCGAGGGACACTGCCCACCGAGGGCACTATAACACTTCTGCTCGTTCCTCTCGGGTTCTCCTCCTGCTGTATTTTTACTTTTGGCACAGGCAATGGGCTCAGATATTTCATTTGGATTACAATTCAGGCTCCAGTTTGCTGGCCGTATGATGGGCAAAGGATGGGCCTTTAGAGCAGTGCAGAGCTTTGCTTGATTTCCACTCCGTACAGCCCACGAGGAGCCGGGTGAGCAGACGAGTGTGGTCTTGGGTATGGCTGCTATGTAAGGTGCCCTGTACGGTCTCATGCTATCCCTGGCCTTTCCAGTAAAGCAAGATTACTTAAATCTTTTAGCTGAGTGAAGTAGCTACTGAAGCCTGCTCATTTTAATGTTTTGGCTTGCTGTTTTCTTCTGTTACTGAGTATATAAATGGAAAAACAAGCAAACAAAGACTCTATAGTTTCCTTAAGTAGGAAATTGGCCTGTGTTATGAATGAGTAGGCCTGTATTTTTTTATATGTACACACTTTATGCACCTACACACATGCATGTTGCTCAGTTAAAATACGCAGAATCTGTTATTAAAGGTCCTAAGGTAAAAATGAATGAAATAAAATGTAACAAATAAGAAGACTTAGTAGGGTCACTCTTTGGGGGAAGGAGAAACAAGAAACTGACAAACAATTTTAACCTAATTAAGAAACTGATTATGAATGGGTTCTGACAAATGTGGTGGCGTAGGCAGTGTCTCCAGGTGACATTACTCTGGGTGACCAGATGTCCGACAGTCCAAATGCCCCTCTATTTTGTCAGCGGGACCATGAGGAAGAGAACAAGAAATGTGGACATCTTGGTTAGTGGTGCAAAGTACAAGCCCAATGCAGACAGCATTGTATTTGACTACAACACATTGTGATCCCACCTACTCACCCCAATCCTTCCTTTTGATGTTTAAAATAGGCAACATCTACTTGGCCCTGTGTCTACTGTGTGGTATGGTGGTGGTGGTAGTATGTGTGTGTGTGTGTTTGTGCACACATAAATTAGCTTTTTAATGCATAAATAGCTGTGCTTTGATTTAGCATTATTTGTTGTCCTATGCTTACTACGTCTGTCGTCAGTAGATATAATACAAAACTCTAACCGGTGGCTTTTGTGGCCCCAAGCTTTGGACTGGATTCTGGTCTTGTGACTGAATTCTGGCCTCCCTCCAGTTAGCACTCACAGAGTCCTTCAGGTTAGTCAACACACACCTCAACTCTTGGAAAGACAATCGGCATGTCCTGTAATGATGCTTTTATCTGTCCTTTAAGCCTGAGTTAATTAAGGAAGAGCTTTCCCTGATTGTAACCCATAAAGCTTTGGGCTTTCTTTGGTCCTGGACTTCTGAGTCTGTCAGCTAAGCTTGGCTAATACCTATTACAAAAGCTTTACTTACAATCTGGATTCAAAATAGAATGCAAACAAGGGTTAATTAATTCATTTGTTAATTTTGCTACCCTACTGGGGACATTAACTCACCATCATCCTTTGTGTAAATGCTCAATAAGCCCTTCCTGCTAATCTGTGGCCCAGGAGAGGAGTCAGCCACACTCAGGCTGTGTTTAAAAACACAACAAATCTGACGTGAATGCAGGAGCATCTGGGGAGGCGGGAAACTAGTATTTCTGACACTAAACCTGCATCTTTAGGTTTACCTGGCAGTCACTATGATTCTCAAGAAAAAAAAATGCGCACCTTTTCGTGGGATTACTTGAGCCCAGAAAATAAATTTGCTGCTGGAGAAAGTAAAGGCACTGCAGGAGGATTTAAACATTTCTACCACTGCTGCCAGTACTGGAACAGACCACAGCTGTAGCAACTGGGGAGTAGACACAAGAGCGGCTCTGTACAGACTCCTGAATGGCTCAAGATGCCTGGAGGGTAAGGCCACCTGCAAAGGCCCGGTGAAGACACAGAAGGAGCTGAGCAGCGGAAAGGTGTGAGGGTGATGAAGCTGGCACCCGATGGTCTCGGCTTCCTCTGCATTTCTGTGGACTCGCTGGTGACCTTTTTCATTTTAAATGAGAAGTATCTGTGAGAGATGCTTTAAAAGGAAGTAATTCACCCTGGACTCTGACTGGGACTCACTTAGCACAGCTGAGTCCATCACTTAGTGCAGCTAAAATAAGAAAGTTCCAAGCATATTAGAAAACGCACAGAAAGTCGAGAGAAGAAGCTCAGTTTATGAGCAGATGTCTGGGAATACAATCTTGGTTACTGGTGTGAGTTTAGAAGGAACAGGCAGTTAGTGCTTTATATTATTCCTTATTTATCTCCTGCCACTGGGTCCATTCTTTTCAAAAGATGGCGTTACATAAATTCTCATGGCTTTTCCTAGGCTGGTGATGCTAGGCAAAGGAATTCTGGGGAACTCTTCAGTTTAGGCTTGGCCTCCTCTTGCCGTCCTGCAGGCCTAGGAGAAGGAAACTGGGGTGAGAAACTTTCTCTGCAGGGGAGCCGGCCTGGAGAGAACTTTGGTGTTTCCCAGGTGCGCAGGGCCCCTGGGCTTGCACAGGCCTTTCTCCTAACAAGGAGGAGAATGTCACCTCCTTTGTGGACACTCACAGCACCTGTGATTCTGAAGCCCTGGGTTATCTCAGGACCCCTCCCCAAATCTGCAGTCTTCTCTGTCAGGGAAGTCTGTCTTTCTGCACTCTACATTTTGAAGATTTTTTTGTCCAGTCACTGATGGCCGATAGAAGTTGCTTCCTAGCTCAATCTTTTAATTTAAATTCCCTTTTCCCCTACCACCAGTGATGTCCCTTCTAGAAAAGAAGATGTGAACTCCTTCCTTAAAGAAGGGCATTATCACCTTCATCTTCCCACACTGGAACTGCTGTTCACATCTCACCTCTTCAAGCCCAGAGGCGTCCTGTGTTTCCAAGGCTCGACCTGAACCCAGCTTCGGTTCATTATTTAACTTTGCCTATCATGTTCTTGGTTTTATTGTCAGATGTTCATACACTTCTGGTTTTTATGTGAAACATTTACGACATATTGCTGCCTTCACTTGTTTTCTCCCCTAAGTCTGTGCAACCCTTCCCGTCAGTGTGGACACAAGAACTCCAGCAACCACGGCAAACGCAAGACTAGTTTAGGGCGGCAGTCGCTCGTTCCAAGAGATGGGCTTGTTCTTCCAAATGTCAGGGCAAGTGCTCTGGCCACGGAGAATCAGTAGCCCATGGCTCCAGGAGTCGTGGGTGTGCTGCTGGGACGGGACTTCGGACCTGGCTGTGGTGGTGTCCCTGGCAGGTAACTGCCAGGTTCTTCCTGGCCCTGCTGTGCTTTGGTTCCAACAGCAGCACTCACACTGCATGAGCGAGTGTAGAGTCCACTGAGTCTTCCACACTTTAGTAATGTCTACTTAAATAAAAACTTCCTAAAAATAGTTTAAAAACTAATTTTAAAGGTTTTCCATTTAAAACTTTAAATGAACCGGAATGTGAACAAGTCGCAGGAAAGCATGGACTCACTCCCATACTCACCCGTGAATTACCTACCGTGTACTGTTCTAGTGGAACAGCGAGCAGAACAGAAAAGTCCTGATCTTCTTTAATGGATCTTATAAAATGGTGGTTTCTATCTCAAGCTCCTTGGGTAAAGAGTGTCAAAATCAGTCAACATGCTTGAGGCATTACTGCTTGAAAAATGCTGACCCTCAGGGCTAGAATACAAGTGCTCAGAGCACATTCAGAGGGCTTGGTTCCTTCCCAGTCTGAGGAGTGGATGGGGGTGGGGAGGAGGATATGTGGTAGGAATGGGAGGAGGGGAGGGAATGGGAACTTGGATTGGTATGTATAATGAAAAGATAGTTTGTTTTCTTTTTTTTTTTTTAAAAAAAAAAATTAAAATAAAATAAAAAAACCCAAAAAAGTTGTCATGTCTTTTGTTAATTAGATACTGGTGACATCTAGCTGGTAGGTCCAGGGGGTGGGGGCACATCAGGGGTCATGTAGCAACTTAGTGGCAGAGTCAATGATGTCTACATTTCTTCATCCATTTCCCATTGGTCTCAACATGAACTAGCTTTTCTCTACTAATTAAACGAATCCTAATACTTTTAATTTATTTATTTTATTGAAAATATTTTTTTCACACAATATATTCTGATTTAATAATTTTAAAGCAATTAAAATTTATCCTTTATAAGTACTCATCAAATATTTATAGACTGAATTTACTGTTGGAGTCAGAGATGATGTGCTAAAGTCTTGCATTTTTGGCAAGACTCCATTTTATATATTCAATATAAGTATGTAAATAATATGTGCGTAGAAGAATAGTAAGTTATGGAGAATTGCCCTATATTTTGTGTACTTTTCAAATCTTCTAGAGTGAGCATTAATTCATTTTCTAGTTAGAAGTAAAGATACGATTTTAAATGATGGTCCATTTTCTCTCCAAATAACAGACAGTGAGGTTGTCTGGCATGTGTCTGGCATGTGTACAGACAAGACAATGTTACCTAGATACCTAATTAGAAACTTATTAAGGAACGTGTCTTGACAGCAATTTATTGAAATGACCAAGTGCAATGGTGGTCATAAACGTCTGTATTTATCAAGAGGCTAATGACTACAGGGTGGGTTGGTTCCAAGCATTTCATGCACGTCTTGTCTGTTAGCAGACATTCTGGAGTGTTCTGATATGTGAATATCCAGCTAAGCTGCAATGTTATATATTAAGTTATTCTTTGAAAAAAGTTTATATTTATTTTTATTTTATGTGCATTGATATTATGCCTGTATATATTTCTGTGTGGGGTGTCAGTTCTTTGAGTTACAGACAGTTGTGAGCTGCATATGGGTGCTGGGAATTGAACCCGGGTCCTCTGGAAGAACAGCCAGTGCCCTTAACCACTGAGTCATCTCTCCAGCCCAAGTTTTTTTTTTTCTTTCTTCAAGACAGTGTTTCTCTGTAGCTTTGGAGCCTATCCTGGAACTGACTCTTATAGACCAGGCTGGCCTCGAACTCACAGAGATCCGCCTGCCTCTGCCTCCTGAGTGCTGGGATTAAGGGCGTGCGCCACCACCCTCAGCTTTTTTTTTTTTTTGAAAGAAAATAAGACTCTCCTACCCTACCACCAAACAGCAAATCATCCATCACAGTGTTGAAAAGTTTATTATCTTTTCTTCAAATCAAGGACACCTTCACTAACATAGCAAGCACATCAATACATGGGATGGGGAGCCATCGTAAAACCAAGAAGAGCACAATTGCATCTTGGTACTTGGTACCACATTACCTGGTCCCTGCCATTCACACATTTTCTGGACTCTGTTCTCTCCCCAGATAACTACAGGGTCTCTGTAGACCCTCACCCTAAATTCTAAATGCACCATTCTAAACCATGGTGGGAGTCTATGAGAGAGCCACCAGCCAAGGCCTGGCCCTGCAATCCCAGAGTTAGAAAACAGCCAACAGACAGAAGCAGGTGGTTTCCCAGAATGGCTCCTAGGAGGAGGAGCCCAGGTTCCCTTTGGCTCTTTCTAAGATCCTACACCTTATTACAGCATTCCCTGAGTGGGCTGTTTCCCAAGAAAAGCCACAGAAGGAAATATCATTAAAGAAGACTGCAGACATTGGGGGTAAGTTCTTCCCTCCCTAAGCCCAGCCCTACCAAAGCTGTTGCCCTCTGTTGTTGAACAGGATGTAACAGGACTGCCAAGCAGAGCCCGCAAACCTGGTAATTAGGTGTGCTGACAGTGTTTGCTTTGGAACCATTTACCAACAAAGGAATGTGTCAGGCTGATTAGTGAGAAAGGGGTATGTAATGTGTGTGTATTTAAGTCCACATGAGGCCATAATCCAGGAATTCAGTGTGTTTGAGCAAGGGCTCACAGCATAAAGAGGAAGCTGAGCTGGGACGCTGGCTTCTGGAGAGCACTTCTTTCTCCTTTCCAGCTTCAGTCCACCTGCAGCACGCACACTAAGAAAGATGGCAGACCACACATTCAACACGAAATTCTCTTCAAAAAACATCAAACTAAAAGAATGGAGAACTTTGTAGGCTTTCTGGTAACTTATCTGACTTTTCTCTCTGTGGATGCTCTCCATCTGCCTTGCTAGTGGGCAAGTAAAACGCAAACAGAACAGAAAAGAAACACACCCCCCTTTGCCCCGCCCCCAAGACAGGCTCTCACTGTGTCTTGGCTGCCCTGGACCTTGGTTTGTAGACCAGGCTGGCCTCAAACTCATATGGATCCATTTGCCTTTGCTGGGATTAAAGGTATATGCCTGACCTGAGATCTTAATGTCACGACTCATTGACTAAGAAAAATCATGTGCCTAGCCTCTCTGACTGGAGAAGGTATCCAGGGCTCAGATAGTAACACCGCTTCAATTCTTTTGAAAACAAACCTTTGCACAGGCTTGACCACTTAGGTGTGTCCACGAGGTGTGGAGAAGGACAGCAAGTGCCAGTGTAAGGAGCAGCATCTACACCCAACAAGCTCGGGCAGGTAGAGTGGAATGGATGTCACAAAATGCAAGGTGACAAAAGCATTTTCACTAGGTCAAGAATACTAGGAAAACTTATGTTCTCTGGCACAAACCGAATGATTCTGGAGTTTGGCCACATAGGTAAAAGCAACAGGCTTCAGTTTCTAATATCCTTGGGAGGGATTTTCTTTTAAAAAACAATTTTCCCGTTCCATTTCCCTTTCTTATGTGAACTAACCTGACACAATAGTTCTCAACAAAGAAGTGAGGAGTTCTGTCTGGAGCCTCTCTTGTTATGGCCACTTCCATGAGGCCAATGTGTATTCTCAAGATGATGTGGGGAAAGTTCTTCTACAGTGTGAGAACGGGATGTGGTGGGAGAGGGTGTCAGCACAACTGGTGAGAATCCAGTGTGACAAGTCCAAGACCCTATGAGCCATCCTTACTTCTTAGGAGAATCAACTACTTGTACACAAAGAGAAACTGCAAGCAATATTCAGTCTGCATGGTTTCTTTCCTTTTTCTTTATCTTTCTTTTCCCTCCCTCCCTCCCTTCCTCCCTCCCTCCCTCCCTCTTTCCCTTCCTTCCTTCTTTTTCTTTCTTTTTTTTTTTTCAAGGCATGGTCTCTCTGTGTAACAGCCCTGGCTGTCCTAGAACTCTTTGTAGACCAGGCTGGCCTTGAACTCACAGAGACCTGCCTGCCTCCCGAGGTATGGCATTAAAGGCGTGCGCCATCACTGCCTTGCCTGTACTGTTTCTTTTTACTGTTGTTACTGTTTGTTTTTATGAGACAGGGTCTCACCAGGAAGCTCTGGCTGGCCTGAAACTCACTATGTAGACTAGGGTGGCTTTGAACTTGGAGATCATCTACCTCTGCGTTCTAGTGCTGAGATTAAAGATGTGTGCCTCCAGCTCAGTCTGTACTTTTAAACCCTCACATTCAAATCCTAAAACAACAAACACTTTTAGAAGACCTCTGCCTGAGCTGCCGGAGCCTTGGGAACACACAGGAAGAACATCATTAGACACCTTCCCGAGCGCAGGCTAGACAGACCAATCTTCCTGCCAAAGAAATCTCTTATAGGGCAGGTTAGTGGCTCCAACCTTGTGTACAAAGCTGGGCCTACACCACACTTTTGTAATGCCACTGTACAATTGGGAGCCTTGAAACTCCCTTAACTAGTCACTTCATCTAAAAAGGATTGTCAGGCCGGGCGGTGATTGTGCACAGCTTTAATCTCAGCACTCAGGAGGCAGAGACAGGCAGATCTCTGTGAGTTCGAGGCCAGCCTGGTCTACAAGAGCTAGTTCCAGGACAGGCACCAAAAACTACAGAGAAACTCTGTCTCAAAAATCCAAATAAATAAATAAATAAATAAATAAATAAATAAATAAATAAATAAATAAATAAAGGATTGTCAGCATTCACGAGCTAACAAAACAACAAATACGTAGGGAATGAACACACTGTGAGGATACAAACAGCGCCATGTTGCATGCAATCTTCTTACCCATGACTGGGTGTTGCTCACAAGGGTACAGTGGTAAGAAAGTCTGGGAGTGCAATGTTTTCTGTGTTTGAATACCAGTGGGGACAACTCTCCTGTCATCTGAAAAAATAAAAATTAGCCAAGCCAAATGGACCAGGACAGGAAGAATGCCACTGACTTGGGGTGGCTGGCTGAGCTCTCAGGTCTCTTCCAAGAAGCACAGAGTGTTTTAAAATTAAGTGTTCAGGAATGGCATCTTCACAGAAATATTGAGAATGTCCCACGAGCAGCATTAGGATGGGGTCCTTAATACTAAGAGATGATCACTGGAGTGCGGAGATGGCAGAGAAAGCTGCAGAGGAGACAACTGAGAGATTTAAAAGAAAAATCCAAGTCCTGGGTAGTCACTCTGTGGCCTTCCGTGACTTCTCTGCTTGCATACTCAATTGTTTGCTCAGTATGGCCCCAACTTCAGACCTGTAATGCTTAGAAGTCAGAGCTCTTATTTCTTATTTTCTCAGGAGTGTGTTGTTTCTATTTCTCTAGGATGTGGGGCTTTGCCACTGTCTTAATGGAATGTTTGTTCCTCCTAACACCATGCTTCCCTTGTATCCTTTCAGAGGGTAAATGCTGGACTAAGCTTAATTACAGAATGGTCATCCTATTGTATTTAAATCTTGCAGTCTGGACATTAAGGGATTCTTAGTTAAGGAGATGTAGGTGTTTCATTTGTGTCTGAGAAGCTTGGGGTACCACAACAATTTTGAGTTAAGGCAAGTCCGCTCAACTTCCACAGACAACCTCACTGCCCAGTGGTACAGGGCCAACCCCTCTCTTATCTCCATCACAATAGCCATTCTTCCACTTAACAACAGAAATGTGTATCTGCCCTGATCCAATCTGACCACGGCTTACTGCTCCAGGTGTCCACACTCCCAGGGGAGCAAATACAGGGACAATTGAGAAGCACATCTTCAGGGAGGCAGACAAAGACAGCTTTCCAATTAGTCTCAGGGTATATCCTGCAGACTTCTTTGAAGACTACGGCTTCACATGAAGTGGTGTGTGGGGAGAAGGATGGATGTGGAGTCAGCCAGCTAAGCATTTCACGTTATCTGCTGGGACAGGTCGACTGTTACTCGTGAACGTAGGTGTCCTTCTCATTAAAGCAGAGGTGGCCAGGAGACAGCTTAGTGCATAAAGACACTTGCCGCCAATGATGATTTGAGTTTGATCCTCAGAACCCACGTGATGGAAAGACAGAACATCCACAAGCAGCCCTATGACTTCCACGTGGAGGGCCCACACACATACATGCACGGACACAAAATAAATAAATGAAGTATAATTAAAAAGTTAAAAAGGAAAAGAAAGTTCAAGTTGAGCAATGTTTATTATACGGTCAAAATCAAAACAGTGGTGTGACCAGATGGTGGGGGCACAGGTGGGTGGATCTCTGTGAGTTCGAGTCTCACAAGAACTATTCTACAAGAACTAGTTCCAAGACAGGCTTCAAAACTACAGAGAGATCCTGTCTTGAAAACCCAACCCCTCTCCACAATAAGAAAGAAAGAAAGAAAGAAAGAAAGAAAGAAAGAAAGAAAGAAAGAAAGAAAGAAAGAAAGAAAGAAAGGAAGGAAGGAAGGAAGGAAGGAAGGAAGGAGGAAAGAGTGATGTGAACACAGTATATTCTAATCACCAAGATCAGTGTGTTAGAGTAGCACAAAGTTCCCTAGAAACCATGGAAAGGTTCTCCACCCCGCCTGCCCATGCACACCCTCATGTAGATGAGGTCTAGGGCCACTGGGCTCCGACCATGCTTTAGTAGAACTGTCCCGTGGCTCTTCTGTCCCTAAAGCTGTATATACTGTGAGCAAGGTTTCATGTATTTCCACAGTAGCAGCTGCCCAATTATACACTGGTAATACACTCAAGAAATTGTTTCTTGAAAAAGAGAGTAGTTTTAATATCATGTGAGGTGCTGTGTATGTGCATATGTGTGTGTGTTTGTGTGTGTGCACGTGCACACGCTATGGTGCATGTGTGGAAGTCAAAGAACAACCTCAAGTGTTCCTCACACTTCATCTTGTTGAGATAGGGTCTTTTATTGGCTGTTTGCTGCAGAGGGATTCTGGGATGGACCTTTCTCCATATTCCATCTTGTTGTAGAGACTCTGAGGCTCTAGCCTCGTGTGTACCACATTCAGTTTTCACCTGGTTCTGGGCTTCGAACTCGAGTCCTCATACTTGCATGTCAGCATTTACTCACTGAACGTCTGGCCAACCCCATTCCCTCCTCCCAGCCTTGAACTCAGAGACACCCGCCTCTGCCTCCCCCACTGCCTCGGCCCCCGACCCCCACACCACACAGGTGACCTTGAACTCAGACATACCTGCCTCTGCCTCCCAAGCACTGGGATTAAAGTCATATACTACCAGTGCCTGGTCTGAATTTTTATTTTTTTAAAATTAGACTATAATAATACTGATAAAATAAAATTTGGCTCTACAAGGATATTAAGTTCTGAGGATGACAAATTCACTAAGTATCTCATTTCTAAGATTTTTACACATAAAATAAAACTTGTTTTGTTATGGAAAGTTTCAAATATACTCAGAAATACAGAGCAAAGCACAATAAATCCCTGTGTATCTATCACTGACCTTCAACTGCTTCACGACACTGGCTTCCATTCCAGTCTACCCCTTTACTCCATGTGTAGATCATTTTGAGAGAAATCTCATATAGCACATTCTTTCATTCATAAAAATTTCAGTAACATATTGACCTCATTATTCAAATTAATTTATTTCTGGCATGTACTTCTGACTCAATGTTTTCCTTGGTAAATATGACTTTCTTTTGTCTTTTCCTATAGACTTGTATAAACTGCTTTTAGGGTTTAACTGGAGGCAGAGCACCAAGAGGAAGTGCCATGGGTTCCTGAGAACATCACCAGCCTAGATTCCAGGAAAGATAGTCAAGGTCCCTTCTGAATCACACACTTTGCAGGCTGGGAGAGCTGCCTGTGAGTAGCAAAGAGAGAGGATTCTGAAGAGCTACAAGTTCTGCCCCACTGGATAAAGGCCTTTCACATGGCATAAGGAGGCCAATTTGGTGAGAATTCAGAGCCTTAACAGTCATACTATCTTTGAATATATTCTTTCATATAATATCCTTGAAGGTATAAATTTAGGACTTAAACTAAATCTTCCAGAAGATTCTGTGTGCAATCCTTGTCAAGAGGACAAGTCTAGGGACTTGTGGCATTTAAAAATGTGTACCGCCTCATGCTCAGATCTTGGCCTCTATGTTCATTCTCAGTGAAAGGAGAAGGGTTCCTCGGGCATGTGGCCACGGCTTGGATGAGAGGTGCAAAATACGAGTCTGGATCATCTGGTACAGCCAGAGAGGAAGAAAATGCTGAACTGCAAACAGACAAAACCCACGATGGCTGAGACACTGGAATCAATGCAGAGTTTGAACGCAAAAAAAGTAAACAACACAGTACAACCAAAGGTGCAAAATAGCTGTTCATTAATTCACACTGACAAGAAGAGCACACAGTGGAGAAGTAAATAAATGGGAAAAAAGACAAATCTCCCAAGAAGGATTTCAAATAGTTTTGGGCATCTTCTGCTCCCAGGACAGTGAAACCTACTGAGAATTCCATATGTTTCCTTTCAAAGAGGATGGTAGAAGAGGAAGAAGAGTAACTTCACAGAAGGGAAACCTGGTACAGAGCCTGCAGTGATAAACCCTGACAGTGGTGTGCTTGTCACATGTGATGGAAATGGTACTTTATTTCCACAGTCTTCCCACCCCCACCCACAAATGTTTAAAGCCTAGTCTAATTTTGTCGTTGCTGTGTTTAGAGATTGGTTCTTGCTGTATGTTGCCCAGGCTATTGGAACTTACTATGCAGCTCAGGGCTACACTGCCTTGAACTTGTGGCAATCCCCTGCCTTGCCTTCCAAGTTTCTGAAATCACAGGTATGCCCAACCATGCCTGCCTTTAGTCTAATCTTAAAACAACAACAACAAAAATCCAAAACAGACATACATACCCAATGGTATCCTTCAAAACTGTCAAGATCATCAAAATAAGGAAAATCTTTGACACTGTCATAGCTCAGTCTAGGTAGATATGAAAATTAAATATAATGTACTATCCTAGGATAGAAAACAGATTCAGCAGAAACTAAGAAACTGTGAAAAAGCAAAACAACCAAGGCCCCGCTCGCGATGAGTCACTGCTTTACTAACTCCGAGGGACAGACGCAGCACGCTCATGCTGGCGAGGAAGCAGGAGAGGGATGGGGTGAGTGCAGTGTGTGGAAACTGCACTTCTTTCCAAGTTTTCTATTCTAGTAAAGTTTGTTTAAACTTTGCCACTTTGCTCTTGGAGTCACCACTCACATGGACAAAGCTTCTAACACTCCAGATGCCTTTGGAGTTCCCGAGTCACAGATTCTGCTTTACCTAGTGACCGCTCCCCAGTCCAGAGTCTAGACAACCAGTGACCTTTTTACTGTCTCTACAACTTTTCATTTTCTAGAATGTTTTTGTGGCCTGTTCACTTATTTCTTTTATTGGGAGCTAATATGCCACTGTATCAACATATCAGTTTGTTCACCCATGCACCTACTGATGGGCTCATGGTTGCTTACAGTTTTGGATAATTAAAGTTTCTATAAACATCCATGTGCATGCTTTCATATGAACAAATATATTCAACTCACGTTATTTCAAAGCTTTTTGTTTCATTTTCAAATGCTCTTGGATTCTTCTCATATCTTTCTGTTAATGATTTCAATTGTGTGTGGGAGGTATAGGTGCATATGTGTATGTGGGTACATGTATCTATATGCATGCATGCAGAGGCCAGTGAAGAACAATGGATACTATTTTCCTCTGCCTTTGTCAACTTTATTGTTTCAAGACAGATCTTTCATTGAACCTGAGGCTCGTCGGGCTAGATAGTTCTCAGGATTTGTCTATCTTGGCTCCCCTCCAACCCCAGGCACTGGGGTTAAAGGTACGCATGGCCAGGCCCAGCTTTTATGTGGGTACTGGGGAATTCAAAGCCAGGTGGCTTACACAGAAAGCACTCTTACCCACTAAGCCAGCCCCCTCCCTCCATCACCGATATCTAGCTCAATACGTGAGCTGAGAACATACTTTGAATGATTTCTAGTAGGTAGAATTTGTTCAGGTGTGTTTTACGCCTCACATTGTTGTCTCTTGTGAACGCCCCACGTGTGCTTGAGCAGAACATGCCTTCTTCTGTTGTCTGAGCAGGTATGTAGATGTCAGTTAGCTCCTGTGCCAAACGGAGCACACGCTGGCTCCGAGTCTCTGCTGCTGAGCTGTCCTCTAGAGGACTGACACCTCTGCCTCAGATCATCTGTTTGTTTCTCCTTGAAGTTCTACCACACATGCTAAGGACGTGTGAGTGAAGTCAATTCCTTGTTTTGAAGGCTGGCTCCTTTGTTCTTGTGTGAAGTACTATATATTATCTCTTAAATATTCAAAGGTGAAGTCATGTGGCCTTTGTTTGGGAGGTTTTAAAATGAATCATTTTCTGTCTTGTTGTAAGTCTACTTGAATCTTTAAGAATCTGGATCTATATTCTTCTTTCGGCTTGTTTGGGGTGTTTATTCCCCAGTTTCTTGACGTACACATTTAGACTATTGGTTGAGATCCTTTTCCCTATTTTCAACTATAGATGTTAATAGCTCTAAGTTTCACTAAGCCAGATGTATCTAACCTTCTGACACGGAGATACGACATTGTCATCTGCAAAGTCCATGTTCAAGAACCAGTCAAATTCAAAGAGAAATCTCATAATGTTTAAGTAAGCTCACAGTTTTGTGCTGGGCAGCGTTCACAGTTGTCCTGGCTTCATGCAGCCTCCTGCAGTCCACAGGCCATGGACCACCAGCTGAACAGACCTGCTGACCTAATATTACTTTAGCTTCATCCCATATGTCCATATTTTATTTTCATTCACTTAAAAATACTTCAAAACTTTCCCCTGTGATTGCTCCTTTAGCCCTGGAGTGATTTCCAAGCGTACTGCTTCTCCTCTAACATGCCATGGTCTCCAGCCCCTTTCCCACTGTGAATTTTAATTCTCCGGGCTAGAGAACACACACAGTGTACTTTTAGTTTCCTACAGCTTACTGAGATCCAAAATATGGCTTATTCATTTAGAAGCATCTTAATTTTTATTATTCATTTTTATCACAATGTCACTCATGTGCCATAAAGTTTGGCTCCCAAGGTCTCTGATTCATGAGTTTTAGCAATCACTAAACCATCACTGCCATCTACTCCTACAATGTTTGTATCATCAAAACCCCTTTGTTCATGAGAAGTCACTGCCTTTACCCCTCTCTGAAGCCCCAGGCAACTACAAGTCTAGTTTGGATCTCCTTATTTGGGGCATTCCATAAAAAGGGAATCATACAAAGTGTGAATTTTTGCATCCAATTTCTGTGAAGTCTATGTTGTGGCATGTAATAATTTTACATAATTTTTAAAGGCAAAATCATCATTCACTGGAGCATACATCAAATTTTGTTTCTTCATCAGATGATAAGCATTTAGGTTGTTTCCTTTTTATGATATTATAGGTACTTTTGCTGTGAACATTTGTATATAAGTGTATCTAAAAAGGGATCTAATCTACATACTATGAGCAAAGGACTTGTGTATTTGTACATCCTTCTATGTATGGGCTGATGTGAGTTCTTGAATGTTTACAAATAGTCTCTGGGTTTAAAGAGTGGCCAAAGGGCTGAGTCAACTCTCACCATGACAGCTCTGCTCTACACGCTTAGCCTGGCTACATGCCTCACCTTCCGTCCTGAGCCGCAATGCAGTGAGCGCTGCAGGGTGGAAATGAGCCATAACATTTGTGGCCAAAGAAGCCAGAGCACACACAGAGGGTGAATATTTGTAGTATGTTCTTGGATGAAAGGAAAAATGCTCCGTATTATTGTGTGAGTCTAGAGAAGTCACAGTAAAAATTGATCCAAGTTAGTGGGAAGCAGTCCATCCACTAGGGATGTGCTGACGCCCAAACACGTCTTTGGTTAGAAAACTAAGCCCCATGAACTTCCACTTCTCTCTCTTCAGACCCTAAAACGTTCATCTCTGCTGTGTCTGTGGAAAACGTGCTCCTCACCAAGGCCTTAAGCTGCAGTTCTAGCCATCAATCTAGGCTTGGCCTTCCTTTGAGGAGACCATTTCTCATTTCTTTCTCTTGTTGCTGTTTTTGGTTTGTTGTTTGTTTTTTTAGACAGAGTCTCTCTAATAATTCCTATTTCTAATCGTTTGGCTCTGGCAAGCTGGGTGGGAGGAGTCTTCTTCTCCATGCTCCATTCCAGGACTAAATCTGAACACAGAACACAGTTTGTTGCCTGCTAAGCCAGAGCAAGGCAGCGTTCCTTCATAGCTCTGTTAACCCCCTCTGCGCAAGATGGAGAGAAAAGATTGGAAACAGACAGGAGCACAGGAGCAAACTGTTCTCCAGTCACAAGAGGAATCTGACAGCAGCTGGGTGTCTCTCTGACCAGAGCACACATGATACTCAGACACACTCCGTAGACCGAGAGAGACATTCTGTACCTGCTTGTCGAAATGTCCTCAAAAGGATAGAGGATCTCGCCATTGTTACAGATCTCGCAGATGAACCCTTTCTGGCTACAAAGACTGCAGCTGTAGACATGAGAGGTGGCGAATTTAATGACCTTGCCCAAGAACGGTGCCAGCTTTCCCTCTATCACCTGTGGAAAGAGAAAAGGACAAGAAGGCACAGCATTGAGAACACAAGCCTTGCAGACACAGGAAGGGAAGGGGCGTCTTTCCTTTACACAACAGGGAACCTCTAAGTATAATTTCCCAGCTCAAGGGCACATGACCTTGCTCTGAAGGAACCAACTTATCCTCAGGAGCTTGCAAATGAAGATGGCCAAGCTCCGTTTTTGCTCCTCTGTTTTTGCAATGTGGTGTGGGGCATGATGAGCCCCACTTGAGGAGACCAAGTTCGGAGTAGGATGTGGTAATTAAGTCAGCAGCACAGCTTTCCCCTTGAGAATCAATATGACTTCACTTCCACTCTCTCTCCCATGAACACTCAGCAAATATAGAGAAACGGGCTCCTCTTGCTACTGGTAGATGCAATAATTTAAAGAGGGTGTAACCTGTTGGAGGGCCATTTTCAGTTTGTAACAATCAAATTTTTACAGTGGGGGTTTTTACATTGAGAACCACAGTGACAACAAACAATTTTGTTTGATTTCCAGCATGGTGATGAGCCATGGTCCATGCTCGGGACAAGGCAGGGGCTGTCCACAGGCAGCTAGCCGATCCCACCATGTGCCACGTGTGCGCCTGCTGGCTCCTCCACTGTCATTTTACTTGCTGGCCCGCAAACATCTGTGAGTTTGGGACCATGGCAAGCATCTCACTCTGCACCTAACGAATATTCGTGAGCTTCAAAGACTTCAACACCTCACACACAAGAAAGACAAAGGTCTGCCCTTTATTCCTGCACCATTAATGACTGCTTATATGCTTATTCTGATATCAGGAAAAGAGACGAAATCAATGGTTAACTCAGGGGAGGAAATAAGGCAGAGAGGCTGGGTTGCCACTTTGCATATTGTGTCTTTGCCTTTCTACAGTATTAAATATATATCCTTTTGCACTAAATACAAAAAGTGATTATAAAATCACATTTATTGTTCTTTAAGGATGGATCTCTTCCTAACAGAGAGGATAGATTATGATGGCTGTTTTCTGAGCTAGGCCAGCATACTCTCCCACTCTTCGTCTCTCTTCCCTCCATAACCTACAGGAAGATGCAGGTATACTAGACAGACCTCTTTCAGTTCTGTTCTCCCAGGACTGTGACCTCGAATAACCCCAGTAAGGTACACGCCGAACACCAACACATGATACACACGAGCCCAACCAAACACTGCCCCGCGTGTCACAGCGCTGACTCTGCACTGTGGTGAACCCTTCTGAGAGGCCCAAGGATTTAGGATGGTCTGAAAACCTGGTAAGAGCAGGTGATGAGTGACCCAGGGTGATACGGGTTCTCCTCCGAGATCTGACCTACGTTTTCTCTACTGAGAAGTCATCAGGACAAGAGTGTGAAGATTCTGAAGGCTCCTGAAATATTTCACCAATTTGATATGGTCAGTGATGCATATTTAATCCCATCTTGGGAACTAATGACCTTTTGAAAATTAATTTCTAATATCTAGTCTCACAGCACCCAATACACAACTCCATTTTTACTAATGTTTCACTTATTATTACTAATAAGAATCAGTTTATCCTCTGAAGAAGCCACTCCATTTTGCTTTTAGGCTATTTGAAGGTTAAATTTTTAATATTATTTTAGCTATTGCTAGAATATTAGGATATCTGTGTCCAGTGACAGAAAGAATCGTACTACTGAATTTTCACTCATGATCAGCATATCTATATATTTCTTGGGCTATTATGAAAGCATAAATTTCAAGCAATAATACTGTTAGTAGCAACTGTGTTATTTCACTGACAGCCAAACTGGAAATTACAGTGACTGATTCATTTCCATCAAACCCAGATCCCCTGCCATCCATCAGGCTTTATTGATTCCCTCTCCCATTTTTTGAATTAACAGCTTTATTGAGATATAGTTCACATACCACAATTTATATTTAAACCTTGGTTTATTTATGGAGTGTACACTTCACTATAGACAGCCCCTGCCCCCCTCAGCTTCCATATGTAGAGGTTAGGTCTCCGTCACCCTCTCACTCTATTCTCCCAAGTTCTAGAACGGGTAATCTACTGTCTGTCCCTAGAAATCTATTTCATAGAAACAGAACCATGTACAATGTGTGTGTGTGTGTGTGTGTGTGTGTGTGTGGTCTCTCATTCAGCATAATGTTTGAGGTTCATGCTGAGTTCTTTTAACCTAGCTTGACCAGCTCTAGACTCTTACCACCACCCTCTCTAGATTAACAAAATAACCCAACTCTAACCCCAGAAGCCAGTCTTTCTTCTTTAATCTGCTGAGCACATGCATTAGTCAAAATTTTCCAAAACACTTTCATAACATATCACCGTTTCTCTCAAGTCTTCAGTGAGTTCTCATTTTATCATTAACAAAAGCCCTTCCCTCATTTAATAGTATATTGCTAAATTACTATGTCCCTGATGTTGGATACAAGAGAACTTCTAGACTTTATGTCTCACTTGCTTTGCAAGGTCTCTAAAACAGGAGTCCACATACCAACCCAACTCGCGTGATCAATCTTAGGCATCTTCAGTTGTGAGCAATCATGTTGACACAGGATGTGCCACTCTAGTTCCTGTCCTTCTGGGTCATTTCCTCTACGAGGGTGCTGCCGCTCTTCTTACCGCTCATTTAGACTTCATGTAGGTTCTGTGGCTCTGATGCAATAGGACTTGAACCAACCTTCCTAGCCCCCTCTCCTTTTTTGGTTTTTCAGGCAGGATTTCTTTGTGTTCTGGCTGTCCTGGCTCTCACGTTGTAGACCAGGTCGGCCTCAAACTCAGAGATCTAGCTGTCTCTGACCCCTGAGAGCTGGGATGAAAGGCATGCCCCACCACTGCCTGCCCCCAAAACCCAGTGTTAGCCACAACTGTCAAAGATCTCTTTACTTTCATACCATGCGATGACACATGAAACTCAAGGTTGTTTATTCCTTTGCTACAGTCCACCTGACTGTCTTGCTTATTGTGTGTTGAACATGTATGTACAGAACATACAAATGTGAGAACATCTGACAGCCCAGGAGAGCAGACTGCTCTGCAGCAGAAAGTGGGCCCAGCCTTACCTGAGATCTCCTCTCTGGCAGGCACCGAGTGCCCTGCTGAACAACAATGCTGCCCTGCCCTGCCCTCTTCCTTGGCTGCCTGCAGCTGGGGCTGGGGCTGTCTAGACGTCACGGGCATTTTCGGTTACTGTGCCGTGAGGGTGGAGGAGCACCAAGGCCGCACTACTGAAGGGCAGGTTCGGCTTCACTGTTTCGTACTTGTCACCTCAGGTGTGTGGCCCTGTTCCGAACAGCTGAAGTCGCTTAAAGATCTTTTTTCCAGAGAGTGAGGTAATATTTTCAAGTTAATTTTAGAATTTATAATCATTCCATTCATATTATGGAAAGGAAAACTTTATACTTATATACATTTCCAGGAACAAGGACCTACTGTCTTTGAATGCAATGGCTAGCTGCAGAGGGGAGAGGACTGGCTATTGTGGCCTCTGGTCTAGAGGCTGCTTCACTGTGAAAAGTGGGCTCCATGTGTGCTACTCGTTAAGGTTCCTTTTAAAATGTAAGGCATACCTTTATGTGGGTAACTCCTCAAAACACACAGTGCCCTGCCTCCCCAGCCTCCCCAGCCTCCCCAGCCTCCCTCTATACCTTTGAATCCCACATCCTAGCCATCCTGGTGTGGTGTAATGCTAAGATAAGGCGAAGACTCCATTACAAAAGTACTAGGAGGATGGTGGCCGTAAATGAGTCCCAAGTGTAGTCTAAGCCTACAGTTTCCAGCTGAGAATGAAGACCAGAACAGATACAAGGACTCCTGGAGAAAGACAGTGGGCAAGCACGGTTAAATGGGAGAAGGTGGATGGGCCAAAAAGTACACAGACCTGAGGAAACTCAGCTGGGAGGACCCGAATTCTACTCCATCACCCTGAACTGGTATGCCTCTATGACTGATAACAGGCCGCTACATGGTTCAGCATTAAGCAGTTCTTACAAACCTTCTATGCAGACTACAGCTGTCCCAGAAGATTGTAGTCTAACTGGGAGCAAGCCACAGCTGACTTGGTACACAATAAAGTACAAATGTATTCTGTTTTTGTTGTTGAGACAGGGTCTTCGCATGCAGACTAGGCTGGTCTCAAACTCACAATCCTGCTTTGGCCTCTGTATTAGTACAGTTACAGGTGTGAGTTCGAAAGTACTTTCTTAATAGAATGGGTCAGAGAGTTAAAAAGCGAAACAGCCATCACACAGGTTTGCTTCCCGACAGCTCTGATGTGTTGGTCTAGTGCTAAGCAGTTGATTCATTACAGACTCTCCAGGGAAGCCGCCACCACACAGCTCTCCTCACCCACGGCACCTTGTCGTCTCCGCATCCGGGAACTGTGAGGCTGCTCGGGGCACAAATGAGCTCTCTCCCTTCCAGCTGGGAATCTGGCAAGTTATTAAGCCTCCCTGAGCTCTGACTTCCTCAACTAAAACCAGCTAGTACATACAGGGTTGAAGAAAGGATCGGGTTTAATATCCTGGCGAAATGGGGAGCATGGTGTCTGACGGCAGTTGGTCAGTAAGCGACAGAAGGCTGCTGGCTTGTCTTAATTTAGATCATCAACAATTCTGACTCATTTTTCTCTAATGCTTTAGATCTGTAGCAGGGGTAAGAAAGGTACGCCGCTCCCATGTTAGCTTTCAAAAGGCGCCCGCCCCACTGTTCTTCTGTCTGGATGTGACCAGGAGGGAGGGAGGCCTCTGTCTATCCAGGGCCTCTGATGTTGCTCAGGTCCACAAGAGAACAGAGCTTGGGTGAACACCTCACACCGGCTGAGGGGAAAGGCTTGGAGAGACAAACTCAATCTAAATCACCTGTTAAAATCGCATCTTAGCAATACCTGAGGATCGTCTTTTACTCCTTTCAGATTTGCAAATAAGTTAGTCACAGATTAATCTAACTGTGTAACCACCCAGCAGAAGTCAGAAAGGCTCTTCATGCCTAGCCTCAGGTGCTTTTGTAAGGAGATGGTCAGCTGGCTCTGAGAAGGAAACTGGATCCCTGGGACAAGGTTAGCTACCTTCCCATGCACTTCCTGCAAACTGCATGTCTACGTGAACAAGAGCACGACAAAGCAATCAGCAGGAAGCACGTGTGGCTCTCCCGCCCGTCTCCTCACCTCCGCACTCCCACTCGCCAGCTTCTCCGCAACACCCACTCTTCCTTGAGGAAAGGCAGATGTCCAAACTGCCGGGAGAGTTTGGTTCTGTTTTCCATTGGACTTGATTTCTTGTACCGAGCAAAGAAGGTCCCAGCCTGACTTACTTGGGGAGCATACACAGACAACTATTTCATAGCTGCGTTACTGTTCAAAGAACATATAACTCCCACTGTGACTTAAAATTTATCATTCTATTGCACTGTTGGGCAGGAACAAAATGTAATATCAAGTTGACAACTAGATTCTCCTTTTAAAAATTCATTTAAATCATTTAAAGTATTCTTGGAATTTGAGAGACAGTCAAATGTCACTTAACATGATTCAGTCATCTGAGAACTATACCAAATATGCTTATTTTCTTGGTGCAAAAACAGCCCATAAAGGCTGTCTGGTTGAGCTTCCAGCTTGGGGATACACACATTTCCCCTCTTCTATTCTGGTCAAGATGGTCAGCATTGGAATTTGAGGCCTATGGCTTTCTGCAGACTAAGACAACAGCCTTTATTTGATTTACTTTCTTGCAGACCAATCAAAAATTACAATTAAGTTAAAAAATAACCTAGTGCTGCCTTCTCCAGACCACAGTTTCAGAAACAGCTGCTTATTACTCATGTGTGGCACCAGGAAATTGCAGTGTCATGTTCAAGTCTGCAGCCAATGGCGACCTGCGGGATGCAAGGAGGGCACAGCACTCTGCGTGTTGTTTACCTTTCCCTTCGGCCTATCACAAAGTTCACAGCCCACAGGGGAGGGGGACGAGCAGAGAGAGAGAATGGCCAGAGAAGTCACATAGGAAAAGGCTCTCTCAAATTTACTTTATGCATCTGCTAATGTTTTCCCTCTGATTTGTCAAGTCATCTCCACTTCAAATCAAGCTTTCCTTGGCCATTATGCAAGATCTAGATTCTGGACACTATTGGGAATTCTGGGATAAAGAGGTCTACTGTCCTGGACCAAAATGACTTCTACTCTAAAAGCCTACTCAGAAGATCCAATTCATGTTGAACAAGGCCACCAGGAACAGGAAGACTCAAAGAAATGAAAGCATCTAGACAGTCACGTGCTGTAACACAACCTCTAATATAATTCAGTTTGCATTTTCTTAGGTGACCGCAAAAGGTTGTAGTTTGTAAATGTATGCTATTCCTCTGCATTCAGAGGCAGGCAGAAAGATGCCTACTGACCTAGAGCAGTTAAGTTAGTGTGGGTGTCTAGAATGACAGACTGGAGGCGGAGGGAGGAGGCTAGAAGGCTGAGGTCAGCCTAAGCTACAGATCCTGCTCGACCCCTGACACCTGAACTCACAAGGAGAGTATTCTGTACTCTCATTCTAAATTCTACTCACAAATCCTCAAAAGCAGAGAAGCATTCCACCAAAAGTGTATAGGATTTCCTACTTCAGAACGTTGGGCAAAACCCTCTGTTCTTCTATAATTCACCTTTGAGGTCCTCCTCCTGGTTCAGTGCTAGGTGTGACTCTAATCAGTCCCCACCCTCCTTCCTCCTTGGCAGGACTGCTCAACAGGACTGAGGTTTTGGCTTATCAGTCTTTGGGCTGAGGGATGACTGTGGCATCACCATAGGGTTCTTACCCGATCCTCCCCTAAGGGCGACAGTTTCTATAAGACTTTGGGAACTACGAGATAATGTGATGTGGTTTAGTGTTATGGGGTAGATTTGTGAGTGCCCATAGTAATAGTAATGGTAATGGTAACGATAATAGTAACGGTAATGGTAATGGTAATGGTAATAGTAATGGTAATAGTAATAGTAATGGTAATGGTAACGATAATAGTAACGGTAATGGTAATGGTAATGGTAATGGTAATAGTAATGGTAATAGTAATAGTAATGGTAATGGTAACGATAATAGTAACGGTAATGGTAATGGTAATAGTAATAGTAATGGTAATGGTAACGATAATAGTAACGGTAATGGTAATGGTAATAGTAATAGTAATGATGGATAGTAATGGTAATAGTAATGGTAATAGTAATAGTAATAATGAGACAGGACCTGTTCCACACAGCTCTCTGTACATGTCCAGGACTGTCAAGCCTTATACTCAGGAAGCACTTGCAGAGTAAGGACAACTATGTGGCTCCAATATCTAAGCCCCCAGCAGGCTGTGTAGTCTCTAGTATGTGTGGGGAAATAGTTAAAATTGAGACAGTTCTAGAACATTCTCAAGGATGACCAGTAGAATTTGCTTTCTGTTGAATTACTTACATGCCTGAGATAAATCTGATTTAATCTTCTACCATTCATTTTGGCTCAGCCTTATTGCCTTATCAAATAGTGAGAAAAAGACCCAGTCATTTAAATTCACCCTTTTATTTAATACTTGAAAAATTATGACTCAAAGAAAGGAGGCCATCATCCAGCTGGCTAGTGGCAGTTCTGGCTTCCTCTCTTGAGAGCCCCTCACAACGAGTTATGAGGTCACTGCGTGTCTGCTCCCTTTCACGCAGTCGTGGAGTCCCTGGTTTGCTCTCATCTCATTTATAGTTACTAATTATTAGTATTCTTTTTAAATCTAGTCCACTGGTCCGGAACTCACTATACAAACCAGGCTGGCCTTGAATTCCCTGCTGGATTAAGGGTGTGCCCAGGCCTGTAGGGCTGCACCAATAGTTTGATCTGTACTAGATCTACCTTTGGCACTGGGAACAACACAAAAATTCTTTTCAATGGTCACATCTTTGGGAGGTTTTTCAATATAGAGATGATCTTATATATATATTATAGTCTAATTGGCTGAACTCTTGAGAGAGACAAATACAACTGGGAAGAAAAGGCAAAACCAGGCAACTCTCTGTACGCATAAATATGGGGGAAATAAGGTTTTCCAGCAGGGACTTGAGTAGAGGACAGCATGAGACCTTTTAACAGACCCCACCGAGAGAGAGAGAGAGAGAGAGAGAGGAGAGAGAGAGAGAGAGAGAGAGAGAGAGAGAGAGAGAAGAAAACCAAAAGCAACCTTTTCTGATGATATAAGGAAGGACCACAGAGTCAGGAGAAGCGTGGGAGTGGAAAAATAAGAGGAGGATTAGAGACAACTGAAGGGGATGCTAACCCAGACGCGCACAGACAGAGCAGTCTGGGTGTCTGCTCCAGGGACGGCCCAGGAAGCTAAGAGACTTTTCTTAGCTGTGTGCTTTTCCACGCCTCAGTTTCCTCCTGGACAGAACAGAGTGGCTGTGCTAAACCATTCAAAGCTAAACGATCAACAAGGCTCCCCTAAGTTTGAGGAGTCTATGATTTTGTGATTAACCACTGGGCAAACATCAAAAGAGGCTTGAATAGCCCCAGGAATGTAGAAAGGGAGTATCTGGGGTACAGATAAAGGTGAGTTCCACCAGGCTAATTAGAAGACACCCTAGGAAATTTTCAACAGAAGTGAAGTGATGTCAGCAGCTGTTTTATTCCCCGGTTTGCTGAGTGCCATTCAAAGAGAGAAGCAGGGGCCTTTCAGGCCGGACCCTCACAGGTGTGCAACCAGACCTGGCTCTCCTTGCAGATCCTTTCACAATGCATTTAATTAGTCAGTGTTTAGATAGCACTTTGGGGATGGGAAGTACAATGTAAGCACTTAACGTTATTATTACTTAGCTACTTTTGTGCGACCAGCAATGCCTGAGATTAAATGAAAAATTAAAGTGCGTTCCTGGCTAGAAGGCCGTGCTCTAATAAATCTCTAGGTCGCTGATGAAGAAAAACAAGCCTGGCACATGCACTGAACTAGTGCCCTCCGTGCTCGAGTCACTGTCTGAGGCTGTGGGTGATTTTTAAGTCTTTGCCTCAAGGTGTCAACAGTCAGTAAACACCACTCACCAAACTGAGGATTCCCACACATCCTGTTTTTCCAGCAGTATCTTGCTTGCTGATGGTGTGTACCCAGGCCTCTGTGGACCTAGGGTAGGGATTTAGCTATATGGGAATTCAGTGCACAATGAAGTGGGGACAGATAAATTAATAAATGATGTTGCAGCAAAATAAAAGCTAAATTAATAAATTTGTAAATATTATAATCCCTGATAAATTGAAGATTTAAATATAAAAAGGAAGCTATAAGAGTATTATAAAAATGTATTCAAGAAAATATTAATGTAGAATAAGTACTTTTACTGTGAGACACTACAAGACTGGTGAATCTTAATATATAAAATAAAAAGAATTAATATATAATTTACAAAATAAAATGAAAACCAGAAAAACATTTTCTATTTACATGAAAAAGTACCAATTTACACAATATACACAGCTCTTTTTTAAATTAATAAAAGATCAAGACCAAGTTTAACAGGTAATTTACAAGTTATATAAGTAACAATATAAAAAAGATGCTACATCTTAAAAAGGAAAAATTGTTTAAAAAATGAAAAAAAATTATGACAGCAGCATGAAGTTATCTCAAGTGTTCTAGAAAACGTGGAGTGTTCACACAGTGAATATCCTTACGACGACAAGTGGCCGCGGGTTACCTTGCCTGTGAACTGACTTAGCATGTAACCAACTAGGAGACCGAGATAAACCTTTATTAGTACTGAATGTGCATATCTGCCCAAACATCCACAGACACTCATGTGCCCACAGCTACACTGTGAAATGGAAAAGGGAAGCCATAGAAAGACAGCATAGTATGATTTCGCTTTTAAAAGGTGGCATTTGTAAATAAAAAGTATAGAATTGCCTGGAAAGATACAGATTGTCAGTAGTTAACCAAAGCTGCTTTTGGAGAATGGGTATAAGAAAAGCTGAAATTAAAATATAACTCTGAGGTTGAGAGTTTTGTTCAGTAATACATAAAATTTGCATATGTATATTTGTGGAATTTTTTGTTTTGTTTTTGTGTTTTGAGACAGCCCTGGTCGCCCTGGAACTCACTTTGTAGATCAGGCTGGCCTGAAACTCACAGACATTGGCCTGCCTCAGGCTCCCCAGTGCTGCCTGACCTGTTTATACATATTTGTAATTATTATTAAAACGTAGAAAACTTTCCTCGGTTTTGTTCTGTATAGCCGATGTTATACTTGCTCTTAATATAGCATTTACTTTCACACAGTTTCCTATCAGTGAACCTGTCTTGACCACAGCAGACTTGAGGCTGTATCCAAGGAGACCTGGCTGCCTCCTCAGAATGCTCCCTACTTAGAGGAGTTTTTCAGGTTTGGAAGGCGACATTGCCCCCTCAATTAGAATGATTTCTAAGATAGACGGAGAGTCAATAGCCATATCTAATGCCAGGTAATTTAACCTGGTTTTTGTTTACATAATTATCGCTTAATTCTGCACATTTAATCTTATCTCTTTCAGTACTAGACTGGGTGTCAGTAAGTTAGGATGCATGCTGAGTTCTCTAAGAATTCTCTAGAACATTTTTGTCACTCATCCCCAGCGAGTGTAGCTGAGGTTATCTTGTCAGAGTGGACCTCCTCTCACTGTGCTCCCTGGCTTCATTCTCTGCTCACACCTTTTTCAGCTTTGTTTACATGCTTGGCTAGGTACTGTGGTGGTTCTGAATGGTGGTTTTATTGGTTTTGTTGCTGTTGTTTGTTTATAATAATGAATAACTTTAAAGGCAGAAAAACAGTATTGTTAGGAGATTTTAAAATTAATTTCCCATCTATTCTGAGGTCACATTTTCACACTACTCAGGGCATTGTACAGAGGAAGTATTTTTCCAGCTCAACTACTTTACCCTTAGATCAATGTCAATCCAAGAAAAAGTCTATCAAGTGACCCACCCCAGCCTTGGCCTCAAGAAAGAAGTGGAAACTACGGGTTTACAGCAGGACGGCAAAGATAAGATTAGGTTCAAAGAGAGAGGCGTTTGAATACCATGCCCACGCGAAATGTGCTCAGAGGCTCAGTAAAATCTACACGGGAAGAGTCCTAGAAAAGGAAGTCAGGATCCAGGCTATTTCCTAGCAGGTTGAGGGTAAAGGTCTAAATTAAGAGGAGATAGCAACCACTGGTCATTAATATCCCTTAATGTAAATGGACTCAACTCACCTATAAAAAAGCACAGGCTAACAGATTGGATACAAAAACAGAATCCGTCCTTCTGCATAGAAGAAACATATCTCAACCTCAAAGACAGACATTGTCTCAGAGTAAAGGGTTGGGAAAAAATATTCCAATCAAATAGACCTAAGAAACAAGTGGGTGTAGCTATTCTAATATCTAACAAAATAGACTTCAAATTAAAATCAATCAGAAGATACAAAGAAGGACATTTCATATTAGTCACTGGAAAATTCCATCAAGAGGAAATTTCAATACTGAACATCTATGCCCCAAATACAAGGGCACCCTTATATATAAAAGAAACACTTCTAAAGCTTAAATCGCAGAGTAAACCCCACACACTAATAGTGGAGACTTCAACACTCCACTCTCACCACTGGACAGGTCAGTCAGACAAAAAATGAACAGAGAAATAAGGGAACTAACAGATGTTATGACTCAAATGGACTTAACAGACATCTATAGAATATTCCATCCAAACAGAAAAGAATATACCTTCTTAGTACCTCATGGAACCTTCTCAAAAATTGCTCTAACCCTAATGTCCTCTAGATCATTCCAAGTATCTACCTTTTGCTGCTTAAGTACCTTGTCATTGCTAAGCCAGGAGAAGCGAGCGATAATGCTCCTTAGGTTGTTAGGAAGAGCTACCAGTACTAACAAAGGGGAGACAGGGACCAGGAGAGAACCTGGGCCTCCATCAGGGGGTAAATGAAAAGGAGCACCGCTTAGTCTCCACAGCCCATTCCCCTCAGTGGAGAGAGCGCAGGTGAAATTTGAGGGGAAGAGGTTCAGAGTTCTCTCTTTAACATCATAGAGTATGCAAATACACATATCACAGTGCTGGGGACCGATCCTGGGGTCTCATAAACACTCGACAAGCTACCTCCCAGTGCAAATGCACCCAGCTGGAACTTTCCTACTTGCTCTCTTGGCCTTCATTCTGATCACTCTAACCTCTTTGATGCTTGTCACCAGAATGAACTCACAAAATGCAGACTTGGCCAGATAACAGAAATAATGATGGAATTAGCAACAGTCACCAGCTTCAGAGCAGTAAGCAGCCGTTTCCCCCTTAAGACAATGCATGTGGAGCAGTAGAACACTGGCGAGCCAATGTGGACATTCAATGAACAATTATTCCGGTGATTTACAAACATCCCCAAAGGTCAACGTTTTAGTCATCAATTTGAAGGAGATAAAACTGAGGAGCTGCATCTTATGTCCAAGGTCACCCAGCCTGGAAGGGCACAAAGCTCGATCCAGAGCCCAAGCCCTAACCGCTACGTCTTTCTGGAGTCTGTTAAATGGAAACTCCCCGTGGTCTCCAGGCTCCGCCGGCTGAGGTCTAAACTTGTTAGCATGCTCTTCATCTAAGCATAGCTATTTCTCCTCACTGACTTACGCTTGTTTTTTTATTGTTTCTTTCGAGACAGGGTTTCCCAGTGTAACAGTCTTGGCTGTTCTGGAACTTGCTATCTAGACCAGACTGGCCTCGAATTCACAGAGGTCTGCCTGCCTCTGCCTCCTGAGTGCAGAACTGGCTTAACACTTGTTATCCTGCATATGGCCATCTTCCGTTCTCTCCCAGCCTGCTTTATATTCCCTGAAATTCTGATCACCATAACAACCATGTAAATATCACATGAAATTCTGGATGCTTTCTGTATTTATTTCAATCCTTATTGCTGTTATGTTGGCCTGGTCTGTCACCTGTGTACCCTGTCCCTTTAAAAGACAAGCACCGCTCTCTCCCAACCCTTCCCTTTCCTCCAGTGAAGCGGATATCCCACCTCCTCCAGCCTGAGCTCTTTGTCTGTCTTTCTCTGGAAGAGGTAACTTTTGCTCGCTCGCTCTCTTCTCTCCCTCCTTTCCCTTCCCTTCCCTAACCCACTGAATAAGCTCTATACTCAAACTCTCTCTGCATGATGTATCTGTCTGTCTCCCACCTGCCAAGGCCTCAGGGGACTCGACCAGCAGAGTCCTCGGGTCACCTGCCGCTACCCCTCGTGGGACTGGCCTCCCCTCTTATATCTTTAAAAAAGAATAACAATTGCAACTTTCCAAAATCGGTATTATTGCGTTAGTTTTAAACACAGCTCAGGAGACTATGACCCTAGTTGTGTTCGGGCCACCTGATCTTAATGTCTGCCTTCTTTCCTCTCTACCACTACTTCTTTAGGACACAGCCCTGTGCCTGGCTTGGGTGCCATCACTCGAGCATACTTGCCCTTGGTCCCTAGCTTGTCTCCTCTTGCTCGGGTGCCGCCCACAGTTCTGAAACACGTAACCTGGAGTGGAGGTGGAATGCTTCTGCCTCGCTTCTATTTCAGGCCTGTCCAAGCACATTCAACCTTTGCATCAGAAAGTTAAAATTGAGCCAAGTGTTCCTGAGGCACACATCTTTAATCCCTGCACTTGGGAGGTGGAGGCAGGTGGACCTCTGTGAGTTTGAGGCCAGCCTGGTCTACAGAGCTGTTCCAGGACCACTAGGACTATTAAACAGAGAAACCCTGTCTTGAAAAACCAAAAAGGAAAAAAGAAAGAAAGAAAGAAAGAAAGAAAGAAAGAAAGAAAGAAAGAAAGAAAGAAAGAAAGAGGGAGGGAGGGAGGGAGGGGGAGGGAGAGGGGAAGGAAAGAAGGAAGGAAGGAAGGAAGGAAGGAAGGAAGGAAGGAAAGAAGGAAGGAAGGAAGGAAAGCTAAAACTGAATGTTTCTGAAACATTCCTAGGGAGGGCCTCAGATCCAAACATTTCAATTACAACCCTGTCCAGACAAACGGCAAGTCTCTGACCAGAGGGGTCTGGGTTAAGGATATGACTACACAGGGCAGATGGAGAAGCTGCTGGCAGGTAGGCGCCACAAGCAGTTCAGGAGAATTTCCAGGGCATGTGTGATGGTGGGAGATGGGGAGAGTTAGATTCTGTTCAGCATGACAACACAGGGTAAATTTTGTGGGTAGCCAGAAAGGCCAACTTTTGAATTGATGTGGAGAAACATTTTAACACTAAAATAGTTGGCATTCTTGTTGATTATGGAGTGTAAAAAAATTACACTAACATCTTAACACATGGAACATGTTCTTCTGGACGGTCAAAGTGGGCAATCTATTCACGTGCAGTCCCCCAGGCTGCTCAACTCCACAGTGTGCCTGACTCTACAGGCATTCCTCAGATACTTTGGTGGTATTTGGTTGTTATCAATCTTACTTAAGACAATAGATTCTTTAAATTAACAGTCATATAAGATTTAAAGTATATATGTGCTTTCTCAAGTCCCACATAAAGAATTTATTTATTTTTTTTATTTTTTGGTTTTAAGAGACAGGGTTTCCCTGTAGTTTCTAGAGCCTGTCCCGGAACTAGCTCTTGTAGTCCAGCCTGGCCTCGAACTCAGAGATCCGCCTGCCTCTGCCTCCCGAGTGCTGGGATTAAAGGCGTGCGCCACCGCCACATAAAGAATTTAACTGATTAAGAAGTTAAAAAATTCAACCTAAAGAAAGTACAATCATTAAAAATAATTTAAAGAGTAAACTGAGTTGATGCAATGACCACCAAAGTTATCCCAAAGAGCGAAAGGTCAGGCACGAGTAGAGTCATTTTGAAGACAGGAATATGAGGATAAATACATCCTACAGGAATGCAAAATCTAAGATCTAAGTGATTGATGCTGGCACTGAAATCGCTATTAAGGAACACAGTGATTGCTCAAATACTCAGAAGAGACTCTGAGGAACATGGTATACTCACCAAGAATCAGCACAGAAAGACGGATTACTAAAACCAAGGCTGAAGTAACCCATTGGGGAAAGTAAGGAAGATGTACTCTCACTTCACACAGAAAGTAAGATGATTTCCAAATATGTACTAAATTACTAAACAATGCTTACAAAGTTTGCAGCGCTGCAGACAGAGCGAAGCCTGCACATGCCGGAGGGGCTCCCAAGCACCGCACTGCAGGCCCAGACCCCACTAGGGCCTAACAAACAAGGACATGGAGACAGACACTTCTCTGAGAAAGGAAAAGGTCTCTGTAGGTTTTAGAGCCACAGCAGGAATTATACAAGGAAAAAAAATGGACAGGTCTGAATATGTAAATGGCGAAGTGTTTATCTAAAAATACCACATTAAAAAATCTAAGGGCAAACAACAAGAATGGAAAATACCACAGATGCAGTCACATTAATCTATAATCTGACTGAAGATACACAGCTTGCCTCCAAATAGGCATAAGCTATCATGTAAAAATATATTAAAATAGCTTTGGCAATAAACATAAAAAATCTAGCTTTATATATAATAGAAAATAGGCATGCAAAGTCAAACAATGAGAAGCTGTCCTCCTCATGAACTGGCCAGACTTAACATTTTTAAAGATGACAATAGTTAACACTCTAGCGACATGAAGGGTTTTATATATTATATCCCAGGTATTTTGGAAAGTTCATGTCTCTATAGTAGGTTTATCTAATATATAATTATTAGAAAATATGTGGTCTTGTACAGGGATGTATATCATAGTATATTGTTTGTAATAAGAAAGAATTGGAAATCTTTAGTAGCCAGTAAAGAGAAAGAGCAGGAGGGAGAAAATTAACCCAACTGCAGCAATAGAATATATAAGTATAAGCACTCCAAATCACCAGTGTTTCTGAAGATTCTTTAATTAAATTTAAACATCAGGGTAAATTTAATTAAATTTAAACATCGGGGTAAAAACGGATATACTTTCAGGAATTTGCCACACTATACATACACAGAAGAGAAGCAGTTGGTCTTTATTTGCTGACTGTGGGGCTGGGCAGGAGAGGGGTAGACCATCCCCTGTCCCCACACCACCGTACATCAGCATTCCATTTTATAGATGAGAGCTCAGAACTGACGGACGAGGACGTGAACCCTGCTCTGCTGCCTAAAAGATTCCTTTCTCTGTAGCGACTGATCACAACTCCAGGCTCCCTGTCACTGCATATCTTTCTGGTCAGGTAAATACACAGCTTTTCATAGAGTGGACTGGACTAAGGAAGCCTTTGGAGTGGGGTGACAATACTACCACCAAGGAGCCCTCTCATTCTCTGTGGCTCTTGGTCCCTTTCACTGACCCCCCCTTTCCTTTCTAATGTAAACACTGGGGATGCTTGGCCTACCAATGGAGAGAGGGCTTAGTGTGTGGCACTAACATCCCAGCCTGACCCCCTGGCCCCACTCCCTGCTTCCTTCTTGCTTGCTAGTATGCCCTGGGATTAAGGCTGATTCCATGGTCTGGTTTAACAAAACAGTCCAGAGCATCCTGGGGTTAACTCAGGCTTAGCTTTTCACAGTTCTGTGATTAAATTGCATTTTTCAGTGGTCGTGCCTTTAAATTCAAACCCCTTTAAAAAGAAACTTAAGGAGAGCAAAACATAGGAGACAGCCAAATGCCAATAACATATTTTAGTCATTTGGGGGAATGGGCAGCCTTAGAAACCGCAAATTCCCACTTATGCAATGCTATCTGAGCTTTCCTTTTACTGCTCAGTGACAGAACCCTGGCTCTCCCACATGATCAGAAATGCATTCACTTTCTTTTTGATTTCTCTGA
This sequence comes from Arvicola amphibius, assembly GCF_903992535.2. NCBI lineage: Eukaryota > Metazoa > Chordata > Mammalia > Rodentia > Cricetidae > Arvicola > Arvicola amphibius. Next base: position 126,581,027 of record NC_052054.1, on the reverse strand, counting down.
AATATTATAGAAGGCCTGCGCTATCACAGTAGGAGTTGGTTAACTGTACAGCTCTGATCAAATAACAAAAATTATTTCCACTGGTGCAGATTTTTCACACTAAAAGGCAGATCCAAGTCCATGTCTTGGTACCTGCTACACCAGCTTGGCAAACTTAGTCATCATGATGCATGCAGTCTAAAGTCAAGAGTGTCAGCACCAGTGACATCACCAGCACAAGCTTTAGTACCCACCTTGTGCCAGGCAGAAGGTTATGTCTTCTTTTTCCCTAGAAAAGTGACTGAGGGGAATGTGAAGCCCAAGTCTTGTTTTATAACAATGCTTTCCAAAGCCATGGCTGGCACAAGTCAAAACGGAAAGAACTCCAGAGAACTTGCCCGTGACCTTGTGTCTCTTCTGACTGTGCAAGCCTGAGCATCGCATCAGAAGCAAATGGTTTTTTTTTTAATCTCAGGATCCAACCATAAGAGTTGGATTGGAGGGTGGTCTAGATAGATCAGCATATGAACTGGAAAACTAACTTATCACCAAAGAATCTGAAGCTAATAAGTCAGCAAGCAGAGGCTTCCAAAGCCATCCCTAGTTCAGGAGCGAGGCGAGCCAATCCCGCTTGAGAATGAGTAGGAAAGTGAGTTTCCAGACATTTCTTTCTTTTTTTTTTTTTTTAAATATTTATTTATTTATTTATTATGTACACAATGTTCTGTTTGTGTGGATGCCTGCAGGCCAGAAGAGGGCGCCAGACCTCATTACAGATGGTTGTGAGCCACCATGTGGTTGCTGGGAATTGAACTCAGGACCTTTGGAAGAGCAGACAATGCTCTTAACCACTGAGCCATCTCTCCAGCCCCCAGACATTTCTTTATAAATAGCAAGTACCGAGAGTTTTGGTGGTAGGCATGTCGAAGGTATGCATTAAACAAACTATGAGCCAAAGAAACAGCCTGAGAACGAGGTAGCTGGTACCCATCTGAAACACTAGGTATCAACCATCCATGGACACTGAGGGACATAATAGCCATTTTTGACAGCAAAACTATAAATGTAGGGAACAGACACAAAAGAGTGTCACAAGCAGGGGCTTTTAAATAACTTCCCTGAAGAAAGTGCTTGAATACATTTTTGGTGTAAATCTGTATCACCCTTCCTGAAACACTTCAGACTGCTAGGCACTGGGAAGGGCTCCACTCTGAGTATAGCACGACAGAGGAAGGACCCTCGTACTTTGTGTTTTCCAGGTCAGCTCACTTAAAAAAAATAATTTCCAAGTTTTATTTTTGCCATATAAAAGATACTAAAAAAAATTATCACCCACTATCATTATCACTTCACGAAAGGAGACTTTTAAAACCAAAAAGTGTAGGAATGAAATGATTTCGGGGGGGTAGTACTTTAGACTGGACCTTTTTATGGGTATGATGCTAGTAAGAGCTGATGAAAGCACCAAAGCCACAGAGGGACATTGCGAATCTGTGCGTGCATGCGTGCGTGCGTGCGTGCATGCATGCGTGCATGCGTGCGTGCGTGTGTGTGTGTGTGTGTGTGTGTGTGTGTTTAGATACACATGTGCAGGTCTGAATAAATGTGCTTGCACTTGTGTGGGCACTCCTCAGGAGCCACCCACCTTTTTTTGAGACAAGACCTCATATTAGTAACCAAGGCTTACTGATTCAGGTAAACTGGTAGGCAGGACACCCCAGAATCCTCCTGCTTCTGCTCACTAGCACAGGGGTTAAAAAGACGTGCCACCATGCCTGGATTATTTTTTTTTTCCCACATGGGTTCAGGATTGAACCCAGGCTCTCATGTTTGCAACAGAAGGATTTTATCAACTGAGCTATCTATCTCTCCAGCCTGGGGGAATATCTTTGATAGAAGCACATGGGAATTCCAACAAAGAGATGGAAAGAAAATAACTTACAGGTTAAAAGCCATTGGAAGCTAAAGTCATTATCCTGGTGTGAGTTTCACAATGCTGGATAATGACAGTGTTTCTCAGACTTGGGTCATATGAAAGTCACAATGTCACAGCTGCATTCCATGCATGTTATTTATTCAGTGCTTTATTTAAATTAAAGCATTGGGTACTGAAATACATTTATGAAAAATAATTCTATGAATATCCTATGTCAAAAGCTATGAAATCAAGCTAGCCCAGACCCTGGAAGGGTCTGAGCCTCTTCCTACTTGCTCGCAGCCCTGCTGATGCCAACTCTGTTGAGAAGGAGAACAGCAAATATCAAAGGTTCAAATCCCAGCAGCACCATATGAAACTTCGATTTAGCCTAAAGAATGGAGAGAAATGAAAGAAACACCTTTCTTTTTATAAAATATTTCAATCGGTACCTATAACCACTGTAACAACTAACATCATCTTGACCAACAGTCCAGGGAACCAGAGCATCCTTCCTTAGTAACTAAGAGTGCTGGAGAAAACAGCCTTCCTAAACCTAGATTCTGAACTGTGCATTACTAACTGGTGGTAATCTAGAGAAAGCCTCCCTGCTAAGGTTTTCATCTGTAGAACAAGAATAACAACAACAGGACCCACTTCACAGGTGGTCATGAGGATCCAATGAAAATCCAAAGGATGTATGCAAAGCTCTTGCAATAGTCATTGGCACAAATGAGATCTAAAAAAGTCAGCTATTACGCTTATTATCCCACATTTTGGAAACAATGTCAAGATCTGGTATAGGCCTATATTAGACTCTGTCAGGCATATAGTTTTAGAGAACATTTCTAGAAAGAGCATTTACCTTTAGAACAACAACAACGAAAATTAACTATTTTGCTCAAAACGAACAACACATTACACACACACATTTAAAGCAACTCATTTTGTTGTCCATTTTGCTTTTAAGTTCCTGCCATATCTCATTTACCTGGCTAATATGTCTAATTTATATGGTTTTGCCCTTAAATAAGGCATAGCACACGATGTATTTGACACACAAAATAATGTCACAACACAGACCAGGATCATAATTATAAGTTGCTTCTTGGGTAAACAAGGTTGTGTAAGTATACTAACTTTTTAATTATGCAATCAATATCTTGTCTATTTAGAGTAAACAACAGAATTAACATAGGATTTAATCCTCAGAGTGGCTACATGTGTTAAATTTGAATTCATATTATGAAATACAGTAAAGGGGTTAGCCATCAATAAATCATTGAATAAAATGCCAACATCAAAAAGCAGTAGTTCTAGGGGGCTCCTAAGATGGATTAGTTGGTCCTGAACAAGAAAGACATATATTAACATATCCTAAGCTGTTGCCTTTCATGTATCTCATCCCTTTTGTCCCTGGAACTATTTTTAGTACAGCGAGAACAAAAGACTTGCCAAGGCGGGCTAGTAGAAAGAGAGGGTATTAATTCAGTAGGACTTGGTCAAGGTTAGGGCAGGAGACAGCAGGCAAATACATATTTGGCTCATTAAACTTCAAGACAAGGTTGTAGTGGGAATTTATAGTACTTTCTAGACCATTTGGGGGGGGGGGCTGTGTTGATGGCAGTCTGATTGAGAAGGTCCTAGATTATAAAACTGTCTTCCTTGGCCAGTCTCTCCATTTCTCCAACATGCCTCTTGGAAGCACTCCCCTTCCTCCGCTCACCGTTGGCCATCTCTTCTTCTAGCATCTCTCCTTGAGCAGCTCCTCTCAGCTCTTCCTTCATGACCCACTATTCTGGAGTCTGCTTCTGCAGCCCCATATCGCTGTTTGTGGGAGCAGGTGACATACCGTCCTTGCTTGATCTTTCTGCAAGTCCTTCAACTTTTCTAATGAAATGTATACCCAACATTAACTCATCTGCCTTACAAATGTTGCCTGGTCTTTCCTGCTTCTCTTTCTCCTTGCCTCCTGTCATGGGTACTTTATCAAATTATTCTCTCCCTCTATTCCTACTGTGCCCATGAACAACAAAGATGCTCAAGATCCTGAAGTAAATTATATTCTGACCCTGTGTGGGCTGCACTGCTCCATCTCCCTCGTGCCTTTCACTGAGGACCTATTTCTTTGAGAGGCTTCTCCTGAATACTTTAGGATTCCAAAAGGGAAGAGGACATTTCATTGTCAAGGAGTTCACCCCCCCCCCACACACACACCTGTCATTGTGTTGAACCTAGACAGGTACCTAAGCAAAAGGAGTGCCTGGGTAGGAGCTCTCTGTGCTTACCCTACAGCAGGTGTGGCTGTTTGAATGAGAAATATCTTTACAGGCTTAAGAATTTGGGCCCTTGGTCTCTGGTTGATGACACTGTTTGAAACCTTAAGGAGGTGGAACAGCGCTGGAGGAAGCATGCTATTGGGGGAGGGCTGAGAGCTTATAGCCTGGCTCCACTTCTAGCTCACACTCTCTGCTTCTGGGTGTAGATAAAGATGTGGCTTCTTAGTTCCATGTGCCTTCTTGCCATGCCTCACCATTACAGACTGTCTAGGGAACTGTAAGCCAAGTCCAACTCCTCTTTAACAGAAGTCACTTTTAGTCACAGCAACCAAAAAGTAACTATGACTACACAGTGGCTCTAGCTTTTAATAAGCTACATAACTACTTATAAATGGTTTCTATAATATTATAATATTTCTATAATCTGTCCAATTATTTTACAGTGATCTGAATTGGTTCTTTATGAAAATAAAATGTATTGTAGAAATGTCAAATGACAAACTGGCACAGACATTCACAAAGAGGCCTCAACCTAGTGTTCCTGGTATTGTGCCTGGAGCTGGGGATGTGAGTAAACAGAGCAAAGTCCCAGCTTCCTATTTACTGCAGCTGACAAGTCGAGAAGGAAAGGCCTAGTGCACTGGTGGACAGGCTCTCATGGTAACAAACGTTATCCAGCTTTGTACCCAGATATACATTTAAGAGTGGACAGCAGGAGGTTTCTCAAACACACACATACACACATGAACCCAACCCAAAAGATAATGGAAATCATCTGTTCTGCACTCATGTACAAACCTATAATTTATGGAAAGATGGGGGAAAAGTCCCTTAGGAAGCAAAGCCAAGTTCTGTGGTGAAAATTCAACTGTACTCAAAGCACAGACTGGAAGAGGTGGGGGTGGAAGCCGCAGGAAAAATAACACGTCTGGGGCAGTCAGTTCTCCCTTCTCTCAGGTTCCAAAGCCATCTGGGGCCAAGCTGCCCTCTCGCCTGCCTCTGCCACCCCCACCCTTGCCCATTCTTAGGCCATCACTTTTTCTTTTTTGCAGGGCAACTCACAGAAGTGAGTTAGACAGCAACTTGTCTCAAACAAAGAACTGCAGTTTGGTGTACTGCTCCCGAACCTCATGGTGATATCAGGAGAATATGTAATAGGGCATCCTAGAATCTCATGGTGATCTCAGGAGGATATGTAACAGGGCATCCTAGAAAACATGGAGATGCAACCAAGTGAGAATGTATATGAAGTAAATGGAGTTATCAAGAATTTCCAACGTTTGGAAAGGAGATCATTTTGGTTTTGTTTTTCAAGAAAGGGTTTACTCAAAGCTTCGGAACCTGTCCCGGAACTTGCTCTGTAGACCAGGATGGCCTTAAACTCAGAGATCCACCTGTCTCTGCCTTCTGAGTGCTGGGATTAAAGGTGTGTGCCACCACCCCCGGCAGGAGATCATTTATTTAACTATATGGTAATGCAAACTATACATCTGCATCTATGTTTTGTGTACACTGACATACAGAATAACTTACTACTAGAAACACTGAGTTCTGGCAACAGGAAACCCCTCACTTAAGGACACAACACTGTTAGCAATGTCACCTCACTGAACATCTGTTTCCTTTCCCTGGTGCTAGGGATCAAAGCCAGGATCAAGCCTGCTAGGCAGGCACAGAGAAGTACTTGACCATTGAGCTAAATCCCCCTGGGCCCTTAGTTTCTTGAAGTAAGGTCTTGATTTATAGTCCAAGCTGCTCTAAAACTGCTTTGCCTCCCAGGATATCTCCAAACACCTGACCTGCGTGCCTTAGCTTCCTGAATGCTGAGATTGCAGGTGTCCTGTCAGGACCAGCTCACACTGTTGGGTTTTTCTTTCTCCTATGGGGTCATCACACTGGGCTTCACACTAGTGCTTCTGAATGGTAAGAGGACCACGGAAGATAACTGTTGCTCTCCCTAAATTTCCCTAATGCCAACAGCAGTGGTTTCTGTTAGGCCATCTGAGAAGCATTTTTATGACATTTAATTATTTACTAACACACATCAATAAAAATTCAATACGTATTCTATTAGTTTCCTTATCAGTCATACGGAGTAAATTATTATCCATGTCAGATATAGAAACTGGGAGGGGTGTAACCTAAGAAAAACTGAAGTTGTGCTAGAAAAGGGGTACAGTAAATATGAAACCATGCACCCAGAAACATCCAGAGTAACATTTCAAATACTTTCTAGTGTCTGTTCAGATACTCTTACTGTACACAGTTTAACCAGTTACCAGAACAAGAGACATAAGAAAGAAGCTGTGGTCAGATGGGCCACACTAAAGGCTCAATCCAGTGCTCCTGGCGGAGTGGCCCATCTCCCTCAGTGGGGAGGACTTCTCTGCATCGCCAGCATCTCACTCAGCACTGCACGCATGTGTCCCTCACTTTCATCACAACGTGAAAAGTTGTAGTCACTTGCTAAGGCTCACAGGGTGGCTGAGGAGCACAGCTGACCTCAGACTGCCTGGCTGTAGAATCTACGGCCTCAGCAACCTTGCTAAAGTCCCCCTCAGAAGCCGGGCGGTGGTGGCGCACGCCTTTAATCCCAGCACTCGGGAGGCAGAGGCAGGCGGATCTCTGAGTTCGAGACCAGCCTGGTCTACAAGAGCTAGCTCCAGGACAGGCTCTAAAGTTGCAGAGAAACCCTGTCTCAAAAAACCAAAAAAAAAAAAAAAAAAAAAAGTCCCCCTCAGAGGCAGTGCTGGAGCAAGCTCACACACCAGGGTTATCTGAAGATTTATCTGAAAGCCAACTACTTACTTGAACTCAGGATCAAGTAGTACTAAAGAGAAAATAGAGACTGATACCAGTGTTCCACTCACAAATGCACAGCAGAATAGCTGGAAGGAACAGAGAACCCCTTCTGTTCATCCTGTCTCTGCCTTCTTCCTTATTATGGGGTTCATTCTACTCCACATTTACCTTGGGGCATTTCCTCTTGCCCAGGCACTATTCACAGACGCAGAACCAGGGCTGGCAAGAGAAAGACTTGCTCTCTACATTAACCTTTCACTCAGAGATCACTTTAAAAAAGCTGGGTAACTTAGGTGACATTTTCTCCTCGGAAGACCTAACAGGAGCTTTGGTAAGAACCACCAAGTTAAGACTAGGCATGGTGGTACACGTCTTTAGCCTCTGCAACCATAGGGCAGAGCCAGGCGGATCTCTAAGTTCCAGACCAGCCTGCTTTACATAGTAAGTTGCAGGTCAGTCAAGCCTATAGAGTGAGCCCTGTCTTCACCCTGTCCCCCTCCCCCCCCAGCCACACAAAGAACCACTGAGTGTACCCCTCTATGCTTCCTCCCTGTGGAGCACAGGCCCTGCTGGGTGTGAGGGGCTGGTGTGCCTTCCTACAGGCAACTTTTCTCTTCTCATGCCTCGCTGAGCTCTTCCAGAACTTGCTCACCTAGAACGCACACCTTGTTTGACACATATTTTGAACTCACCACATCATAGTATGAAGCACTTAACAGACACTCAAGGTTGCAAAACAGAGTCCACAGTCAAGGAGTATGGGCTCTTTCCTGGGGTGCTCACAGTTGCTTGGTTTTTTAAAAGGAAGGGCATTCTTTTCCACAAACACACACACACACACACACACACACAAAATCACAAAATTTGCCATTTTAACCATTTTACACATTCTAATTACTTTTGGTTGGTTATTCTGCGCTGATTCCCTTTCTATATAGCTTCTCTACCACTCACCATTCCCTAGTAATAAAAACTGGTTTTCCCAGCCAACACTGCTGGCCACGGTTGTTTCTTGGCAACTTTAGCTTCTCTCCTAGTCTGAGATGACTTCAGCCCCCAGCCCTGTCCCTCTCCACCCTGATGAACCGAGGTCTGAAATCTCCTTGCCTCCCTCATCCTAGGACGCTGAATCAACTTCTCTGTCCACCCTTTCATTATCCCATTCCATCCACCCCATCGCCAGCAGCGGGGTGGAGACTCACTTAAAGCATGCTGAGGGAAAAGCCAGAGCAAGGAACTAGAATAACTCGCTTCTGCTAACAAAACAAACCAGAAAACATGGTGGGGGCCAAGACCTCACATTCACTGAGTTCCAAATCCTTCCTTATCCCAAGGAGACAGACTGCCTGCCTCTCCAGGCTAAGCTCAGGCAGTGCGGCTTAAGCAAACCTCAAGATCCGTTTTCAGTTCTCCCCAGCTACCCCTATGTCTTTTTATCCTTATTCCATCTTGCCAGGCAAATGTGAAAGCCTATGTAAAGACCACTGTGTGCCTCATACAATGAATGCTCCTAGGATTTAACTCCTGGCTATCTCTCTCATCCCAGGCAGACAGAGAGAGCAACAGCCAGCTTGGAGGGAGGGAGGGAGGAAGGGAGGGAGTGAGGGAGAGAGGGAGGGAGAGAGGGAGAGAGAGAGGTTATCTCTATGTTAAATTAAACTCAGATTTGTTTAATATGTTAGCCAACTTATGCCACAACTATTTTGGCCGTTTTTGCCATCCCAAAGCCTTCTGTGGCCAAATGTACCATTGTGCTGCTGTTTGACTCTGTGTGCCAGCAGGCCTCTGGGCCAATGCCAAGTAACACCCCCCCCCTTTTCATATTTTGGGGATAGTAGGGGAGGGTTGTTAATTCCTTTTGTGACCACCAACTCAGAGCCAAGTAGCCAACAATTTGGTAAATTATATACACACCTAAAATGTCAGCTGCATCAGAGATTTTGCTTTTGGACCTTCCAGAAGGGAACTTGTAGGCTGATGGCAACTCTAGAAGAGTTGGGCTTTCTAACCACATTCTGTGGGAGGGGCACTAGCGGAACTCCAGACATATGCCAACGATTCCCACCAACTGAAGAGGAGGGAATTAAAAAGTCACAGTTATAAATGTACACAAGGGGGGAGGGGTGGAAACCCTGGCACAAGTTGTAAATACAGAAGGTGCCAACTTCAAACTTTTGAAAAATAAAAACTGGAAGCTTCATTCCTTGTAAACCATAATCCATTCTGTAGGTGACTCAGATACTTTGTCCTGGAATCCTGCTGCTTGGATGGCCACAGGTCACGGGTATAGACAGAATGAAGACAGTTGACCCCGACCACAGGTCATGGGTACAGACAGAATGAACAGTTGACCCTGACAGCACTGTTTACAACTGACCTGCTTTCACACGCTTAAGGCCTACTCGGGGGAGCTTGGGCAGGAAAGTGATCCTGATCAATAAGATCACAATGTGCCCCAAGTCTTCCCTAAGCATGGGGTAGGGGCTGGCACACTGTGGCTAGTGACAGGTGTGTGAGCCTAGTTCTGTCTCCCTTTGACCCATTGAACCTGTCCCACCCAGGGAAAAGCTCGGGAGCTCCAGCTTGGCAGAGGAGGCCTTTGCTTCACTGGCAGGAGGATCTTGGTAGCAGTTGGCTACGATAAAGAGAAAGGTTTAATGGTAGAAGAAAACAGACCAATATGGTGCTTCTCATTTCTTCAACCAGGGAAACTTCTAATTGCTGGGGCCAGCATGAAGCTGACAGTAGTCATTCTTTATGCTTTTAAACATTTTACATAAAACTGAAAATGATGTGACATGTGCTAGCTTGAGCAGGAGAACATGGGTTTGAATTCCAGTTCCTCCACGTTAGCAGTATGGCTTTGATAAGTTTATCTCATTGATAAAACATGGATAATAATAGTACCCATCTCAGCAGGCTGTTCTGAGGATTAAATGAGATAATCCACATAGATGTAGAACAGGGACTGGCCTAAAGTCAGTCCTGTAACATGGCATTTATAGAGCACATAGTAAAGAGGAGCTGTTATTAATCTAATTATTTAGTACAACCTTCTCATTTTACACACAAAGATTTTAAGCACCAGAGATATTACATGACTTGGGAAAGGATAAAGTGTTACTGCCCTCTTAGGTCATGGGGTTTAGGGCTGTCTCTTTCTGTTCTCTTGCAACCAACTATGAAAGGAAAATTAAATGAACAGGCCCCTTGCCCTCAGTGGGACTGTATCTTAGCAACTCAGGATGGAACGAGAGGGCTGAGTCTTGGTTTTTCGGTCCTGCCTTTTGGCTGCACAGGCACTGACCTGTCCCTCGAGGCAGCAGGCAGGGAAGCGAGACCAAGCTCAGTAGGTGTACTGCCTCCTCGCTGCCTTGCCCACTCTGTCCTGTCCGCTAGACTTCTGCTCCAGCCTTCTTGCTCTCCTGGGTTCTTCACCTTTAACTCTTAACTCCGCTGCTTTAATGTCCTTTGTAGTACAAGTTCCTAAGCAGCTCATTTCTTACACACCGGGGCTGCAAATGGCCTCTGGCTTCCTGCTTTTACTCCCAGGCAAACGCCCACCCCTAGTTCACTAGTTAAGGGCACTAGTGCTGCCCGGCTCAAGAGGAGGTCCACAGAGAGCATATTATTTTAATGGCCTATGTCTCTGTGTTAGAAATTAGTGGAACTGTCATCGGGTTCTGAGGAATACAGATGATGACTTACTTTTAAGGAACATGTAAAGTTGCCACAACCAACCTTGTGTCATTTAAACATTTCAATCACCAATGCACGAAATGCACAATGTCAGCCCTACAAGATTCTAGCTCCCAGCAATGGACTAACCATCTTAGTTTGTACAAGGACCCTACATTTGCATGAGAAAAATGGTAGGTTTCTCAGAACGCATTGCCATAGCTTACACAGATAGCTTCAATGCTATGCAATATAGGACAGTACAGCATGCACACTTACACACAGTCCATAGTAGCTGATACTGATAATAAACAGTTGTATATTATTCTATTATTTTAATAATTAGAATATAATGTTTTTACTTACGGGGAAAATAAAGATTCCCTGCAGGACTAAACTCTGCCATGTCACCCTCAGTATCTTTGGATGGTGCTGTAATACCATATGCTGGCTGACCTGTACCAAACAGGTTTGTCTAGGTACGCTCTCTGATGTTTGCAACAATGGACTGCTTAACAATGCATTTCTTGGAGCCTGTCTGATAGCTACGGGATGCAATATTCTCTACTGAATGCATTTTTGTAAGCTGTCCTTCAGACTGCATTTGTAAAAATACTTAAAACCGTTACTTGCTGACAAAAAAACTAAAACAGCTGATTTCTGGCACAGGAAAATCTTGCCATTTATTTCTCAGAGCCGATGGTGCTTCCCTGGCACTCAGGGTTCTGGCTCCTTTGGGTTTTGTGCCATCTGGCTGAGAAGCCCTGGGAAACAGATGTATGTGGAGCGGCTTCCTCAATTCAGTAACTTCTCAAGGGGCTTAAGAGCAGGCCCCGGAGAGCTGGAAGGGGCTCAAAAGACTGCATAACTCATCAACTTTTCACTTTGTAAATGAGGACACTCAGGAACCAGGAGGTAAAATAATAAAGATGGTTTCTGTCCAAAGATGTGCCTTGTGGTCCTTGGCTCAAGAAGAGATTCTGTGCAAAACTGAAGCTGGAAAAGGGAGGAGGTGATCCAAATGAGATGTACTGAATGAAGTTGTCACAAAAATATGTCATATATCTTTAACAGGGGTTAACAGGGTTCAAAATAATCCCTACGAGTAGGTTAAGTTAAAAATCCATTGGGGTGGGGTAGGTGGGAGAGATACTCAGCTTTTACAAAGTGACAAGAAATGGCAGGAAAGGGCCTACATCCAGAGGTGAGCCTTGTTTCTATTTCTAACTAAGACTTAATGGAACCATGCATTCAGGAAAATGTATGGAATTTAAACACAATTCACCACCGAGAAATTCTAAGCGTAGAGGCCCTTCAGGCCAGCTCCCTTCCACCTTGACGTTAAAGGAAGCTAGAAAGCCAATTACATTCACAGCAGGGCTGCTCCCTTACTACAAGGGAAGAATGTACTACAAACTCTGTGTGTGCTTTACACGCTAGTAAAACTATGATTGCAGGTAAGAAGAAACAGGGTTGCTTTCTGTTTCTGCCAACATCCCGGGCTGGGGAGCTTCTCTTACAGCAGCGGAAACAGTCTGGTCTTGGTGGTTTCGCTTACGGACAAAAATGTGTCTCTATAATTCCATAAAAGGCCTCTTTTTGTGAAGATGGAAAGGATACCTGTGTACGACCTACCAAAGGGCATTCATTTTCCAGAAATGGGCGTGGAGGACTCTCACCTTTCTGAGCAAACACACTGACCTTGACTCAAGTTCTGAAGACCTTTCTGTAACAGCAGAGAGGAGGTGAGCTGCATCAGGACCATGGTGCCACACTGGTGGAGTGTACAGGAAGTGGACCGCCTTGAAGGGTGGGGCTCTCTGTGTTCATTCCCTTGGGGCCCACAGGGACGTCTGGTCTAGGACTGTGTTGAGTACACAGGGTGTGCCAGGATTTTTCTGCCAATGGTGAGGTGGGACAGCTGACACTACACCCGGATCCTGTGGCTGTCAGCCCCTGCAGATTCTGGTGGGCAGAAGTACAATGCAGCAGCATTACTTCTTAGTGATGGCTGCAATCCAGAGTCTAGATGGGTGTCCTGGTGACACTGAAGGAAGTTCCAGAGAGCGATGGGAAAGAGGCTGGGCTCTTCTGCACACCGAGCCATTACATACTCCGCAACTGAAGTGCACTCTTCCAGGGCCTTGCGTGCTAGCAGACTTCTAAGTGTTTTATTGCACCAACATTGAGCCTCACAACATCCTTTCTGGGCAAGTAATATTATTCCCTCTTCAGAGATAAAATTCCTTCGGCACAAGGGGATTTACTTTGACCAAGGCCATTTGACCGAGGTGCACTTGGGTATACTGGCATTTGATCATGAGCAGGTGAACTCCAAAACCCAAGGGTGGAAGTGCTGTGGTACCCAGCCCCTCTGTGATGCCCAACAGTGTGTATCATTACCCTTTTGAAGACCTTTGCTCCAGGCAGAAACTTCATCCCGTGTTGGCCTCACACTGGTGTGCTGGTCTCCTAAAAGCTCCTGACAGCCATCTGCAGTTGGATTTCTATTTAATTTTCTACTTCACAAAGCAATGCCAGCAGAGGGGGGCTGCTGATACCTTTCCAATGTGATTTATAAACTACAGCTATCAGGACTGTGGGGCTTTCTTGCTGCCACCTGACCTGTGTTTTCATTCTTCCTAATGTTTGTGTTGCTGCCCTGACCTTGCAAAGTGACCTGGAATAGCTTTCCCGTTTCCTTGTGTGTGTCCACTTTCAGAGCCTGGCCGCCAGCCTGGACAAGCCTGTCAATTAGGATCTCAAGGGTTTGGGATGGGGTCTACAGCCCATTGAAGAGCACAATCTAACACTGACCTCCAAATTCCGTCTCTTAATTGAGCATTCATTAGTTTGCAGGAACAAAAGCAGGCATTCTCTATTATAAAGCAGAGGTCAAAACCGGTGGCTGTGTTTTGTTTGGCCTGCAGAGTGTTTAAATATTGAGAAATTTCACATAAAATACGGATTTCCGGCTTCTCCCAGAAAATGGCCAGAGCTAGTGTCTCTGGGGTGCGGAGTAACAGCCGTCCCCGCAGAGGGAGATACTCTCAGGTTCACTGTCCCAAGCTGGAGTTTCACTTCTGGCCACTTCAGCCACAGTTCCGCAGCCTGGTCCCCATAGCAATCCCGGCCAGTGTAGCTCTGCCCTAACTCGGTCTCTTTCCTTCACAATGGTGGACAGACTGCTGAGATAGCCATTCTTAACTGTCGTGTTAGCGCATGGGCAGCCTGTGGCGGTGGGGGTTGGGAGTCCTTTCTACACGGCTGCTGGCATTTGTCACGAGTGTCTGGTACACATGAGTTGCGTGTCACTTCTTATGTGGGTAAATACACGAATGACAAACTCTTAGGAATACAGAACTCTGCGGCAAGAACCCTTTTCACCAGCTCAAGTCCCTGCAGCTTCTGGAGTACCACTGGGACACCTATACTGTCTCTGGTGCTACAAAGATTGCCCCTGCTGTCACAACTGATTCCTAATCTTACTTAACATGCCAGACACAAACGCATTCATGCTTTACTGAGACTTAATGAGAAGTCAAAAACCCACACAGCAATGCAAAAGCTGCCCCTGTCAGCTTCCTCATTTTTCCTTAGAAGACAGAGTGGCACCGTTGAAAGGAGCAAGCTGCCAGAGTATAGAGGGAATTAGAGCCAGGCTCGCAGGCAGACAGTGGAATCAGCCAGGACAGGTACAAAGCTGCCTTATCGGGCTGCTGTCCTTCCTGGGTCCACCTCAGGGTACTGCAAGTGAAGGAACTTTGGAAAGTGCCAGAGATCCTTAGGCCTTCGGCACCTGACTAGAGAATGTCTTCTTCCTATTCTTCTGCTGCCATTGAAGACCAGCAGAAAACGTGGAAGGAACTGACATGTGGCACCACGGGGTAAAATCCCCTGACATCATCAGGTGGCACGGCATCTCAGGTACCTCTCAGGAATATCTTGAGAAAAGAACCTCTCAGTTCCAGGATGGCTTTTGGTATTTGATCCATATTTGCTGAAGGAGTGAGTGAAGAGCAGAGACCTGGGCTCATGCTTCCAGCGCACAAGGACAAAGTGAAGATGACTAACTGCGTCCTCTGGAGCTCTCAGTTCTGACAAGAGCGTCACCATCGGATTCACACATGAATGCTTTGTTGAGACAACTGTCCAAATAATCCTGATGTGCTTAGATGGAATATTCTTTAGGAATGTCAAGGTTAGTGATGAGTTTTTGCTTGTTTGTTTGTTTTTTCTCTTTCTGCTTTAGTGATGAGAATGTTACAGGCCATGTCCCAGAGGGCTCTGAGGCTACCAAACCCAATGAGTCCTCTGCATTCCTGTCTGCCTGGCTCACATCTGCAGGCTCTGACTCTTAACTGAAGCCTTCCCTGACAGTCAAATGACTACTGCTGAGAGGCGAATTACCCCAAATCCAGTGGCATAAAACAATCGGTTTATTGCGCTCCCAGGCTCTGCAGGTCAGGCAGCACACAGTGAAGGCCAAGGGTGGAGTGCTCACTCACGGGCACTGGTAGATGGTGGCTGCCAATTCAGGCTCAGTTGGGCTGTCAGCCACGATGACTACGTGTGACCCCACCATGGGGTTCCTTATAGCATGGTGGCTTCGTGCCAAGTCTTGAGAAGGTGTATTACCTTTTATAACTTGGCCTTGAAAACTCACACAGAAAATGTTTCAGTGTCACAGCCACTCAGCTTCGGGGAAAGGAGATAAAGCCTTGCTTCTCAGTGGGAGGAGGTCAAACCCACAGGTAAGAAAGCCACATGTGATGGGAGGTAGTGCTCACCCACCTTACAAAACACAATCTGCCACACCAGGCTGGGTGTGTCCCCGGGCCCTCTGTGCTCAAATACACTGACTTGGCCGACCCTTCTGGCCTCCATGGGCACCCACACCGTGGCACACACTTCAACATACACATAGACTTAAAAAGTAAAAATAAGTCTGAAGGAAAAAAAAAAGGCCAGAGTTGGCAAGACGGCTCAGTGGATGAAGGAACTTTCCTGAAGCCTGGGGATCTCACTTTTGACCTCAGAGCCCACACAGTGAAAGAGGGCAAACTTCCACATGTTATCCCTTGACCCCCAAACACTGTGGCATATGTGGTATGGAAGTAAATAAATACATTTAAAAATTAAAGGTAGGTAGTCATATCTACCTCACAAAGTTGTGTAGGGGATAAAACATAAGGGATGTGTGTGCAGATGTGGGGTGGTATTATTACAAGGTAAGGTGATTTCATAATATGTTTATATATTCTTTTTGTTGTTGTTGCTTTGAGGCAGGGTCTCTCTATGTAGCCCTGGCTGTCCTGGAACTCACTCTGTAGACCAGGCTGGCCTCGAACTCACAGAGATCCACCTGCCTCTGCCTCCCGAGTGCTGGGATTAAAGGTATGCGCCACCATGCTAGGACATATTTCTATATTCTTTAAATGTGAAAAGTGAGGGTTACGGAGCTGGCGAGTGAAGTGTTTGCCTTGCAAAACAAACAAACAAACAAACAAACCAAAAAGGCCTTGGTTGCATCCCCAGATTCCTCATAAAAACACTGGATGTGGTGTATGCACTTAGAAGGCAAGCTCAGGGAAAGCAGAGACAGGCAGATCCCTGGGGTTGCTGACAAGCCAGCCTAGCCTAAATGGTGAACCCTAGGCAGCCAGTGAGAGACTATATCAAAACAAACAAACAAACAAAAATCAAAGGTGGACAGGACACTGAAGGCTGTTGTCTGGGTTACATGTGCACACACATGAACACACACGAACACACACGCGAACACACACATGAACACACACACGAACACACACATGAACAGACCCACATACGAACACACATATGAACAGACCCACATATGAACACACACACGAACACACATGAACACACACATGAACACACGTGAACACACACACGAACACGCACACGAACAGACCCACATATGAACACACACATGAACACACCCACATATGAACACACCCATGAACACACCCATGAACACACACATGAACACACACACGAACAGACCCACATATGAACACACACGAACACACACATGAACACACACATGAACACACACTTAAAAACAAAAGGGAAGGTGAAACACGGAGTCTGAGTCCTCTCCGCGCTCCTTGCTAGCGGCCGCAGGGCTGGAATGCGCTTTAGCCATCCATTCCTGACGTCAGAACACAGTGGAAGCACACCTGGACTCCCAAGGTCAGGCCACACAGAAGAAGGACGTCACCTTTCACTCCCTCAAGCACTTTCCAGCCAGTGCTCACATCATGTAGGGGGCCGTGTGGCCTCCCGCTAGCAAGCCCCCATCTGCCAGCTGTGGGAGTAGCTGACACCGCTCCAGCTGCTGACCACAGGCCCCACCCAGCATATTCCTTGCAACCTCAGCTCAACTGAACTGCTCAGGAACTCCTGGCCCATAACAACCATGAGATTCCCCGACTATCCACTCTTGTGTGAGATGATATGCTTTGAAGCATTCTGTAGTCTAGCAATAGATAACGAACACACAGAAATAATCTCCACTAACCAAACACAGCACAACAGCCTATGTAGCCTCTCTGCCCATGCTCCTGGTGACAGGGAGCACAACTGCGTGAGGTGTCAGGCTGAGCTGTTGGGCTACAGATGGCTCAGTAGCAACACTGGCAGCAAGTGTTCTTAGGAAAGAGGTCCTTAATGAGGCCATGTTATGACTGATTTTATATAAATGAGAAATAACACAAAAATCACCACCAACATGCAGATCACTGAAGAGCTAAAGTATGAGCAGGGGCGAAGTGACTCAGACCCCAGGAAGATGACGTCAACACTGACTGCCACCTTCCAACTCTGCGGCTGCATCAGCCGTTACATAGTGTGTGTACCTGAAGGGCTTGAGGGTAGCTTCTGGAACCTCAACTGAGTTCTTCACCTGCACAGTGGGGCATTCTATCCAACATTCATAAAAGGGCATCATTCTGATCTGGGTTTTAAAAGAATTCCATTAACCCTGTACTTGGGTGTCAATGTTTTTCTGCTACAGTCCCTGGCCAACTCTGCCCACCTCCTTTAACACAGCTGTGAGTCATACTGTAGTTGGGCAGCGTGCTAAAACTAACCAGCCAGCATTAAGCACAATCTTCACCATCTTGTTATTTATCTGTTTTATCCTCCTCAGCTAAGTATCCCTAGTAACAAGTCATTAAAAAAAATCAACAACTAAACTAAACAACTAATTAAATATAACCTAAATTCAAAAGCCCAGTCATTATTGAGACACAGATCTTCAAGAAGGAAGACTTCTGTTCTGGATCTAGTACTGTACTTGGTAGTACTTATCACTCTGCCCGTTGCCCCTCCACACAAGATCAGGAGCAAGCTAGCATCTGAGCAAGACGTATGAACTGCTCAGCACCTACTCAAGAAACACCAGCTCCTCTGAGACTGCTAACCAGCCAGCCCTTCAAAGATTAACATTCAACCGCTTCCCACCACCTAGGAAAAAACCTCTGAGGAAAGTATGTACATTCATTTTCTAAAACTCCATTTACTTAAAAAGCATTTTCCCAAATACCTTGTGGCCTTTTTTCCTAGTTCAACAGCCCTGGCTAGAGCAGCTAACAGATTTAGCAATGTCTTAAAGGCAGCTCATTCCTGCCTCGTCCCCGAATGTGACCAGGGGTTTCTGAAGGCACAGTAGCTACAGCAGACACAAGCCCTGGCTAGGGAGCAACAGAGGCGAGCTGTCACGCTTTGTGTTTCTGCTTGTTAAATCCGAATGCTCCTAATTAGTTATTCTGCCCAATAATGCCTGCTGGACAATGGTGCAGGGCCTGAGGCTGCTGAGGCTGTGAATACAAGTCCCCGAGCCTCCTGAGGCTTGGCGATTGGTGGCTTGGTTGTGGGCACTGAGGCGCTGTGTTCCTGCTGGCTGTGGACTCAATGACATCAACCCACATGTGAATAAAGGTCATCACCTGCTAGTGCTTTGGCAGAAGGGCAGCTGCCCTGAGTGCCCACTTAGTCCTTGCCTTTGTCTACTGACTCTGTGAAGAGTGCCCACAGACAACAACACTCTATGATTCTGTTTGCTCAGTGGGGGCAGGGCATACAAAGTGATTCACCGAACATCCTTGAAGAATTCAGCAAAACACATCTTCAAAGACTGGCCTTGAACTGCCTTGGACACACGGCCTTTCTGTGAACTCGCTCACTGGCTGCAACTCCAGGAAGCCTCTGAAGTGGACCACCAGGTGCATTGTTCCCGTGCGAAGCACTTCTGACAGACACTGATGTCACACTTATGACAAAGGCTCTATGAATAGGGGAACTCGCCAAATCCTTAGCTGAGAAGTTAGCTGTCTAGGGACATTCAGAAAGACTGCAATATTAGCTAGGCTTGGTAGTACATTCCAGCAATCCCAGCACTTGGGGGGGGGGGGGGCTGAAGCAGCAATTCTGAAGTAGAAGCCAGCCAGGGAGGCAAGACTCTATCTCAAAAACAAACAAAACGTGGGCAACACTGAACAACTCAAGATCATTTTGACAGTCAAACTGGAGAGCAGGGGACTGGAGAGGCAGCTCCGTGAGTGAGGCCACGTGCTGTGAAAGCGAGAGGCCGGGGTTAAACCAGCTCCTATATAAAAGCTCCTGGCTTCCAGAAGCTCACTGGTTAGCCAGCCCAGCCTGAATGGTGAGCTTCAGGTTTAGTGAGAGATCATGAGTTAAAAAATAAGGTGGAAATGGACAGAGGAAGACACCTGTGGTGGTTTGAATAGGAATGGCCCCCATCAACTCATGTGTTGGGATGCTTGGCCCACAGGGAATGGCACTTATTAAGAGGCATGTCCTTGTTGGAGTCAGTGTGTTGCTGCTGGAGGTAGAGTGTCTCTAGAAGTGAGCCCTGAGGTCTCAGAAGCTCAAGCTAAGCCTAGCGTATCTCAGTCTCTTCGTGCTGTGGATCCAGATGTAGAACTCTCAGCTCCTCTCCTGCACCATGTCTCTCTGTGTGCTGCCATGCTCCCTGCCAGAGTGATGATGAACTAAATCTCTGAACTGCAAGCCAGTCTCAAGTAAATGTGTTTCTTATTAGAGTTGCTTTGGTCTTGTCTCTTCACAGCAATAAAAACCTAACTAAGACAACATCTGACATACTACTCTGGCTTATGTATGCATGTGTGCGTGTGTGTGTGTATACATATGATGTGAGATTTCCCTCTGTGTGCTGTGATTACCACTGATAATAAAGGAACTGCTTTGGGCCTACAGCAGAGCTATAGGGGAACAGAGATAGGTGGGGAAAACTAAGCTGAATGCTGGGAGGAAGAAGGGCGGAGTCAGAGAAACATGCCTTGAAAAAAAATCTTTTTTTTTTCACTTTTACATGCCCCATGTGTTCACAAAAGCTTAGTAGCTGTCTGCTTAGCCTTTTTGAAATGGTTTGAGAATTTGAAAAACAGTATGCTTTTGCACTTCCAAAGGAAAATCTTTATAATTCTTTTGTATAAGAAACAAACAACAAGCCAGGTGGTGATGGCTCATGCCTTTAATCCCAGCACTCGGAAGGCAGAGGCAGGCGGATCTCTGTGAGTTCGAGACCAGCCTGGTCTACAAGAGCTAGTTACACAGGACAGGCTCCAAAGCTACAGAGAAACCCTGTCTCAAAAAACCAAAAACCAAAAACCAAAAACAAACAAACAACAAAAAGTACCCCAAACAAAACAAGGTATTCCACAAAAACCTCAATAGCAGGGGCTGGAAAGGTGCACAGCAGCTAAGAGCTCTTGCTGCTCCTACAGAGGACCTAAGTGTGATTCCCAGCACGGATGTTGGACAGCTCATGGAGCCTGTGACTCCAGCTTCATGGAATCTGGCATTCTCTTCTGGCTTCTGTGGACACACCACAGAAATATACATAGATACACAGGAATAAAAAATGTTTTTAAAAAGAAACTAAGTTTTTCTTTCTTTCTTTGTATCAGGGTCTCATTACATAACCCTGGTTATCCTGGAACTTGTTCTGTAGACCAGGCTGGACTTGAACACAGAGATCCTCTGCTTCCTGAATGCTGAAATTAAAGGCATGCGCTACCACCACCTCAGCCTGAATACCATTTTCAAATACTCTTTGTTGAACAAAATTCATCTGGAATCCAGTCTTAAGAAACTAGTGCATCAAGCTGGTAGGCCCTAGACCTCCCAGGAACTGGAGAACCTTTGCCTTCCCTAATATGCCAGGTCCGCGGCCCTGCCGTTAGGTCAGAGCGGCCCTTGGCTCTATTTTACGTCCTCCAGAAGACGCTGCCCACTGAAGGCCACACAGCATGCTGCTTCCCTGCTGTCCTCCGTGCACACGACATCCAGGGAGCAGACTAGTCACTGGAGAAACACAGGCCACGGGAGACTCAGCACCAGCGCACAGCTGACCAGTAGCTACAGCAGCTCTCAGCTAGTGGGAAGGCAACCGTCAGGACTTGCAATTTCCCCCCACATATCCAAGTACACTGTAGTAAGAATGAAGATATCCCAAGGGGCAGAAAATTAAAATAGTTTCTTGACTGTAACAAAAGATCTATTGGGTAGCTACAAGTCTTCAGCCACAGTTGACTGAGCACATTTGTCAAAATTTTGAGGGGTGTTATAAAAATGAACCATGAGCCGTGCATGTTTTTGATACCAGAATGTTTTCAGCATCTTTAAATAATATCAGTACTTTGCATACAACATTATCTTAAAATTATGCATAAACTTCAACTTCCTCTTTACTGCATCCATTATTTGTAAGTGTGTGATTGTGTGCACACAAACATGCATGTGCATTCAGTCCTCTCCTTCTGTGATGGGGATACTGGGGATCAAACTCAGCTCATCATGCTTAGCAGCAAGAGCCTTATCCTCTGAGACACAGACCAGCTAGGATGTCTAGTAAATCATAGCCTTTTTATAAAAATTTCTTTAAAACAATCAAACTCACAAGGGAAATTTGTAAAAGTTAAAAAAAAAAACACTCTATACTGTGCAAGAGCTATAACTTCTCAATAATTTATTAATTTCTCTTTCTTTCACTATAAAACATATACCTAAAAACTCCTTTTTCCATAGTTATCAAATAAGATAGAAAAAATTGTCTTTATAGAAGCCCTTATGAGTAAGGAATGCAATCAAATGGGAGAAAAGCCCCGATTCCAGCAGTCCTGAAGGGGAAAGACTGGAAGAGAGAGACCAGGAGTCTCAGATCCTTGGAGGCTTATGGCTGGACAGCCAGGAAGGGTTCCTGCTATCCTGATACACTCTTTCACAAAAATGCTAGTATTGTTTTTCCTGCTCCAGGTCCCTTCTCTTCCCTATATTTGAGAACAGTTCAAACCTAGAAAACATACTCGTTATTTGCCCAGAAACCAAAGGGAGATGAGCAGGGATACCCTTCAGGGCTGATAGCCAAGATACAGACAGATCAAAAGCCAAATGCAATTTGGCCCACCTCAGGCAGAAGCAGTAATTGAATTAAACTTCCTCTAAATATGATAAGTTTGGGGCTCTTAAAGCCAGGCACAAAGAACTAGGTTAGAATGAGCTGCTACACCAATGGATGCAGAGCCCCCGCCCCCGCCCCCGCCCCCAGGGAGCTTGATAAGCTGGAGATTGTTTCTATCACTCCACTGTCCGGCTGAAAACTGATTAAGCTACTTATGGGCTCTGGGGGCTAATGGCCTGGCCCCCCAGAGCACCACTGTCAGTGACTGAAGTAAGCTGCTTGGCCTGTATGGTCTGATTATTAAAGAAGGAAAAAGAAAGGGCCGTGGGGAAGACAGCAGGGTACAGGCAAGCTATAAGAAGCAGGCTATTATTCCAAATGGATACACAGCACTGACATACTAAAATGAATGGATGCTGCAAGTCTCTCTTCCCCTGACACCAAAACTCCTTAAAGGGGAGTCACTCTGTTTTATATCTCTGAGAATGTCTGGTGCCTTTAAACACACATCTCATGACAGTGCCTGGGCCCTAGGCTACCATGACCAGACAGATCGCTAAGATAAATAAATGTGTATCAGAAAATTCCATCAATTCACCCCTATATGATACAGCACATCACCATCTGTCTGAAGTTGGAGATGCACCCCTCTGTGCCCTAGCCAGCCAATACCATGGGTGGCAAGGACTGAAGGAGCAAGCAGGTCTAAACTTGACAAGGAATATAGTCTCGCCCTAGCCTTCTCTGAGGCCTGTCCAACTAAATGCTACATTATTTCTTCCATTTGAAATAACTGTCTTGCCTCCAAGTGAAAATTAACAAAAAAGTTTTAACTTTTTTAAATTAAGGAAAGACATATACGAGAAACCTTGAAGAGTAATTTAAAGTCTGAAAATGACCAAAGGCCCGGGTGAGTTTTTAAGCTGAGCTCACTCCTTTTGGTTGAGACAACTAGATGAAAACAAGGACAGACGCCCAGCACTGAGATCTTTGAAAGTTGTCGCAATTATTTTTCGATTGGTTCTTCAAAGAATCAGTATTTATTTAGAAAGTTAAGTAGTGCTTCCATTCAGTGTCTAGCAGCTTCTCAGGGAGCATGCTGTTGATTTAAATGATTAACCAAAGCTAAGCATACTCAGAACTTAGGACTGAGCACACAAAACCTTGGTTTCTTCCTGGCTGCTAACCTGGTCAATCATTAAAAGTCATGCACTAACAGACTGTAAAAGCTGCCTCTGACTCCTCTGTGCTCTGCTCAGCTTTACTAAAGACTTCCGCATCCACCCACTGCCTTTCCCCATCTTTTCTCTTACATAATTTTTAGTTGAAATATTCATGTCATGTAAACTTCATTATTTTAAAGAAAACGACTTATTTTAGTGCAGTCACAGGTATCCTGTCTAGTAGTGTCCGCTGGCTGTCTCTCCGCAGTGCCATCTTTCCCGAGGCTGGAGCCACTCACTGATCTATGCCTTGTCACCATGAACTGCCCACTGTGGACACGCCACGTAAACTGTTTTTCCCTGCCTGGACTCAAAGGCTCATCCATGTTGTAGAGTGTACCAATATTTCACTCATTGTTATGGCTAGACAATGTTATGTAATAATGAGAAACAACACCTATCAGCTGATAAACATCTGGTTGTTCCTTGCTCTTTCTTCCTATTGTGAATCATGTTGCACTGGGCATTCTTACAAAAAAAATGAAAATTTTGTTTGATTTGTTTTGGGGACAGGGTCTTGCTATTCCAGTCATAGGGCCTGGGCTACCTCTGTCTCTTCATGGCTGCAGTGCAGGGGCACATCGCCCCGCCCAGCATTCACGCACAAGTTTTCCTAAGGACAGATGTGTGCACAGGCACATCGCCCTGCCCAGCATTCACGCACAAGTTTTCCTAAGGACATATGTTTCATCATTATCTTGGGCATCTACTTGGGAGTTGGATCTCTGGATTACACGGAAACTCTAACCTTTACAGAGCTGCTAAGCCGCCCTCCAGATGGTTGTCCACTCAGCATCCCCACCAGCAATGAAGAGAGCTTCAGTGACCCCATGCTTGCCGGTGCTGGTCACTGTCTCACAGTATCCTTTTATACTAAATCTTCCTCTCATTCGGAATAAAAATCAACTTGTGCGAAGAAACTACCGCAAGACAGATTAATTTCGTGCCAAAACCATAATCCACAAAGTGACTTCTGGCAGAAAACAAAACTGAGAAGGCCTTCTGAGAACTTACCTGCTGCAGGTCAGCAAGAGAATACAGGTGGATCTGTTGAAGGAGGTATTCTCTGGGGAAAATTCTGAAAACAAAGGCAGATACACAAATGACCAATGGTTCTACACTTTTCCTATGTTAAATCTCATTCCTTTCCTCTGCCCTCAGTCCTCCCCTCTTTCACCTCTGCTTATGTTCCCAACCCTCTGAGAAACCTCTAATACTACCCTGTCCTCTGATATGTCTCTTTGTACCACAAATACTATAAATAAATACATTTTTTTCATTTCTGCTGTTATCTGAAACGCTACAGTATTATGTGGTGTTCTAGGACACATCTGATTGTTGCTGTTTTGGTTTTTGGAGATAGGTTTTGATATGTAGCCCATTATGGCATTGAACTTAAAACCCTCCTTCTTTAGCCTGATAGATGCTGGGATTACAGGAGAGTACCACTACGCCTGGCCCCGCTTCTGGTTTCCTGTACTAGTTACGTCTCTGACAAATTGTGTGATCTTACACATATCTCAAACCCAGCTTCTATGCTGGTCCAGCTGCTATGCTGCATAACAAGAACAGCTGAACGTGATATTCCTAACATCTTTGTAACAGTAATGATAATGTGCTGATCTGAACAGAATGGCCCCAATAGGCTCATCCGGTCCCCTTTTGGTACAACTGCTTGGGAAGGATTACAGGCTGCAGTCTTGCTAAAGGAGCTACTGTCACTAGAGGTGGATTTTGAGGTTTTTAAAGAATCGTGTCACTCTGTGCACCTTCTGCTTGTGGATCAAGATATATGCTCTCAGTTATCTCTGCTGCCGTGTCTGCTCTGCCATCATGGCTCCTAAGCCATGATTTGAACTCCCAGTTAAGGATGGGTTAGTTGCCAGACTCTAGAGATGAATGTATTTAGCTGTCTATTCATCTAATGTTGACCAAGCACATGCTATATCCCAGGCACTGTACCGCACTACTTAAGACCACAGCCAGGCTCATGGATGACCAAATAGCTACATTCTAGGTTGGGACTGTAGGAGAGTAGAGTGGGAATGGAAGAGCTCCACTTCAAAATACAGCTCTATCCACAGACCAAGTGGCTTGAGATGGCATTGCATTGTGGGAAATAGAACTTGGGTCCCGAGGCTGGGGCTCTCTCCATCTCTATTGGTCTATGGCTGAACTGTGGCAGGAAGCAATCTGGCTGATGGTCTATAATTTTTCTCATGCTGGAAAAATTATATTCTGAAAAGGACACTCATACATAATTTTCCTTATTGTTTGTAAAATGCTCATATCCTTAGCTAGGCGATGGGGGCACATACTTTTAATTCCAGCACTTGGCAGTGGCAGGTGTATCTCTGAGTTCGAGACCAGCCTGGTCTACAAAGTAAATTCCAGGGCAGCCAGAGTTACACAGAAAAATAATGTCTTGGAAATACACACACACACCACCACCACCACCACCACCACCACCAACAACAACAACAACAACAACAACAACAAACCAACTAACCAGCTCACATCCTTGTAGTATTGATCCAGCCTCCCCAAATGTTTACAACTTACGAAGCCAAAGGATAATGGCCCAAACCAAACAATTAATAATGACTATGGAAGTTTCAGTATTTATTCAAATTCCACCAATTATTTTCCTAGTGTTGTTCATTTGTTCCAGGATCCTTTCCAGAATATAACACTGTATTTATGGGTTGTGGTCTTGTTGTTGGACATACTTAAGTATTTACAGGTCACTTGAGACCCAAACACATGCACAAAAGAAAAAAATCTAGGACATAGTCTTTTAGTGGGATTAAGGGTAGCAATATGCAGTATCATACTCTAACAGGGAAGACGGGGGGGTGCCTGGAGTAGATAGAAGGAAGGAACCACCATTTTGAAAGGCAAATGCTTAACAATGAAGTCTCTTAAATAAAAGCAGTGAGGCAGCGGTGCTGAGGAACAGCTCGCCACGCAAGTGTGTGGCTCCGCGGCCATCTCGCCAATCCATTCACGGCGAGAAGCATCAGTCAGTGTAGAAGGGCTGAAGGAAGTGGCTGGTATAACTTACAGCAGGGACAATCTATTAATGTTTTCATACTTAAAACGCTCTCTGGTCTAAAACCCTAATGTTTCTATGATTAGAAGTAGGTAGGGTTCACTAATTATTCATGAACTCAATCATCCTGGCATGCTCTTGAACTCCACTGAACAGTCTGAGTCCTCACTCCGTGTTTACCAGCAATCAGGCAGGTCTTACAGTAGGAGCTGAGTCTGCTGCTTTAATGCACACAACTGATGTGCAATGAAGAGAACTTCTAGCTTTTTCTTCCTGGGTTCTTCTTGCTTGCCAAGCCTGGTACTCTTCACAGCATCTCAGCAAGGCTGGTCTCTGCCATCTCCACTACGCCTTCAGCATTATCTGTACAGCTGAAGGTAGTTTTGTGTTTATTTAATGTTGCTAACTCTGTAAATGTATTTTCACTAATTTATTTTCCCTCTTCCTTTAAAAGAGATCCTATGTTCCTCCAGAAGCACTTCATCTGTCTCCCTGTATCACACTCCAGTGTTGAACGCTGTCATTTATATGAGGTCAGTCATGATAGACATAAAAACTGTAAAAATATGTGGAAAAGATAAAGGAACGGAACCTACTGCTTCTGGAGAATGTGTATGACCGAAAGATTTAGTGGTGGCCATTAAAATACAGACTTTTAAGAGTGATAATGTCAATCAGTCCTTCTCCCCAAGAGGAAGACAGCTGTGACATAAAAACACTGATGCCAAATGGGAGAGTGAGTTTCCTGAGGGGCAAGTGAGACTATGAAAATGCATCTCCTGTAGTGATGCTTGTTAATGTGAATCCAAGAGGAGAGGATTTCCTACAGACATTTAGAGACAGGGCTGGGCTCTTGTGCCTAGAGGAGACATGGATTTCCACAGCAGGGCAACAGGGTAGATATGGCTTTCTCCCCTCTCCCTGTAAGCAAACTGAACTAGAAACACATTCTTTAAATTGTTTCCTTCAGACATACTAATCACAGAGGAAAGATGGAGGAAGGACACAAACACTAAGATCAGGACAGGCAGTGTCATCCATGAAAGAAAATCACATCACTGACTGAGAGCAGTAGCAAGTTCTCTGTTACCAGAGAACACTGAAGAAGCCTGCCATCAACTGGCACATGCAGATCAGTACCAATGGTTCTATTTTATCATCTTTGGAATTGCATGACATACTGGGAAGGTAACTTAGGCTTCGTTTATAGCTTGTTTTAATGAGAAAAGTGGGAAAAGACGAAAACTAAAAAGGGAAAGGTCGTATGTGATTCAGAGCCCTTATATTAGTTGACACTAGGGGTTAAACATGCAGAGATAATTGCCTATGAAATCAAAGGCAATAGCCTTAACATGAAAAGCAAGGGGACCTCATTTCATTTTGTTCTATGTTATTAAGTTAAATAAATCAAGACTCATTTAACCTGACTAATTTCCAAGGACTTCTTAACTCCCTCCCAACACTCAGGACAGTAAAGGACTGACTCAGAGAAAAGTGGGCTCTTCACAAGATTCTTATAGAATTATTCATGTATGTAACATGTGCAGGAACTCAGTTCTCAGAAACACAACTGTCTCTTAAAAATCCAAAGACTGGGGCTGCAAAGAGGGCTTAGTTGGCAAGGTTCCTGCTGGATAAGCAGGCGGACTTGAGTTCAGTTCCCGGAACACACATAAAGACACCAGGCACTGAGTGTCATGGGGGAACCAAGCTTCCTGATGGCATGAGAGGCCTGATTCCTGGGCGGAAGGCAGCATATGCTGAGTACTGTACACCAGGGAAGATCACAGTCCCCAGGGGAAACTCATGACTGCTGCTTTGCTAAACAGATGTGGTCAAATGTCTTCTAAATACTCATGTTTATATCCACAGATTAGGACGGCTCTTGGCCTTTGTCAGAGAAGTTTCTTATAACCTGGGAAGCGACTGACACAGAAATGGTCAAAGAGCTTAGAATAAGAGACGGCGAAGTTCTCGGCCAAAGTGGCATATCTGTATCACCCTCTCCAAGGCCCAGGGAATCTTGGAAGAGGGACAAAAAGAACAGAAGAATTTGAAGATGAGGAAGTAAGTTGCAAAAAGATCTTCTGAACATGATGTGGCGGTTATACTCCTGATCTCACGACATCTGTGAGATACGTATCTACAGATGTGTAAGCACAGAAGTGCACAACACTGGGCCTGTCAACATGTCATCAGAGTAGATGATGTCAACATTTCATCCCTCCCTGAGAAATCCTTTAAGTAGATTTTGAGTGTTCTAATTTTATTTTGTAAGATTTCAAAAAATATTTTAAATTACATGTAGGTGTGTGAACATGAGTGTAGGTGCCCACAGAGGCCAAAGAAGTTGGATGCCCTGGAGCTGGAGTTACTGTTACAGGCAGCTGTGAGCCACATGATGTGGTTGTTAAGAGACTCAGGCCCTAGGGAGGAGCACTGACATGGTCTTAGTCCTAAGGCATCTCTTTAGCCCCAAAGGACGACTGACAATAGCAGCCGGGGGAAGGGTGTCACTTTCTTTAGTAGCATATCACCCATAAGTTGCCCATGCTCTAGAAAATAGCCTCTCACCCATGTTCCTTCAAGTAGCCCTAATTAAACTCAGTGGGTCACACACACATAGGCATGAAAGTGGAGGGGGCTTGGGGGAAGAAGGAGCTTTCAATGAGAGAAGGTAATGGGGTAAAATGACTTCAGTTCAATATATGCATGTGTGAAACAGACAAAAGAATAAAGATATGCTTTCAAAAAAGCCAGATGTGGTTACAAGTACCTCCAGTGCTAGTGGGGACAGACAGGAAGATCCCTGGGGGTTCACTGGCCAGATAGCCTAGCCAAATCAGTGAGCCCCAGGCCAATGACACACCGTGTCTCAAAAAACAAGGTGCAAGGCTCCTGGGGAATAACACCCTAGGCTGTCCTCTGGCTTCTACATGCACACATATACATATGCACACATAATTAAAGTGAAGGGGGTGTTGCAATGGAAATACCTCAATTCAAACAGGCTTTAAAGAAAAAACTCACAACACACATGTTCACATACATAATCTAAAAGGTAACAATAAATGCAGACCTCCAGATTTTGATTCTGAATAATAAGGATCTCAAAGAAAAATAGAGGTGAGTAAGGGATAATTTACAAAGAAAACCATTTATTCACACATTACTGTGTTTTTCAGGAATACGTGATCCAGGGTAGGTAATTTGTATTGAGCTGCAAGGGCCACTCACTGCCTTTGCTTTGGGGGCACCTGCACCCACATCAGAATCTGTAAAAAGCACCGGGAGGCATCCCAGGAAGAAGCAATTTGGTGTTCGAGATATGAGCTGCAAACTCTCTTGAAATAGTTACATTAGGCTAGATGTGGAGAGGACTCATGCGTCCAGCTAGGCTTCGAGCTAATGGAAAAACAATTTGAAATCAAAGGCAGGTATTTCGATGAGACCCAACATTGAAGAAATAAGCTTCAATCATTCCTCTAGATACCTCATTTTGCTAATCTCATTGGCTGAAAAAGTGGCAAGATTGCACAAGGTATTATATATGAGTAGAGAGTTACAAGAAATAAGGGTTTCTCTTACCTGGTCATTCAGAAAGTATGTGTAAGCTACTTAGCAACAATCTAAAGACTCGGGTAGCAATGCTCAATAAGTAATTTGGGCTGTGATTATTCTGGGGCTGGGCTGTAAAAGTGACAGATCATGTCATTTCTATACCCTAGCTCAAATTCTTAGAGTAGTTTAAATAGGAACAAGAATGTCATACTTTTCCTACAGTGATCCAGAAAATGACTTTAGGTAATGATATGTATTTCATTTAATTTAGGAAAAGAGAAAATTACACCTACTTTTGGAAGAATTTTTAAGTAAAGAGTTATACGTGTATACAGTTTAGTATATTTAATATATACCTTCCTAGCAGTCCTTCCTCCAAACTTATGAATCTGTTTACTATGGCATGACACTGTCTTGCAGGCAGTCTCTATGTCCGCTTAAGGTTTATGATATCTCTGTGTATGTGTATATATAAAGTATCTAATGTATGTTTTTGGACCTATGGAGAAAGGCAAAGTAGGAAGCTACACAAGAGAACAGGAAGACAGACAACTTGCAAACATTTCCAGAGTTGGTTCAAAAACAATTAATTATGATACAAACTAAGGATAGCTGCTTTCAAACATTTTTAAATGCTATCTACTTGTTATAATCTCTAATCTCTGGAAGATTCATGCAGCTAGTCTGTTAAGACTATAGCCCAGCTTTAGCCAATGACAGTTTAAATGAACTAAGTTGAAACTAGCCATAAAAGCCTGGCTAATTCTAGAGAATAAAAAAGAAGGTATATTATTTACTTAGCATAGAGAAGTGCTATTAATTCACTTGAAGTATTAATAAATTAATGATCTTTAATGACACTATTTTAGGGAGATGTTAGAAGCATTAGTGGACAGGCATGATGACTGGAGTTCGACCCCTAGCTCCCAGATCACAAGGTGGTAGGAGAGAACCTTCACGTAGGCACAGTGGTATGTGAATGCCTACACACACACACACACACACACACACACACACACGTCTACTTTCTGATAATACTGTTGCTAAATGGGTTTATTCTGGGCTTTTGTTTTAGATTGTCCAGGTGAGGGAAACTAAACGATAAGGGATTAGTTAAATGTGGTAGAACAATCAGGACATGTTCTCTGAGGGATTCCCTGTGTCTTCACTGCAGGGCCAAGCCCACATCTGGGGACTTCTAATGATGAACTATTTGCACAGAAAAACCCAGGCTCTTTGATGCCTATAGACTCAGCTTCTTTCTGCTTCTTCCTCCTTGTTTATCTTTGTCTCCTCAGTTTCAATAGTTATTTAAAAACAGGGCAGCTGAGAGTACCGAGCACACCCTCCATCCAGGGGCTTTCCCCTTATCTGTAGACGTGCTCATTAACAGGCGAGACAACCAGCTCTGAGAGGTGTTACAGAGGCAGGCGGGCTCCGGGGCAGGACTGTCTACCTTCAGGGCCCACAAAGCCACCTGCACGGATGTTACTTCATTATTATTTTTGTCCCCCTCTTTGGTCTTGGTGGCCCAGTTGCAATCTTTAGCTCTGTGGAAACCTGGAATCACAACTCCAGGGGAGCATGGTATACTAGCTTACTCCCAATCCATCCTGTGAGAAACGTCCAAGTTGCTCTACTACTGATTCTGCTAGTTCTACAAGCACCTTCATGCTTGTCTTTCAATAGAACAAAATCTGAGAATGCTGCCAGCCTTTGGTACCCCCAACCTGAAATGAGAGCTAAGGCTCCAGCAGCCAAGGCACATTGTTTTTATCATTTAAGCTTACAAACCCATGGCTAAAAGTCTCTAATGCCAGTGTTAATGAATGAGACGGGCTGGGATTAAGAAACAGGACAAGCATTATTGTATCTTCCAGGAGATGCTGGGCTTGAAGGGGCAAGAGGACTAGCACAGACTACAGTGGGGCAGAGTCATAATCTAAACTGGATTTCTGCCACATAAAAATGAGGGAAGCTCTCTGTGCAATGTAATCTTCAGAGTTTCAAAGAGAAGTGGGAATGTGAGTGTGTGTGTGTGTGTGTGTGTGTGTGTGTGTGTAAAATTTTCCTTTTCTTTTCTTTAGTCTGTGTATGTGGTATGGCTGTGTATGATATGTGTGCATATGTGACTTCCCTAATAAGGCAGAGACCAAAATTGGCTCCCTGGCAGTCAAATGCCAATATGGTTAATTATAATTAGTGTATATGTGAGTATGGATGTAAGAATGTACCATGAAGCACATGTAAAGGTCACAGGACAACCTTGGATATCGGTCTTCACCTCCCGCACACCCTCTTTGTTTTTTTCTTTTGAGCCAAGGTCTCCTTTTTGCTGTTCTCCTCTGCCATATGCCAGGCTGGTTGGCCTGTGAGCTCCAAGGCTTCTCCCGCCTTTGCCTCCCATCTGCCCTAGGAGTTCCTGGGTTACAGAAACATAACACCAGGCCCAACTTGTAAGTGTGTGTGTGTGTGTGTGTGCGTGTGCGTGTGCGTGTGTGTGTGTGTGTGTGTGTATGTACATGTGGCGCAAGCATTTTATGGGCAACTCCTACTTTTAAAATGTCATTTCAGAGCTTGGTAGAAGCCATCCCTGTAAGGCTAAACGAAACAGGTCTGATGGCCAAATTCAATCTTGAGGTACCCCTTGTTTTGCACCTCTGATTTATACCTATGCTCCTGGCCCTGAGTTGAGTTGAACATATAAGCAATTCTTCTTCATGTCCCTTCAAAACATGTCCCTTAATGGCTACTGATTCCATGCTTCTTGACACTGCCGAGATTTCCCAGAGTTCTCCACACACCTTCATGTGTGGACATGATAAATAACCCTTCTAACAACAAAAAGTTAACAAGGCCTTGAGCTAATTCAACAGGGTCACCATCTGGGAGCCATCAGAAACAGAGCTGTCAGCGCTGCAAACATGGGAGGCTTCATAGAAGACACTGACTCTTTCTAAACTAATCAGTGCTGCCAGTCAAGATTTGCAGCAGAGATTCGAGAACGAGACATCCATTTCACAACAATAACAAAAACAGTGAGGATGAAAACCGTACAGTCATAATAACAAGGGGCCTAAAAGCAAACTGTGACTTCCCTAATAAGGCAGAGACCCAAGTTGGCTCCCTGGCGGTCAAGCGCCAATACAATTAATCAGTCTGTTTCCAGTTTTCTCGCGACAGCAATATTAACAGTTTGCTTTACTCTGTTTATATGGTGCTGACAGGTCTTCGGCATGTTGGGCCTACTTGCTGGTGATTAATGACCACTCTCATTCTGAAGTAAAACCAGGGAGGAAGAGAATGCTTCTTATGACCAGTTAGGCCCCGAAGCCCCCCTCCACTGTCTTGTTGTTTCCCTGCCCACCCCCATCAGCACCTCCCTCTGTCCACCTCTATCTATGTGTGAGAATATTCATTCTCCCCTAACTGGCTCAGCTCCCTTTCCCTGCCCTGAGATGTTCTGTCCTCTGCTCAAAAAGGACCCTAAAATGCACACCATGAATGAGCTTGGCATCTTGAAAGGTATTGTTGGCTCATTTTGTTCTAAAAAAAATCTCATTTTTATAGACAGAAATGAAAGAGCAGGTGTGAATGGTTCTGGAAATGAGAATTTTAGCTTATTAAGTAGGTAACAAGCCCCTCTCATATTTACAGCTATTTTTACAGACAAAGAAGACAGCAGATTTGAAATTATTCCTGACTGATGTAGGAAGCATTGTCACAGAAAGTCTGAGAGATTATTGCATTAAACAGTCATAGTTATTGAACTGTGAGGTCAAAAGAGTTGAAATAATATAAAAGGACCCACCATGTCCAGATACTTATAAAAAGAAAGCTGTATGAGTACTATTCATCACTAATGTACTGATCTTTTTCTTTGCTTTTTTATTTACTTTGTGTGAATGTGTGTTTGTGTACACACATGCTGGTGCCACGGGATGCATGTGCAAGCCTAAGGATCTTTCCTTTTACCACGTGGGTTCTGGGGATTGAACTCAGGTCATCAGACTGGGAAGCAAGTGTCTTTACCCACTTGGCCATGCTTCGTTTTCTGTTGGTCTGTTGGTTTGTTGGTTTGTTTAGACGGATCTCACAACATAGCCCTGGCTGAGCTCGTCATCTCTGTGTAGCACAGAATGGCTTTGACTCTACTCTTCCTGCCTCAGCCTCATAAATGTAGGGATCACAAGTATGTGCAACCACAGCCAGTCACCAAACATTATTTTATTTATTTTTACTGCACTTTA
This sequence comes from Arvicola amphibius, assembly GCF_903992535.2. NCBI lineage: Eukaryota > Metazoa > Chordata > Mammalia > Rodentia > Cricetidae > Arvicola > Arvicola amphibius. The sequence continues at coordinate 126,546,818 of NC_052054.1, read as the reverse complement.
TTTTATTGTGACAGGATCTCTAGCAGCCCAGGCCAGCCTTGAATATACTCTATAGCAAGATAACCTCGACCTCCTGACCCTTTTACCTCTTATGCCTAAGTCCAGGGATTCAGGTATGCTCTATCCCCAACATCGTCTTAACAGTACCTAAGTGTAGGGGACCTAACAATATAAAAATTAAACAAAAAAGAACAGGCTTTTTGTAAGGTTTGCTAGAAAACACTATTTCAGTGCTTGCTCTCAGAGTTGGTCTGCCACACTCAGACCCGGAAGCTTTCGAGCCCACTTCCCTCCTCATACAGCAACAGAACTGATCAGTTCAGGCAGAGAGGACCTCAGGAGTCTGCAGTGGAACACTAAAGTCAGACGCAAGAACAATCTGATATGAAAGCGCTGTTAATAACAATAATTCTATCTACTGAGTGCCTACTATGCACCAGCACTGCTGGAATGCTTCAGTAATGCAAACATGCTTCACTCCCACAACTGTGACTGTACTGAGTAAAACAATGTCTTTGTTCGAAGTACAGAGTATAACAGAAAGTTGAACAACATACTTGGCTGCATCTGGGCAGACTCTGACCCCATATGTAACTTTAATAATGCACCTAATGTAAAGGTTTGACTAGAGAGGAAGAAGTGATATTAGCTAAACTAGTTATAAAGGCCTTGTAAACCATCTGGGAGAGGATAATTTAGCAGTTATCTCAGAAGCTAAAGTAGACATTTTATAATGTAGCAAAATTGGACTTTATCAAGAAAAGGTTTCAAAAATAGACTTAAGCAGGAAAGGGAAGAAGGAAAAAGACTTACTTAAGTGAACTATACTATATACCCTAGAGTAGCCTGACCTTCCAAAGAGAGCTGCCTGACTAAATATTTTGACTCCTTTGATCAGTTATTTCTCTAATGTATTCATTCAAACTCTGTAGGTCTGGATAGACGGGTTGGGTAGACATCTTGCTAAGAGACCAATAGGGAAACAAGGAAAAACTAATTGTAAGATCTCTTCCTTACACTTAGTAGATGACTGGTCTCACTCACTGTTCAGTGGTCTCAGGTGACATTTAATAATCATCTGTGCTTCTCTTCCTTCCCAGCCTGTCTGTCTAGCCACTCAAAAGATTACATGTTGCTTTATGTAATGGCTGTGAGCAAGCCCAGAAGAAATAAAAGGGCAGAAAGGAAAGGAGGGTTGCTGTCTTCATTCTCATGGTTTGGGAATAGCCTCTCAAGGCCTTTGTCCTAAACCCCCACTTCTCCCTTGGTGGTCTGGCTATAAGGCATAGCACCCTGTGGCAAACCACTGGACTGCTGGAGTGGAGGCTATTAGTCATCCATAAGAGAAGGATCCTTTTATTTAATTTGCAAATGCATTCCCTATTTGGGTCACTTCAACCAAAGCTAAATATTACACTGGAAAGGTATCTAGTAGGATTCCCATGTGCATGTTCATTATCATCCACAAATACAGCCACAAGAAACACAAGCTCTGAGCAAAGCCAAAAAGTACTGAGGTATCAAATAAGAATATTTTGATGACTAAAAAAAAAATCTTGATTCTAATTCAGTTGCTAAATGAATTGAAAACATAGAATTCTACTGTCTTCCAAAGCAAGTCCTGAGCCTTTTTTTAGGTATATTTATATTTATTTCATGAGTATGGGTGTTGTGTCTACATACATGTTCAAAGCTTTTAAAATTAAGATCTTTCTAGATTATATGAAAATAAGTAATGTGGGCTGTCCTTCCGTATATAGTTTGCTTTTACTGGTTGATGAATAAAGCTGTTTGGGCCAGTGGCTTAGCAGAGTAAAGCCAAGCAGGAAATCAGAACACAAATATAGAAGAGAGTAGGCGGAGTCAAGGAGATGCCATGTAGCCACTGAAGGAGACAGACACCAGATGGAACCTTACCTGTTCCACAGCCAAATGGCAATACACAGATTAACAGAAATTGGTTAATTTAAGTAAGAGTTACTTAATAGTGTCTGTGTGGTTGTTTTGGGTCTGGGAAGCCAGGAAATGAATGAGCAGCCTCCATCTACAAGTACGTGTCTATTATTTTCTGGAAGAACAACCATGTAACTGAATGGGGCGTGCCTTTGCGTTATGACATCATAAGAGCTCATCTGGAGAGCATGGCCCCTTTCACTGTCTGCACTGAGTTCTTTCTGGAATGTCTTCTTCAGGCCTACGGTCCTGTCAGATTCTTTGGATCTAGTTGAATCTCAAATTGCAAAACATATCATTTTGATTCTTCCCAAAGGCTCTTATGCATGTTGGTTGACTACCAAAAACATTTACTATGACTAATGTATGTGGCTTATCATTTCTATTAAAACAAAAACATTCAAAAGGTATTTTAGGGACTTATGCATGGCATCAACAATTATTTCAAGTATAAACTGGCTCATATATGGCAAGGGTGAGAATTTAAATGCTCATAAAATACAACTGTAAAAGAAGAAATTTTATGAGACTAAGCACATTTTAACTTCATTTTAAATATGCGAGTTTGGCTTGGCCTTGTGTGTTCTATGAACCATGAGCTGACTCAGTTACAGAAAGAAGAGCAGCCCGTACCAAGTGCAAGGTGAAGGGCAGAAGCCTAGGACATGCAGTGTAATACCAAGAAAAAATATTTGAATAATCACATGTTTCCTATTAAAGGGTCTTTTAGTTGTGAAGTATTTCAAACCCGCTCATGCTTACTGACGGTGAGTGATCAGGAAAGCCTAGGAAAGCCCTGAGACTGTCTGTATGACTGTGAAGCCCCTTACATTAGCATCCTGGCAGGGAAGGTCTCCCGCTCTGGGTACTCATTCATGGGTTCAAAGCCTTGAGCTAGGCTGAGAAGTGATGTTCCTTTTGCTTGGGTCAATTGACTGAGGTGCTCCCAGGAGAAAGTGAAATGAGTCGGGCAGGAGGTGGTAGAGGGAGACACTCAGACCCGGGCAGGCAGGAAAAGCAAGCCGCGTGGGCGACATCTGTGACTCACCTGCGGCGCAGATCCTCTGCCACGGCCGCCCGGCAGCTGAACAAATAGGCTCGGAGCGATTTCAGCTGCTGCCGCAGCCGTGCCACAGTGGCCAGCGGCTCTGCGTGGAGGTACAGCATGGGATTCTCCTGCTGGATGTCGATCAGCGGCTCTTCGTACACATACTCCAGAAACTCCTTGGCCTGCTTGGACACCTGCAAAACAAACTCGGGTCGTCAGTGCTGGTGAATCCCCAGCTCTCCGTGCCTACTCTGCCCGGGAACGCACCTTGGTGACAAGATAGTAGTGTTTCTGTACACGACTAAGTGGAGAAGCCAAACAGGGCAGCTTCTCTGTTCACCTACAGAAGCTCAGCTGGCAAATGTGGAAGGAATTCATTAACTCAGCTCAACTGTGCTGGTAATTATATGAGCACAAACCTGAGACTGCGCAGAACTACACAGATCTACAGAACTACACCAGTTTCATGGTTCTGTTTCGTTTGGTTTCATAAATCCTACTGCAGTGACCTAAGATGTGACCACAGGAGAAAACTAGGTGAAAGGTACTTAAATATATGTTCAGTTTCCTGTGAATCTGTAATCATTTCAAGCAATGGGGGAAAAGAACTCAGCCCTTAAAAACTACATAAACATATGTGCATGTATATATATTCTATGATACTTTAAAAATGTATTTTTTTAAACAGAAAAACTACACACATTGTGAAATATTAAAACAAAGAAATGGGTGTTCTCAAGAAAAGAAAAATAAGGAGGGAGAAAAATTATGAGGAAACCAAACTGCTAAACAGAAATGGCCCAAAGAGAAGATGCCCTCAGCGGAATCCCCACGAGTGTGGGCAGACTGCTGCCAATCCGTCCATCTCACCCTTTAATCCTTGACCATTCTTTAAAATAGCATTGTTCTAAGTAGAGGTAAATAGTGCACTGGAAATACAGTGGAGCGGAGAGAACTAACTACTGTGGCACACTATCACATGTGTACAGTGGAGGAGAGACCTAACTACTGTGGCACACTATCACATGTGTACAGTGGAGGAGAGAGAGACCTAACTACTGTGGCACACAATCACATGTGTACAGTGGAGGAGAGAGAGACCTAACTACTGTGGCACACTATCATATGTGTACAGTGGAGGAGAGACCTAACTACTGTGGCACACAATCACATGTGTACAGTGGAGCGGAGAGACCTAACTAATGTGGCACACAATCACATGTGTACAGTGGAGCGGAGAGACCTAACTAATGTGGCACACAATCACATGTGTACACTGGAGGAGAGACCTAACTACTGTGGCACACAATCACATGTGTACAGTGGAGGAGAGACCTAACTAATGTGGCACACTATCACATGTGTACAGTGGAGGAGAGACCTAACTAATGTAGCATACTATCACATGTGTACACTGGAGGAAATACCTAACTAATGTGGTACACAATCACATGTGGGCAACTGGACTCTCCAAGCCAGTCTGCTGACACTCGGGTGGGAACTGCTTGGTGATACACAGAGTAGGCTGAGCCTCTGCTTATGGAAGGTAACCCTCTCTAGAAGTTCCCACTAACCCTCTCCAGAAGCAAGGCTAGGATTGAGCACTAAAATAAGCAACTTTGTTCACTAAAGAGAGAACTGGAAATTCATTAGGCTTTACAGTCCTTTACAACAGCAGCTCACTACTGAAGAAGGAGAATTCAAGGGGATTTTTAGTCCAAAAGATAAAGACTCAAAACAAAATCCACATGCAGTCTGCCATCACTAGAGCCATGGGGCTCACGGGTGGCTTAAAGCAGAGGACTCGGCTCTCCTGGGGAACAGGAGCTGGGGGGCTGGTGAAGCAAGCGGCACTGGATCTAGCTCTGGAATTACAGGTGGAAATGCAGACGGACAGAGCGAACAGGGAAGCACGAGGAAGGGACAACACAAAATCACCAGGTCCCCAGTGTACAGTATGGAAGTGTGATTCCTAGACGTGATGCTGTTAAGCACTAATTAAAAATATGCTACGTACACACAAACACGAAGTTCAACATCACCACCTTCTTAAAGTGGAAAAGCTCACACTAAGTTTATATTTCTTACAGGGCTAGAAAAGTGCACTACGTGTGTGTGTGTGCACGTGTGTGTGGTGTGTGTGTGCACGTGTGTGTGTGTGTGTTTCTAAGTGATTATTTATAAGATATACAGTCTGACCCCATGAGATCCTGCAGAGAGTGGTAAAGTTAAAGGATCTTAATAGACTGAAAATCCAGGTTACAAAACAGCCCCCAGAATCAGTCAAGAGCTTTAACTGCTTTACCAGGTCAGGAACAAGGTACCAGAGTGCAGTGGCCTCCACTCTCAGCTGTGATGCAAAGACAGCACAGCAGGCCAGGCCTTCAATGACAACAAAGCAGCCCCGCCTGCCCTCAGGGACCTCCCAGCCCCAGCACCAGCTCCACACAGAAAGACAAAATTGAGTTGTTTCTGAATTACACGTTGTATTTACTTGTGTTTAAATATCTGCTGCACTTAAATATCTTCAAATGAGAAAAATGCCTGATGGTGTTCAGGGAAGTGAAGTAGAATCCACTTGAAACTGCTGTTAAAAAATGATGTATTGTCCAATGCAATTAGTCCTTCTGGGTGTGGAGAACACTGTTTATACTGAGCCAGGGCCCCGCTGAATTAGGTTAACAATGCTACCTTTTAGTAGGTGAACAGAAGGACAAAGGGCACTGGACAGTCTCCCAGGCCTTAAAAGGCTTCTCTCTTCAGGTGCTACTTAAGTCCAAAAGCAAAAGGGGGGAAAATCTCTGATAGAGACGGTAAAAGCGGGGGGGGGGGGGGGGCGATGAACAGGACAGAAGCTACTGATAGCAGTGTTCATAAACAGAAATGACGAGAGAGAGAGAGAGAGAGAGAGAGGAGAGAGAGAGAGAGAGAGAGAGAGAGAGAGAGAGAGAGAAACAGAGCTGGCTTCAGAACCGTCCACAGAGCTGCCTTCCTCCCACGGAGGGCACCTGACAGTGGCTGCCTGGCTGTGGGAACGCATCTCCGCTGCTGCAGCCATTTTTGGCAACAAGGCTGAGCTTATGGTCTAGGTCTTCAGAGTCCAGAGTCCATTGATTCCACTCCACTCACAAAAACTGGTAAGGTAGTTTTTAGGAAAATTTGCAATTTGGTATGAAATAAATGCTAGTTTTGCAAAACAGAGCTTTATAATTAATCCCTTTCTGATTCCTTGAGCTTTCAAAGTTTTCTTCCCTATATTAGCAAGATGATTTAACACTCAAGCTCCACTATCATTAAAAAGCATTTTCCAAAAAGAAAGACTCTGAAATGAATATTAGCCTAAGGAAGAAAGTATGTTCTTGCTAACCTAGGGAAGAAGCCAATGGCATTCTTAGGTGAATGTTCTTTCTTGTTAGTCTAAACATGACACGAATCACATGGTCACACCAGGCATGTCCCAACAAATAGCTGAGCCACTATCCTTCAGGCAAACCAAATTATGAAAAGCAAAAATGCCAAAGTGATGTGGGATGTCAGATGATGTGTGAAGTCCTTCTATATATGTGTTCCTCTTACTGGTAAATGATAAAGGTTTTTTTTGACTATGGCAGGGCAGAAAATTGTTAGGCTGAAGAGACATAGAGAGAGTAGGCAGAGTCAAGGAGATGCCATGTAGCTGCCGAAGGAGATAGATACAGGAACTTTACCTGGTAAGCCACAGCCTCGAAGCGAAACACAGAATAAAAGAAATGGGTTAATTAAAGATATAAGAGTTAGCTAGGAAAATGCCTGAACTATTGGCCAAACAGTGTTGCAATATATATATATATATATTCTGTGTGATTATCTGGATCTGGGCAGCGGGGAAATGAAAGAGCACTCTCCACCTGCAAAATAACACCCACACATGGCCACCACCCACATCAGGTGTGGGTGCTTGTACGCCCACTCGAGGTTAAGAGGAAAGTAGCTGAGAGCATGCCAGCAATGCAGCACTCACCCCCTGGGCAACAGGTGTGCACAGGCGGGAAAACACGGCAGACTCCCGCTGCCATGCACAGAGACGTTTCCAGGCTGCACAACATGCTGCATGGCAGAGTTAGCTTTTATTCAGACATGAAATAAAAAGGTTTCTGTGCTGCACAGTGCTCCCAGGACTTGAGGTGGTGAGCACGGCTCCCACCCGGTGGTCCCGGAGCTGGCAGTCAGCATACCTCTGCCATATCGAAGGCTGAGAGAGCCAGGTGAAGCCAGACACCAAAACCGAAGCTTTAATCCTAGCCATATCGCTAAGCAGATTAAAGACTCATGCTCAGAAAAAGATAAACAGTGAAGACAGATTCAGATAACAAAAAAACTCTAAATTGTTTACAGTATGTTTAAAAATGTACATAGACTTAGGAGAGAGAAGAAAAAGAATACAGACAGGTATAAAAAGAAATCATAGCTTTAAAAATAAGAGTCTTTAATGAGATTGTAAAAGTAATATAAAAGAGTACAGACAGACACAGATTAAAGGAGTAAAAGCAATAGAGAAAAAAATAAGCCACGTAAAGATGGAAAATACGCAGAGAGTCTGGATTATGTATATTATTGGGTTTTATTTGATTTTTTTAATTGCAGAAAGACATTTGACTTTGGGGGCTGCTAAGTTAAACCAACATAAAGGTATCTTGACTTCAAAATTTAGGTCTAAGGATATGTTGCTTTGGAAAAGAGGTTCTGCTTTGTTTCCACAAAAGATGAGAATCTGTGGATTCCTTCCAGGCTAATGTGGTTTGATGGAACAAGAGCCCCAGAAAGGTATCCATGAACCCTAAAAATACTTTGCCCAACAAACAGCAGGAAGCAGTATGGAGAAAACAACGCCCAAATCCCCAAAATGATTGTATATAAATGTTTGTTTTCATTTAAAGAGGGATATGATTTAGAAATGAATACTTTATATTGGTACAGACTTTGGTCTATAGATAGATACAAATTTAAGGTCGATTTGTAATACTATGTATGTGTATTTCTGTTATTGTTTAAGGTATTGTGATTGTGCAGTTCATTAAAAAGGTAATGTATAATTAAGAAATACAGATTAATAGGTAGTCATTTATAATAGTCAAACTTGTAGTCATATTAGTTAGGTTTTCTAGATGTACAGCGATATATTTCAGATGGATAGGTTTTCTTCAAATCTTTCAAAGACCTACAGAATATGGCATTTAAAAGGTTTTGAGACTTCTTAACAGTGAAATATGTCTTCTTCTAGCAGCACCAATTACTTCAGAGAGGTTGATGGGCATTGAAGAAACTTGTTATGGAATTTGCCTTCAATGTGATAAGGCTAATTTGGGCAAGAAACTGCTCTTGCCTGAACTGTTTGATGATATGCTGTGTGAGCTGGACATGCAGGACCCACAGCAAAATGATGGCTGAACTTGCCAAAAGGTGAGACAGTCCTTCAGAGTTCCTGCTTCATGAAAGAGTCTGCCAGACATTCTGCAGGACACAGAAGAAAGCAACTGATAAACTTTGCCATTACAAGGCAGAACAGATCTTTAAATTTCCTGCCTCACTGAAAAGTCTGCCAGACGTTATGGCCTGATGATAGATGCCCCAATGTTACAAAAGAACTTTGGGTGACTGTAAAGACGGCAAGATGTCACTGTCAATTCTAGAACTTTGGAAATTGCTTACAATGCACTTCCTGTTTACTTAGGTAATATATCCTTCTGAGGTCTTTGATGAGTTGAAGACTAGATAGTTATAATTATAGTTTTTCCTTAGTTATGATAAAAGATAAACTAGGTGTGAAATTTTCCAGAACAAAAGACTAAATATTATAAGAGTAATTCTTGCTTGATACCTGTTTTGTTATATGTAATTTTACTATGTTAAAGTTAAAACCTTACTTTTTATTTAGACAGAAAAGGGGAGATGATGTGGGATGTTTTTCTGTATATGTGTTTCTCTTATTGCTTAATGAATAAAGCTGCTTTGACCTTTGGCAGGGCAGAATATAGCCAGGCTGGAAGAGATACAGAGCGAGAAGGAGGAGTCAAGGAGACGCCATGTAGCTGCCCAAGGAGACAGATACTGGAACCTCCTCACCTGGTAAGCCACAGCCTCATGACAATATACAGAATAATAGAAATGAGTTAATTCTCATATAAATATAGATATAAAAGTTAGCCAGGAAAACACTTGGACTATTGGTCAAACAGTGCTATAATTAATATAGTTTCTATGTGATTATTTGGGTCTGGGTGGCAGGGAAATGAAAGAGCAGTTTCTGCCAACACCAAAGTGCTTTTAAAAATTTTTATTCATTATTATTATGTAAATGTGTGTGTTTGTGTGTGTATGATTGGCAGGGTGTGTCAACATTTACACACTATGTTTTGCCTGTGAAGGTCAGAGGACAACTTTCAGAACTGGATTCTCTCCTTTCAATGTTGGTTCTGTGGCTTATACTACGTACTAGCCTAGACTGGCCTACAGCACTGGGATTAGAGATATACACCACTAACAATCAGAATGGTTTATGCCATAGGAACTCCATGCCAGAACTGTGCTTGTGCTTCAATGTGTGAGCTGATTCTGTCTTCACAGCGCTACAGTCTAAAGGACGCATGAGGGAAGAAGTGCAGTTAGAACATATCCCCTCCTCACAGTAAGGAGAACACTGAAATTAGTTCTAAACCAATGATGACCAAATCTGTGGTTACACACATACATTTACAAATGAGCACATGTGATCTGAACACTAAGTGCAATCATTGGAGAAGTGAACATAGCACGTCCTGGAGAGGTTTCTGAAATAGTGCTCTGGCATGTTCACACACAGAGCAGCGCTGGGTAAAGAAGTGTGAGCAGAGGGATAAACGGTCAGCACAGATGCAATGTGAATGGTGCAGTGGGGACCAGGGCTCCGCTATTGCTACAGGAGGAGAAAGCTGAAAAAAAAAAAAAACACAGGAGGACATGATCTTAGTGGAACAGGAAGGGCAAAGATAATCCAGTCAGTTTTTCTAAACCTGTGTTCCCCCAGTTACCAGTCCCACAAAAGAGATTTTTTTCAAGTGTTGGGAAAAATAAATAGGCTGCATAGTACTTTCCTTTCTCATATTCAAACTCTGAGACACTTGATAGTAAAAAAAAAAATCTGCTTGGGTTGGCTCAGCAGTGATGACGAGGAGGAGGAGGAGCAGGGGAGGAAGGGGAGGAAGGGAAAGAGGATCACTGTGGAATATTCCTTTACACTGTGTGAATATTTGTCGCTGTGATTGGTTTAATAAAGACGCTAAATGGCCAACAGCGGACAGGATAATGTCAGAGGGAGAGCCACACAGAGAATGCTGGGAAGAAGGGTAGAGTCAGAGGAGCAGCGAGCAGATGCAGAGAGAAGCTGGACAGACATGCCGTACTGAGAAAAGGTACAAAGCCTAGTGGCAAAGTGTAGATAAAAGTACGGGGTCATTGGAAATGTAAGAGTTAGCAGGTAACAACCTGAGCTATCAGCTGAGCATTTTTAAGTAATATTAAGCCTCTGTGTGGTTACTGGGGAGCAGCCCGAGGGACAGAAACTTCCACCTACAAATGGCACCTACACATTCGGCACCTACACCCACATAAAACCTGAGAGAGCTTGGGAAAGGCTCTAGATCACCTGTTTATCCTATCTACTTCTCAAATCTATTTGAGTATAGACAGGACAGTTTTGTTTATTCCAGCCCTGCCAAGGGCAGAAAAATGGAAAAAAGTCTAATATATGCCCCATTCCTCAACTGGAAGCAGAACATCCTCCTCTAACTTTGCTGTCCCTTCTCACCAAGCTGTAAACTCATTAGCTCTTTCTAATCCTCACCAAGATGGTCTGGTGGTGGCCTTCCAACAGAGCCCACTCACATGTGCTGAACATGTAAGTATTTCAGAGTCTACTTTGAAAAACAGTGAATTAACCCATTTTCTGTATTTAATCCAGTCCAGGGACCCCAAATAGCTCATTTATGGTCATGGCACGGCACAGTAGAGCCAGGACTCAGAGCTCTGGACACCTTGCTCTGTGTCCAGGGTCTGCAGTCACAGTCACTTCCTTTGAAGAACTCTGTCATAACTATCTGCTCACTGCTCTAGTAGAGGTGCTCCCTGCCCCTCCCCCATCCTTCTTTCCTGTCGGAAGACAGGAAGGCTGAAAACAGAGACAGCCTAGAAGGCACACAGGCAGCACTGCATGCAGGCTTACATGGAGCTGGACTCTTAAAACAATGATGAGCAGCAGAACTATTTCATTTCCAAAGTCATTTTTGTATTTATGTATTTGTTTAATGTCTTGCCCCATCCACTGAAATAAAAGCATTCATGAGGGCAGGAATTACATTCCCTTTGAGCTACTTCAGACACACTTTGAACAGCTTGGTTTTATTTCTAAGTTCATAACACATCCACAGTCAGTAATGACCAAAGGGGGAGGCAGCTGGCGGCAAGAGAGCTGGTGCTGGATGCCTCTCAGGATGGAGAGACAGGCTTGAGTAACATGGAAAACCCCTAGCTAAGTGGAATGTGAATACTCAGGCCAGGACACACAAATCGTTTTTTAAAAGCACAGCTATGGGGAAATGGTAAGAAAGTTAAGTATTTTGGTTGTGTTTGACCGGTTTGAATGGGGGCAGGGAGGTACTTTTAAAGACAATTTCATTAGAAAATGGCTACAGAACTTAAGGAAAGGGTTTAACTCCTTCTCAGTCATGGAGCCCAGTTGAGTTTGTAGCACAGACACCAGAAATGGATGAAATTTTGCTCTTGGAAGTAATTAGGATTATTAATACTCCAGAGGGCAGCCAGGAAATGCTTGAGATGACAGTTTCATTCTGCTCTGCAAACCCATTTTTTTCAATGGGCAGCCAAGCAGTCACGTACTTGCTATTAAGAGCATTAGGCAGGTCTAACAGCGTGGTGTCTGGATGGAGAAACTGATAGGTCTAAACTGATCCTCACAATTAGAAGCATTAAGTTAATTCCTGGTATCTGAGCAAAGACAGACAGATGCTGGACCAAATGGAATATGTTCCTCAAAGCCAGTGACAGATGATCCAGATAGCATCAGCCGGCTGTGTTCCTACAGCAAAGCTGTCCCTGGTCCACCGAGAATGTGGGAAGCAGAGGTCTGACTCCCCACGTGCAGCATGGATGATGTGAGTGTCCCTAATAAACATCTTCAATGACCTCAGCGCAGACCACCACATGGCCCATCTTATAGAAAGATCCTAGGCTTCAGTACCAGCTAGAATGGTGGTTTCTGAAGTCTTCAAAGCTCACTGTGAACAGTCATGCCTGCCTTGGCCACTTGCTGGCAGTGCCTCCACTGACTGATGTGTATTCTGCTGGCAGGTGTCATTGGCCCCAGCTCTCAGCAGACCACGGGGCTGGGGCTATCTCACTCACTCACTTGGTGTTAGATGTCAAAGTTCTACTCCAAGCATATTAATCTAAAGTGAATTCAACCAGTCTGCCTCTCTAAATATGTTTTTATCTCATAGACACACAAATAATATATTTATAGTCTATATTGGGAGTGTCAAGTACAAGATCATAAGGAGTTCATGATAACTGTCTAGGAAGGGAAGGAATTAGGGGAGAAATAAGGTTCAAATAGGATTTTAGGATTTGCTAGGTCTGATTGAGAGCAAGAGAAGTCAAGAGATGTGAGAAAGACTGGCAGGACAGGGATCAGAAGGGTAGAAATGATTTTAATGAAGAGATGAGTGGGGATGGACGTGGATGAAGAAGCCAGAAAGGTGGACAGGGGTTAGAGATCACAGGGGAACCAACTGTACCTACTCTGCAGACAACACGGCGAAGTCTGGGGCTAGGGATCACAACGGGAACCAACTGTACCTACTCTGCAGACAACACGGCGAAGTCTGGCCCTAACTGAGCACTTACATTGCACTGACACTGTGCTAGGGGCTTATGTGACGAATTTAAGAAAACAGCAGCCTTATTGCCTAAGTGCTATTATTATCTCTATTGTAAGATGAAAAAAAATTTAAAAAAAACTAAGCTAAAGACTGAGTAAGAAATTCATCTGAGGTAACACTGGGATCCAAGGAAGTGAGCAGCGAAGGAAGAAGCTGTTAGCAGGCTGCCGACTCCTGCTGTGTGATGGCTGCTGAGGTCGTGACTGTAGTGGAGCTCAGAGCGTGACCTCATGCTACAATTAAGTCTTGGTTCTTGTGTGGCCAGGACACACGCAGTAGAGGAATAATCAGGATGCTACCTATGTTTGGCAGTGGAGATCTTTTCCCATTCAGTAGGCTGCTGTTTTATCTTGTTGACCATCCACATGAGTATGAATATCTGCATCTGCAACTGTAGGGAGCACACACGTGGTGTTGAGTTTGAGGCGCCCAAGGGATTGGCTTCACTCTCACTCAGCAGCCACTCCTGCTTCCCAACTGTGCATGGCTGTGCTAAGCCACACCTCCTAAGCCCTCCTTTACAGAGAAAACATGCAACCAGCAAACAATTCCATAAGTGCGGTGTGATGAGAACAATAACTCGCATCCAATAAGTATTTATCACACCATTTCTGGTGCTTATCTTTTGAAACTTAAAAACTTAATTATGTATTTGTGTGTGTATGTAAGAATGAAGTTTCTGCAAAGTCAAGGACATAGTCAACAAGATAAAACGGCAGCCTACTGAATGGGAAAAGATCTTCACCAACCCACATGGGGCAGAGGACTGATCTCCAAAATATATAAAGAACTGAAGAAATTTGTCATCAAAAGAACAAATAATCCAATAAAAAATGGGGTACAGACCTAAACTGAGAACTCTCAACAGATGAATCTAAAATGGCTGAAAGACACTTAAGGAAATGCTCAACATCCTTGGCCATCAGAGAAATGCAAATCAAAACAATTCTGAGATTCCATCTTACACCTGTAAGGATGGCCAAGATCAAAAACACTGATGACAACTTATGCTGGAGAGGTTGTGGGGAAAAGGGAATACTTCTGCATTGCTGGTGGGAGTGCAAGCTTGTACAACCCCTTTGGATGTCAGTGTGGTGATTTATCAGAAAATTCGGAAACAACCTTCCTCAAGACCCAGAAATACCACTTTTGGGTAAATACCCAAAGGATGTTCAATCATACCACAATAACATATGTTCAACTATGTTCATAGCAGTATTATTTGTAACATCTAGAACCTGGAAAAAAACCTAGATGCCCCGAACTAAAGAATGGATAAATAAAATGTGCTGCATTTACACAATGGAGTACTACTCAGTGGTAAAAAAAAAAAATGACTTCTTGAAATTTGTAGGCAAATAAATGGATCTAGAAAAAAACCATATCGAGCAAAGAAACTCAGACCCAGAAAGACAAATATAATATGTACTCACTCATAAGTGGATATTAGACATAAAGCAAAGTATAACCAGCCTACACAGTCTACAACTCCAGAGAAGCCAGGAAACAAGGAGGACCCTAAGAGAGACATACATGGATCTCCCTGGGAAGAAGAAAAAGGCAAGATATCCTGAGCAAATTGGGAGCATGGTGGTCATGGGAGAGGGTAGAATGGGACAGGGGAGGAAGGGAAGGGAGTGGAGAAAAATGTAGAGCTCAATAAAACAATTAAAAAATGTGCACATGTGAGTGTAGTTGCCTGAGGAATCCAGAAGAGGGCATCACATCCCCTGGAGCTAGAGTTACAGGCAGTTGTAAGTTGTCTGACTTGGGTGCTGGGAACTGAACTCAGGTCCTCTGCAAGAATAGTGTATGCTCTTAACCACTGAGCCATCTATCTAGCCCTCAAACAGAGGACAGAATCCCTGAGAGTTCAAACCACCAGCTTTCTTTGTGGTTTTCTTTTGCTAATGTCCTCCATACAACTGTTGACTGTGAGCATGTGAGTAGTTACCGAAAGCATAGTGCTTGTTTGGCATGCACGGAGTGCTGGCACCATGCTACTAGCTTTACATATTTTAGCCATTCAGCCAGTGGGTAACTCTTTTGAGGTAATATTGTCCTCATCTTACAAACAAGAAAACTAAAACACCCAGAGTCTAAGTAACTCAGCCAGGTCAAACATCAGCAAGCAATAAAGCCAAGATCTGAACCAAGGCAGGCTGAGCTCATCTTATGTATCAGAAAACTTAGACTCGGGAAGCTCAAGGAGTAAGCCTCCCACTAACCAAGCACACAAGGGGCTGAGGTATGTTTTGGACAGATGGATGTCTAATTAACATCAACCCGCCAGAGTTGGTAAAACCATGACGGGGAACGGAAGACTAAGGAGACAACAGGGGTGGAGGAATGAAGCTTCTGTCAGTTTGGTTTCCTGTAGGAGGGCAGTGGGGACTATGTGGCTACAGACAAGCCTGCAGGTGAGTGAGTTGACAGAATTATCTTCTAATCATTCACTTTTCCCTATTAGCAGGAGGGAGTTTGCAGAGTAACCCACATGGAAACTTAACCCCTGTAAGATCACAGATATTGAAACCAAAAAGGGCTCCCAAGAGCTTCCAATACCTCTCAGACTCCTTTTCTCTCACTCCACAGTCAACCCTGGCCAATTCCTCTGCTGTCTACAGGATGCCATTCTTACTCTCTCACCTCATTATTCCAGCCTTTCCCTTTCTCCTGGGGAGTTCACAGCAGCATTTAAAAAAACCATGCTGTTATCTTTTTTCCATAAAAACAAAAGTCAAACCTAACTTGACCCCACTTGCCTTTGTTATCCCCTACCTGTCTCTTCCCTTTAGAGTGAGCCCCCGTCTGTTCTTGTCATTTCTTTCTTCCTTCCAATTCTATGTTGTGTCCTCTCCACTCAGACCTCTGCTCCTGCCTCTCCATTCAGAGTGCTCTCATTAGGGTCACTAATTACCTCCACATGACTAGAGCCAATAGTCAGAACTCAGGGCTCATCTTATCTGACCTATCAGCATCTGTCACAGTTCATCGGGCAACACTTTCTTCACAGGGCTTTTCACCAGCCTGGGCTCCTTCTACCTCACTGCTCACTCGTTCTGGTCCCCTGACGCTCTTTGTTGCCCCTCTTCTCTCCACACTCTTATGCTGGGATGACCCAACATGTCTTGAGCCTTCCTCTTCCCCTGTTGACTTGCACTTTAACAGCTAATAAATGTGCTACTCATACTCCTTGGATGTCTCCCTTGTCTGCTAGGCACTACCGTGCAAAGCTCTCAGCATACTCCAGCATCTCTCATCTGTTCCCACTCTCTAATACACAGAGCTCTCCTGAGAGATCTGAGGATGACTGACTGCGCTGTCCCTTCTGTGGGCTTCCCTCAGGATTCCAGCTCAAGAGCTGAACGTGCTTGAATCGGAGTGCTATATCATCACAAGCAACACTTTGGGTCACATATGCCTTCTCCAGAGATCATGGGTATGCTCATGTAGAATCTCAATTTCCCCATTTTCTAATAAAAATCCTGAGAGGCCTCCCACCATACAGAATTCTCTTAGCACCTATAGTTAATTACCAAGATCTATAGGTAAAAACTTATACTTGATAGACATATAGATCAATATATATATATATTTTCAAATTAATAAGAACCACAAAAAAAGCTTTAAAATAGTGAGATGTGTAAGACATTAGCTAAAATCTGATGGCACAATTGAGTGTGATGGGATGTGTCTGTCAGCCCAACTCTTGGAAGCTGGAGACAGAGGGATTGTTAGTTTGGGGCCAGGCTGAACTACAAAGTGAGACCCTGTTTTTTTGTTTTTTAAAAAAAGACTACCCATTCAAGTTTGCTTCAAAAGGATTATCTTTATAATCCACCTGACATATACGAACACCTGAATCGCCACTGTCAAGTACACCCAAGGTTGGCACCTACCTTATATTTCGAAGTGTCCCAGTTGTGAACTACTCGTGCCGGGATGAGAAAGCTGTCATCCACGTGGCAGCTGCTGCAGTAGTACCACCCGCTGTAATTGCACACCTTGGCCTTGCCATTAGAAAGACCAATAGATCGCTGGCATCCTGTTCAAGGCAAAAGATAGACTATGATTGCTGCTGAACTCTGAACAGCACAGAACAAGGCTCCACAGCCCTTATGCTAAATGAAGTCTGTAGCAGAAGACAAGTTGCAGAGAATGCAGGGACCTCCTTCCCAGCCTAAAAGTCTAGACCTCCTGAGAGAAAGACACCGTCCTAACTAAACCCTTGTCTCTGGTCTCCTCTGATTCTATTTCTTCTGCACATAGCTATCAGAGATCAGTTCCTCTACAACTCTACCTTTATTTTCCTATTTTCCTTCTCAGAAACTAATTAATACGACATAATTGTCTGAGAGCTTCTAATATTGTTCGGCTTACACAACATCTCTGAGGAAAGAGACCCTATTTTACTAATGAAGAAATGAAACCAGGCATGGTGGTCCACCCCTGTAGTCGCAGAACTTGAGGCTAAGATTGTGGGTTCAAGGCCAGTCTAGGCTATATGGCAAGTCCCAGAGTTCAAAGCAGCCTGGGCAACTTAGTGAGCCCCTGTCTCAGAGAAACAAAACCAAGAGCTATCACTCTAGTTCAGTTACTGGAGTATTTGCCTAGCAAATGAAGCACTGAGCTCAATCTCCAGCACCACATAAACTGTGGTGATATATGTGATATGGTGGCACTTGCATTTGGAGGTATTTTACAGGCAAAGGGAAGATGATCAGAAATTAAATGTCATTTTGGCTGTATATCAAGTTCGAGGCTAGCCTGGGTGACATGATACCTTGCCCACAAAAATAAAATCAAAACTAAACCAAAACAAAAAACCAATAAAAGGAAGGAAAGGAAGAAAGGCAGAGATTGAGAGCAGAAAAAAGGAAGAATTTTGCAATGTTAAATGTGTTATGTGAGACTGTTCTACAAATAAAAGGTAGGGTTTGGAATTGGTTGTAAGCTTGCCTGGTGATGAAATGATCCATAAATAGGAGACACAGCATGTTTTTGCTTGGAAAAAAAAATCAGTGTAAAGACTCTGGCACCTGACCACCTTCTCTTTGGATACAGAACCCATTTACTCCAGCCCAAGAACTCTTCACATCCTTCCCAGATAAACACAGTGTTCACTGCACCCTCAACAGCAAACGCGCCAGATTCTCCCCAGTGCCTTGTTTGGTACCTCAATAAATCTTGCATGCCATCAAGGCCACTAGATGGTAGAGTTTGATGGTTCTGTGAACAGTGTCCAGGGACTGTCAGGGGACTTGGCAGTAATCATGGCCCTGCCCCAAAGAGATCATGCTTCCTTAGGAGGAAATCCTGCCACAAACATCCCGGAAGCCCCAGCAAGGCTGATGAACATGATGCAAACAGCATCCCTATTCTGAACTGTCTCACGGCTTTCACTTCAGAACCCGTCCATGCAGCTTTCCTCACGGTTGGGTGCCATAACACACAGACTAAAGAGAGCTGACACAGCTCATGGCGTAAATATGAAACCGATTCACTCTTCCAGTGATGGTGACAACGAATAGTTTGGCAACAGTGTTATAATCAATTCCATACTAGGAGCTCAAAAGATTTAATACAATTATTTAATACAAACTGCCTTTCTACAAAGATACACATAAACTCTATGAAAATACTACAAAACCTAACAAGTTCCCATCACAAATAAAATGGCAGTAATAACCATACCATTTCACAGCGCATCTCCTGCTGCGAGAATTAGATCCTTTCGCTTTTTAAAAACAGAGGGGACTGGAAGATCATGAAATGCTTATGTTGTGGTACATTCTAATAACTAGGTCTTCCCATAGTTCTTAAAATTATTATTCTTTTTTAACTACTGAGTAGCAACAAAATCATTATGAGCCTGTTTTTGAGGCTAGCTGAAGAAAGAGAAAGAGTGCAGAAGATAAGGAGCACAGGAGCTTCTGTGTGACGGAAGAGATGCTGTCACCACTCGGGGTGGTAAACGCTGGAATGCTGCTTGCTGCACTGCGTGACTCACTTGGCATTTAGCACGTGCCTCCTTGAACCGTGGTGCCTTTTTATGGCCCTCTCCAGTCAGGCAGTCAGTAAACTTCCCAGGTTTATTTTTTATCCTCAGCACTTAACACAGAGTTTAACACACAGTAGACAACCAATAAATGTTTGTGTTGAGACATGATAAACTAGCTACCCCCCGGCACACGCACACACACACACACACACACATACATACATATAAAAAACTGTCATTTCCAATAGTTATTCCAAAAGTAACTCTTTGAACCTGGCTGCATGCCTCTTCAAACAGCTCGTGTTTGTTCCTATTCTTGTTAAAATATGTTGCTCATTCTAAAGTCCACACATTAAACGTGTTTACCTGTGATCAGTGGACAGACCCAACTGGGACCTGACACATGCAAGCTCTGAGGATATCTGTTTCTATAATTAGTAGATAGCCAAACTGAATTAACACTGAGATTGAATCGTGGCAGAGCACTGTCCAAGAACGGAGTCACGTGAGAATTTTGAATACTGTGAGAAACCGCAAGAAACTGAGACACAAGTCTTGTAACTTCAGTCTCTTCAAAAAACAGAATTGTTCTGGGAATGTTTTCATGTTTCCAGGTGTAGTGATAGGCCTGAGTTTACTTCACATTATTCATTACAACTGGCTAGTGTTATTTGTTTAAATGCTTCTATGGAAACCATGATCTTGCCATGTCTGCTGGTCCACCATGTGCAGCCTGCCCTGTGACTGTATTCTTTGCTTGTGTGACTCTGCTTAGCCCTCAGCTCTGAATAAAGCTGGTTACTGCACGAGGTCAGCCCATCTCACTTATGGGCTCCACGCTCTCAGAGTGCCGCTAGAGCAGAAAACCCAACAGAACCAGTCCTTCCTAATATGTCAGATGTGACTGTGACCTTGCAGACATTCAGTCAGGAACATCACTGTAGTGCAAACTACCATCCAAAGCTCTGAAAAACTAGGTCAGTTTGGCTCTTCAATTGCTTGAATTTGGTATATAATTAATATCAGTAGGCATCTCCTGAATACTAACAGGTACTAAAGAAGTTACCAGTCTGTAATTTTAATGACTTTACTATAATGTTCTATAACATATATAAACAACATTAAAAAATACAAATATGCATAGAAAGCATACAAACTAGCAATGTGTAATGTTTCACTGGGTGGTGGTGGCACATGCTTTTAATTCCAGCATTTGGGATGTAGAGGCAAGTGATACTTATCTCTCTGAGTTTGAGGCCAGCTTAGTTTACAGAGCAAGTTCCAGAGCAGTCAAGACTACAACAGAGAAATCCTGTCGCAAAAAAAAAAAAAAATTGTTTCCACTAGGCACACTGATCTTAAGCGGGTGTTCAACTACATGTGCCACTGGGCTTATAAAAGGAGAGGAGGAAGGATGGGAGAACACAGCGATGCTCTTCGGGGTTTAGTTTAGACATGGGCAACACTGTGAGGACTGCTACCTCTGGTCCTGGAGTGTCTTCCTGCTCTATGTGGAACCATGTTGCCCAGCCAGTCCATAAGTCATTTTGAACAGGTCTGCATGCCTAAGACTGCTCCCACATGTGAAGTACAGAGAAGTGTTAATCCAGAGCCAGGAAGTCTGGGCCACTCTTGTCCAGCACACACTGAACCTGAACCAACCAACTCTCTAGGCCTGCTTCCTCACTATAAAATAAACTGAATAGCTGAGACTGGTGGATGGTTAAATTCAATGAGCATCAAAATCTCCTAGCAATGTTTATGGCAACTTAAGACCCTCCTCAAGACAATTATGAATCTGTATAATCGGAATAGCAACCAGAAATCTATACTTCTCGTGTACACCTTCTGTTCCTCACCAGGGATTCTAATAGGTAAAGGCTGGGCTGCTCCCCTGGTTTCTCTAAAACCTACCTCCAAGATCCCTCCAGACTCTAAATGACAGTGCAGAAGACGTGCCGATTACTCGGTGAAAACCATAATTTATTGCATACCTTCAAGACTAAATTTCAGTTCTTAGTCAATTTCTGGCCATCAGCTATGGAAAGGTACCTGAGCTCAGTCTATAAACACTTACAGGTGTCTATTCCGCACACTACAGATGGAACTGAGGATCTGTCCACACTCTGTAAGAGCTCCACCACCTGCTACACCCAGAGCATCTAACTGCTACAGGGAAGCCTCCTACTCAACTAAGAATTAAAGCCTTTTAGCCCCAGTCCAACACACTTGCCTTTGAAGGAGCACAGTGTAGTTGGGAAGAAGACAAGAGGCTACTGACCTGATATAGAGTCATTGTCTTTCACACAGCACATATCATCTGTCTCAAGAAGGAAGCCCTGCTCTGTTGATTGACAGCGAGATTTCCTTCACTATCATACTGTGGGTCATGGATTGAAAGTGTCTGAAGCAATTTTCCACGAAGAGGCACAATCGGGATTTTAATTTATCATTGTGAGGTTTTCAACAGGGGAAAGCGTGCTTTCTTAAAAATGACTGCTAAGAAACTTTTTTTCAAGAGTGCCAAAAGCGGATTCTGAAAAGCAACACTATGGGGAAGAATAGAGCTGCAAAGTAGACAGACAATAATTAATTGAAATAACTAATTAGGCCTTATTTACATATATTTTTATGTACTTTCACACAGATTTTCAACAACATTTCTAAATTCAAGGGCATTTGTAGAGGGGACACTCTACATGTTAGATCAAAGCAAATGCATTCTCCTAGGTTCTTTTTGAAACTTTTCAGAGTGTTCAATTCATAAGAACAAAAAACTACCTCACAAGAGAATTCACTGGCCTTTTTTTTTATTGCTTCCCACCCCACTTCACATCTTTAATGAACACATGCTCTGAAGAGCTTAGCTTCCCCTCTGATACACTTTTGGAAACAAATGTCACCATGTAAGCAGAACCCTGCTTGCTGCATGTGCAGCCCCTTTTCCCAAACGGCCTTTCACTAAGACATCCAATAGAATCTAAGGCTTGCAACAGACATTTTGGCATAATTCTCTAAAAAGGACAATCTTTCTTCTCATAAATGCACCTAGTTAGCTTGGCAGGCTGCTGAGTGGTGTTTTTGAGGCTAAGGTCTTGAGCCAACAGCCTTCTTGCTTAATAGCTGTCAACCTCTGCAGCCTGGAACTGGGGAACCTAGGGGCCTAAGAGGGAAGGACAAGAGCTGAGGCTGGATCCATCCCTAGGTGAGCCTGTCTCACTGTGGAAGTGTTAGCTACTCCAAGTTGCTTTTTATCCTATAACATGAGCTTTCATATACTTCCATGAGGTCAACCTGTATTTTGCTTTTTGGTTGTTGTTGTTGTTATTGATGCTGTTTGTTTTCATTTTGTTTTTTTGAGACAGGGTTTCCCTGTGTAACAGCCCTGGCTGTCTTGGAACTCACTTTGTAGACCATGCTGGCCTCAAACTCACAGAGACCCACCTGCCTCTGCCTCCCGAGTGCTGGAGTAGTTTGTTTTTTATTTGGCAGGTAGAGACACTCTAAAAAAAAAAAATAAAATAAAACAAAATCATGGAAGAAGAGAAGAAAGTGCTTTTATAAAAAGGGGAAGAGAAAAAAACCAGACGGTGGCGGTAAATATTGTACTGTCAGCACTTGGGAGGTGGAGGCAGGGGAATCTTGTAGTGACCCTATCTTCTAAAAACAGAAGGGGGGGGGTGTGAGACAAAGAGTTTGAGGAACAAATGTTCATTTGCTCTGTAAAATGAGAAAAAAAAAATAAAGCCTAGCAAAGACTGTAGAAAGAAGTGGCAGGCTGTGTCCCGCCAACCGGCTAGCTTTGCCCAAAATAATTACACGGAAACTGTATTCTTTTAAAACACTGCCTGGCCCATTATCTGTAGCCTCTTATTGGCTAATTCTCACATCTTCCTTTAACCCATATTTAGTAATCCGTGTAGCACCACGAGGTGTGGCTTACCAGGAGAGATCTTAACCTGCGTCCATCTCAGAGAGGAGAATCATGGCGACTCACTATGGCGACTGCCTGAAGCATCTCCCCAACTCTCCCAGAGTTCTGTTCTGTCTATTCCGCCTACCTAATTTTCTGTTCTCTTAAAGGGCCAAGGCAGTATCTTTATTAATAATGAAAGTAACACATAGACACTCCTCCATCAAAAGACATCGTGGTGTCTGCAATCCCAACACTCTAGTAGCTGAAGCGAGAGGACCATGACTTCAAAGCTAATGTGGGGTACACAGGAAGACCCAGTCTTTAAAAGGGACGGGAGGAGAAAAGCAGAGGGAAACCTGGTGAGTTCCACAGCCTCTTTTCCATAGGCATAGGACTGGATGAAGTGTCCACGCTAAGCTAAGGAATGGGATTGCCCCATCCCTCCCTCCCTCCTTCCCTCCAGTGTCCTGGCAGGGAGCAGTGGGTGGCCATAAACAAGCACTATGTAAAATGCTGCTCAAAGGCCTGTACTTTAAACAGCGTTAGACTCTTGAGACTGTATTTTTTCCAAGTGAAGTAGAGGCTCAATGACTTGGCTTTTTTACAAGTATTAGGGACGGTGAAGACTAATGGTATGGTTCTGTGGCTGAACACTTGCTTAGATGTGTGAAGGGCCTGGGTCTGACAGTCCCATGCCACCCAAGTGCTGAAAAAAAATAAAGAAATGTCAAGAACTGGGTGTAAGATCATAAACAACTCGGTTTTCCTAGTTTACTGTCTGTAGCTATCTACTAGTTAACAGCTAGGGTTAAATTGGGCATGGAGTGGCACACACCTTTAACCCCAGACCTTGGCAGGCAGAGGTGGGCAGATCTCTCTGAGTTCAAGGCTAGCCTGGTCTATGTAGTGAGTTCCAGGACAGCCAGAGCTACAAAGTGAGACCCTGTTTTAAAACAAACAAACAAACAAACACGCAACAAAAAGGAGTTAGTGTTGAATATACACTTTTAAAACCAAAGCAGTTTGGCATATATCTAGCATAAACTAAATGTTCTGCTTATCCAGCCTAGGATTAGCCCAAACATAGGCAGTGTTTAATTTAAGGCATAAGCAATCTTTTCAATATAGAGTTAGCATTAAATGAAGTTGAGGCAAAAACAAACATGGGTCCTAGCCTTGTATAATCACACAGAAACTATATTAATTACAACACTATTTGGCCAATGACTTAGGTGTATTCCTAGCTAGCTCTTACATCTTGAATTAACCAATTTCTATTAATCATTGTATCGCCAGGAGGCTGTGGCCTACTCGTAAGGATCCCACGTGTCCTTCTTTGGCAGCTACATGGTGACTCTTTGACTCTGCCTGCTCTCTCTCTATATATCTCTGTTTAGATTTCCCACCTGGCTTTACTCTGATAAGCCATTGGCTGAAACAGCTTCTTTATTAACCAATGGTAATAAAACATTCACAGCATACAGAAAGGAATCCCACATCATAGCCTTGTACCCTGAACAGCAGAAAGGGACAGAGTTTAGATGTAAGAATGGCTACCACTACACCTCAATAGCATGGTAGAAATAAGGTTATGAAATTCTACTTATAAAATGGAAAAGGTACAAAGACTAAAGGAATCTGAAAACACCTACTTATAAATCATTGACCCAACCCCTTTCCTATCTCAAACATTCAAATTTCCACTGGGTCTTTGGAACAAGACAGTAACCCACAAAGCAGAAGGGATCTACTTAATCATAAAACAAAGTAAGACACTGAACATTTCGATGAAGACTATGGTATATATGCCATATGGAATGTGTACACTTCGTCTGTTATAAGACAAACAGTATTTCTAAGCATCTCGAAACTGAGGAACAAGAGGAGAACTTAATCTTGTGCCACTATAATTACTAATATGAAGAAATGGTATGGCAGAGATTTGGTGGAAGCTATATACCTATTTTAGGCTGTAGAAGCTCAAAATTATATTCTCCATAAGGTTTTAAATACTTTGATAGTGAATTCTCTTCCCAGGGAATAAAAACTTCATAGCTGGTTGCTCCCAGAAAAAAATGCAAACAAACAAATAAAACAAAAGCAGGCTATTAAACAAAAATCTCAGTGCCAGGCATAGATATCTCCTTTCAGTTTATTAGCCCAAAGCCCCAGATTCCTCCAAAACAACACAGACCACTGTCAATGCCTTTGGTTGCTCACTAAGTAACTAGATGGTAAAATCCTATAGCTAAAGATACCATACACTTTGGTTGCTGAGCATAGAAAAATCAATCTGGAAATCTGGAGGCCAGCCTGGTCTACAAGAGCTAGTTCCAGGACAGGCTCCAAAGCTACAGAGAAAGCCTGAAAGCCTGTCTTGAAAAACCAAAAAAGAATCTGGAGCAGAGTAGGAAATGTCCTCCTTCTGGCTGGCTTTCACAGTGCCACAAGGTGCTGTGCAGGCTTTGGGGGAGAGAGGACTGGGAACAGCAATGGTCTTACCCAGGGCTGGGTCCTGCGTGGTGCAACACTGATCTGCAAGCAACACACACCCACTGGCGCAACAGTGGCAGGGCTGTTATGGCAGCAGTAACCAACCACTTTCTGATTGGATTTCAGGCTCTTACCACAGGAGGAAATTCATTTCTGGCACTGAATACTGGGCCCCAAAATCTATGTTTAGGGAGGTCATAGGCCCTACAGGAAAACTTACTACTGCTCATGTTGTCAATCTGCCGTCTAACTATTTATGTTCCTACCCACAGACTAGGATCGCTGTCAATCTTTGTCAGAGGAACTTCTTTTTGCAGGGACAACAGTGTAAAGACTCAAAAACTACCAGGCAGTGGTGGTGCACGCCTTTAATCCTAGCACTTGGGAGGCAGAGGCAGGCGGATCTCAGTGATTCAGAGGCTAGTCTGGTCTACAAAGCAAGTTTCAGGACCCTGTCTCAAAACAAAACAAAACAAAACAAGACTTGTAAATTGGTCAAAAAGCTAAGAATAAGTGCTACTGAATGTTCAGCCCTAAATGGAACAACCATATCAACTCCTCACCACAAGGCTCAGGAAACATCAAGAAAAAGGGGGTGGAAAGAATACAAGAGCTGGAAGATGGGGAGGATGCTGTGAGATGCTGTCTTCTGGACACAACATGAACACTGCACTCATAAACCCACAGCTGTGCGCTTACATAAGTAAGACCTGCACAGTATCAAGTCAGTCAATATTCCAGTATGGGTCAGGGAGAAGCTCACAAAGCCACAACCATTGCTGACATGTTCTTGGCAGTTGATAGCTGTTTGGGAAAATGAGAGTCAATTTTCTCCATGGGTCTGGATTTAGTGAATGGCCCTGTACACAAGCACAGGCAGCATTAATGAACTGAGAAAAGTGTGGGTGGCTATAACCAAGATACCTTGTATGTATGTATGAAATTGTCAGTGAATAATAGAAAAAATATTTTAAAAAGAAAAAAATGACCTTTATAGCTGGAAAAGGTTTTACATGCTTAAATATAATCCTGAAATGTACTGGTTGTTTCCAAACCTATCCTGAAGTTACTTCTGCTTATTACAGAATAATTTTTTTCTGAAAAGTTTCACTTTATGTTCATCTACAAATTTTACAGTGCTGAGAGATTATATATGTGAAAATGTCACTACCTGTTGGCTAGAACTTGGCTCATAAAGTTTTGCCCTGCAGTCTGAGGGCTGACACATGTTTAAAAGCATAAGTTAGGCTAGGAAGGACGCTGTCCCTACCATGGTTGAGACACTTAGGTTAACCCGAGTTGGCGCTTGCAGAAGACAGCTGTGTTCTTAAGAAGTGCACTCCGCTGGGGTAAAAATGGGTGCCCTGGACCGAGGACTTTCCATTCAGTTCAGCAAGATGGCAAATGGGCCTGGGAAGTACTAGCACTGTGCCTTGAAGCAGCGAGAGCTCAGTGCCCATTGTATCTAGAGACAGAACACTGACAGATGGAGAGACTGGAGCCAGCAGACAGCAGCTGTCGAGACATAGGCTACCTACAAATCATCATTTGTACTGCTTGATTCTACCTGCAGAACTAAGGCAACTAAAGAAAGGCAACCCTGAGCTTTACCTAGTCTGAACAGGATTAAAAAGTTCAAGTATACTGTAAACTGTTAGGTGAGGTTTTTGTTTGGTTTGGGTTTTCTAGTTTTCTGGGGGGGGGTTATTTGTATGGAATATTTAAAACCTAAGACAGCTCTGATATGTTGGCTGTATTAATAGTGCTAACGGTACTGTATTTAACTAAGAAATGAAGGGAATATCACATGTCAGGTGGGTTTTGCTGAGTGAAAATATAATCTTACTAAATGCTACAGGATTTGACCAATCTCATGGAATGTTGTTATTGAGACTATAAATCATGGGCTGAAGGATGGCTCAGCAGTTAGGAGCTCTTGCTGCTCTTTTAGGGGACTTGGGTTTGATTTCAGCACCCATGTGATGATTCATAACCATTCATAACTCCAGTTCTAGGGCATCCAGTGCTCTCTCTTAGCCACCACATGCACCAAGAACACATGTAATGGACAAGCATACATGCAAATAAATACTACCATATAAAAATCCTTTAAAAATCTAATTTAAAAATTTTTAAGTATAAATTGCGTGAAATAAATGAATAAATACTGAATTGATTCCAACTCCCAAGAAGTGTTAAGATTTATTGGTCTTTCAGGTAAATAATGATTGAGAACCTAAAGTCAATATTTAGTCAAAATTTATCTTGAAAGGCAATAAATCTTGATTTTTGCTAAGGTGAATAAGCAAATAATGTGGACCAACTAGAGATACTGACTGCTTTTCATCTACCAAGTATCTACCTGGAGTTGTAAACAGAATGAACTACAAGAGATTTTTTACTTCTAAAAGACATGATTTGAGTTGTAAAGTTAGTTTTAATTTTTCTTACAAGACACTTCAATAGCAGTGTTTGTATTAGTGTAAGATGAAGTTTCATAATGAAATGTTATAACATCAGCTCTTAGTGTATTTAAATCAACTTTTCCATTCCTGTTTTCCTCTTAAAGCCAATCACTAGGCTTTCTCATTTACTTCTGTTGGATTTTGAGGGGGAAAAGACTTTAGAAAAGGTCATGTCAGTAAAGACTTCAGAGAGAAAATCCTGGGCATGCTTGGAAACCCCTGCACTCCAGGATCTGAGCGCCACTGTAAGGCGCCACTGTGAGGTGTAAAGGTGGCTGGGACAAAAGCTTGGACTGAGAGGCTGTGCCCAGGGTGTGGTGGCCTGACTAAGGGACTGCTAGAGTTGCCTCAAGAGTGATGGGAGTCTGAGTTTTGAGAAGATTCACCACTAAGGTTAAAAAGTGGAAGGGGAGAGAACCGGCTGAGTCCTGACCTGACTTGGTCTGGGCTTGGGAATGAAAGCAGGAGGGATTACAGCCTGACGTGAAAGTACCAACAGGGGTCTGTCAAAATGCCCAGGATGTTCTGAGCCCAGGACTTCTGCAGGAGCCCCTAGAATCAGAACAGAGAGTTTGGAGAGAAAATGATGTTGCTCAGGACAGGCCTCCCTCCACAACAAAGCATTACTGGGTCAAAATGACAGACACGTCACTGTTAAAACCTAAGCCAGTGCAAAGACAGGAGAGTAATAATATCAAGAGATCACTATGCTCACCTAGCTAACACTTTCTGTTCCAGCAACGGCTGTAACTTTTTCTGTAGGACGGGAAAAGCCCTTCTACAAGCTTTACTTTCTTAACCAAAGAAGATTATCCAAGCTGCTTGGTAAAGAAAGTGCCCTGGAAAAAAAGAGGCCTTGTCCACGCTGCACTCGGTCTTCTAAACAGCCTGCGTGTAACTTCGGGGACTTTTCTTCCCAAACGAATCCTTCTGGTGACTTGCTGGCCCATTAAGAGCTCTTACTTGAAGGCTACAGTCACAGGCGTTGGTGTCCTTCAGTGCGGCTCGCCTCGTCCTATGGGTTCTGTCTGCACACTGTGCCCGAAGGCCAGCCTCAGTATGTAAAGAGGCAAAGGCTAAGATGGGCTATTTGGAGCTGGGGGAGGATGTGTACTGAATATGCTGCCTTACCGGAAGGTTCCTCTGAGGCAGAGCTGAGCTGAGAAAAGAATAACATAATGCAGACACTGTCTCTGAACTCGGGACCACTGGCACCGCGTTTCATTTTGAGAATATTAGTAAAGTATTTTATCTTAATCATTCAGGTCCTCTAAAAGATCCTGAGCTACCTGGCTCACCTTACCTTAGTCCCAGCTCTGCTCCAAATACTTTGTCTTGCAAAGAATCCACTGTATGCTTCAATGACGTTCCCCCTACAGCACCGTCCACTGGCATTTAGTATTCTGTGAAACCACCACTAGCTCTGTGATTCCCGAGTTACATCTCTATTACGATTGGTCTCAAAGGTCAACAACCTTTTAGTAGCTTAGAAGTTGATATTATCTTTTTGGTTTATCTAAGAAACAACGGGTCTCTCCTTCCTCTGTTTCTGGACCTTATCTTTCCTTACAGCTTGGTTTTAGAAGTCTCTATTGCATTAGGCTCACTCAGTCTGCAGCTTAATCACACACAGGGCTGCACCACGGTCCCCTCTGGCTCCCCCACATCACTCCCTGCTCTTAACACACACTTCTCTTTCCTTATGCTGCACGGGGTCTCGTCTCTTTGAACTTGACGGTATCTTTAAAACACAATCTTCCTTCTTCCTCCCTGACAGCATCTCTTAGAGTAATGCCTACTTGAGCTATTTCAGTAATGACAACAATTTGATAAAATTAAAGTCATGAGAGTGGACCCAAGGAGGAGTAGGGACAGTCTCAAAATGGAAAAAGATGACTTTCATCAGGTTTCTATAAATCCATGCTTGGATTTCATTTCCATCCCACACCAAATTCCATATGCCCTTTGAGATTAAGACACTGCGTTCCCTACTTATTTCCTTTATTCCTTTGTTTTATGACTTCCAGGTTTTTCTGATTCTCTTAGAATATACCTGTGCCCATGTCCAAAACAAATGTTTTAATTAAATGTTAGGTATTTGAAGGCAGGCTGTTTGCATCCTTTTATTTAGACAAGGTAGACCAAATTAAAAAACTGCAACAAGTAGAAATTCCTATTTTCTGGTCCTCACCTTGCCATTTGAATGGAATTTCTTAGCACAATAGCCCCTGATTCTCTCTCAGGCCCTTATCAGACCTCTTTACAGAAGGAGAAATGGTGAGTTTAGTTTTTAACTTTTCATATGTTAGTGTGTGGTGGGGGTGTGTGGGTACAAGTGGCATTGGAGAGAACAAAGAACGACTCTGGGGAACTGGTTCTCTCCTTCCATCTTTACATGGGTTCTGGGGATCAAACTCAAGTAACCAGACTTGTGTGGCCAACGTCACTCCCTCTGAGCCATCTCTGTACAAGTGAGTTTAAGGAAGGACTCTGACATGCTCAGCTTGACCTCAGGGAACAGGGTTTTTGCTATTGCAGAAAGAGGGGTTCCAGCTGTGACCAGTTGTATAAACAGAGCTAATTTAGGGGACCATTACAAAATGAGAAATGTGATCTCTGGAAAATATAATATTTGATCTTATCATTATGTTATCTGACAGGAAAAAGAAGAGATTTTACTTATTAGCCTCTAAAACTCATTAAGGTTGATGGCTCAGACAGGGAGCATCCCTAAGGGACTGGACGAAAAGGGGAAGGCAATTGGCACATACATGTTGGTGAGATCACCGGTAGAGTTAAGCTTCTGGAGATGTGAGGAAAGCTTTGGCATTATTAGACACCCTTTATTCAAGCTAAAATCCTTCATCCTAACATTGGATGAGAAGCATCATTTCCCAAAGGTAGCCCATCCATTGTTAGGCCAATCTAAGACATCACTAAGGAAACTCCCATATTTTCTGGGCAAAAATATAGTGATGCACAATATTACTAAATTGGCTACAACTTTTTAATACACGGATTGTATACAGACAGAGCAGCGAAATCTTTCCCGAGGACACGGTGCTGAGGGTGCTGACTCAGAGGAGGTTGTGAGTCAGTGGCAGGGTCACCAGCAGGAGACCAAGTGTGGTGTTCCTAACTTATTATCACTCATCCACTGATCTGGAAGCTCCCACTCCTCCCCCAGTCACCACATCAGCTGTGTCTATTCTGTGTGATCTCTGGGGCTTGAGGAAAACCTCGTTATTGATGAGAATGGAGAAAGATCAAGACTTTCAAGCTAAGTCTGTTCCCCGAGTCAGAGGTACAGGCCTTGTGATCTGCAAGGACAGTCATTTTCAGCAAAGTTTCTGGTTCAGCCCCATATGATTTAAAATGATGAAGACCCGATGAGTTTTGGTGTACGTGATCTCTAATCTTGTTGGAAATTGCTTCAAGCCCACATCTATGCTCTTGGAATCTTCGTTCCTGTCTCGAAGTGATATATACACAGTAAACTAGATTTTTTTCTTTAGCTAAAAGTAATGGTGACAAATTTAGCTTGTTATTTTGTATATATTAAAGAGTGGTAACTGCGTTAGAGTAGCTGGTGCTCTTGAGGGCTGTAGGAGGCTGACAGTCTACAGCTTGTAGGTTCTGGCCTGTCTCTGAAGCTTTTTGGTACCAAGAGCACCCAGGAAAATACCACCTAAATCTCCTCCCCTAAACAGCTACAGTCAGTGTTGACAACTGACTGAAAACAGCGGAACAGGTGACTGCGAAGGGCTCCTCACTCTCCTTTGCTGGGAAACTACAGGAATCATGCGTTCCCCTTCCAGTCAGGTGCCATTTTGGTTTTGGAAATGGTCATATAATACACTGTGTTGAAATAAAACATGTGTGGTCTTCATACCTGGGTCTAGGCAAGGAGCTTCTAAAATTCCTGGAATTTCCCCCAAATGTTCCAAATGCCTTTGTTATTCCCGAGTCCCTTAAATCACACTGACTTTATAGTAATGAAGTACTCATAGTGGGCCACTCAAGAGAGCTAGCTGTTGCCAGGAAGAACAACCACAGTCTCCAAATCAGCCTGACCTCCAGGGAGGAAAGCGGCCTGAAGACAGTTCAATCATGTGGCTGATGACTCAGTTGGCTTTACCTACATGACAAAACTGGACTACAAACTCTGGGCACAGAAGCTTGGGGGCCTTCTCACTTTCAACAGATGATGTGACGGGGTCATGACGGACCCTAAGTCTCCATGCAGAGCAGTCTGCTCATTCGGCTGCTCCTGATTCGCATCCTTTACAATAAATGGTTAACTGGAAGTGCAGATCTTTTCTGTGTTCTACGGGTTGTTTAAGCGAATCAGCAGAGCTGAGAGGGTCATGAAAGTCCCTGAGCACTTACAGCCGGTCAGAGCGAACGGCAGTGGCCCTGGAAAACTGGAGCTGGCATGTGAACTGGAGCAGTCTTGTCACCCCTAAACTAAGGAGGTTTGGAAATGCTGCATGCTTGTCCACTATATTAACAGAGCAACAGGCTCCGAGAGGTCATGTGGCAAAAACCCAAGCGTGCCTAGGAACTGCTCGGCATGAGAAAGTTTTACACTCAACATCTATTAGTAACTGTAAACAACTGAGACAGTTCAGTAGCGGATGAAGGGACTCTAGAGAGCTCGGTGTTGCAAGCTTGGCCCTGGCAGGCCTTGCCCTCCTCCCCCATTCCCTCTGCCTTGCTAAAAACCACTAGATTATATTTCGAGAGTTAGTCACCAAGGTCCATTCCCTTGGAATGTTGGAAGTTGGCCACTTCCTCCTGATGGTGACTACCAAGGTCCAGCTATCAAAGTACTGAAGCCCTTTGACTCACCTAATTAACATGCCCAAATAAAATTAAACACCTCATCCTAATACAGAATTTCCCCTTGTATCTTTACAAACTGTCATTCTCCCTGTGTGCCATGATTATTTCCTCTCTATCCAGCGGCAGAGCTTTGCTCCCCGCCCCCAACAACATTACATAGCTAGGCCAGTACTTTCTCTAACTCAACAGGTCATAGGATTGGTCCAGACATTCCTTCCCACCTCCCACACCAGATTCTAATGTGGGTGCTAAGCCATCCTTTGATAGATCTTGGGGCACAAAGTGAAAGAAGTCCCAGGCCCATGGCAGAGGTCCATATGAGTAGACAAGGATCTTGTGAGGATGATGTTCAGTTCTGCCTAGGATGTTAGGAGGAGGAAGGAGCAGAGGTAGAGATGGCCCAGAAATACTTGCAAGAAAAGAACATTTAAGATATGCAGAGGGTTTCAACAAAGATTATATAATACAGAATTACATCTACAGTCAAAATCAACAGACTCCCACAGCAACCACCACCTTAGGGTCATTGCTTTGTAAATATGCCCAAGTTTTTATCCAAAACAAGAGAAGGAACTTGGTGTTCTTTGGGTTTCTTATTGATTTGGTTTAATTAAAACATTTTCAATGTTAGCATTTATCAATGTGGAAAGACATGTAGGCATAAAGTCTTACTATTTCCTACTATAAAATTAATTTTTAGGTTATCCCATAGCAATTTCTAGGACTATATATAGTCCATATTTCTCAATAAGTAAACAATTAGATTTTTAAAAATAATACAAGAAAAATTGGTATTGCTACTATATTATATTACCTTATCTATAGATACACAAAAAACGGCAAGTTTGGAGGTAAGCCTTGGGTACACAGGAGGCTCGAGGAAGGAGGATCACAAGTTCAAGGATAGCTACATAAAAAGATAGTGAGTTCAAGACAAAGGCAAATTTTCACATAAGTGTATTCCTGCCTTAGATTTTAGAAAGCCTCTCAAGTAAGGATTCTCACCCTTAGGGGTCCATGAGGAGCTTAGAAGTTTAAAGATCCTAGGTTGGAATTAAGATGGAGCTTGACCTACCCAATCTATCCTAAACCACATCTAGACCAATTTCTCTCCCAGGGATGGGGCAGTAAACAAACTTTCAACTCATGTGGCATCCAATCATGCAGTAACTTTCTTCAGAAGTTTAGCTAGAAATGAGCATGTGATGAGAACAATGTTAGCCAAAAAGGAAGCTACAAAAAGGGACAAGAACTTTCCAGACCAAAGTATAGCAACAAAGACTCAGAGAAATGAACGGCTCAAAAAAAAAAAAAAAAAAAAAAAAAAAAAAAAAAAAAAAAAAAGAAGAGCACAGGAGCACAGTGATGCCTATGAAGTTCAGGAAGGTCCATCAAAAGATCCCTGTCTTCTGAAATTCAAAATGATCCTTTTCTTCTGAAACATATCAAAGAGATACATGTGACTTCTATGATGAAAATACTAGGAATAAATCAAAAAGGCAAATTTATATCCTATAAAATCAAACGGCCTACTTACATAGTGATCAAATCTCTTTGAATTTCAGGATATGAAATATTTTAAATACAAATTATATAACATTGTTCTTCACAGACTTACGTTACTATTTCAATGTGTGTTCAGATTCCTGTTACTTATATTTTTATTTAAGATTTTTTTTCTAGACCTAGAAACTTAGACTCTAAAAAGGGTAGAATGTAGAGCAATTTACACAATGGAAGACATCAGAGCCAGGAAAGGGCCCATCGTCTGTCTTTTCAGCCAATTGGTATTCGTACTGGCACAGGCTCTCTTCACCAAAGGAAGAAAGGTACTTACTACTGAATGTGATTTAGTCAAAGACATTAATCTCATTTTCTCTAAACCAGAGACATTCAAAGTATTACAGGATAAGAGAAAAAAAGGGGCTATATAGAGCAAGAACCTTTCAGGTGTAGAAAGAGAACTAACGACCTCAAGTTAACTGTCATAATCACTTACACAAAACAGGGCTGTCTTGTTCTCTGCACACCAAGCACAGTGCTCAGAACTTAGTGGGGACTCAAAAAACACTTGCAGGAGACCTAAATTAGTCTCTCTGCATTGCAACTGAGAAAACTCTCAGACAATCTAAGTATCCTTTTTAGAAAATACCTTAATTTTAATTTATATGTATGGTGTTTTGTGCATGGATAGCTGTGTAAAACTTGTGTACCTGGTGCCCAGAGTTCATATGTAGAACTACAGACCATTGTGAGTTGCCATGTAGGTGCTGGGCATTGAACTCAGATCCTCTAGAAGAACGGCCAGTGCTCTTAATCTCTGAGCCATTTCTCCAGCCTTCAATCTAAGTATCTTGACATTTGAAATTTGCCATTTTCTAGCCCTATTGGACAGGCCTCTGCTCATTTTCTCCAAACCACCTGAGGTAGTTGTTACATTCGTCAGATGGAAGTACACTAAGTGCACCTATTTTGTAAGTGTCAGCTTTCAAACACGTGACCCTCACATTATATCCCCCTCATCTAGTCTCATGTGTACACTATGATTATAGTTCCTTCTCTGTCTTCTATATCAACAGATGTAGGTGTTTATTTTAAAGAGCAACATCCATAACTGAACATTCCAAATGAGCCCTGGTCAGGACAGAGAACATTAAGGATATCTCTTTTTAAAAATGTTAATTTTGCATGTGTCTACTCATGTGGGGGAGGGCTCGAGGAGAGGGCTGTGAGTTACCATGCACACGTGAAGGTCAGAAGTCTGTTCTTTCCCTTCACCATGAGGCTCACATGATCTGGCTCAGGTGGGCAGGCTTGGCAGCAGGTGCCTTCACCAGTCGAGCTGTCTCAGAAGTCATTCCTCTCTTCTTTAGGGACCAAAGCCGACCAAACGCTGGCTTTCAGCTGCCTCATTTATATGCCCACATGGACTGTTGGTCAGTTTCCTCTGCTCTCCATCTTTGTGGTTAATCTTCTGAATCTAAATACAAGACTAGGTACCTATCACTCTAACGCGCACTTGTTTTCTGCCATTCCTCTAGCTTGACTTGCTCTGTTTTATCATTCTATATCTTAGTGGTTCAAGCCCGGGTTGTAAGAGCTGTAACTTTGGTATGTATACTTATGTAATCTTTACCAAGGCAAATGCTATCAAAGGTAAGCAAATATTAATAATTGCTAGCCTTATGATGTGCTGGACCCTGTCTATTGTTTGCCTTTAAGGTCAAACAATAAGGCAGATGTAAATATGTTCTCATAGTTGAGATGAGAAAAATGAAGGTACAGAGAAACGAAGCCATTTATCCACAGTAACAGAACTTGCAAGTGGAAGAACTGGAAACCCAGGCGGGACCCCAGTCTTTGTCCTTAACAAGCTCTGCCCCTTCACTGACAGCCTTTAGACTGACATGGACCTCTCTGTCAGCAATGCTTGGGTAAGACTGCCAGTCACTCACAAAACAATAGAACTATAACCTCTGAGAGTCCAAGTTTCACTGTCTTGGGGATTAGGCCAGATGTTTCCCTAAACGCTAGGCACTGCACAGCAGAGACCTGATCTAGTAGCTCATTATCCTGTGTGCATCCTCAACCAACTCCAGTCCTCAGGGTTGCAGGCTATACCTACTCTTCTGCTGTGCCTTACATGCATCTACTATATAATGGGCAGACAATATTATTTCTGCTAGATGTGATAAAAGCCAAGACGGGTTTCCTGGAAGTTAAAAACATCTAAAATGAGCAAGAAAGTAGAGGCCATTTTAACTCCTCAGCTTTTAAATCACAATGGGAACTCTTTTGTATAAGCAAGAGTTGGAGCAATGGTCTCAAGTCTGTGACCACCCCACCCCACACTCTCTCTTGAGCCTTCTCTCCAATTTCTTTACATGCTTTTTGAGGGAAGGGGCTTTCTGCAAGGCTTTGGAGGGCACAGCTTGTACCTCACTCCTCTTTACGTTTCCAGTGATCCTGGGAGAATATGTGTGATACATATAAGGTGATTGATAAATATCTAATAAATTTAATGAGCAAATAAATTTTCATCTTTCTAAATATTTGTTGACATGAACATTCAAGTTAAAATTTATTTGGTAATTTTTTTACTACCAGCAACCTTTGTAGTCATATTCAAGGTTAGAGAAATAAAATTTTGCCATTTAGTGCGCGCGCACACACACACACACACACACACACACACACACACACACACACACAGTGATCTCTCCTTCCAGTAAGAAGCCACAACCCAAAGCAATGACAAGATGCCTTGGACGGCATGCCAGGCAACAGCAAAGGACTTCTCGTTTACGCAAGCTGATCCTATGCCTTGAGAGCCACAGCTGCATTTTCCTCCTGTTGTTCTTCCTCTAATTCTCTACTGTCCTATACACTAAACAAATAAATCTTCACCTTATTACTATCCTTACCAAAAGGGAGGTAAATCTGAAGCAGCACACACATATAAGAACTGCAAGCATAAAGGAAAACGTTCTCTTTTGGTTTCCAAGTTCATTTCCTTAGAAGACCTGCCAATTTGGTACACCAAATTACCCCCCCTCCCCATTTTTTTCACATAGGATGAAAACAAATCTTCTCTAACACTTTTATACTTTTTCGCCTAAGAGTAAATTACACAACTGCTCATCTTTGCACCTGGGAACCAATAAACCTTCCTTTAAGTAGATTTACACCCACTATCAGTTGCCAGATTCAATTTCTCTTTCTCAACTACGTTGCAGAATTTATGTCAAGGTCAATAAGTAACTAATGAGGACCAATGCAGAAATGCTGCTTACTTCCAAACTGGTAGCTACTGGATGAATAATTAACCACTCTCTACTTTCTATCAGGGATGCTTGTATTGCTAGGGTGAAGGTATCCTTTATGTCTAAAGGACGTCATAAAACAGGCACTCGCCAGAAATATGCCCCCATTTATCACATGAAATGCCATGTGGTATTAGCGAGGTCGATACTGTTTGTTTAATGTATTTTGCTTTCCTGGGGGCTTGAAATGATTTGTTTTTGCAGCTGTAACAGAGTTAAATTAGGGATTTATCTTCAGCTTAGCTAGTTGAGCATATATAACCAGCACCTATTAATTATCTGCCTAGAGGCCTTTGGTCATCTTCCCACAGCGTACAGCACCCACCACCAGCAGCCAGATTTGATCCTCAAGTAATCAAATCTGGTTTCTCAGGAACTGAGGGCCACTGGAAAAATAAAAGGTTTTGTTTCTAGCCCCAAAATACTTGCCCCCAAATGTAAATTGTGATGGTGTGAGGATTTTTTTTTTCCTTTCAAGAAATCGAAGCCGGGTGGTGGTGGCGCACGCCTTTAATCCCAGCACCCGGGAGGCAGAGGCAGGCGGATCTCTGAGTTCGAGGCCAGCCTAGTTCCAGGACAGGCTCTAGAAACTACAGGGAAACCGTCTCGAAAAACCAAAAAAAAAAAAAAAAGAAAAAGAAAAAGAAAAAGAAAGAAAAAAAGAAAAGAAAAGAAAAAAGAAATTGAGCAAGGAATTTCATTAAAAAACAAAAATAAAAAAAACCTTAGTGCAAAGACTAGTTCCAGACAGCCATCACGCCTACACATTAAACCACCTTTTCTGCCATAAAGTGTCGCCGATCCTCCTTCCCTGTTCTCATCTCAGACTACGTTTTCTGCCTTATCCAGAGCAGGAGCTGACCCCAAGGCTAAGTCTCTCCAAAGCCTGGACTACAATTTCTAACTCTCCACTACCTGTCTGTCTGGGGTCGGTGAGAAAAGGGGAGCAGAAAAGTAAGGTCAGGGGGTAAGGGAGAGAGAAGGGGTAAGGTGAGGCAGAGGCAAACTGGAGTCCACTTCACACAAAATGAAACATGCATGCGGAGACACACAAGGGTGCGAGGATGCTCCCACATCCCAGGTCCTAACAACAAACTTTTTCCGCGGTTCATTGTCAATCAATTAGCAGAGGCAACAGGGGTCTGTGCGATGGGCACCTGGGGACACAATGGGCCGCCCTGTTGTATTACTATTTAATCACTTTTACTAAATAAATAGAGCAGCCCCGAGGTGCTGTCATGTCAAGGGAATTTATAACAACAACAACAACAACAACAAAAACAACCCTTCATTTTTTCATTGGTCATTACCTTTTTTTCCCTTCAGGACAGAGAGGGTTATTACTGTAGCCTTAAGTTCCATCTTTGTGTTTCTTGCCTTTGATTCCCACTCGGACCCTGCCACTTTCTGGCACTAATTTGTCAGGCTGAACAAAGAGGGGATTTGTACCTCCTGTAAGGTCTCAATTAGGAATGGCTTCTGCTGTATTATGTGCCATTCAGAGGAGACACAATGCCGGTAATTACAGGAATTTGCACTAAATGGCTGAAGAATTCACAGCAAAACTTCTCCCCTCTTAGAGCCCCCCCCCCCCAGGCTGGAGGGGAAGAAAAAGGAAAGTAACAGCTCTTAATGCCAGAGATGCAGTCACCAACAGCAGTCCCCAGAGGTTAAACAGCAGCCAGGGAGCAAAGCCATAAAAACAACAGCAAGGTCCGCTCCTCTTCCTTCCCACACTCCACTTCAGTTCCACTCATGAGCACGGCCGAGTGGGACACCCAAACCACCTCCAGATTACAAAACAGTCCACAGGAACACTTCTGAAGGTGAGCTTTGCATCTCAGTCACAACTATAAAGTCCCAGGCTCTTCAAACTCTTGCACTCAATTGCTAGGTCTCAAGTGCTGGAAAGTTACTGTCGTGTGCTTGTACCAAGAAAAACATGCATCTGCTGAGCACAAATAAGCAGATGCATATGTCAAATCCCTAAGGAAACAGGCATGCTGTCTGATAGTCTACTTTATAAAGCAGTTACGAATAACCAGATTTAGACCCTTTTATGGGTATGTACTTCTTCATAAATATTTTAATAAGCAGCACAATCATCTTTTAAGCATTAATATTTTAGCGTCACAGCTCC
This sequence comes from Arvicola amphibius, assembly GCF_903992535.2. Lineage (NCBI taxonomy): Eukaryota > Metazoa > Chordata > Mammalia > Rodentia > Cricetidae > Arvicola > Arvicola amphibius. The sequence goes on along the minus strand of NC_052054.1, from coordinate 126,507,160 downwards.
TCATTGTCAAAATACGATTTTGAATTCCAGCCCATAATTTCAAAGAAGCACACCTCATTTTCTATTGCAGACACCTTCCACAGAGGCCATATTAAAGCACCCCAAATAGCAGTACTGTGCACCTTGTCCAGCACGTGCTGCTCTGCTCAAGAGCGCTGTGATGTCATGGCCCAACATGAGACTCAGCCTACAGAGTCCAGCACGTGCCGCCCTGCTCAAGAGCTCTGAGATGTCATGGTCCAACATGAGACTCAGCCTACAGAGTCCAGCACATGCTGCTCTGCTCAAGAGAGCACTGTGATGTCATGGTCCAACATGAGACTCAGCCTACAGAGTCCAGCACGTGCTGCTCTGCTCAAGAGCGCTGAGATGTCATGGCCCAACATGAGACTCAGCCTACAGAGTCCAGCACGTGCCGCTCTGCTCGAGAGAGCTCTGTGATGTCATGGCCCAACATGAGACTCAGCCTACAGAGTCCAGCACGTGCCGCCCTGCTCAAGAGCTCTGAGATGTCATGGTCCAACATGAGACTCAGCCTACAGAGTCCAGCACGTGCTGCTCTGCTCAAGAGTGCTGTGATGTCATGGCCCAACATGAGACTCAGCCTACTGAGTGCCTTACTTACAGGCCAGAAATATGAGAGATCTGCAGTTCCACAGCCCTACCTGCGCCACCACTGAAGGCCTGTGAATCTTGGCATGGCTACTGTCTGGCAGTTACCAATGTGTTTACTGCATCCATATTTCTGGAGCACTGACCCCAGGCACACAAGTACCAGGCAAGCAGGAAATGGTCAAATGTGCACAGGAATGGGTTTTCAGATGGTAGGAAGAAGAACTGGCAAGCTCGGGGGGTGGGGGGGGGAGGCAGGGAGGAAGGCACGAACACGGTTAAGTTTCTGCCACAAGAGCCTCCTAAGCAGCGGTGGGACTGAGGAGGAGGAAGTGATGCAGCTATCAAACAAAATGAAATCTACCTCTCCGAAGTCTAAGCACAAGGCAAGGAGTATGCCGCTGTGGACCAGCATACGGCTTCAAAACTAACCTCAGGAGTCCCGGATGGCTATGCTCCATTTTCTCCATGGGGACTCTCTAAAAATATTTTAAAGGATCTAGAGATTTCTTCACTTAGAGAAAGAATTTAGTGAAATGGGACAATTGTCCTGTTTTATATACATAAACGTAAGTAGTGTGGCTCCTCTGAATCGCTAGTAATCAAATGACATCAGAATAAAGGGTCTACTCAGGGTACCCTTCCATGTAACACTTATTTGTTCAGAATATTTAAAGGGGGAGGGACTAAGCAGACACTGAAAACTTAACAATCTACACTAGAGATACACTAAAGCCATGAAGTTCTGTAAATTTGCTTTTCAAAAAACACACAAAGCCCAATGTGCGGACTGGCAGGAGGGAAGGCAAATTGTGCTATGCCGCTGCTTTTCCACCGAGTCTCTTGTCATAAGGAGGTGACAACATCACAAAAAGCAGAGCCAGTGATTTAAATGAACAGAGCTAAGGTTCATCTGCTACAGCAATCTAACAAACTGCCTCTGAGTAATTTTAAAAAACATTCAGATTTGTTTATTAAGTTTTTGTTTTTCTTTTTCTTTTGAGACTCTGCCCCCTACAGGACACACAGAATAATTTCCAACCTGAGGCAGAAAACCACTGTCCCTTCTGGTTTAGTGCTGGAAATGAAGGTCTGTAAACTACACCTATCAAGAAGCAGCTGAGTACCACACTCCCTGATGGAAAGAGGGCAATGAAACAGAACTGATCTTACTCTGGAATGTGCTACACTGCATTACATGGTCTGACTTCCCTCACTCCCCTACTCAGATATCATGCAGCAAGCCAAATTTATCAATCACCAAATTTCAACAACCTAGGATGCGTTCTACCACAGGGATCTGGGTGACGCTGCCAGAAAGTACTATTCTTGCCTATTATGTAATACTTTCCCTCTTCTACTTAGCTTCCTTCTTGCTGCCTCTTTGCCTTTTCCTGTTTTTAATTTCTCCAACTTTTAGATTAGTTTGTTCTCAAATATTCCCTTCCCTTATTGCAAAACATGGGCAATGCACTCTGCATCAGGAAGCAAACTGAGAGAAACGTGGTGAGCACAAACTAAATGGACAGCCCTGGCAGACCGCCCCAGCCCGCCCCAGCCGGTCTGCGCTCTCCCACTACACAGTTTCTTAAAGCGATCCTCTGGAGACAGCCTTGTGAACAAGACTGGGCTATTCTCTCATGTTCCAATAGCAAGAGATTTATTGACCCTAAGAGAAATCTAATGACACACAAGTATATTATTAGTTTGGGAAGCCTATCTTCTAAGCAATTCTTATTGTTGAATGCCTGACTTCTGAAATGTAATAATATATGCACCAATGAGACCCTGAAACACTAACAATTTCTAAAATAAACAAAAAACAAGACAAATTAAATACACCAAACTACTAAAACCATTGCCCTCTTATTTTAAAACCACTTTCAAAAGTAGCTGGATGATTCAGCACAAGGTCTAGTCTGTCACACACACACACACACACACACACACACACAACCTCCTGGGGCTTCTACATTAGGTCAGTGTTTCTCCCAATGTGTTTTTATTTTCTGAGACAGGTTTTCAGAATATATCCCAGACTGGCTTCAAACTGGCAACCCTCCTTTTCAGCCTTCCAAGTGCTGGACATACAGGTATGTGCTGCCACATCTGGTGGTCCTGCTATTTCTGGCTCAGAGTTTTTCCTTTTGCCAGTCCCATCTCTAAGTTCCTACTGCACAGTCATCGAGACCCTCCTTAAAGTCAACTACTTTCCAATAGAAAGGTGGCCACTGTGACTACACTGAATCTAAAGAGTGTGTTTTCATTCTGACCACCACTGCTCTTTCTCAGGGCAGAAGTAAGAACAGAGACAAAACCTGCTCTGGCTGGTGGTGAGCTTCTTGTTCATTTCTAAACAGCATAAACATAGACAGTCTACAACGCTTGACTTTAAAACTTCTCAATCAGGTTTCCAATTAAGTCTGTCTTTGTATTAAATTATCATAACAAATTTGAGGGTTTAGCAAAGGGGGATTTTAATTCAGCTTACAGTAGATGGACAGAGCAGAGCACTGGGCCTGAGGCCACTCTGTGTGAACCTCACAGAACAGCTCCAAGAACCCGGGCTTCCCTGTGCCTCAGGAGTTGTCTGCCGATTGATTAGTGCCTCCTCTTCACCATCCACACTGTTCCAGTGCTGACTTCTGTTCTCTTCACCATCCACACTGTTTACAGTGCTGACTTCTGTAGATTCTACCATACCAGGAACTGACAAAGTCAACCTCAGCTGCCAGGGAAGAACATTTGCCTTGCCTAAAAAGCTCCAACAGCCACAGGACTCAAAATTCCGTCAGGAAACAACCTGTGACACACACAACCACAGTGGAGAGGAAATGGGATCACGGCTGACTCGGGAAGCCTGAATTCCAGTCTGGTCAGGCTTTGGCCAGTCGTTTTGATTCTCTGACATTCACCATGGCTTCTATTTACTTTACCAACGAGTATTAGGATGGACAGGTTTGGTTTGGTTTGGTTTGGGCTATTTCTGAGACAAGGTCTCACACTGTAACACTGTAGCCCTGACAGACACTTGATACGTAGCCCCTGCTAGCTTTCAACTCAAGGCAATCCTCCCATGGGCTCTTAGGAGATATATATATATATGTATGTGCATATATATATATATATTTGACAGGGTCTTGTCTCATTCTGTAGTGCTAGCTGGCCTGGAACCCAGCAAATTTTTAATGAAGTATATATACTTCTTGGAGGGGAGATAGTTTTTTATAAACACAATTTTAACAACCATCTGTGACTGTCACATGAGGTTTAAAATGAACTCCCACTGTAGAATTCAGGGGTGCTCAGGCGAGAGCCTGAGGCTGGACGCACACTCCATACCTGCACATTTGAAACTCTGAGCAGTGAGTCCTCGCTCCAAAGAGAGGGTTGTCAAGATGCTCAGGAAGCTGGTGGTCACGGACTGGCGTTTGTTCTTCCGCTGCTCGTGGCCGCCTATTTGATCCTTAGCTTTGCTCCTCAGCGTGACTTGCAGGCTTTGCTCAGAACCCCTTGCCGCGTTGGCCGCTGTCCTCAGAGCCTCCATCCATTCCTGCGCCCTCTGTCGGGTCTCAGCCCGGAGGCGGAGGACATCCTGGGGGAAAATGACTTGAAAGCAAGAGTCACAACCGTCCAGGTTGTCTATCTGCACAGCCAGACACACGTCCACATTGTAGCTCAACAGGGGATCTTCGTCCAGCTGGCCAGGGTGGAAGGCCATAAGAAAGGCCTTGCTCAGCACAAATGTAAATGCCTTCCAGTTATTTTGGACAGTCAGTCTGTAGAGCGTCCCTGATTTGAGGATGTTTTGGTACTGTTTGGGGCTATCCAAGACAGGGGAGGACAGCAGCCCACTGGATTTCTTCTGTAAACAGTGGCTCTGTGTACAGTCAACATGATGACCAAGTCCTGGTGAGTTTGCCAGGTCATCCTGCCGGCCCATATAACTGGGCACAGCAGCATGCACGACTTCCCAGAGCTTCTGCCCCCAGTCCAGGGCCTCCCACGGGGACTCTGCCTTTAGCTGCAGCTGAGAATTGTCACAGAGAACAGTGTCCACCATCCTGGCCTCGAGACTGCCTAGAACAGAAATGCTCTGGAAGTGTGAGGGCTGGAACGTGGCGTGCAGGCTCCGGTTCCCACTGCCGTCGAGGCTGTACAAGTGCAGGCCGTAGGGCGAGAGTTCAGCGTAGCAGCTTTGCCAGTAACTGTCATGGTTCTTCCTGATCTCCAGATAACCCTTCTTCAGGATGTTTGGGAATGTCTGCTTGTGTTCTAGAAAGAGGAAAAGAAAAGCTAAAGTAATAACTATGAGCAGGCAGGCACATGAAACCAACCGCACAGGGGGCTGACATCATTCTGATTCCGAAAGCAAGGATACTAAAATTCCTGGGTGGTAACTAACTGGCAGGGTGTGTCTGGGGATTCCTCACCCTAGGTGATGAGTGAGCGCACGAGGACACACAGAGTGTGCACTGTCAATGTGACAGAGGCCCGGGTGCACGAGGACATAGAGTGTGCACTGTCAATGTGACAGAGGCCCAGGTGCACGAGGACATAGAGTGTGCACTGTCAATGTGTACAAACAAATGCTGGACAAGCTGTGACCAGAACAGGTATGCCCTGTGCGTCTGATCACACTGGCCATGTTCCTCCCTTTCTAGGCAAATTCTGCAGAGTTCCAACCCACAAGAGAGAATTCCCGTCACACAAGCCAACTCTCTGTTCGTCTCTTATCCTTTCCTGGGCTCCTGACGCCAGAAAGGGAGAGCAGAGTGTGAACTGTGAGCTGATAAACCGTTCCGCAGGCAAGCCCATCAGTCCTCCATCAGACCTGGACCGTCTAGCCAGCATCACCTCTACCCTCGGGTCCACGACAACACCCGTGAGGTCTCACCTCAGGGGACAGTTTTCTCTCTGAGTCGGACTCTGCTATCTGTGCATCCCACAGCTTCAGTTGGCGAGCACATACTGAACTTTCTCCTGACTTCACTCGCCTTCCCCCATGGCATCTGTAGACATAGGTCCCTGGGTCAGCATCAGGTAGCCCTACTACATTAATCCTCTACCACAGGCTTCTACCAGACTATATTGTTCTAAGTTATTTAATGTCCATACAAACAATACTTTACTTATTTTTTAAAGTCTGTCTTCACTAATGGAGTAAGCTCTCTTTTCTATAGCACAGCACACAGGACAATGCTTTATCAATACAGTAAGATAATATTTGTTAGGTGGGTACAGGCATACATTTGTAATCTTAGCACTGGGAAAACTGAGACAGGAGGATCACAGAGATCATGAGTCCAAAGCTAGCCTGTATTACACGGCATGCATTTGTCTCAAATAACTGAAACTGAAAAGCAAAAAAGAAAAGTATTTGTTAAATTAGAAATAAAGCTTCTAGCACAGAATCTGACACATGGGAGGACTAATTCGTCCTTCGTCCCCAGCCTCTTCCCCCTCTTCCTCTCCCTTGCACGTTTGTCTGGTCACAGCATCCTTAGGCCAGGACAGCTGACACCGAATGCCATGCAGTGTGTGGATAAAAGGGACTGTAGGAGAGAGACTCTGAGAATTTGTTTCTTGAGATGGGCTTTCATTTTGTAGCCAAGGCTGGCCTCAACCTCGAGACCCTTCTGCCCCAGCTTCCTGGGTGCTTACACCACAGGTAAGGACGACCACGCCTAGTCTCCTGAGACCTTGGTCTGCCATGACAGAACATCCATGCACGAGAATGGTAAAGAAGTAACCTGGTAGAAACTTTAATGTCTAAGTGGCTCCTCAATCTCTCTGCTGACACATTCTACAGACAGCCACAAGCTGAGTCACTCCCTGAAGATAGGTCACACTTGAAGGAAGGAGGGAAGGAGGGGAAGAAGGAAGGAAGGCCTAGCTAGCTCTCATTTTAAAACAGCAAACCAACAGAAGAAAGGAGAGAAAGGCGGTGGAGAAAGGCCTGTTTTAGCTGCTTTACATCTCTCGTCCTAATGTTAATTCATTACTATTTCTGTGTTAACTAAAAAGCCATTAATTTCTCACAACCCACGCTAATCCCTTTGTAGAAAGAGATAATGGATGCCTACTCTCGGCAGGCATTTTTCTCTCCTGACAATCAGGAGGGAGGCAGGGCTGTCAGAGGCCCTACTGCCACCTCTCCCCTGGCATCTCCATCAGGCTGCCTTCTGCATAGTCAGTTCCTCTGATTCCTCCTGTGACCCGGCGGCTCAGCCATGAGTCCTGTGAAACAAGCCACCTCTCCTGCTTTTAGACAGAGATCGCCGCCTCTTCTTACTGGTCTGAGAGCTTTTGACTGCAGCTACTGGGAATTAATTCCGAGCGTGACTATAACTGTGCTGGGCCCAGCAGCACACCAAGCCACGCTCTCACTCCTGCCTGAGGTGTGAGCTCAGATGTGGACGACAGGTCACGTGGAAAGGGACAAGAAGTCTCACTAGGAAATCTCCAGGTATTAAAGCTAACGAGTGCTTCAACACTTTTCCCACCCAGTAAGACCTTCCATCTTTGTACTGAGAAAGCTGAGGCAGGAGAGCCACCGTGAGTCTGAGGTAGCCTGGGCTACAGTGAACTGCCTAACAAGAGCCATGAGGACAGGGGAGGGGCCAGGAAGCTTCTGGGAAACCCAGTCCTTTCTCAGAGCAGGAATGCTTGATCATATTTTTTGGATTTTGTGCTTGTATAATTAACATCATTAATCACAGAGGTCTGGGGGACTACCATGTCTCTCATTTCTGGCAACTATTACTTTCTATTGGATCTGAAGTATATTTTTAAATATTTTTGCTACTGAAAAATTGGAAAAATAGATTGTGTGTGTACATATAATTTTGTCATAGTTGGATTTCCCCCCTAGATTTATCATTTTAACTCATTTAATTTATACATACATTTTAAAGTGCTTAATTTCACAAGAGAATTTCAATCTTAATGAACATAAGTGGTTCAGATAGGATCACTAATAAGATTTACACCATTTCCTGAGCAAAAAAAAAAAACAAACAAACAAAAAATGCAGACACATGCTCTAAACAAATCACCATAATCACTAACCTTCACAATGAACTACCACCCAATAATTCTCCATAAGAAAACTAAGCAGCTAGCGGGCCCCAGCCACCTCACCTCCACTGCGCTGCCTAGCGCAGCTGCTTCAGTTCCTCCCTCTCCTCCGGTCGACCGCAGAGCAGTGGCACAGGGACCTGACTCTGATGACTAAAGGGGAAGGGAGAATGTTCCGGGCAGGGCGGGCACGGACTCACTTCTGCATCCCCACCGCCAGAGTTCCTCTTTGGTCATTGGTTCCTTTTCATGACCTCCACCTTCATCAGATTCCATCGGCCTCCTTCCTGGCTGTCTCACAGTTCTCCAAACTAAGCTTCCCACATCTCTCTCAGCCAAAACCCTCCACACATCCCAAGCCACACTTACTCAGTCCACACTCGCAAGCTTGCCCTCCAGCACATGCCATGGAAAGGGAGCACCATCCAGTGTCACAAAACACTGGTGTGCGGACAGAACCCCACAAAGTACAAATGAGGACCTGAGTGTGGATCCTAAGCACCTGTGTAAAAAGCCAGGTGGGGTGCACATCTGTAATCCCTGCGCGTGGGGGCTGAGGACTCACAGGCTAGCCAATCCAGCCAAAACTGTGAGCTCCAGATTCAGTGAGAAGCCTGTTTCAAAAAACAAGGTGAAGAGAGACAGAAGGAGGCACGTGATGCTGTTAATCTCTGGTCTACACACACACACACACACTCACACACGCACACGCACACACGCACATTCACACACACACACACGCACACACACTCACACACGCACACGCGCACACGCACACACGCGCGCACACACACACACACGCACACACACACGCACACACACACACACACGCACACACACACCAAGTTTCTAGTGTTATGTTTTGTCACTTCTACCTCTCTCCAACTCTTGGTTTTTATTTCATTTTTTTCCCCCTAGAATGTTTGAAAGCCAACTATTGGCATTACATCACTTCAACTATAAATACTTCAGGATGTATCTGCAAAATATCAGAATTTTCAAACTCATTACATTATTTTCACAATCGCACACGAATAACCCATGTTCTGTGGGGTATGGTCTGGCCTTGATAATTCTCTGTAACACTTCTCACCCTCTCTCACACTCCACCCACAATCCTCCCTGTGTCTCCTAAATAAGCCATGTACATTCTAGCCTCAAGGCCTCGGAAGTTGCAATACTTTCCAGACTTTCTCCCTCTAGTTCCAATGCTTTACGTACTTACTCCGCACCTTCACCTCCCCAGGAGGCCACACTTACTGGGCAAAGGAAAGGGCAGTGTTCTTGGCCCCCTTCTCTGCACCAGCGGCTGCTCTACCAGCATCTGCCAGTGTGTCAATAGGTGTCTTGGCTACAATCTCCTATGCTTACAGCCCACAGCCGAGGCAATCAAATGGGTCTGCAAGTGAAGCAGCGAATGGGCTCCGAACCTCAGAAGCGAGCTCCATCTGGTTGAGTAGTTCTGGTTAAGGCGTGGGGAGGAGGTGGACTCCGAGGAAAAGATGGAGTTGGTTACTGAGCACAGACAGAAAGGGGGAGTTGTGCTCCAAATGGTGGGCCTTTCTTTCCTTATTGGTTTATACTCCCTCTCTCCTCAGGTTGACCCCTTGTGCTCTTCGTGTGTCCCGCTTTCTCTCCACTGCCGCAGTCCCACCTCACTTGATAGGGACGAGCAGAGCCACCTAACTGGTTCCACTCCTCCCCAGCGTCTAGCTCTCAAGTCCAGGCTTCTTCCTGTCACAGCCTCCTGATGTGTTGGGCACATCGGCTTCTTTAGTCCTTTGTCCAGCAATCTACTCTATGCGCCACGGAGGCCTGAGGAAACCCAATAAGCTGCATCCCTCTTCTCCACCAAAGCTCCAAACCAACCAGACACGTGAGGATAAGATGAGCAGCTGCCTGGGGGATGCAGCTTACGCCTGCAGCAGCCGCGACCCTGGGGTTACAGGGCAGTGTCACAAGTAGCCCTCATGAGTAATAGCCCTTCCCTCCTGAGGGACTCACATGAAAGGAGACGGCATGCAAGAGCAGGTCAGGAGCAGAACTGGGGCTTCCTGTGACAGAGACAGTCACCTAGTTCCTCTCCTAAAGTTGCCAAGAGGTCACCCCTCCTTCCCAGGGTGGAGCGTACAAATGAAAGCCCATGGCTAGTCTAATCGTGTGGGTGGCATGTACACGCACAAAAGGCTACTAACTGGAAAGGTGGCTACCCTACCCCACCTTTACATTTGAAACGTACCACATTAAGGCAATGTGTCTGGTTTGAATATCCTGTGTAACCTGAGCCCCCTACTCTCTCCTGCAGGTCAGTTCCCCGCCATCCCACTCTGTGGGGATGTTCTCATCACCCTGGGTTTGTAGGCAGCCTTCAGTTCTCAGCTGAAGTACCCCTCCTCACTGAAGACTACTCCGGCATCCTGGATCACCAACATTTCTCTTTTCCTTGCCATGTTTAGCCCATAAAACACAGCTGCCAGCTGTCTAATTTGTTTAACATTAAGGTTTTTTATAATGTCCAAGGCAGAAGTAAGGAAAGCACTTTGAACTAATTTTAAGCATTTGTTCTCTTCAGGTACAGGAGAGAAGGGAAACTAGCAAGCTGGCGTTAGTCGGGCACTGACCAGTAAGCATATGAAGGCAGGACACTATGGGAGCCATTTTGAGTATGCTCCATGACGCTAACACACTTCTGGCCAGCATAATACAGTCACTATTCCCGAGACTCAGCTTAAAAAACATGTTCTGCCAGAAAAGAGTTTTTGATGCTGGCATCAGATAATACCTTTTTATAGTTATACTGGAGAACTTTCTTTATGGGCAAAGAGTGGGTATCTTATTTGTTCTCCCTCATAAACCTAGAAAAAAGGCAGGTCACCTGCCTAGGCTCTAAGACAAATATGGGCCAGTCATGTTAATTCTTTGTGGTAGGCAGTAGTAGCCACAGTCAAGTCAGTCCTGGTCAGCTTCTCTCCTCTGACGTAAACTGACTAGGAGGTCACAAACCCAACTTTTTAACCTAATAAGCAATCTCAAACATAAGCTTTTATGTTAGTACACGCCACAGTGAACTTTCTGTTCTGGTTCTATAATTTAAAGAAAATAAACGTAAAAGAATCTCCCTTGTTTAGATTTAAAGACGGGCACTCCATCACCACATCTTTGTGTACTAAGAGAATCGCAGATACACATGATTAGAAGGAATTCACTCTCTCAACCCCAGCTAAGGCAAAACCTGCCAAATGCTCCACCAGGACAATCCAAATTGTTCAGATATGGTGGCACTATGTTCAGGAGAGATGACCTCTTCCCTGGCTTGAGGAAAGAATCATAATTTGTTTAAACCACTTACAATACCCTATCTGAAACTGGGGTGATACTAGGAGCTTCTGGGAAAGAGACTCAGAAGAGTTGCTGTCGCTGCCTGAGTTTCCTATGAGTCTTAGGACTGCTGTAGCCACGTAGCACCAATGAACGGAGAGAAGAGGCATCGTTAATACACTGAGAAGAACAGAGCAGACAGGTAAGAAGCCATGGGACCGCCCCTCTCTGGAATTTTTGCTAACAGCTGTGGCACATAGTGCCTCGCATTTGCAAGTATTCAATTACTGATGAGAAGGGAAAAATGTTACCAGCCTTACAATTACAAGCTCTGCCACATGCCACTGTTCGCTGGGTTTTGAAAACATTCTGATTTAAGATTTGCAAAGAGGTTCAAGGAAAGAATTATGTTACCAAGTGGGAAAGTTGAGAGTAGAGCTCTAATCTCCAGAACTTCAATCTGGACCAAACTGTTTTATCTATGGTGGAGCAAGTAAGTCCTAAGCATCCTAAGAGTCATGAGGCAGTGTGACAGAGCAGACACATGTCCTCTCGGGATCAGACCTAGCCACATGACTGCAGGTCAGTTCACATGTCTAAGTCTCCATTTCCCATTTCCAGAATTAGGTCAATATCCCCTATTATATTAAATCACTGTGAATATTAAATAAGACAATGAATGAACACTTTTTTTTCTTTTTGGTTTCTTTCTTTTTTTCAATTTTATGTTTTGTTTTTATAATATGAACCTTTTGCCAACAGGTATGTCTGTTTCGCATATGTGTGTGGAGGTCAGGGAGGGCATCAGATCTCTAAGACAGGAGCTACGGGCAGCTGTGAAACACCATGTGAGTGCTGGGAATCAAATCTGGATCCTCTGCAAGAGCAGCCAGTGCTCTTGACCTCTGAACCATCTTTCCAGTCCTGTCCATTTCGTTTCTATGAACACAGCAGCACATAATGATCTGTGTTTTAGAAAGATGACTCTGGCAGTTTGAAAACTTAATAACCACAGCTTTTCCGGTCAAAAGAAAATAAAATGCATTAAGAGGACACCCACAAAGACCATCAAACACTCCATTTTTACGGGTCCCTTACATCAGGGTTAAGCATTAGAATGAAGGCCGTCAGTGAAGCACACTGGGACTCCTACGGCTGCGGTAGCCAACATGGGATCATTAGCCAGTGGAAACTGTATGACCATACACAATCAACTTCCTGTGACCTATTTTAGCAACTTCTTTATACTGACTAATCTATTGGAGGGTGAATCACAAATTCAGCAAGAGACTGTGTCCTGGTGACCTCCCTTATTCCAACCCTGCATGAATATTTTCTTCTCTCCTGGCTTGGGAGCTTTTGAGAAACAGCATAATTGAAAAAGCAGTCATTTTAGTACAAGTTCCAAAAATTTGTCTTTTTTTTAGTGAAAGATGGAAAAAAGAGAACTGAAGCAGTGTCACAAAGCTCAGGATGAAGGACCTGACCGCAGCGGTCTGTCTGGCCACAAAGAAAACCCCCGCTTGAGGCCTTCTCCTCAAGTCCTCAGAACAAGAAAACACCGCCCGGGAGCGGACCGGGTCACCAGAGCGGCACCTACGGAAACAAAAGCTCAGCTGACCACTGGCCTTGCGAAGCAGAGGAAAATAGGAGCACAGTCAGGGAGGAAAAGTGAGTTCCATTCTGGCAGCTTGTTGAGTTTCGGGGCTCTATAGCGAATACAAAAGATTCCTTTAATTTTTTTATTTAAAAAGTTACCGCTGCAGTTCATGCGGCAGTACTCACCAGTTACACAGAAACTCCTACTTGTTCAAAAACTCTAACCATCCTTGTTTCTGTTGGGACCTTTAATTATTGATCTGAATATAGCAATTAGTTCCTACACAAGCATGAGTCAGAATCTGCTCAAACACACCATAGAATGGAGCAGTTTTAGGCTGGGAAGGACTGCAGAGATAACTGAATCTGTCTCAGTGGGTTTGTGGAGAGACAGTAAGAGGGTTTTTCAAATCTCTATGGTGGGTAAATCAGAAGCAAGAGTTGGGGTCAGACTCCTGAGTCTTAGTTTATATTCTTTCCAGACAGTCTCATCTTCATCTACCATGTGTCTGCACTTACAGGCGTGTGTGTGTGCATACAATCTATTATTCATATATAAAAACGTATCTTGCTGGGCGGTGGTGGCACAGCAAGCACTCAGGAGACAGAGGCAGGCAAATCTCTGCAAGTTCAAGGCCACCCTGGTCTACAGAGCAAGTTCCAGGACAGTCAGGGCTGTTACACACAGAAACCCTGTCTCAAGGAAGAAAAAAAAACCCTATCTAACAGCCACATGGTCAATGAATTTAAACTGTGTTTGTTTGGACTTCATTCTATGATGGCAGGACTCTACCTTCCTCATCCTCTGAGGAATCCCTCCGGAGTGCACTGCTCCTCAGGGGATAAAAAGACAGTGACATAGGACAGCAGAAGGACATTAAAGACAGACACTCATCTACATTCCTTAAGAGCATGGCTTTATACAACTAAGATTAGTGCTTGGGCTGGAATAAGATTTTTTTCTTTTTTTCTTTTTGGTTTTTCAAGACAGAGTTTCTCTGTGTGGTAGCTCTGGCTGTCCTGGAACTCACTCTGTAGACCAGGCTGGCCTTAAACTCACTGAGATCTGCCTACCTCTGCCTCCTGAGTGCTGGGATTAAAGGTGTGTGCCACCATACCTGGCAGAAATCAGACATTCTTATGGTGGAGTCAAAGTCCTCAGAGTGGCAAAGTTGCTTGGGTACCGCGGACAGCAGGATTAAGATGCTGGGCCTAAGGAAGCTTTGGGCTCCACCACACACTGTGAAATCCTTTATAAGAACTGTTGCCACTTTGCCTTTTTAGGTCAGTTTCTTTCTATCATTTTATGATCCACCCCTTACATTTATTAGCCAGTCATTTTCAGATAACGCACACTGTAATAATGAGATTGGATTCAAGCCATACCCCATGGTTGGACCCCCTGAAGCATCCTTTCTCCACTAGTCCAGCCAACATTCCTTTTGAAAGAGTCAGCCCTGGTCTGCCTATGTCTGAGGCAATGCAGTCTCCAGAATGCATTCACAAGCATCTAAAATCAGGCAGTCAATCCATGTGACAAGACCCCAAAGGTGGGCTCACAGCTTACTGCCCTCCCAGTGTGCTATGATCTGGGTGGCTCTGCCGGGAACTCACCCTGTGGGACAACCATAACCCTGGGAGACTGGCTGATTTCTGTGCTTCCAAATCCACGGGGTTAATTCATATTAGCTCTCTGCACAGACCGAGATGAGAACTGTATACTCCAGAGAATGGATGGTGAGCCTAGTCTAGAATCCTTCCTACTCTTAGCCTAAGTATTGGAGGCCCCTGCTCTTTACCTGGTAGGCAATGAAGACATGAGACAACTTGCTTGTTCCCCAGAGCTTGTCTGAAAGAAAAGATGTGAGAAGCCTGCCATGCCTTTTGCCCAAGTTTGTCTATTCATGTTGCAATGACCAAGCAGTGGCTAAGATATGTCATTCTAAGCCTGCAAGTTCATATGCTATAATCTCCTTTTCAAACTCACTACTTATATTTCATTATACATTAGTATTCAGAATTTCAAAACTTAAGAACTAAAGAATAACAATCACAAGTCAGGAATGGTGGTACACACCTTTAAACCCAGCACTCAGAGAGGCTAGTCAGAGAGAGAGAGAGAGAGAGAGAGAGAGAGTTCAGCATAGCCAGGGTTACATAGAGAAACCCTGTCTTGAAAAGAAATAAGCAAAATAAAAAAGAGTAATGATCACGGTTTGTCAGACACTCAAGGCGAAAGACCAGAGCATTAGAGATGTCAAGAATGCCCAATTCTTGAATTTATAATCAGAAAAAAATAGAAAAATAAAGTTGGAAATATGATAACCTCTTCTTATGGGTCCTACAAATGGCTAAGATGACTTAATGACAAAATTCCATGTGAATTCTAACAATCTACTAAGGTTATTTGCTAGTTGAAGAGTTTTGCTATTACATAAATGTAACAGATCAAATACAAAGTTATCAGGTCTTCAGGCACAGGGGTCCCAGCGATGTGTTGTCTCCTAACTCTCTAAATCAGTCACCACATCCTTGCTTACAATATCCCTTTCCTTCTGGCCCTACAGTCGTAACCCCCTAGTTCTTGAAGATCTGTGAGCTTAGAACAGCGGTTCTCAACCAGTGAGTCACAACTCCACTGGAAGGCGCATCTCAGATATTTACACTAATCTATAACAGTAGCAAAATTACAATTATGAAGTAGCAAAGAAATAAGTTTATGGTCAGGGATCAACACACATGAGGAACTATATCAAAGAATCCCAGCATTAGGAAGGTTGAGAACCATTGCTCTAGAAGGAAAGATGAGGAATGGCAAGTTGTGGATTTGACAAGGAAGAAGAGTCTTAAAGGGTGACTTTGTATCGTATGTGGAAATGTGGTATGTCATGGACAGAAACCTTGCATTCTCTTATCTATATTCAAACTGATATCTTGTCTCAGATTACACTTACAAATTAAGCTTACTTATTAAATTGTTAAATATATCACTTGACTTACCAAACAGGTATGGCAGGTATAGAAGCTAACTTAAAAGCAGCAGTAAAGGGACTACAGAGGTTCCTCAGTGGTTAAGAGCTCTTGTTGCTTTCAGTTCCCAGCACCCACATGGTGGCTCACAACTAGCTGTATGCCAGCTCCTGGAGACCCAGGGGACATTGCTCTCACACAGTGCTCATACATATATGCAGGCAAAACACTCCTGCACATAAAACTTAAAGTTTTTTGAATTAGCAGTGGAGCATAAAAGACAATAAAGGCTAGCAGGTAGCTTCATGGTAGAGCGTTTACCTAGCAAGCCAAAATTGAATTCATGGCACTACTAAAAACCAAAACAAACAACAACAACAACAACAAAAATTATATAAATACACGCACATACACACAGAGAACCAACCAGGGGCTGGAGGAGTGCGGAGGTAGCTGGTAGCAGAGCACTTGCCTAAATATTCAAGGCACCAGGTTCAGTTCAAAGAACTAGAAAGCATAAACATACACACGCACGCACGCACACGCACATACACACACCAATGAGTTGAGGTAAAGCCATTTAAATTTAAGAGTTGAGTAAAGAATCATCAGTAATAAAATTCGGTAGTCATAAAGTTTTTCTTTATCTTGAAGGAAAATGCTGTGGTAAATGGAAAGATGGCATTTAATGTCACTTAGGAGAATATGTGTGTGAGCACAGTCTGACACACAGATGCACACGTCTGCGTATAAACTGGAGGAAAATGAAGGCCCTACACCACGAGACCCAACTGTCACTGGCTCTTCTCCTCTACCCTCTCCACCACATTCCTACAGGGCTGGGTATTGAACCCACGGCCTTGTTCATGCTAGGCAAGTGTTCTACAAGGTGTTGGATTACACCTGCCCTTTCTCTCCCGTGTTCACTCTATGAGTCTGACTATCATCTCCATAACTCATGTTCCCCGCAAGCTCTTTGGGAGCAGTCTAGCTCACTGTGCCTTCTGCTTCTTCCATCCACTTAGGGACACTGACACTCACTTGTATGTAGAATAAGACAAACATTTCAGTTGGCCATCTATTGTCTCTCATTCTGAGTAATTTCCCCAGACTTCACTGATGCCTGACCCCTTGAGCTGGGGCAGAGTCTCCACACACCTTAAACACACCAGGGGGTGAGGTTGATAGAGTTCAGGGTGTAACCTGGTAACGATCTTATATGAATGAGCAGTACCACACAGTGCTCAGTATAAGAGTATTCTAACATAGACGATTAGGAAGAGAGACTTAACCAGAGTCATAATTTCACTAAATACCTCTTCTGAAGACAAAAAGATAGCTGATCTGAAGAAAAGAACAAAATATTGGAGCGAGAAGCCAGGTGTGGCTACTGGAAAGTTGGTAGGTGTAAGGGAGACAGAGAAATGAGCAGCGTTCACTAAATCGAATATAAAACATACCTGTATTTCCTTGAGCATCTTCAATCTTACTGGGTGAATGCAACAGAAAAGACGGCCTGGCAAAGTGAGGGCCTTGAAGGGATAGCTGCTGTTGCTGCTGCTGCTGCTGCTGCTGCTGCTGCAAAGGCATGGTGCTAAGGACCACCCGCCAGTCCACGTGGGTGACGTCGGACCTGGACCGAGCATGTCCTGGCTTGAAAGTCGTGGTCTCATCTAATAAGTCATTCACAGAGCGAGGTCTGTCCCTCCGACGCTGGCAGATGTTGAAAAAGTTGAAGGTTGGTGCTTCTTTTTGCTCCATCCAGGAAAGGTTATCTGGGGCTGTCCCTCTCTGGACCATAAGCTGTTCTTTGGCAGGGAAGACATTCTGAGCTTTGGTTTCTAGGAGTCTGCTCTTACAGTGGTCCCAAATCATGGTCCCCTTGCCTAGGGAGGCAACATTTCTCAAAGCACCATTGTCTGTTATGTTACTGAGTACCTCATGCCCCACCAGTTCAGGGACTTCCTGAATCCCATAAACTTCTGCTTGCTGCACAGCCTTTTCCAGCTTACTATCGAAAGTACTAAAGAAGTCCTCGGTCACCTCTAAGGCAGGGCTGATATCATCCACTTCCAAAGCTTCCATGACCCAGGGTCCAAGAGGTCTAAGTCTCCTAAACTGCTTCAGGAAAGGGTGTCAGGAACATTCAGTCAGCAGAGAGCAATGGTTTATCAGTGCAGCTGTGGAAACAAGTGGCTGTAACCTTCACCTGGCCGCCTGGAGAAAGCCAAGTACAGACACCTAGGGGGCTTATTTATGAGACAGCAGGGCAGTAGTTGTCAAAGTGGTGCAGCACCAATCCTTGATTTCCTGGAAGAACACAAACAAGACAGCGTTGGCACACAGTTTACTGTGCTCTGTAGCACACAGGTCTGTCCGGTCATTTTCCCTATTCACAGCTTCTTCTATGGCAGCCATGCACATGGGGGTACGACAGCACACAGCTGTCTACTGTCAGGAATGCGCATGGCTCTCTACTTTGTGTGAGAACTCAGCAGAGCAGGGTAGAGCTCCCTGATAAGGGGAACAAGGCCAACTGCTTTTATCCATACAGAGCTGCCTTTGAGAGCAGTGGTAAAGACAAAAACCTCTCATCTGTTGAATGAAAATAGTAAGCAAAAGACAAGAGGTGTCTGTGGCTGGTGTCTAAAGTCATGAATGCTTTCCCAACACTGAAATTACTCATGGTCTATTGGGTGAGAAGGTACAGGGAGAAGTAGAGAGGGAGGCTGTGCTTTGACTAAACCTGAGTGTAAAATCACCAGTGTGTGCCTCCCTGAACCATAAAGCCTAATGACAACTCTGGCCCTCAGAATTTCCCAATTTTTCTGGGAAAAGGTTCCCAGTGCCAAACTCCCTGGCTTCCAGCCTGACCTCGGAGTACAGGTCTAATCTGATATTAAAGGTCAGGGGTTTATGGAAGCTGGGCAAAAAGCCTGTGGCAAAATTATGGCCCAAGTGGCAGGCTTTAGTTCATCATTTCTTCTCTCTGGACCTGAGATACCAGACCTCACAGCTTGACGTGAGCAGAAAGAATGCTACACGAGAAGCGCTGTCCCCCCATGGTGGGTAGAGCAGACCTTGACTGTGATACCCTCACTACTGCAGACACAACCACACACAGCTATTTAACTCAGCAGTCTAAGTTCCTCGGGCACTGCTGCGTTTCACGTGCCCAGAAGTCACATACACACACCTGTATGTCTTCAGTTCCCAAAGAGCGAACAAAAGTAGGCAAAAACTATCAATTAATACCATTATACACTGCTAAACAGGTGTAGAGATTTTTTTCAGAAACTATGATTAATCAATAAATTTTTAGCTCTTAGGTCATTAAACAAGTATTTTTAAATCAATAGCACCAAACTATATTGCTTAGTATATATAAATTAAACTAGTATATACAAACTTTATTTCTCTATTTATTTAACAAGCTGACCTCAAATCCACTACAAAACTGGAAGTGATCCTGACCCCCAATTCCCCAGCCTCCAGCTCTGGGGTATAGGTGTTCCCTACCACCCTTGATTTTAGGTGATGCTGGAGATCAAACACGGGGATTCAAGCATGCCAGGCAAGCACTCTACCAACTGAACCCTAACCCAGACCCAAATCTTCCCTTTGGATATGTCAGTGATAGATAGAGATCACGGGAACTGTGGCCAGCTTCCCCTATACAGCGGTGGTGACTATGAACTAGTCTCTTTCCCCTTGTGTTAGAACGTCATACAATGTTTCCAATGTTTGGGGCTGAAAACAGGGCTTAGATTTGTTTGTCCTTCTGAGTCTCAAGCTTCAGTTTCCTGAATTGTGTAACAAGTTTTAATAATCTGAAATGCGATTTTTTTCTAATTTCATCTTGTATATCAGAGACTAAGAAAAATTACTATATTCAAATTACAAGATTCCCATTTACAGAAGAGATATCATCAAATAGATCATTAAATTAATCTTCTAAGACTACCAGCATTTCTTCTTTTACCTACCTACCATCAGATTCAGTGTGGAGGGGGTGTGCATGAATGAGTGTATGTGTGTGTGCGCGCATGCATGAGTAAGTGTGTGTGAGTGTGTGTGTCTGTGCGCGTGTGCATGAGTGTGTGTGCATGCATGGGTGAGTGTGTGTGAGTGTGTGTGTCTGCGCATGTGCACGCTTGCATGCGCATGTAGTGTTGGGCTGTGGGCAGGCATTCTTTTCATCCCTCCATTACGCGCACATTTTACTAAGGGACAAATCCAGGGCTTTACAAATGCTGAAGATGTAATCTTTTTTATTATTATTATTTTGTTTTTTTAAGACAGGGTTTCTCTGTAGCTTTGGAGCCTGTCCTGGAACTAGCTCTTGTAGACCAGGCTGGCCTCAAACTCAGAGATCTGCTTGCCTCTGCCTCCCCAGTGCTGGGCTTAAACACGTGCGCCCGGCTTGAAGACACAATCTTCAAACCATGCCAGTAGATGCTAGGGACCCAAACGTGGTCCTCACGTTTGCATGGCGTGCACTCTGCCAACTGAGCCACTTACCAGCTCCTTTACATGGGATTTTTGTTTGTTTGCTTTGATGTTTTCTTCATAATTAGACTAGAGCTACACATTTTGAGGAAGAAGAACACAAAAAGGAAGTGCCACTTCCCTCATGTCGGAAGAATGTACCATCACCGGAGCCTACATGCCCGCATAAACCACAATCACCCTTTTCTTTACGCACCTGCCGTATTTCAATGTCATCATTTAACTTCCTCACTGATTTAACGCTAGTGTTTCTTCTCTCCACTAAAACAAGCTCTAAGAGCTTGGAATTTATGATCATTTTGCTAAAGCACATTAAGATTCTCTGTCTCTCTGTCTGTCTCTCTCTCACAGATACATATTGAGCATCCATCCCTAACTTACACTGCCTGCTGTTTTATTCCTCCTCACTTCTGTCAAAGCTAGAGAACTCTCCACATAAACTCAGGCTCACACACACCCTGGGTTTTCCTTGCTGCAGTGACCAGCCAGTCTCACAAATTCCATTGTAAGCTCTGAGGAACCTGAAGGCCAGCCTCAGTACCTTTACCCCCACCCCCGACAATCACTACATCAGCTGTTTTGGGGGAATCCCTTTTCTCGACTTAACTTTTTGGGAATTGTATCTTTGCTTGTAGTACTATCTTTGAGTATACTTCACCGTCTATAATTGAAGGCGTTTTAAAGGTTGCCTCATTTGGCTTCAAATTAACTATAATAATAATAGTAATAATAATAACAACAACAACAGCAACATACAGGTCAAAATATGAAGTGCTACTTCCTCCAGCAAGTGAACTCCAGCGAGTGGGTGCAGAGTGGTGAGTCTTTGCACAACGCTGGGAGTCGAGAGCTAATTAGAACTCTGTTCTAAATCTGGCTCAACCACACACTTGCTGGGAAGCCTGCGGCAAACCATTTAACCTCCGGGTGCCTTTCTCAGTTACCTGCAACCAATAAACTTTCTGGGACCAAGTTGTTTTGCATGTTTCACTAGGTAGCTGATTCAACATGCCTTTAACAATACAAACTATCACACAATTATGGAGCTTCCACCGGATGGACCTCACCTCTGCATCAACCACGGGCTCCTGATCTCTCCCTGGAAAGACTCATCAGGTCAACATAGGCAAAGTCAGGATCCAAAATCAATGACTTAATACTAGTTTTCTTTCAAATGCACTGATTTATAGGGCTTTATTTTTTGATTTTTTAAATTATTATTTTATATATATGTGAGTGTTTTGCCTGTATGTATGTATGTCTGGTATCACATGGATGTCTGATACCTAAGGAGGCCAGAAGAGGGTACTGGATCCCCTGGAACTGGAGTTACAGACAATTGTAAGCTGACATGTGGGTGCTGGGAACCAAAGCCCGGCCTCTTGAAGACCAGTACAGACTCTTAACAACTGAGACACCTCTCCAGCCCCAATTACAGAATATTTGTTCTGTAAAAGGAAGTATTTTTCCCATTTACTATAGGAAGAAAAATTGAGGTCCATTTGTCAATGTGGTAATCAAGAGTTCAAACCAAAGAATCCCATACATGCATGTGTCAAGATGTAACAGGATGGAGATCAGGATATCCTTTTTTTCTTATAAGGAAATCTCCTGTTCACATGCCCATTAGGCAAAGCTAATTAACTGGCTGAACACAGCAGTCCTCCCATACAGAGGTGGAGGCAGGGATGGGGAATACCACAGGCTGGCACACACAGATAGCTGCTGGTCAACTGAGTCAGAACAGAGTGAGCGCTGAAAGGGATCTGGGAACACGCAGTTCCAGAAGCCGCTGGAGTGGGAAGAGAAACTCCCTGCCAAAGACACTTCATGTCACCTGCTTATGGCAATCTTTTGGTCAGTACTCAGGGTTCTCACATGCTCTCTACCTTGGCAAAAGTTGGAGCTCACAGGGAGTTTTCTGAGTTACACAATGTGATGGAGCCAGTAGAAAACCTGACTAGCAAAGTGACATTTCTGAAGCACAAACCACAATGCTTTCTATGGTTCTCCAGCACAGAGACAGTGTGAATACGAGATGGAGCACAGCCATGCCAACCGCACAGAGACAGTGTGAATATGCTGATGGAGCACAGTCACACCAACCGCACAGAGACAGTGTGAATACGAGATGGAGCACAGCCACACCAACCACACAGAGACAGTGTGAATATGCTGATGGAGCACAGCCACGCCAACCGCACAGAGACAGTGTGAATATGCTGATGGAGCACAGCCACGCCAACCGCACAGAGACAGTGTGAATATGCTGATGGAGCACAGCCACACCAACCGCACAGGGACAGTGTGAATACGAGATGGAGCACAGCCACGCCAACTGCACAGAGGCAGTGTGAATACGAGATGGAGCACAGCCACGCCAACTGCACAGAGACAGTGTGAATACGAGATGGAGCACAGCCACACCAATCGTACAGAGACAGTGTGAATATGAGATGGAACACAGCCATGCCCACAGCAGCAGATCAGGGCACTCGGGGACATGCAGCTTGGAACTCATGTGGAACCCCACTTTATAGGCTTGGAGTGAGCATGAAACGGCCTCATTGTATCCAGACTCCAAGAACAGACCACTACTACGTTGTGAGATGAGCACTAGGGTCATACAAAGTATCTGCATAGTGACCAATGCTCATAGAAATTCTGGTACATAATGATAGATATGACATGTCGCAACTCAGGGAAAGAAAATGAATAGTAAAGGGTGGTTTGCCCCATATTCAATTGGAATCAAGACTGTACATCCAATTTCAGTACCAATGTCTCCGTGAATATATTCTCTAAGAGAAAATACCCATAAATATTTGTGAAGTGGAACATAACAAGGAAGACGAGGGGAGAAGAGGAAAGGGACTGGCCTGCGACTCATTCCTCATGACTGGCCCAGGCCACACGCCATGGAACCTCTACAATCATCTAGTGGCCCCTCCTTACGCAGCTGCTGCTGTCTGTCAAAGCCTTCCTCCTAGATGGTATTAGTCAGTCCTTCATAGAGGCTTTGCCCAGACTTCCCTGGTGTGACTAATCCTTTTTAAATCTATTGTGTGTGTACATGTGGACGCCTGTATATGAATCCACACATGCTCTACAGTATGCGTACAGGTCAGAGGAAAGCTTAAGGGAGTCAGTTCTCTTCTACCCTGTGGGTTCTGGAAATGAAATTCAGGTCATCAGGCTTGGCAGCAAGTCCCTGTGCTCACTGAGGTGTCTCTCCAGCCCGTGTGGTTGACCTTGATTGTCAACTTAATTGGACATAGAGACAGACCTCTTGCTCAGTCTGCCGGCATTTACAGAGAGGTGGGAAGATGAACCTATAATGGGGACAGCATCCTATGTGCAGGGGTCCCAGAGAGAACTGAACAGAGACAGCAAAATGAATGCCAAAATTCATCTCCATTTCCTGGCTGAATGCAATGTGACCCGGCTTTTCACGCTCCTGCCGATATGACTTCCCCCACCATGACAGACTATACTATCAAATGATGAACCAAAATAATCTTTCCTTCCTTTCCTGTGTTGCTTAATAGTATCTGATCACAGCCATGAGAAAATAACTAATGTGCCTGGCACTCTACTCTTCAACTTCCCCCTTACGTCAACTCAAGTCTCCTCATCAAATCCCTGAGTCAGCTTCACTGACTGTAGCTACATAATCAGTTTAAGTATGCTTGCAATTTTAAACATCTGCCTTCATTCTCAGACTCAGACCTGACTTCTGGGCCCTATGTATCCAGGTAAGTGTAAGAAATTTCTACCTGGCCTACTTCATGGCTAAACTAAACTCGTGTATTTTAACCACACTCGATTGTTCATCTGTAATATTAGCTGAGTGCCCCCTATGAACTCTTTAACCTGACATTCCAGGCCTCTGTATCCTTGGCTCAGTCTCTTTCCCCAGTGTTCCCATTCTTCTGCATGCACCTCTTCTGCTCTGAACAAAAACACAACTCATTAAATTTTATGTTTTTTAAACTCTAAGTCTTTGCTGGCAACCATCACTAAGCTACTCTCTGCCACTTCTACCCATTAAACTTCTATCAACTCTTCAAGTGCCGCTCGCCAGCCCTGCCTCTGCACACCTTCTTTGGTCCCTAAACAAATCTTTCTTTAAGCTGCAACAGTATACCTCTGGTTCCTCTCTTACATCATGTGCTGATCTTATTTCCCAGTGACTCGGGATGCCAGCCCTCTCTAATGCCAGCACCCATGTTGCTGGAGTCTGCCCCTAACTACAACAGGGAATAACTGCAAGGTGCACCTAGGGACAGACCACAGAGCAACAACAAACACAACAAAGAACCCCAAATGTGCATCATACCCCAGAAGGGTTGGGGAAATGCCTTCAGACCTAAAGATTATCATTGGCTCATAGACCTATTTGGAATTTTCTGAACACAAATGGGGTTGGGGGTATTTCCAAATATAAGCAGCAATTTCTATCATTTTTTCTCACATAATACCTCAAAATTCAGTTAACCTGTGGGGGAAATTCCACGGTTTTATTGAAAATACTCATTTTCCACATGCACAGTTTAGACTATGGCTTATAAAAAGTGCTTGGTGAGCCTTTTAATAAATACTTAGAGTGATCTCAACAGAGAGAGGTGGAAGGAGTAATGGGACTGTCTCACCATGATGAAAGAGACCAAAATGACTCATCTATTGTCAGCTGAAGGTCCCATGGGGAAGACAAAGAAGTTCTGAAATCCCTGTCTAATTAACAAATCCTGTGGGCCACCCAAGTTCAACCTTCCAAACCACCTTAGAGCTCTTAGGTGCCACAGTGGCAGAGCCACAAGTAAGACTGCAGCCATGCCCAGAGCCACCCAGCTCGCTCAGTGGGGCAAGGAAGGCAACGAGCACAGCACCAACAGTGGACCCCAGGAAAAGGCTCCTGTTTTAGCAGTCTTCCCAGTTAGTGACATCCAGAAAGCCAGGCTCTGTAAAACAGTAGCCCCACCACAGCTAGCTCAGTTGAGAAGAAGGGCAGATCGTATGTGTATGTTTTCCTGGAGGATCTAAAGCTATGATCAAGTATTCAGCACTACTTTAGATGTGGAGGCAGAAAACACGGATCTACCCTTGAAGGGCTGAACAACCAGGGGACACAGGGACAAAATACACAAGATGAAGTCAAATGACAATGATGTGTACACAGGCATTCTTCCAGGAGTAAATGTTAGACCCTAAAACACCTGTAAGCCCCACCTGTCTAATGTCCAGGAAACTCCTGGGATTCTGGGAGTGGTAGTTCTTCAAAAATAACAGCAAAGCCTCATGGGAAAGTATGAGTTTTGTCCATATAAGCCCTGACGACACGTTTGGGGTCACTCAGCTGGACAGTTTCCAGGAATGGCCCTGACCAAATTCCATCTTGTCAGTATTTAAAATTTTAATAAAAAGCTTGCTTAATTTGGCTAAAATTGTGGAACAGATTTTTCTCGGGCAAATATCAGGAATAATAGAAGCCAAAGACAAAAGAAACAAACATGGCCGGGCGGTGGTGGCGCACGCCTTTAATCCCAGCACTCGGGAGGCAGAGGCAGGCGGATCTCTGAGTTCGAGGCCAGCCTGGTCTACAAGAGCTAGCTCCAGGACAGGCTCTAGAAACTACAGGGAAACCCTGTCTCAAAAAACCAAAAAAAAAAAAAAAAAAAAAAAGAAAGAAACAAACACATAACACACCCACACTAAATAAAGCAAACATGGAATTTGAAAAGTTACCTAGCTACCAGCTTCAGGGGGCTGAAAAAGAATGTTATGAGATGTACTTAATTGTTTTTGCTTTTTCTTTCTGTTATATTTTAATGTGCTAAAAAGCGAGGCTGGGTCTTTGCTGTTTCCTCAGAAGTTCCAGACCAGTGCTATGCAAAAGGTGCCTCACACTGTCTGAAATGACAGACACGTTCAATGGTGGCAGGAGGCGTCCATGAACCGCCTTTCTCCTTTTAGGACTTAATCTATGACACTGACCTTGGCTATCAATCAGCCTCTGACCACTGTAGTCAGGAAGCAAGCACAGCAGACAAGGGCAGACAAAACACCCTCTCAGACTTCAAAGATAAGAAAAGATAAGCACAAACAACAGGACTCCAGCTCTAAACGACCTCAAGGCCAGAAAATCCTTGCCTGTCATTTAGGGCAGAGGAAAAGGTTTGAAATACTAAGAGCAGCAGGGGCTATCTTTTCATCCTTCTAATTGGCCTTACGTTTCTTTTTTTAAGATTTATTTTTGTTTTTGTTTTGTGTGTGTGTTCCATGTGGGTACATATATGTGAGCACAGGTACCCATGGGGTCACAGGAATCAGATCCTCTATGTGAGCACAGGTACCCATGGGGTCACAGGAATCAGATCCTCTATGTGAGAACAGGTACCCATGGGGTCACGGGAATCAGATCCTCTATGTGAGAACAGGTACCCATGGGGTCAGGGGCATCAGATCCTCTGCAGCTGGAGTTACAGGTAGTTGTGAGTTACCTGACATGGGTACTGGGACTTAAACTTGGAAGAGCAGTATCTGCTTCAAACCACTGAACCATCTCTAGCCCCTCAAATTAATTTTATTATGAACCATTACCATTAATGTGGAATGGGTTTTCCCAAAACAATTCTGCAGGAGGGTCCGGAGTTTCAGGCTAGCCTCTGCAGCATACACATTAAGTTTGAAACCAGCCTACACTACACGAAACCTGATCACAACAAACAAGCAAACAAAAAGATCCCAGTTGTGCAATGTATAAATTCTAGGGACCTGACTGACTGATAGCCAATTGATCTGACCCTGTATCACGATGATAAGTTTGTAGAGCTAACACTTGAACACCTTCTTCAGGGAGTCCTGCCCACCGCTGTACTGTGCTCTTTACAGACATCTTGTGGAGGTCCCTTTCAGTATGGGTAGACTTAGGCAAAATTAAAGGTGGCTTAACAAATGTTTAAAAATAAAATACAGTTCTTATAATGCCTAAGACCAATGACAAATAATAGATAGCTAATATTTACTTCTTACTTATTAAGGGGCAGGCATTACAGCAAGCTCCTTGTGAGTACAGAGTCATAAATCCTCCCAACAAGTCATTTAGGAACTGATATTATTATTACCACTTGACAAGGAACAGAAACTTAAAGAGATGAAGTGGTCTTGAGTAATATGCCTGAGTAAAAGCAACACTAAATGCATAGTCCTATATGCAACTGAAAGCCACTTAATGACCCTAAATGAGACTAACGTTTCTGTACATGGTGCTTCAGTTTCAGTGTCAAACATCAGCAACTATAACTAATATTTATCTTTTATTGTTTTTTTTTTGTTAATCCCATGGCCCAGGTAGTTACCAGATAACTGTCATCCTTTTACCCAGAGAAATAGTTGATACCTAATTTGCAAATAAATAAATAAATAAATAAATAAATAAATAAATAAAGTCTATAATCTTTGTGTCATTTAAATTCTCCAAGGGAATGGTATATGAGAAGTCTCTGAACAAACAGAATTAAAAGTTGTTCTCTACTAAAGAGCTAAGTCTCAATTCTCAGTGTGACCTTTGGACACACTACTTGGAATGTCTGTGAGGGTACAATAACTGTGACTTCACTTAAGTGTTTGTTGTGTGATATTTCCTTTGTATTCTAACAAACAAAGCTTGCTGGAAGATCAGAGAGTCAAACAGCGACACTGTTCAGTCTTACAGACCAGGCAGTGGTGACACACATCTTTAAATTAATCCCAGAAGCCATACTAGTTTGCCATAGAAACCAGGAGGTAGTGGTGCACGCCTTTAATACCAGCTCCAGAGAGGAATATAAAAGGGGAGGAGACCGCTCTCAGTCAGTCTCACTGTGCGATTCCTGGAAGCAATATCTCCATTTCGGACTGAGGTAGAGGTAAGAGTCGGTGGCTGGTTGTTTTGCTTTTCTGACCTTCAGGTTGAACCCCAATTTCTTTCTTTGGGTTTTTATTAATCGTGTTACAGCCTGGAGATCAGAAAGTTGAGCTAGCCACTAGTTAACCACAGAAGCTGGGCAATGGCGGCACATAACTTTAATCCCAGCACTGGGAACTGGAGACAGGAAGTGGTAAGGTGGGGTGTAGAAAGCAGAAAGTATCTCAGCTCCTTTTGGACCAAGGAGTAAGACAGATAGGAAGCAACTGGCAGTTGCTCCTAGTTCTCTGATCTCCCACTTTGATCTTCCACATTCTTTTTTGTTGTTGTTGTTTTGTTTTGTTTTTCAAGACAGGGTTTCACTATAGCTATTGAGCCTGTCCCGGAACTAGCTCTGTAGACCAGGCTGGCCACCAACCCAGAAATCCGCCTGCCTCTGCCTCCCGAGTGTTGGACTTAAAGGTGTGTGCCACCACCGCCCAGCTCTTCCCTCAATATTTGACTCCTGGTTTTTATTGATTAAGATTAATTATATTAAAGCTTCAAGTGCTGTTAAAAGTATTTACATAGCCCCAACTGCCAGCCTCTTACTGTTTCCCTAAGAAAACATTTTCATTCAGCTAACAAATAGAAACAGTTGTAAAAAAGTTTGCTTAAAGGAACGCTCAAAGGTTTCTGCCAAAAGAATTAAAAGAAATATTTTCAAACTGGATGCTACTACAGATAACACAAGCATATTTTAACTATTAAAGCATGTTCAAATAAACAACCTCCTTTTAAAGCTAACTTAAAGTTACCTTTATGCATATATAAAGTCCAAACAAAACAAAAAAATGACTGATAACATTTAGTCTTATTTTAAATGAACTAAAACTATGCCCATTTTAATACTTCCACTCATCAAAAACAAAACAAAAGGACAGCCACCGCAGGTAATCCTCCTGTGAAGGGCACCTGCATGGACAGCACCGCAGGTGATCCTCCTGTGAAGGGCACCTACATGGACAGCACCGCAGGTGAGCCTCCTGTGAAGGGCACCTACATGGACTACAAGATCTAGAGCTGCAGGCTTGGGGCTCAGTTTTCTATGCACTGTTACTGGAGTGTGATCTGGAGCCAACCTCTTGAACCTGAACTTCAGTTACTTTGTCAAAGTATAGGACAAATACTTTTAAGGCTGTGGAGTGCAAACCAAATACCAGAATGCTATGCTTCATGAACCCCAAAGCAGGGTACAAGATGCCCCTGGGTATCTGCTCCCAAGGAAAGGATCACCACATCCTCTCTGATCTTTACACCAGCTAGAGAAAGAGTGGTGGTGGTGATCTGCTTCACAGCTCTGACAGAAAGCCTTCATCTACTCATGCACTCCTTCTGCAGAGTGAAAGGCAGCAGGGGCCTTGAAGTGGAGGTTCTGTGGCGCATGCACCGCACGCACCATTCAAAGAGCCTTACAGATTCAGGTCAGTGCATCACTCAGCCTGCAGCAGGGAGCTTTCTGCAGCGACTGGAATCAACACAGAGACTCAAAGCCGGACAACAGGCAAGAGAGTGAGATTCTGGGGCGCTCATCCCTAGATGAGACAGATGTCTTCATCAGCACCCACCCCTACAGGTTCAGGGATCTGTGAAAAAGGAGGCAGGAAGACTCCAAACAAAGAGTATTTTCAGACACAGCAGGACTGATGTACACATGGATGCACAGAGACTGTGACAGGCACGCGAGAGGTACACAGGTTCAAACTAGACAAAAAAAAAAAAAAAAAAAAAATCCCAGCACAGAGAGGGGAAGTGGATACCAAGTCTCACCTCTACCCAAAAAGCTATGTGTGGTTGATGGCGGCTGGGAAAGGGAAATCAGTTTTCTCCAACAGAGCATCACTGAGCATATCACCCACACTCTAGGGCTAACAAGATGACCCCATGTTTGTTATCTTTGCACTTTTTCTTTCGGTGTTTTTATCTCACTAGGTTTTCTTGTTTTCTGACTTACGGGTTTCTCAAAGAGAGGGAGAGAAAGCATGAAGTTGGGTGGGTAGGGAGATGAGGAAGATCTGAGAAAGTAGGGAGAGAAAAGAATATGATCAAAAATATGCAGTATGCAAAGTTTTTAAAATAAAAACAAAAGGAGAGCTCTCCCCAAGGAGAACTACAACCAGGTCCTCTCCTGCATTCTAAGCCTCTCTACACACAGGCAACATTCCTCCTTTCTCTGTGATCTGTATTTCTGGGAATTTTTCATCTTTATACTTTCAGGCTTTACTTTTCACCACCCCATCCACTCTCCCACAGTGAGCAGTCTGGTTCTGCCCAGGTGAAACTTTACGTGCAGAGGTCTCTGGCCATTTCTAGATGGCCGAATCCAGGAGCCTTACAGTGACTGACTGGCACTCGGCAGTGTGACCTATAAGGTCAACTCTGCACTGCCCTCAAGAATCCACTGGCACAGCCACCTCTGCCTTCCGCCTCTGTCCATGGACATTCTTCTCTCCCGTTCCTGTGCTCAGCTGATAACACTGCACAGGCCTCTTGCCTG
This sequence comes from Arvicola amphibius, assembly GCF_903992535.2. Classification (NCBI taxonomy): domain Eukaryota; kingdom Metazoa; phylum Chordata; class Mammalia; order Rodentia; family Cricetidae; genus Arvicola; species Arvicola amphibius. The sequence goes on along the minus strand of NC_052054.1, from coordinate 126,476,630 downwards.
GTATCTCTTCCATCCTCCCTCATGACATGCTCCGTGTCTGTGGCTTTAGCTACAATCCACGTGGAAGGTGGGGAACAGAATATTCTCATGAGCTCCAGTTACACTATTTGTAACTACTTTTTATATATGCCCTGATTCCTACAATTCACAACCAACTCCTTGTTTTACTTCGAGGCTGCCTCCTCCAAACATCTGCTACAAAGAAAAGGACACATCCCCTAATAAAGATGAATATCCACTCTGGCATTTCTAGCTGACTCACCAGCGACCAACACAAATTAGCAAGCCCCATGAAGCCTACCTCTGTGGTATCCACCAAACCTACCCACTGCTCTTTTTCTCTACTACCAAACCTCCAGGCAGTGTTCTAACCCATTCACCACACTGCCACCCAAGTGGGCTTTCAGAAATCAAACCCCGGGATTGGTATGTAAAATAATATTAATAAAAAAATCAAAACCCTGTTTCCTTCTGCATAGACATTACCCAGGAGAGCCCACACCACGTTCCTCCCAGCCCTCAGTTCTTAAATTTCTCTCTATGCTCCTACCACGATCCCATCCTGTCTCATAAAGAATTTATAGAAATTAGAATCCCTCTGTTTCTTTGCCTGGAAGTCCTTTTTCCTCCACCACCTTTATAACCTCTTTACCAGCACTGTTCTTCCCAAGGTTTCCCACCCCAGTGGCTTTGGACCTGCCCTTATCTTCCCCTACAGCATCCTGATGGCCTTCATTATTAGGTCAGATGCACCCTAACAGGGCCTGCTCTCCTGTCCGCCCTAACAAACTGTGAGATTCACAAAGTCAAGGACTGTTGGTGTCTTGTTCAAGGTTTTTATCACAATACAGACAGCACAGTGATGTGTGTATTGACCCATTTCCCAATTAACTAATTACCTACAAGTAAACTGGATAATACAAAACAAGGCAGCTTTAGTTTGAATTCAATTATAAACTAGTTACTCTACTCAAGATAACCAGATAAAATAAATCTCTTCCCTCTCGTGAATGCTGCATAGAACTGGTTGTCCTTAGAGGAGCAGTATGTCCATGTCTGTCACTTTATCTGTAGTTTTGTTTAGTTGTTGAATTGTTGCTCTGTGTTTCATTTTTTTAAAAGGCAGTTCTTTGACAAAAACTGACAAGCTGGCTCTGTTATGGGAGTGCTGAACCGGACCTCAGCTCCTTTAAAATGAGTATCACCACTCCCCCCCCCCCCCCCCCCCCCCGCAGCTTAAGATAATTGAATAACAATGTGTGGTTGCAGAACGGTACTTGGTCTAACCGGCAGCTTTCTCCAGTGCCAGTGAGAACTGGAACCAACAGGTAACAAGACGCCCCTCCTTAAAATTATAGCTACAAAGGTTTAAAATAATGTTGTCTGTCTGATTTAATATTTGAAAGTATAAATGTGGCCACTGCATGCTTATGTCTGACTGGGCTTGAATGAATGAGTTTACTGTGTTCTGTACGTTTCAGTTACAATTCAGCCGTTACTGTTGCAGCCAGCCCCCATCTCCACCACCCCCCTCCCCAGCTTAAAATTTCTGTCTGGGCATTCTGGCCATTGGAACTAATGTAATAGGGATCCAAATGTCACCTGGGTATAGATAATATTAAAGTTGTTTTGAACTGTTCTGTTAATTAACGAGCTGGCTCTGGAATTGGGGTATGGCCCACCATTTTTCAGATCCAGACTTGCTTTTAAAGTCTCTATGTCTGGGGTCAAAAACTGGTGGATAGGAGGAGCAAGAGCAGAGCAGCTAAGAAAATACTGGTTTGTAAATTTATCGGACATGGCTAGAATTCTGTAATATTTGTAACAAAAAGATTAACTCAAAACTTTAACACAGGGTTGATCATCAAAAGACTACATAGGTAGCCTCAAAACAAAGATCTAATCCATCAAAGTCTACAGTGCTGGGCAAATATTCAAATGTGCTAACCTTGCTTTTTAACCCCTTTAGCTCTGCTCATGACTGGTTTTGAACTGAAATATGTCAACCTCAAAACATGGTGTTAATGTTCAAAGGCTCACCCCAAGAAAGACTCAATACTACACTGGAATCCCAAACTCCCAGGGTTGTCACTGGCCTGGGATGTGTCTCCATTGTGATGCAATAAGACAGTGACTTTAACTGTCTGGAAAACAACTTGGAACCTCAAGACTCTGGGGTTCAGGACCTTTAGACACGAGTAGCCTAGAGTCACTTGCTTGTCAAATGTTTGTATAGCAATGCACCACAAAAAGCTAAAAACCACTGGCTTAAAGAATGTCTCTCTTATGACTGAGTCAAGTTTACAAGAACTGGTTTAAAGATGTATGTCTGACCTCTTTGTTTTTGTTAGCAGTGTGAAGCCATGCTTATTCTGGCAAACTGAGTCATACAAGAAACCGTTACGTTTCTATAATGGTGCACTAAAGATCAGAGATATTTCCAGTCTGCTAGTAGACTATATTCATAAATAAAAAGTCTTATCTTGATACTAAAAAGACCTTCAATTCAGAAATTGTTATTTTTATTATAAACTATTAAAGATGATTAAGTCTTGAAACGTTAAGAACTATATTTAAAGTCATTCTAAGGACTAATGTAATCAAGAACAGGAAAAATTTATCTAGACTCTTATGTTTTCAAGGTATAGTCTAAAACAAATAACTAAAAAACAAATAGAAATTGTTTGACTTAAGTCGTCAAACTGTCAGAGATTTGTTGAATATGGCGTTGAAGATATTTAAACTTATGACAGACAGACACTCAGATCCTAGCAGTGACTCCCAAGGTCTCCAAGACAATGGACACAGCAATGGACAATTATGGTAATGGTATGTGGGGTTCCCCTTTGTATGTTATGAATATGTTTTATTATTACTGGTTAATAAAGAAGCTTACTTGGCCCATAGCAGGGCAGAATATAGGTAAGTAGGAAAAAACTGAATGCAGGGAGAAAGAAGGCAGAGTCAGACAGATGCCATGTAGCTGCCAAAGGAAAAAGATGTCAGAACATTACTGGTAAACCATAGCCTCATGCCAATGTACAGATTAGTAGAAATGGGTTAATTTAAGATGTTAAGAGTCAGCTAGAAATATGCCTGGTCCATTGGCTAAATAGTGTTGTAATTAATATTTCTCTGTGATTATTCGAGTCTGAGTGGCCGGGAAACTAAAGTACAGACTCCATTTACATGCTACCACTGGGCGAGATCGCCCCAGTGTCTCACCTTCTGCCAAGAGTCAGCCCAAACTGTGGATAAGCAGGACACTGGAGAGTTGATGCCCCCACTTTGCCTAGGCACAATGAAGTCAATCTCCCCATATTCCTGCTCCACAGCAAAGCCTCTCATCCTCTGGGCCTGGCAGCCAAGACTGCCGTCCTGATACCTCTAACCTCATTGCCATAAAGATCACAGGAGCCTGGGATGTCTGTCTAGATAAATACAATAAATTAGCCTCTGTCATTTTGGTTTATCCTTCTCAGATCTCTGACACTGGCGGCTAAGCTAACGGTAGCTTTGTCAGCTAGACATCTAGGTCTCTTGTTAAAAAAAAAAAAAAGGCAAACAGATTTGCCTTGCTCACAAGCTTCATATTAAAGAATAAACAGTTTTCAGATGTAACTTTGTATTAAAGGAACATACCATGCAAATGGCTGTTCTCAATAGTAACTATTCTTATCTCTGGTAAAAATATGTTTAAAAAGATAGTAATTAAATTGGCTTATATGTAAAATGTCAAATGTTAATAAACATAATGCAAAAAATTACAGAAAACTATGAAACTGGCTTGGTATAACTATGTTGAAAGGCAAGTACCATAGGTTTTTCTGGCTACATTTTTCTGTACATTTCCTTAACTGTCAAAGAACTAGGAAAGCTTGATAGGACAGTTGGTCTTGGACATTAATCTTATAGGGCACTGTATGATGCAAATCTGACTGAGAGTATACTGCTACACTGGGATCTCACAGGCTTAGAGTTCAAGCAAAACTGATACAGCACCGAGTACTCACTATTCAGTCACGAGCTCAAGATTTTAAATTTCCTTTTGTTGTCTTCTAAGTACAGACTTAAAGATGTTTTTCATCAGGCTAACCCAAAGCCATAGCTTTTGCTATGTCTCCAAGATACAAATCTTTTCTAGCTGTTTCACAGACACTTGTTGCCTGATTTATCTACAAAATGGGTTCCAGTACAATAAAAATGTCTCCTTCATCCAACTGTGTCAGAGAGCCCGAGCTCGAGCTCACAATAAAGGCTTTTTGCTTTTGTATACAAACTTGGACTCCTGGTGGTCTCTGGGGGCTCATGACATGGTATAACAGTATTCCTCATAATGTAGACAAATTTGAAGCACTTATTGATCTTTGTGTGGTTATTAAAAATACAAGTACATGTCAGTGTTTTGAAAAAGAATAAAGGCAAAATAAACAACTTTTATTCCCCCTCTATCAGGAGAGAAAGCACTCTACAGCAAAGAAAAAAAGAGAAAGAGAGGGAAAAGAAAAGAGATGTAAGTTGGTTGAAAACATGTAGATATTGTTCTCTGTCATCTTTCCCACTTAGCAATGACTGAACTGTTTCCCATTATTAAAATTCTTCATAAGTATCTTTTTTGTTTTGCTTTTTGAGACAAGGTTTCTCTGTGAAATAGCGCTGACTGTTCTGGAACTCTTTGTAAACAAAGCTGGTCTTGAACTCACAGAGATCCAGCTTCCTCTGCCTCCTGAGTGCTGATATTAAATGCGTGTGTAGGAAGGAGGATGCTTGTTCATTTCCCGGCTGCCCAGATTCCCAAAATAACCACACAGAAACTATATTAATTAAATCACTGCTTGGCCAATTACTTAAGCTTATCGCTAGCTAGCTCTTACATCTAGAATTAACCCATCTTCATTATTTTATATTTTACCATGAGGCTTGTGGCCTATCAGCAAGGTTTCAACATGTTTGTCTCTGACTCTGCCTCCTTTCTCCCAGCATTCAGTTTAGTTTTCCCCACCTAGTTCTGTTCTACCCTATCAGGCCAAGCCAGTTTCTCTATTAACCAATGGTATTTACAGCATACAGAGGGGAATCCCACATCATGCGAGCACTACCACTGTCTGGTATAAATATCTTTTTAATATTTGTATTTTGTCAGATCTTTTGATGGAATCATAGTTTGACCCCTGTTACTAGGCACTTAGACTACTGCCAATTTCCTACATAAAAGGCATATTCAGCATTATGTTGAACTTAACTACTCTCATAAATTCCTCTGGACTTCTAAAAGAAGAACTGCTAAATCAAAGGGAAGGAGCATTGCTGAGGCTTTCTATAGATTTGATCAACGTGCTTTTCAGAGAGGCTGTGCTAATTGCTTGCCTCTCATGACATCTGAGAATATTTGCTTCATGACATACTATTTGGCGTGAGAATTAAAACTCTTTGAAATCTATAATAATTTGAGAGCTGGAAAAGTATTACCTTGTTATTGCTTCCATTTTTATTTCTTTGATTAAGAGATAGAGCTCAATTTAATATATTATCTATTTAATTCTATTCCTATGATAGAGTGTTAACTTTCTATTGCCATAATGAAGTTTCCACAGTAATCAGCGTGCAAAGGGTTAATTTTGACCCAGAGCTGTGAAGCACTCAGTCTATGATCAGTTGGTCTCATTATATTTGGGACAGTGGCAGGGCAGCACATAAAGTCAGAGAACATGGCAGGACACTGAGCAACCAACAGGGAGGATCCAGAGCCCACAGCTCCCTTTGCTGTCATTCCCTCAATATCCTGAAGACTTCCTACATCTCAGAAGCCCCACCCCTTTCAAATGCTTCTAGGACGACTAAGGTTTTAGTACACAGGCCTTTGGGGATATCCCAGACCCACACTGTAACAGTCTGTTTAATTTTTTTGACCATTTTTCTGCTAGATTATGTATTTCTATCATGACACAACAAATTTTCACACTCTGGATTGCTTTAAACAAAATTTCTTATCTCATAGTCGCTAAGGTGTTGGCTTGGCTGGGTGCCTATCTAGAAATTCTGTTTCAAATTTACCTGGATTGTTGACAAAAATCCAAGGATTTTTTGTTTCCTGCTGGTTGTCAGTCTGAAGGCCACTCTTGGTAGTTTTAGGTTTTCCAAATTCTTCAAGGCTGCCTAAATTCTTGCTCAACACTATCATCCATCTTTAAACCTTTAAAGTTGCGTCTTCTGATTTCCCAGCAACAGAAAGCTCTGCATTTGTGATTAGATTAGACCCACCTTGATGACCTCACCATTCCAATTTCATGTGTGCCATGTAATATAAAATAGTCAGGTAGTAATGCCTTATGTGCACAGGCTCTGGGGATTAGCAAACTGTTGGAAGGTCAGTTTGGAACTACGACTGTCCTAGAGTGTTAGGTGTCGATATTTATGACCTTTTGTGTGATTTATGATAAATCTTCACTGTACGAAGCTAACAAAGTGTGACAAGCCACATTTCGCAGCAGCAGAGGTTGCTGTGTGGTGCTAAAGCGTTCTGTGTACAACGCTGTGAACACTGGTGGTGCTGAGACGAATTGCAGTCAAATACCCAAAAATAGAATGTGCCATCGTAACTCTTCCTAAGTGTAGTCATCATTATCATACAACCCAATCTCCACAGGTCTTTTCATCTTGTAGAACTGAAACTCTCTACTCATTCAACAAAAACTTTCTCTTCCATCCCTTCCCCAACACGAGATAATTACAAATCTGCTGTTTAATACTGGAATATTTGAGCAGTCATCAAACACCTACTCCAGCTGTTGTTCCAGGCACTTTAAAAGCTATCAACTTGTCAGGCACGGTGGCACGTGCATTGAGACCTGAGACTCTGGGACAGCTGTAATTCCAAACTGTCCTTCTTCCCATAAATTCTGCTTATCCCCAGAACCGATGCATATTAAGACATTACTACCTGACTATGTTATATTACAATGATACACATGGTGGCACATCCCAGCAGAGGCAGATGGATCTCTGTGAGTTCGAGGCCAGAGTGGTCTACATAGTCCAGACTAGACAGGGTTACATAGAGAGAGACTCTGTCTCAAAAAAGCATACATATTTAATCTTCATTAAATCTTTGATGAGGTGGCTATTATTCCTAGTCTACAGATTAGGAAACAGCAGAATTGAGTAAACTTCCCAGGATGTCACAATGACAAAATGATCAAACAAGAATTTAAGGTGAGGTAATGTGGCTTTAAAGATCCTGCTAAAACCATGGCATTGTGAAAGTATTTACTATAGAGACAAACACATCAGACATGGATGTTATTTCTTGGTGCATGACATTTACACACTTCTTGTCAATTTAACCTAATATTTGGCTCTTAGTTAAAAGTTAGATTATGTTACCAAGGTAACACATGTCTATTGACCTTTTAAAGAACTAATTTTTGCCAAGGTATTTGCTTGCAGAAAATGAAACAAAAACTACTTGGCATTTTATTTTAAGCAAATCACTTATAAGTTGTGCTATTCTATAATGCTGTATAAATACAAATCACAATTTATTATTAAAAATATTTTAAAGGAAAAAATCAAGATTTTTCTCTATAGTTCCATGGATAGAAGAAAAATAATTAAATACATTTACAACAACATAATCAATCTGTTTAACCTGTTAAATTAAAAGGCAAACTATACGTATAGGTCAGTCTCTATTTGTCATTCAAAGTCAGCAGAATTGTTTCAGCTTAAGGGGTGGGCCTCAGAACTCCTTATCTCGTTATTTGTTTTTGTTTTGTTTCGGCTTAGTTAGCTTTTCATACAGACCAATTTGTCATCAGTCCTGTGGCGTCATTTACTATACATTCAAAACGGGCAGAGTCAACAGGGAGAACAACCGTCACATTTCTCTGGGGCTAAAAGCTCGGCTGGGGCTTGGTTTCTATGATCACTGAGGAGGGGTTCCCAGAAGACAACGCAGAGAACAGGATCGCCTTATTCAGTTACTTCCTATTTTACGTTTATTTGATTCACAAAAATAAACAGAGGGTCCTGTCATCACCCACAAGCGAAGTGCTACCTCCACTGGAAATACAGCAGAAAGCCGTGCGTGGGAAGCATCCCCGCGACCCCAGGATGCTCCCGGGATGTGTCATCCCGCCCCCCTCCGCGCCCCGCCCGCCCGGCCGCCCTCCCGGCGCCGCAGCGAGGCGGCTGCTCACCGAGGCTTGGGTCTGGTCGCCCCCGCGGCCTGCAGCCGACTCCCGGCAGGGCCCCGACCCAGGCAGCCCGCCTTGCTCACCGCCAGCCGCTCCGCCCCAGCCGCCGACCATCCCGGCCCGGCTCTGTTTACAAGCCGCTTCTCGCGGTCCCACTCTCAAATGCTTCCCCGCGGCAGACCGGCAGCCAGACCCGGACACACAGGGTTCCAGGCCGCGAGGACCGGCCCCTCCTGCGGGAGGAGCGGGCGGCCGGGCGGGGCCTGATCTCCTTATCGCTTTGTTTCCTACACCGCCTTTATCACCTACCAGGACAGGGTCCGCTATCAGCCGTTACCACAGTTAAGAGAATCTCAGAAATAATGCTTTCCAAAAGTAGAAACGAGCTGCTTTTCGTGTCTAGTTAGGTACACGGGTTGAAAAGGTCTCTAACCTGGCTGTGGATTTCCAGTTATAGCACATGGGGTTAGGGTGGGAGTCCCCTCTCCTGAAGTCTCCCAGTGACTAGCCACTTTTACAAGGATCTGCTGTCTTTCTTTTAGTTTCCAGCCTAATTCTCCATCACAGCATTCTTCTTAGTCGTTTTCTCAGTTAACAAGAATAAGAAGAGGGGCTGGGTAAAGTGGTGCATGCCTTTAATCCCAGCATTGGCACTCGGGAGACAGAGGCAGGGGGACCTCTGTGAGTTCAGGCCAACCAGAGCTACGAAGTGAGATAGACCCTGTCACGAAGCAAGCCAGGCGGTGGTGGTGCACGCCTTTAATCTCAGCACTTGGGAGGCAAGGGCAAGCGGATCTTTGTGAATTCAAGGCCAACCTGGTCTACAAAGCAAGTTACAGGACAGTCAAGGGTACACAGAGAAACCCTGTCTGGAAAATAAAAAAAAGAACAAAACAAAACAAGCAAAAAAAATATTATAGCTCCCAAACATAATATTTCCTACATGGTAATTATTATATTTTAAATTTTTCAAATTTAGGACGAATGTCCAAAATATAGACTGTAGTCAAGACACTAAAAGGCACTGAAACAAAGAAGCGCAATATAAGCAAAAACAATTTTTCTCCTAGTTAAAGATTCCAGCACCCTGTGTGCTTGAATTTCATTATTGAAAGCAAATTCAGAGTATAAAACCTTATATTGAAAAAAAACAAATTCAAACACATTTTTATAAAATCCATGTTTGAAAAACGACTAAATCTTCCCATCACTAGCACAGGGAGCCAATGATGACCTCATTGGAAAAGCTGCTGGCTAGTCATCATCTGGGAATATTTTGTTCCTCTAAATTCAAAATAGTTAAATTCATGTCACCATTCAAAGGGCTGTCTGCTAGCATCATCCTCACTATTTTTAATAGACTGTATTTTTAGAGACATTTTAGATTCGCAGAAGAGTTGAGGAAGAGTTCTTATATACTTCTTGTCACTGTGTATGGACAACCTCCCTACCTATGAGCATCCTGAACCACAATAGGACGTTTTTTATCATCTATGACCGCCACAGTTACACCATCAGTCTGTAGTTTGCATTGGGGCCAAATCTTTACCTACATTGTACACCAACACCCACGAAGGCGTCTGCTGTATGTTGTTTAACTCTTGGGTTTTTGAGGGGCCCACCACCCAGCTCCCAAATAAATCACACATGGAGGCTTATTCTTAGCTATGAATGCATGCCTTAGCTTGGCTTGTTTCTTCACATCTTTTCTTAAATTATCCTGACTACATTTTGCGTCTGGGCTTTTACCTTTCCTTATTTCTATATACCTTTCTTTACTTCTTTCTCTGTGGCTTGCCATGTAGCTGGGAGGTTGGCCCCTGACATCCTCCTCTCCTTGTTCTTTTTCTTGCTTCTCTTTTACCTCCTTTCTCCTTTTATTTATATTCTGTTTGCCAGCCCTGCCTATCCTGGCTATTGGCCATTTAGCTCTTTATTAGGACCATCAAGTGTTTTAGACAGGCACAGTAACTCGGCGTCACAGAGTTAAATGCAGCCTAAACAAAAGCGACACACCAGAAAATAATATTCCCCAACTCTGTTGAGCAATCAGAAAAATTACAGAACAGAAAGACTCGTCAGTGTTCATCTCATCAACAGCTGTCCACGGCTACGTTCTTACTTCAAAACCTGGAGCAGCAGGAAGACTTCAGACTGCATCACTCCCTACCCTGCTGGCATTTACTTGGTAGGAATAAGCTCTTTGCTTTTTTTCTACTCAGCACTTGCTGTGGGGTTTTATCACTGTGAAGAGACACCACGACCATGGTGGCAACTCTTTCTTTCATTTGTTTTTTTTTTTTTTGTTTTGTTTGTTTTTTTTTTTTGAGACAAGGTTTCTCTGTGTAACAGTCTTGGCTGTCCTGGAACATTTTTTAGACCATGCTGGCCTGAAAATCACTGAGGTCCACCTGCCTCTACCTCCCAAATGCTGGGATTTATCTAGTAAATAATCTCAATAAATGTTTGTTAAAGGCTGGAGGTGTGGCTCAAGGTAGAGCCCTTGCTTAGCCCACACAAGGCCTTGGATTCTGTCCCTAGAACAGCTTTTTACCACAAAACAAAGGTTGTTGGGATGAAAAGTGGAACTGGGAGTGTTGCTCAGTGGTGGAGAGATTGCCTAACACGTAAGGCCCCGAGTTTGATTCCCGGAACCCACTCTCCAAAGCAAACTAAAATAAAACGAAGTACCAAATGATGTGTAAGGAAATATTTTATGCTTTCATTGGATTTTTTTAGTTTTAGTCCTTATTTAATAAAGTATTACTTAAACCAGCATAGAATAAAGTTATGCTGTTTAAAAAAAAACAAGCCAGGTGATGGTGGCACATGCCTCTACTGGGGAGGCAGAGGCAGTCCTGCTCTACAAAGTGAGTTCCAGGACTGATGTAGTTGTGTCTTCTATCTATCTGATGATTTCATTGGATAATTAATAAAGAAACTGCCTGGCCCATCTGATAGACCAGCCCTTAGGTGGGTGGAGTAGACAGAACAGGAAGAAGGAAGTGAGGTAGATGGCTCAGTCAGATGCCACACCTCTCTTAAGTTAGGCAGACCGCCGTGCCTCTCCTCAGAGAGATGCCAGATGCGATGAAGCCAGCCATCAGGTCAGACATGCTGAATCTTTCCTGGTAAGACACCATTCATGGTGTTACAAAGATTATTAGATATGGGTTAGTCAAGATGTGAGTAAGAGGCTGGAACTAATGAGCCAGGCAGTATTTAAAAGAATACAGTTTCCGTGTAATTATTTTGCGTGTAAAGCTAACCATGCGGGAGCCGGGCGGGACGAAAAGCAGGCCGCCTGCAGCCCCTCCACTACACAGGACTATCAGAGCTGTTGCACAGAGAGACCCTGCCTCAACAAACAAACAAACAAACAAACACATAGATAAAACAAAACTCTCATCAAAAAATAGTTTAGGACAAGCAAGATTGCTCAATGGATAAATGCTTTTGCCACACAAATCTGACAACCTGAGTTTTATCCTTGAAACCCACTTTAAGATGCTGGATGCAGTGGGCTTCTGTCTATAATTCCAATGCTCCTACCATGAGAGGGCAAGTAGAGCAGGAGAATCTCCCAGAAGCCCTCAGGGCAGCTAACCTAGAGAATACAGTGTGACAGAAAGAAGAGCTACCTCAGCCAGGTAGAAGGAGGGAATCGACTCCAAAAGTTGGCCTTTAACCTCTGTTGTAGAATATTATCTGAAGATGTGTTACACTTCTTTATGGTGTGGAATAGTCATTTAATGATGCAAAGATGTGTTGCATTTTTTATGTTACCTTTGTTTAACACTGTGAAGCTGTGTTACTTTGTCTAAAATACCTGATTGATCTAATAAAGAGCTGAACAGCCAATAGCAAGGCAGGAGAAAGGATGGGCAGGGCTGGCAGACAGGGAGAATAAATAGGAAGAGAAGAAGTGCAGAGAGGAGGAACAAAGAAAGAAGAATGCGAGAGAATGCCAAGATCCAGTCACCCAGACACACAGCAAGCCATGGAGTAAGAAGTAAAGAAAGGAATATAGAGAAAGACAAAAGCCTGGGGGCAAAAGGTATATGGAATAATTTAAGTTAAGAAAAGCTGGCTAGAGACGAGCCAAGCTAAGGCCAGACATTCATGAGAAAGAATAATCCTCTGTGTGATTTATTTGGGAGCTGGGTGTCAGGACCCCAAAGACTGAAGAGTAAAGAGTAAAAGAAAAACAACCAGCAACAAACCTCCATGTGCACATGTGGAGGCCCAAAAATGTGAGCTTATTTCCAAAGGTCAGAGAGTTGGAACTTACTTTTGGTTCCTTCAAGGTTGTTGTGTTTCTACCTCAAACAAAGGTCACATCTAGACAATCTCAAGGTTGTTGTCAATGAGTGTGGCTAATAGCCAGACCTTGTATTTCAGGAAAAGAGAAGTAGATGTGTTCCTACCTCCCTGAAGGAGATAACTTTGGATTCAAACCCAGGGAGTGGTTTACCTACAGAATGTTTTGGTCTAGGGTGTGACCATGACTTTTTTTTGTTCTAGCAACAGAATGTTTAAGTATGGATGTAGCTTGCAACCTTTAATTGATATGTTCATTTCCTTGTAGTGTGTTAACATATTACTCCTACCTTTTGGGGTGAGGGATATTTTAAGCAGTTGGAAATTAAATGCAGGTAAATTTCATTACTCACTGAAATTCCCTCCAAATAGTATCCTATATGTTTCTCCATTTTATTATTTTCTTTCACATCTTCATATTCTTTACTAATATTTTCTAAATTCCCATGGCTCTACCTGGCAAGAGGTATTTTTGTCAAGGCTGGTCCCTTACATGCACACCATAGCATGCGTGTGCATTAACATAGGTCATGCATGCATGCATGTGTACACATGTACACGCAAATAATAATAATGATTATAAGTAAAAATTTCTAAAACAATATTTTTAAACTAGATAAGAAAAAAATGAAGGTTGTTTATAACTTAAAGTTTGCAAACTAAATGTATTTATCCTATTCCTTAAGATATACCCAAGTAAAGATGAGTAGAAGATTCATTAAAGTCAGTATACCATGATTCAGTTGTTTCCTTAGGCAAATTAAAGCCATTTGATTTGTAGAGCTTGTGATGGCTAGCTTTATGCCAGCTTGACTCAAATTATGGTCTCTATAGAGGAGGGAACTTCAAATGAGAAAATGCCTCCATTAGACTGGTCTATGTGCAAGGCTGTCCTTAGTCACTGATTGGTGTGGTGAGAGACCAGCCCATTGTGGGTGAGCTACCCCTGGGCTGGTGGTACTATATTTCTGTAAGACAGCAGGTTTAGCAAGCCAGGAAAAGCACACTAGTAAATAGCTCTCCTCCATGGCCTCTGCATCAGCACCTGCCTCTAGGTTTGTGACATTTATGATTCCTGTCCCTTTTTTGATGATAAACAGCCAAATAAACCTTTTTCTCCACAACCTGCTTTTGGTCATGGTGTTTCATAATAGTAGCCCTGGAGTAGGTGAGCTTTCTGTCTATGTGTTACTTTCATAGGTTAATAAAGAAACTGCCTTGGCTTTTTGATAGGGCAGAATTCAGATAGGTGGAGTAGAGAGAACAGAATGCTGGGAGAAAGAAAGCAGCGTCAGGCAGATGCCATGATTTTCCTTCCCAAGATGGACGCTGGCTAGACTCATGCCGGTAAACCACAACCTTGTGGTGGCATACAGATTATTAGATATGGGTTAGTCAAGATGTGAGAGTTAGCCAATAAGAGGCTAGAACTAATGGGCCAGGCAGTGTTTAAATGAATACAGTTTCTGTGTAATTATTTCGGGTGTAAACTAGCCGGGGAGCCGGGATCCCGGCGGGAACACAGCCCGCTGCTCCTTTTGCAACATAGCCCTAACTAAGGCAAGTATTACAACCACAGAGCAAATTTCTAAAGTATAGGTGAGTGGGTTGTTGAGTGGTTGACACCACCAAGGCTGTAGCCATCACTAAAGTATTGAAACAGTTCTCTATAGGCTGGTGACCAACTTCTTACACTAAACTTCCTATGCATCCCAGATTTCTTTCTAAGGAACTTCCTCAGATCCAACACCTAGAGTGTCAATTCCTGACCCTATTTACTGAAGTGGTATCCCTAAGCCCCTGCTCTCACATTTTAGCCAGGACCTTTTCCAGTTAGTTTACAGGTAGGTCATACACATTTCAGTCTTTTGATTCTCATGTCTACAAATAGAGTAGCAAGGAATTACAGTGGACAAATGTAAATGGATGTTTCCTGTCCCGACCGCCTGTTCTCAAATACTCGGCAGCCACTTCCCAAATTACCACACAGAGGCTTATACTAATTATAAACACACAGCCAATAGCTCAGGCTTGTTACTAATTAGCTCTTACAACTTATATTAACCTATTCCTATTAATCTTTGCCTTTGCCACGTGGCTTGTGGCCTTACCCGTCCTCTAGCATGTCTTGCTCCCTGGGCAGCTGGCTAGCATCTCCTGATTCCATTTTCTTTCTTTTCATCATTCAGGCTTTCCCACCTGACTTCCTGCCTAGCTACCAGCCTGTCAGGTTTTTATCAACCAATGACAGTAATACATATTCATAGAATAGAAAAAGATTGTTGCACAGCAGGAAAATTTTCAGCAAAGCAAAATATCCAATGATTCTCCACCACCACTGCCTACAAAGCTCTTTTAGCGGGGGTGCTCAAAAGTCTTAACCAAACAACCTGAATGCACCTAACCAATGAATACATTCTGGAGAAAACCCTTGTCCTCTAGGACCATGGATTACTATGAGTCCCTATGAATGAAGAAGTCTGTGAAGAGCTTATTGGTTGGGAGAACTGTCCAGAAATTTCAAAGTTTACAAAAGAGAAAACGCCTCAATCCTGATGTGGAATAGAACCATTTTGCATGATATGTTATCAGCTTCCTTCTAGGAAAAGTTTGGAGTCCGGCAAAGTGTCTGCATGAGACGAACACTACAAAGAAACTCTGGTCCTCAAGAGGTTTTCTTGCAGGTTGAATTCCCAGAGAAGAAACTGGAAAAGTAAGCTTAGTAAAGGGGAGGGAGCTGAAATAAGCAGAGGAAAAGGTGCAGCCACAAGGCACAACCACAGCCCCAACGAACCCCCAAAGACCTCCAAGGCAGGGATCCTTTAGATGTTTGGTGGAGATTCTGAGTAAGGAAAGAACAGCAGTACACTGGCAAACTGACTCTCTAAATAAGAAAAAAAAACACTTTTGATTAGTGAAATATCACAAGCAATCTGACCTCTAGATAATCATCACAGAACATCAAGTTGATGTTTACCACCAGGCCTTGAGAGACAGTGGAGGATGGTGCCAACATGGCACTGCCCAAGATGATCAGGATTATTCTCCCACATCCACTCCTCACTGGAGGTGTGTTGTAGGGAGGGCCCACTTGTTCTTCCCGGCTGCCTGGCTAGCTTACACCCGAAATAATCACACAGAAACTGTATTCATTAAATCACTGCTTGGCCCATTAGCTCTAACTTCTTATTGGCTAACTCTTACATCTTAATTTAACCTATCTCCATTAATCTGTGTATCGCTATGTGTCTGTGGCTTACCAGCAAGATTCTAAGGGTGTCCGTCTCAGGTGGAGGATCCATGGCTTCTCCCTCCACCTCTTCTTTCCAGAATTTCATTTAGTTCCCCCCTGCCAGCTCTGTTCCCCTGTAGCTCGGCTATAGGCCCAAAGCAGTTCCTTCATTCACCAATGGAAGCAACACATAGACAGAAGGACCTCCTACACCAGAGGTGGACCTCAATGATAGGAGGTGCGTAGCCCTGGACAAGGCAACTTCCAGCAGTCGACAGAGTCCCTGAAGAGGCTGACTGCCGAGGGAAATGTGCGGAAGCAGCAAAGAGGCCTCTCTGCATCTATCCAGTACACTGCACTCTGCTGTGCTTGCTAGGGGGAAAGTTCCTTCCTGTACCTTCAGCAGAGCTCGAGTACAAACCCATGAGAAGATCTCCAGCAGCCCAAACAGAAACATCCAGGAAGCGGCAATAACAAAGGAAACTACAGATGTTCTGAAAATCATACAGACCCTCTAAAGGGGCAAGACCGTCACACATGGCAGAATATGTGTGATCTCAGCACCTGCGAAAAGGAACAAGTGCTAGCCTCAGCTACCTCAGTGAGACCCTGTCTCAAAACAAGATTTTGAGCCTGCCCTGAAGATTAAGTAGACTTGAGGAAGAAAAACATAAAAGATGGAATAGAAGCAGTATTGTACTATGATTAAACAGTGCCTCTGCAATGCCACCAGTTGGGAATAAGACCACTATCACACTTTAAAGCCAAATTTTGAAGTAAGCTTTAATTAAATACTGGCCAGGTAGATGGGCTCTGGCCAGGTCCACACCCAGGTTACTGGAAAATGACCCAGAACCACAGTTTGCAGTGGTGTAAGAAGGAAAACCCATAATTCATTGCATTTCTTGTCAGGACTATGGGGCAAACATCCGTCCTGACCTGTACCTCCAGTAGGGACGAGCATCTGTCCTGACCTGTAGAGTGTGAACCTCTCACCCACACCCACATGTGATCAAGCATGTCTGGTGCAGATAGTTCAAACAAACTTGTTTAGGAGAGGTTTGTTATCTCCCATAAACAATAAAGTCCAGCATTTCAGGAACTGTCTGTCCTTGGGCAAGGGGTTTGTAGATCGGAGGCATTTTTGTTTCACGAATTTCTTAGGCATAGTAATTAAAACAAAATGTAACTTTATTTTTTTTTCTTTCTCATGGTTTATTTTTTTTTTATATTTAAAAATTTCCATCTCCTTCCCTCCTCCTCCCCCTCCCTCCGCTCCTCCTCCCCCTTCCCACCCCTCCTTCTCCCCCTTCCCTCCCCTTCCCTCCACCCATACCTCCCCTCCCTCCCTCTCAAGGCCAAGGAGCCATCAGAGTTCCCCACTCCATGCCAAGTCCAAGGTCCTCCCAACTCCCCCCAGGTCCAGGAAGGCGATCGACCAAGCCGAGAAGGCTCCCACAGAGCCCGTCCATGCAGAAGAATCAGAGCCAGCGCCAATGTCCCTTGCTTCTCAGTAAGCCCCCTCTGTTGGCCACATTCAGAGAGACGGGTTTGGTCGCATGATCCATCAGTCCCATTCCAACTGGAGTTGGTGATCTCCCTTTAGTTCTGTCCCACCGTCTCCATGAGTGAACGCACCCCTCACGTTCCTGACTTTCTTCCTCATGTTCTCGCTCCTTCTGCTCCTGATCAGGACCTTGGGAGCTCAGTCCGGTGCTCCAATGTGGGGCTCAGTCACCTTCCCCATCTGTCGCCAGCTGGAGGTTCCCTCACGGTCCTGACTTTCTTTCTCATATTCTCCCTCCTTCTGCTCCTCATCAGGACCTTGGGAGCTCAGTCCGGTGCTCCAATGTGGGGCTCTGTCATTTTCTTCATCTATCGTCAGGTGGAGGTTCTATGGTGATATGCAAGAAATTCATCAGTATGGCTATAGGAACTGGCCTTTTCAGGCTCCCTCTCCTCAGCTGCCCAAGGAACTAACTGGGGGCGTCTCCCTGAAAACCTGGGAACCCCTCTAGGGTCAAGTCTCTTGACAACCCTCAGGTAGCTCCTTAAATTAAGATATATGCTTCCCTGCTCCCATATCCACCCTTCCTATATCCCAAGCATCCCATTCCTCCGAGCTCCCCCCATTCTCCCCTTCACATTTTTCTCTCCCCATCTTCCCTTGGCCCAGTCTCGCCCAACCCTCAAGTTCCCCACAACCTCTCCAGCAAAGGTTATTATTGGTGTTTTGGATTTTAGCCAATCTGACAGGTGTAAGATGATATCTCAAAGTTGTTTTGATTTGCATTTTCCTGATAGCTAGGGAGGTTGAGCATGACCTTAAGTGTCTTTTGGCCATTCGAACTCCTTCTGTTGAGAATTCTCTGTTCAGTTCAGCGCCCCAATTTTTAATTGGGTTAATTGGCATTTTACCGTCTAGTCTCTTGAGTTCCTTATATATTTTAGAGATCAGACCTTTGTCAGTTGCAGGGTTGGTGAAGATCTTTTCCCAGTCAGTAGGCTGCCTTTGTGTCTTAGTGACAATGTCCTTTGCTTTACAGAAGCTGCTCAACTTCAGGAGGTCCCATTTATTCAATGTTGAAAATGTAACTTTAGTTTTCATAATTCAAGCATTGGCCTCACAAAAATGGTTGCTCCTTGTCTCAGTTTCCAATACAGTCAACTGGCATGGTGATGATGAGGAAGACAGGAATAGTGAAGATATTATCTGCCTGGTCTGTCATAGAAATGAGTCAGTTCACATGAAGAACTAGTTACAGTTTCTGCAAATATGTGCCAGCCCTCAAGTGGGCTGTTATTGCAAGAAAGTAAAAGAGCAGCATACTAGGTTTTCTGTTTCTTGCAGGTATTCAGCTGCAACCTCCAGCTTACTTCTGCTTGATCCAGAAAGTCCCATCTCTGTCTCTCCAAACCCCGCCCTCTCAGAGAATCTCCAGAAAACAAAAAGGCTCCGAAAAGCCCAGCTCCACATCCTTGGCAGCTATGGCAGTTTCTCCTATGAAGTTGTCAAAGGTCCAATACCCTGCCTTGCTGCTAGACAAAGTCCAGCAATTCGACTTTGCAGATCGCAATTCTCCAGCACCCCTTTGTTTCCATTGTTAATGATTCTCACTATGTGTTACTGTTAGGATTCAGGTTAACTGACCCCTGTCACCTGGCAGGATGCACTCAGGCAGTGCCCTGGCCTATGGCAGGGTCCAGTGGTGGCTATGTCACTACATAGTCTGTACGTAGGTGGAAAAGTTTCCTTTAAGAGACAAGTTCCAGACTGCCGTGCCTCTCCTCAGAGAGATGCCAGATGCGATGAAGCTCCAGCCCAAGATGGACGTATGCTAGAATCTACCTGGTAAGATACCACTTTGTGGTGTTACACAGATTATTCGATATGGTTTAGTCAAGATGTGAGTAAGAGGCAAAAAATAATGGGCCAGGCAGTATTTAAAAGAATACAGTTTGTGTGTTGTTATTTCGCGTGTAAAGCTAGCCGTGCAGGAGCTGGGCGGCCAGGAGCTGGGCGGTGGGAAGCAGCCCAACAGCTCCTCACTACAGAATGGCACCCACGTGGATAACCGAATCCGCAGAAAGCTTGAGAAAGCTTGGGAAAGAATAGAGTAAAGCTCTATTTTTTGGGTCTGGCAAGCAAGCACTCTCATCTAAGAGAGGCTTCCTGACTCAGCTTCAACTGCAAAACATTGCAGCTCCTTTAAGAGGTTCGGCTACGAAACACTTGATGAAAATTAACTGCATGCTTTTTGGTTTTCAGCCGTAGCAGGAAAAAAGCTGTGTCGTTTTAAAATGCCAGCTTTCTGGGCCATCCTGCCAGGGCAAACTCTGACTCTTTCAAGCAGGCGGTCCTGACTATGGAGTTTTTGAGTGCTGTTTAACACTGTTGCAGCTTGCTTGCTGGCAGGGACCTTGAACCGCCAAAGAGTTGTGGTACCTCTGCCTTGAGGCTGGAAAGATAGGGAATGGGCTGGATCTAGCCGCCAAAGTCACGGCTTTAGTCCTACTGATATTGTTTGGTAAAGTAAAGACTCATGTAGTCAGAAAGAGAGATATACAGTAAAAGAAAAATTCAAAGTCGAAGAAAATGTCTAAGTGGTTTACACTGTGTTAAAAATATATGCAGGCTAAAGATTAAAGTTCTTAAAAGTAAAAAAAAAAAAAAAAGAAAAAGAAAAAAAGGAAGTAGTTTGTTGTGGTGGTACACACCTTTAATCCCAACACTTGGGAGGCAGAGGTAGATTGACCTCTGTGACTTCAAGGTGTGGCAGCACACACCTTTAATCCCAATGCCTGGGAGGCAGAGACAGGCAGATCTCTGTGAGTTCTAGGTGTGGTATCATACGCCTTTAATCCCAGCACTTGGGATGCAAAGGCTAGTGGATCTCTGAGAGTTCAAGGACAGCCTGGTCTGCAGAGTTATTCCAGGACAAAGATATACAGAGAACTTGTCAAAAAATAAAAAAATAAAAGTAAAAATAAACGAAATAGAGTTAAAATAAAGCCGTACAAAGATGGAAAATACACAAAGAATCTTGATGCTGTATACTATTATGCTCTCTTTGAATTGTTTGAATGCTGAGGAAGGAGCAACAGCTGCTAAAAGATATTTGTTTACAAATGCTGCTAAACTATTCCAGAATAGATATATTGAAAATACCTTGACTTTACAATTTGGATCTAAGGACATGATGCTTTGGAAAGGAGTTTCTTTCGTTTTTACAGAAAATGAGACCGTGTGGATTGCTTATATCCCAATATGGTATGATAGCCCACACCCTCCTGAAGGTTGCTGTGAACACCCTCAAAAAATTACTTTACGCAACTGATATGACTGAGATGAACATGGCACGCAGCTTACACCATAGAAGATCTGATTAACAGCGCCCCCATTCAGCAGGAAGCAGTTTGGAGAGATAACTACGTCCATATTCCCAAAATTGTTTATAAATGTTCTTTTACATTTAAAGGGGGATATGATATAGATAGGAATAATTTGCATTGATATGGACTTTGCTTTAGTGATTTAAATTTAAGGTCAATTTTGTTATATGTATATGTATTTCTGATCTTGATTAAGGTATTGTGATTGTGTAGTTCATTTTAAAAATGCAATGTATAATTAGGAAATATAGGTTGTTGATGGATAGTCATCAATAATAGTTAAGCTTGTAGTCATGTTAGATTTTCTATATATAGAGAGATATATTTCAGTAAGATAGACATTCTTCATATCTTTCAAAGACTACAGAATATTCCACTTAAATGTCTTAATAACTTAGGACTTTTCATGACAATGAGACACATCTGCTCCTGGCAGCACAAGCTACTTCAAGAGAAAGATGGGCATCGAAGAGGCTACTTATGGAGTTTGATAGCCATTGGGCAAGAAACTGCTCTTGCTTGGACTGTTGCATAAACTGGACACAGAGAACCCACAGAGAGGACTGCTGAACTTGCCTAAATGTGAGATGATTCTTTGGGGTTCCTGACTCATGAAAGGGTCTGTGAGACATTCTGCAGGACACAGCAGAAAGTGACTGAACTGCCTTCGAAATTTCCTGCTTCGTGGAAATGTCTGCTGGAAACTATGGGCCTGAAGGCCAAAAATGGATGCCCCAACGGTACAGAGGAACTTTGGGTGACTGTCCAGGCAGCAAGATGTCTCTGTGATTTCTAGAGTTTTGGAAGTAGCTTACTTCTTGTTCACCTAGGTAATATTATATCCTTCTGGAGTCTTTGATGGAGTTGAAGAATAGATAGATAGTTATAGTTTTCCTTAGTTATGATAAAAGATAAAGTAGATATAAATATTGTAACTGTAATTCTTGATAACTGTTTTGTTATATGTAATTTTACTATGTTAAAGTGAAAGCTTTTCTTTTTGTTTAAACAGAAAAGGGGGAAATGATGTAGGTGTGTCTTCTATCTGATGATTTCATTGGATAATTAATAAAGAAACTGCCTGGCCCATTTGATAGACCGCTCCTTAGGTGGGTGGAGTAGACAGAACAGGAAGAGGAAGTGAGGTAGAAGGATCAGTAAGATGTCACACCTCTCCTAAGTTAGTCAGACTGCCGTGCCTCTCCTCAGAGAGATGCCAGATGCGATGAAGCTCCAGCCCAAGATGGACGTATGCTAGAATCTACCTGGTAAGACACCACTTTGTGGTGTTACACAGATTATTCGATATGGTTTAGTCAAGATGTAAGAGGCAAAAAATAATGGGCCAGGCAGTATTTAAAAGAAAGAAAAAAAAAAAGAGACAAGTTCCACCCATTCCTACTCTCTTCCCTCTGTCCTTCAGAAGAGGCAAGCAAGTTTCTACCTCTCTTCACTCCTCTTTACCCTTCTCTCAATAAACTCCTCGCCTAAGCTCTCTCTGTATGGCATATTTGTCTGTCCCTCACCCTCCATGGGCTCTTATCCACCTCCAATGTCCTTGACCCGCAGAACCATTACATTGCTGACATGACTCTGCCAGGTTCTTCCCGTGGTCCCTTCCACCCGTGGACAGGCACCCTGAGGCGCGAGGGGGCCCTGACCCCACACTGGCAGCCACTTTCCAACTACTCATCCACTGGGATATTTCGCACAACACTGCCTACAATTGATGAGACCTCCTCCCGGGTGGCTTTCACAATCACCTCCAGCGTTTCCCATGAGTGCCACTTCTAGGCCTCGTGCCCTTGGCCTCCACTTTAACTGAGCAGTTTGTGCCTTCATTTCTCAGACCTACAAGTCTTTCGGACTCCATGTCCTTTGTGCCTCGTGCCCTCGGCCCTGCCTCCACTGAGTGGTGCCATTGTTTTTCGGACCTATGGGTCTTTCAGGCTATGGCCCTTCTTCAGCTTCATGCCTTCTCCTTAGACTTTGCATCCTTCGGGCCCCCGCCCTCATTCTTTTGGTTGACAAATAACCATAGAACAACCAGAGCCAGTACCATTTATCCTCACTTAAAAAAAAGCCTTTGAATCTTTCTGCCTCACTCATGGGAAACAAGCCAACAAAAGCATATGCTCATTCACTCCTCTGGGATGTCTTTAACTCTCTCACTTCTATACTAATATCCCCTAGATAACAACTCAAATTGACCACCCAACGGCTCCTTAAATCTCACGAGGTTTATGGGACCTTTCTAACTTCTGCCAGCAGACAGGTAAATGGAAGGAGTTATAACATGTGGGCAGGTGTCATCTTGGCTAAAGGCAGGTCAGATGTCTTAACCACCATCTTTACTAAGGGTGGCCACTGTGCTGTGTCACTCAACCCCAGATGGACAGGTGGTGACTGGCGCAGAAAGGAGTCGCAGACTCATGTGCTCTTCGCCTAAGTAAGCGGCACCCATGGCGGCCGGGCACTCACGGCGGCCCGCCCCCACAGAGGCCCACACCCACGGCGGCCGCCCCCACAGCCAGAGCAGCTAAGTCATGACCTGTCGCCAGCTGCCTTTACGCCATTAACTATGCTTTTGAAATTCGTCTCTCAGTGACTCTGTTGCATGTGACGTGTTTGCTTTGTCAGGGCCTGCTGAGGCGTCCATTCCACGCAGGGGCAGGCCCCTCCTGTGACAGCTCTCTTCCACCTGTAACAAATCCGCTTTGCCTTTCGTTCAGTACTGGCAGCTGGGTATGCAATGTGGGAATCAGAGAGGGAGAAACAAGCTTCGTCCCACCCAGCATTACGTGGTTTTCCCTTTCTTCTTATTTTACTAAATTCCTATTTAATATATGTGTCTGTGTGCATGTGACTTTTGATTTAACCCTATATGTGTGAATATAAGCTAGCTTTAACTCTGTATGTGTGTGTATGCAACTTAAATTCAACTGTGCATATATGTTCATATAATTATTGTTTAAAAATGTTTTAAACAGTCCTAATGAGCTCTCTTCGTTATATCTCCTTCTAGACAAAAATTTCAGATTAACAAATGCTAATCTAGAGATCTATACTACGTGGCCATTCCTGTAAGTTGTTCTTTGCTATTGTTAGTTTTTAGTGTTGACAGAGGTTTCTTTCCTGCCTGGTCCCACAACCGTTCAGTCCCAAAGAAATACGCAGAGACCTACATTAATTATAAACTGGTTGGGCTATTAGCTCAGGATTTTTTATTAACTAATTCTTACATCTTACCTTAACCCATAATTCTTGTTTGTGTTAGCCACGTGGCTTGGCACCTTTTATCAGTGAGGAATTCTCATCTTGCTTCCTCTGTGTCTGGGTGACAACTGCAGACTGAGCCTTTCCTCTTCCCAGAATTCTCCTGTTCTTCCTGCCTGACTACTGGCCAGTCAGTGTTTTATTAAAACTCTATAAGTGACAAATCTTTACAGGGCACAAGACCATTGTCCCACAGCATTTTAGTGTTAAACTTCTATTGCAAAAGAAAATTTTCCTTTACTTCTTTGTCCTTCACAAAGTTAAGTTAAAACCAGTCACAGTCAAGCCGGAGGACTCTGGGTAAAACATTCCTCCACAATGGCTCAGCTTGGACCCAGCTCTCCAGGAAGACCCTGCACTATTGTGACTCTCGTCATGCTCAAGTACAGCCATAGACAGCCCTCGAATTCTCAGAACGGTGAAGGATATGGCATTTAAAATGATTAGTTAAAAAGGCTTTCTGTAATACAGACACAGGTCTAGATAACTGCTGTCAATCAATAGCCAAAGCCTCCACCACCTTTCCCTGGTCCTGACAACCTCCTCCCTCAATTACCAGGACCTAAAGAAAAATATTTTCCTAAACCTAACCTCGTCCTCTGCTCTACCAACATCTTGCCAGGTTCCATACAGCCTGGACAGTGAAGTGAAACAACTGGATACCCTAGGCCATGGCCAGCATCCCAGCCTCCTCAGGTCCCCCAGAGATGGTTGATGCCCCAGATCAGCAGGAAGCTGTCTTGAGAACCTGGCGCCTCTTACCCTGTCCCACCTGCCTTTTCCTTTAATTTCCCCACCTTTTTATAATATGAAAAAGATGGAAATGTTAGGATTCAGGCATTATGCTGCCCCCTGTCACCTGTCAGGATGCACTCAGGCTGTGCCCTGGCCAGCCCAGGTTCCTATGGCTGCTATGTCACTATTGTCTATACACAGGTGCAAGAGGTCCCTTAAAGAGACAAGCTTTGCCCATTCCCACTCTCTTCCTGCTGTTCTTCTGAAGAGGCAAGCGGATTTCTACCTCTCTCTTCCTCTCTCTCTCTCTCTCTCTCTCTCTCTCTCTCTCTCTCTCTCTCTTTCTCTCTTCACTCCCCTTTACCCTTCTCCCAGTAAACACCCCACCTAAGCTCTGTCTGTATGGCATATTTGTCTGTCCCTCAACTGCTGTGGGCTCTCATCCATCACCAAGGTTCCTCTTGTGCAGAATCATTACAGTTACAACAGTTCCCTTATGCTTTTTCCTTTGGGAAATTTTGTATGGGCTTTGAAGGATAAAAATGTACAAAATGGCAGCCTCTCTAAGCAAAAATGATTCTTTGGAAGAAATCCCTGCCACCATGGAACTGCCTACTATGATAATTGTGCCTACTCACATACAAGCTGCTAGGAAATTTAGAGAAGTACCATATGTTTGATAAATAAAGTGTATTTGATAATCAAGATTTATAAATTCCTAGGGTCTACATAGGTCACAGAAATATTTGTCTAGTTTTGTCTTTGCTCACTTTTATTCTTTAACTACTTGGATAAACTAAACTATACAAGAAACTAACAGTATTCTATAATGGAGTGTATGATCCCCCAGAAAAGTCCTTTCCTAAGGTCAGGCATTTAGACCAAAGGGCCCATTCCCTCAGAGACTTGAAGAATGTTCCTGCTTGCTAAAAAGTGACATTCTTATCTCTGACAAGAAGAGTCTGTGGCCCTTTTATTGAGATGTGACTGTTGCCTATTAACTTGTCAAGGTCAATGCTACCTCCTTGAGCTCTGATCACAAGGCACACCCCAACTCACATGCCCTCTTTCTCCCATTTAATCCTATATGCAACTGTAGAGTATAAAAGATGTATTTTTCCCTTGAGACAGGGTTTCTATGTGTGAGAGTCCAGGCTGTTCTGGAACTCACTCTGTAGACCAGGCTGTCCTTGAACTCACAGAGATCCGCCAGCCTCTGCCTCCTGAGTGCTGGGATTAAAGCCGCGTCCCTCCACCTGGTCCAGAGTCATCCTGTTTTATCCTCAGACGCCACCAGTCCTGCTGTGTCCTCAGTGCCCTCACCACCACCAGAACTCCACACGTCCTCTTTGGGATCTCTGGAGCAGGTCTCTGACAGCAACCACTTCTCAGGCCTTAGAAGACTGTCCTAACCCATTTTCTGTTGCTGAAACAAAATGCCAGAAAACAGATCAATGATATGATTAGAGGTTACCTTTGCTCCGGGTTCTGGAGGTCTTGACATCGGGACTGAGCCTTCTCTCTTCTTTGTGAAATGGAGGGTTGAATGTGGGAAGACAGAACAATCTTCCTATTTTTAGGCCTTGCTTCCTTTGTTTCTTTTCATAAAACCATCAGTATGACCCCACCTAACCCTCATTTCCTCCCAGAGAGGCTCTCATTTCAGTATTATTAACATATACATTTGTGAATTAACTTTCTAACCTGTGAGCTACTGGGGGACACATTCAAACCATACTGAGGACACACTGACATCCTGGTCAGTTCCCCAGGAAGACAAGCCCTGGAAGAAAAGTCCCTTAGAGCTGACAAAACTCTGAGGCCCTAGATACTTAGTGAAGAAGGGCGGCTTGGGGTGTCAGGCTGCAGTCTGTTCACTGGGAACAATGTAACCAGAGTAAGCCAGAGCGGGTGCCCTTAGCATAGTCCCAGATCCATAGGTCTGGCTCTCAGATCCAAGGATATTTGGAATTTCTACTAATGATCAACACTTTTAATTTTTAAATTTCGTGTGTGTGTGTGTGTGTGTGTGTGTGTGTGTGAGAGAGAGAGAGAGAGAGAGAGAGAGAGAGAGAGAGAGAGAGAGAGAGAGAGAGACCCATGCACATGCATGCTGTATCATGCATGTTCTCTCCTACTATCTTTTCTTGGGTTCTGGAACCTGAACTCAGGTTGCCAGGCTGGCTCTGCAAACACCATTACCAGATGAGCATCTCCCTGGCACAGGATCAAACCCTTAAATAAAATACAGCATCTTTAGTGCCAGTAGGGCTGCGTTAAGGAAATTATGATTCAACGGAGGCTCTCTGGTCTGGAAAATGCACTGGAGTCAGATCACAACTTCTGAATTATGATCTGAACCAACGAGTGCAAAATCAGAAAAGATGCTTACAAGGCTTTTCCCCCCTTATAACACCAAGGCTGCCCATTGCTGTGGGACAATGGCCTTATACCCTGTAAATGTTTGTCAGTTGTACTGGTTTAATAAAATGCTGATTGGCCAGTTGCCAGCCAGGAATATATATATATATATATTTGAGGCAACCAGAACTGGAGAATTCTGGGAAGAGGAAAGGCTCAGTCTGCAGTCATCACAGAGGAAACCACAGAGGAAGCAAGATAAGAAAGCCTCACTGATAAAAGGTACCAAACCACATGGCTAACACAGACAAGAATTATGGACTAATTTAATATCTAAGAGTTAATAAGAAGCCTGAGCTAATAGGCCAACCAGTTTATAATTAATGTAGACCTTCGTGTTTTTCTTTAGGACTGAATGGCTGCGGGATCGGGTGGGACAGAAATCTCAGGCAACAGCCTATGACTATAAGATCTAGTAAGAAATCTCAATTTTTAATGTCAAAAATTATGATTCCAAAATTCCATTGGAATTCCAAAATGTTTAAAGGTGATTAGGTTCCTTTTGTCATTATGAAGTCTATTGTACAGTCCTATCTCTAAATGAAAAATCCACCCCTACCTTTTTTTTTCTGACTTACCCTCTACCAGGCCCCTATCCTAAAGCCCAAGTGATGTCTTGCCTTATTCAATTCTTTTCATAATACCTGGACTCACAGAAACCTGCAGGAAGGGAACTCTAGGTTTCAAGAGGTCTTTTCCCACACAATTTCAGGTATCAGTGGCCCATGGACAAATAGCTATGAACTCATGCTCTTGAAAAGCTAGCCTTTAAATTTAAATTAAGTCACACAGAAAGGTCCACAAGCACAGACGGCCTCATGGGATTAGGACAGTGGACAGCAGGTTGAAGTCAGAGCTTGGAGACCCAGAGTGGAGTTTTTAACCTTCCTGGTAGAACATTTTGTTGCCACAGTGTCTTTCTAGGATACAGAATCAGAAAGCATCCCTTGTTAGCTACATTGTATTATTGTTCTCTAGGGTCAACAGTATGAAGTGTCTGTTGAGGGAAAGGGCTTGGTCCAGGGGGAGGGGAGATTCCCTTAGACAAAGGCAGGCAAAATCAGGTTCCAATAAGCTACGTTTTCAACTGCATTTCTTAGTATCTATCGTTATACACATTTTTACTACAAAGGAGCTGATGGCTGAACTTGCTTTCACATTAGAGAATTCCATCTTTCCCAGATGAATTGTGGTTGTCCTCTACCCATATTCTCTGCCAAGGGTGAAACTAGGCTTTAAATACAGTCAAGTACTCTAGACATCAGAAGAGAAAAGAAGTGTGACAAGTGTCTGGAGACAGGGACAGAGGGGAGGGACTTGTGCCTGTAACATTTGCTTCCTACCACTGTCCAGTTCCTCTACGTGGCAGAAATCTACCAGAGTGGCTTTGTACTCACAGCTGTTTGGGGCTTCTTACTCTCGTGAGGCAGGGGCATGTTTAAATCACATCCTACAGAAAATGGATAGAGCTAGAAACCATCCTGCCAAGCAAGTAAGCCAAATCCAGAAAGACAAATACCTCATGTCTTCTCTTATAAATGGAATCTAGACTCAGCAACACACACATACATGCACATTAACACACACTTTCACACGCGCGCACACACACACCCAAGGACACAAAAAGAGGAGGAAGTACTTGTGGAGAGGTGGAGGAAGGTGGCTGGGGAGTGGGCAAACGTAAGCAAAGAACAGTGAATGAAAATATCATAATGAAACCCATTATTTTGTACACTAAGACACTTTAAAAAAAAACTAAGATTACATCTTACAGAGAAACGGGTAGTGAAGAAAAAGGTCGTCGCTGTTTTCAGGATGAACACATGTACCAAGAGACACTGGAGTGTGTATCATTCCCTTCTGCATGGTAAAAAAGAGGAAAAGAGAGAAAACAACATTTATACCTGATCCCTACCATAAACTAGCGCCTACACACACACACACACACACACACACACACACACACACACACACACACACACACACGCTTCCTCCCTCCCTCTTTGGCACGCAGACACACACAGAGCTCTGCTATTCTCTAGCTAATGGGATTGGCACCGCTTAAAGCAGACTGCTAGGTCATTGTCTACGACCACAGCAAGAGAAACATTATTTAAAGACCATTCAGACTCGAAAAGAAGCGGCTGAGCAGAGTAATTACGGGAGACCCTCCATTAACTAGGGCGTCTTTGCTCTTTGTCTGAGCTGGTTTAATAAGGCCCGCTAATGGGACGGTGGGGGAGGGAGCACGCTAATGGTCCTAAAACAGCCCCTTCTGGCCCCTTTGTCCCAAAGGCTGTCTTTAGAGATGCCGTGGCCAAAGCCAGAAGTTACCATTTTGCAAAAATGACATTCACAAAAACTTGGTGTGGACCCCGCTTGCTCAGGACTCCGAATTAGGAAACATTTTCCCCAGGACCACTCTCTTTGGCCCGTGGCCTTGGGGTTCTTGGGAAATAGTCCCTGGAAACAGCAGCACTCAGTGCTCATCAGGCAGAGCGGCCCTCCTTAAGAGTGCACGGCTTCGGCTCATTTTCCAGAACTCAGTTTAGGAAAAACTGCCTGTCCCATTATTCCTTTAAAAGTAGGAAGCTGAAAGTCAAGCAGGTGTTTATTTAGTAGGTAGTATCCATTCAAACTTCTGTGCTGTGCCTGCTAGCTGTAAACCAAACACCCTAAATGCTCAACTCTCCCGGAAGCTCGCCCTTTACTAGTTTGGTCAAAGTTGTTACTTCTTTTCCTTCCCCAGTTCAACCATGGTCCAGGCTTCCATCCGTTCCCTTCGGAAGAGCCCAGTAATGGTGAGCAAAGTACCATCAGCGCTCCTACCCAAACCCCAACCCCGTCCATTCTTCTATGACACCTCAGCAGCTCGTTCCAAACAGAAACCTCCTTAAGCATTTCGAGGCTTCCCACTACTCCTGTGATTTCTGAGCACCAGCTATGAAAACCAGACATAACCTCCTCTTTTCCTCCTTTTCAGAAGCGACTTAGACCGCACTCCCTTCAACTGTCTGCTCCACCCAGAGACCTTTTACAAAGCCATTAGCACACCAGCTCTGGCACAGGACCTTCACACAACTGTAGGCCTAGAATCTTTGCCCTGGCAGCTGCCACTCATCCAACTGCTCGCTCAGTCGTGACCTTCAAGAATGTGCTGCTTTACTACCCTGTCTGGGTTGAGCTACTATATGGCACTTACAGTAATTACATCTTCACCATTATCAGGATGTTTTTACATTAATGGATACCTTCCTATGAGACTACAAATATCACGATAATGTTGTTTCACAGATAATAACTACATTTGGTTTCGTTTGTCATATTTTTGTTTTGTGGTTTTGAGGTATGGTAGCCTGGATTTGCCACATTCTCAAGGCTGACCTTGGACTCCCAGTCTTCCTGACCTGACTCCGCCTCCCAAGGGTTGAGTTCGAAGCAATGTGCCACCACGATGCTGAGCTGCAATCAAGTCTGGCTTAGATACTATTATATCTTAAATGCCTAAGACAATATTTGTGACCCAAGTGTTAAATAAACTTATGAGATGACTAGAGTTACTCACACCTATAACCTCAGCACTTGAAAGCTGAGACAGGCTGATTGTGTTATGATAAAACGCTGCAGGTCCCCGAGTGGTGACAGTGGGCAGGGGGGACCATGGTGGGCCATGAAGGCAGTCCAGGAAGGGAGTCACATGGGGTGGGGTGTGAGAGACAAAGACAGACATGCAGAGGAAGTGGGTATTTATTTAGTGGGTTATGGAAGGGAAAGGGAAAGGGGGTAAGGGGAGAAGGAGGAAAAGCAGAGAGAGGGAGAGAGAGAGAGAGAGAGAGAGAGAGAGAGAGAGAGAGAGAGAGAGAGAGAGAGAGAGAGAGAGAGAGAGAGAGAGAAATGGGGTGTGTCGGGGGAGCCACTGGCAGCAGGCAGCAGCTACCTCTTCAGAAGAAAGGAAAGAACTCAGGAAGATTTGCTTGCCTCATGGGGGAAAGGGCAGGGCTTATCTTTTAAAGGGATAGGACAGACCATTACAGATTGCAAGTTCAATGATAGCCTGGGTTACATAGTATGTATATTTTAAGACCAACCTGGCAAGATCCTGGCATAGCAAGACCTGGTCTTAAAATAAATAAGTAAGCAAGTAAATAAAAATATTCATGGTATTATACACAGTGATGTGAAGGTCTCTGTTCTGGTTCTCCTGTCTGTTTTTAATTTATCAATAAAGTTTTCTCCCTGAGGAGCCCCGATGACCGTTGTGTATAGGAACACACATCCTTATTTTCTCACTCGATGCAGGGACTCGAACTGGCTTCCTATGAGACTGAGGAAACACCTTCTTCTCCCTGGGGCCTGGACTTTTCTCCACAGATTTCCTAATGCAGATTCATCCAGTCCCAATAAACACATGCATACTTCATGGGATGGGGAAATGACTCATTTGGTTAAATCCACTATGCAAGTACAAGGACCTGAGTTCAGATGCCCAGTACCAAGTATCTGCAACTCCAGTGCTGGAGGCTCAGGGCAGAGAAGGTGGATCCCCAATGTCACTGACCAGCCATTCTAGCTCGAACCAGTGAGCTCTAGTTCCTACTGGCTCAAAATATAAGGTGTTGCACCAGGTGGGGTCGCACACACTTTTAATCCCAGTCTGGAGGCAGAGGCAGGTTGATCTCTGAGTTTCATGTTAGCCAGGGTTACATAATCAGGGCCTGTCTCAAAAGGGGAAGGGCACCCTAGCATATATCTCTAATCCCATCTCTTGGAAGGCAGAGGAAGGAAGGTCTCTGTGAGGTTGAAGCCAGCCTAGTTTAAACAGCAGCTCCTAGGCCAGCCAGAGCAAATAGACCTTGTCTCTAAAAACTTATTTTAAAAGGTAGAGAAGATCAAGGAAGATACCTGACTTGGACTTCTGGACCGCAAGTAAACAGATGTCCGCAGGCACACACACACACACACACACACACACACACTTCAGCAATGCCTCCTGCCTTCTTCAGACCCTCTAGGAAAGACAGTGGAGGGCCTTGGCTGGGGTGGTGAAAGGGCTTCAGCACTCCGCACATGTCTACAGAGATGATGGGTGGAACTGTAGTCTGTGCTCCCCAAGGCTGGCTGGAGAGAGGCTGACAAGCTTCAGTAGCTGCAGAGGAGCAGCACGGCTGGGTGTGTGCTCTGCTGCATGAGGCCCCTAGAGTGACTCCCTCAAGCTACGCTGCTCACAGCCACTGAGCATCAGGGTCCCCACATCAGTGTGACCGGGCAGACTTACAGGGGCCATCTGAATGCTCAGATCCCACAACTCCATTTATAAAAGAAAGTCAGACATCAGCTGCAGACTTGAGGCTTCACACCTATGGGCGCCTAGATTTAGAATACTCTATTATTACCAAGTTGCATCAGCCAAACTCAGAATTCTGCCAATTTAGTGGAAACTGATTTTATCTAGAAACTAAAAGCAAAGAAGATTTCATCTTTTTTTAAAAAAGCATGTTCTCAGAAAACCTTAGGCCCAGTGAAGAGATTGCTCTCATGAAGCAAGGTTGTCTATCAGGTATTCACCTACATAAAGGTAGAAAGTGAACTACCTAGGCTCCAGATAGATTTATGTGCTTGAATGTGGCAACATATGATTGTAGTATACTTTATCACAGAAACAGAAAATTTTAATATACAAAACATTAAAATACAAAAGAATGGAGACATGTAATCATCTTGACTTACAGAAAAGTATTCTCCAAGGCAGTGATTCTAACACTGAACTAGGCCCACAGTCGAGTGTGTGTGTGTGTGTGTGTGTGTGTGTGTGTGTGTGAGTGAGTGTACCCATCCATGTGAGGCTCATACTTCAGCAAGGTTAACTGGCCGATGAGCTCCTGGGTTTGTCTGTCTCCACCCAAGCACTGGGGTAACAGGTGTATTTGCGGTCATGCCCTGCATTTTATGTGGATGCTGCAGATTTGAACTCAGGGCTTCATGCTTAGCAATAAGTATTTTTACTCACTGAACCGTCTCCCCAGCCCCTCTGCTTCTTCTACCCTCTCCTCTTCCACATTGCATTATGTTGATGATGATGATGATGACGATGATGATGACGACGACGACGATGATGATGGTGATGATGATGATGGTGATGTTGATGATGGTGATGATGATGATGTTGTTGTTGATGATGATGATGATGACGATGTTGATGATGATGATGACGACGACGATGATGGTGATGATGATGATGGTGATGATGATGGTGATGTTGATGATGATGATGATGGTGATGTTGATGGTGGTGATGATGATGATGATGATGATGGTGATGGTGATGATGATGATGATGGTGATGTTGATGATGGTGATGATGATGATGGTGATGTTGATGGTGGTGATGATGATGATGTTGTTGATGATGATGATGATGATGATGACAACGATGTTGATGATGATGATGATGATGACGATGATGACGGCAATGACCGTGATGATAGTGTTTCTCACTGAACCTGGAGCTTGTATTTGCAGCTAGGCTGACTCTTGCTGTCTCCCTTCTCCAGCAACGATCCTAGGTTTGCTTGTTGCCATACCTTTGAGTAGATCTGGAGATGTGAACTCAGGTCCTCAGGCTTACAAGGCGGGCATTTTACCCCCTGGACCATCTCCCCTAAGCATCTCTTCCCCTCCTCCTTTTCTTGGGTTGTCTCTCTATTTCCTTTCCCCACGAGTCTGTGTGTGTAGTGTGGGGTGTGTATAATGTGTGTATTTATTAATGAAGGTGTGTGCGTGTGTGTGCCCACACATTTAGAAGCCAGGGTAGATGTTGGATGTCTTCCCTTCATTGCTCCCCATCTGTATTTCTGAGAAAAGTCTCACATCAAACCTAAAGCTCATCTGATTGGGCTAGACTGGACGACCAACAAGCTCTAAGAATCCATCTGTCGCTGTGCCCTCCAGGGCCAGAGTTATAGGCATGTGCCATTGTGTCCACTGTTCTGGGCATCTGAAATCATGTTCTCACACTTGCAAGGCAAGTACTTCCTCACCAAGCCATCTTCCCAGCCCCCTGAGCATCTTTCCTAGTGGATCCTTCACACCGTGTAGCTTCTCTCTATTGTCTACAGCAGAGGTAGTTTCCTTTGTCCTTCTGTGCCTTCTCCTCTAGGTCACAGTGTTTTGTTTCATCCATAAATAAAATAAGTGATGTCTATATTGAGGTCCCTCAGAGCATGCTTTTCAGCCCATTCTCTGACGGGAGGAATGATGCCTGATTGTTATCACCCAATGAGATCCAGAGAAAAGGTCATGTGCAGAGCTCTCGGATCTCACCCCTGCAGCCGAGCCAGCTTTCCCCAACCTTTCTTACAGGGACAGACTTCATAGTCAGCTTCCCTTGAATACTTGAAGTCCAAGGAGCAAGCTATTTTTACTGGCATAGCATTCATGCTATGAATGAGAGAGGGGAGAGGGAGAAAGAGAGGGAAGAGTGCTGGGGAAAGGTTTAAGGATAATAAGCTTTACGTAAACCAGATACTGTCAAGGAGGATGGTTATGGGGTTGGAGCAGAGGCTCAGTGATTAAGAGCACTGACTGCTCTTCCCAAGGACCCAGGTTCAATTCCCAACACCACATGGTAGCTCACAACTCATACTCAAGCCATAGGGCTTTTGGCCTATGGTTAGGCCCATCATTGTGGGAGTAAGTCACAGACCACAGCTGCCCATTGTGTAAAACCAGGAAGCCAGCAGCACGAAAGAAAGGGCCTGACTCCAATATTTCCTTCATTGACCTCGCTCTCTTTTACTAAAGTTTCCACCATTTCCGGGTATTGCCAAAGGCCAGAGGCAAACACATGACCTTTGGAGGGGCATTTAGTAACCAAATAGCAGGAGGGTAGGGAAGGCTCTAGGGAAATGTTGGATTAAAATCAGACCTTGAGGTGAAATTGTGACAGAGAGGAAGAAAGAGGGGGGGGGGGCTGTTAATGCTGGTGTGGGGGCCAGAAACAAAGTTCAGGGAAGGGAAGACCTGCCTGAGTCTTGTTCCCTGGAGGGGTTGAAGAGCTGTTGAGCAAGAAATGAATGAGGAGACCAATGTCTCATGAGTGCCATCAACAACCTTTCAAGATAGACCCAACTGGACACTGGGTATGAGTGATCCAGGCAGAATTTAGGTCAGAAAATAGGTGACAGGTTTTAGACATCTAAGGGCAAATTATATCTGTAAACTAATTCATTCAAGACCAGTTGATGTTATTTAGTATTGGACAAGTTTGAACTTTGATTTTTCATACCTATGAATGTCAGAAAAATGCTTGTGTTTTAGTGGATTATGGGTTCAGTAATTTGTTTCAAACCAATAACATAGGCATCAGACTATAGACATTGCTATTATTTTCTTTTTCCTGGCTGTGGATCAGACATGACCAGCTGCCTTCTTCCTGCTATCTTGCCTTCCTCACCAAACTATGAATCCAAATAAACTATTATTTTATTTTTGTCATAGCAAGAGAAAAGTAACTAATACAGTATATATGTATTTGT
The DNA here is from genome assembly GCF_903992535.2 of Arvicola amphibius. Classification (NCBI taxonomy): domain Eukaryota; kingdom Metazoa; phylum Chordata; class Mammalia; order Rodentia; family Cricetidae; genus Arvicola; species Arvicola amphibius. The sequence continues at coordinate 126,441,024 of NC_052054.1, read as the reverse complement.
GTGTGTGTGTTTGTGCATGTTTCTGTGTTCACACGTGTATATGTATGTGCGTGTATATATACGTGTGTGTGTATATATTTTGTGTGTGAGTGTTTATATGTGTACATGTGTATACATGTGCATGTGTGCATGCATATGTATTTATGTATATGTCTATGTCCTAGAGCATGAGCAGGTATGTGGGGACTTGAGTCCCCACATGTGCTAAGCATATACTCTGAGTTACACCATGGAGCCATATTTCCCCATCTATAATATTTTTAAAGACTAAGTTGTCATTTTCAGATTTTGCTATTGCAAACAGCATACTGTTATATACATCTTGGTAACTTTTTGACACTATGTCCATGTTAGAATTTTTCCTAATGCGAGCTCTTTGCCGATGCAAAAATCCCAATCAAGCCAAATCACAACAAGCCCGATTAAAAATATTCAGGTTTAATGGGATTCCTGAGCTCTCGGGTGGCCCCGAGGAGGAACCGGGAGGCGGCTAATGCGGCCACCACGGGGTGGGGGAGGTGGGGGAGACCACGAGGAGACCTTCCGGGAAACAGTTTAAGTAGACTGGGGGAGTGGTCAAGATTTTGGCTGACTAGTCTTGACACTCCTCCGGGGAGGGGTCAAGGCTTGGCACAGGGATGTGGCCTCCAAAGATGACGGCCGGAGACCGGGGCTTACATTCCAGACTGTTTGTATACGAGGTAACAGGAAGCTGGGGTGATATTTTGACTAACATCTAGACTCTCTTAGGAAAAAGGAGCATTGACTCAAGTCTGGCTACTTCCTGTGGGCATAGGGTGATGTGGGGAAGGGGAGAGCTAGGTGTTGGTGGGTCCACACTCAGTGGGAGGTGTGGCTGGAAAGGCATCCTGTGTACTGTCATCCCGGAGATGGCAGGCATCTGTTCCTTGGGGGAGGTGAGAAGGCAGGTGTCTAGGAAGAAAATATTGTTATCACCAAAGATGAGTGTGCCAGGATGAGGAGCAGGTAGGCCCTTCATTGTGGCATCCTGGAAAACCGGAGGGTGGAAGGGGAATGTGGGGTAAGTAAGGGCAATGGGGAGAAGGGGGGGGGCAAGATAACCTGAGTTCAATGGAGAGCTTGGTTAGTGTTGTTTGATGAGTCCATTGGCCCCCTCCACCTTTCTTGAGGATTGTAGATGTTAGGGGGTGTGGAATTTCCAGGAAATGTTGAGAGCTTCTGACACGAGCTCCATGACCCTGGAAGTGAAGGCTGGCCCATTGTCCATCTGGATGGTTTGTGGAACACCAAACCGAGGAATGATGTGGTCCAGGAGGAGTACCTGAGCCACCACATCTGCTGTTTCCCTGGAGGCCAGAAATGCTTCTATCCACCCTGTAAAAGTGTCCACAAGTGTTAAAAGATAATGGAGTTTTTTATGAGTAGGCATATGGGCGAAATTAACCTGCCAATCTTCACCCAGTTGGTGTCTACAAAACTGGTGTAGAGACTGACGTATGTGGAGAACCCCTTGTGGTTTGGCCTGGGCACATGTCTGGCAGGAGGAGTGAACCTGTAAAATAGACTCTCATAGATGGGTGGGGTCAAAAAGGGGCTCCAAGAATTGGAACAATGCTTTGGGGAAGCAGCTAAGGATTTCTCCACTCAGTAAAGGTGCTTGGGCAAGCAGGTATCACTAAGAATGAATGAGAGAAAAATTGTCCTGCAAGAATGTGGGGCAGTGGCAAAGTTTTAAGTGGGAAGGAACAAGTCCCATCTATCTCCATAGCTGAAATTGGTGAAGGAAACATAAGGCCAGAGTGAGATGTTAGAACGGAATAGGTAGCTCCCGTGTCCAAAAAGCAATGGACTTACCTGCTACCTGCAGCTTTACCCTAGGCTCAGATAGGGTTACGTGATATACCAAGTCTGGGCATTGTCAATCCTCTGCAAGGCTTAGAAGTTCGAAGGCTCGCACAGTTTCGCTTGCCGATGTTGGTGAGGCCAGACCTCTGTGATGTGGCATAGAGGACGAGCCCGCATGGGGGCATTGTGATTTCCAGTGTCCAGGTTGCTGGCAGATAGGGCATAACCTTGAAGGATATTGTGCCACATGACCATTTAGGCCACACTTGAAACAGCTTGCCTGTGAGGTTGACTTAGGCTGGGTTCCACCAGGGTAGAGCCTTGTGGTTGGCTTCCATTGTCCCCGTTCCTGTGACCTTAGGGCAGCTGCTAAAGCCCGGGCCTGTAGGGTAGCTGCCTATTGTAGCCTTGTCTGTCGGGAAGACTCAGCTGATTCTTCCCAGGCATTAAAAACTTTAAAGGCCATTTTCACCAATTTTCGTGTAGGGGTTAGGAATTTTTCCTAACGCGAGCTCTCTGCCGACACAAAAATCCCAATCAAGCCAAATCACAACAAGCCAAATTAAGAAATATCCAGGTTTAATGGGATTCCTATGCTCTTGGGTAGCCCCGAGGGGGAACCAGGAGGCTGCAAATCGACCCTGAGAAGAGGAAAGAAACGACAAGGGATCTTCCCTGGAAGTTTAAATAGACTGGGGGAGTGGTCAAGATTTTGGCGGGCTCGTCTTGACACTCCTCCGCAGAGGGGTCAAAGCTTGGGAGGCACAGGGACAGTGCCTCCAAAGATGGAGGCCAGAGACTGGGACTTGGGACTTACAGTCCATACAGTAATTTTTAAGTCTAAATTGAAGACTCAAATGATTTAGTATAATTAAAATTTGAAAGATATTACTAAATTCCTTTTGAAGTATACAAACTAATGCTTTCTACCAAAAGTATGAGAATGCCTGCGTTCTACATGCCCAGAAATGTTTATTATTATCCAGCTTTGATGATAATTGTATTATAATTCACACATCAGACAGCGGATCCATATACTGTATAAAATATACAGTTCAGCTGTGATATCACGTCATTTTTACAACCATCCCCACAACAGCCTTCGTGACCCCATCCCCAGAAGTCTCTGTAGCCCTTTGCCATCTTCCTCAGACTCCTCCCATTTCTAGTCTCGGTTCTGGCCACCCTTGATATACACTGTGTTATTTTAAAAAAATGCTATAAAGTCCCTGGCAGCTGTAGGTAGGCAGCGGACTCTGGGAGCAGCCAGTCCCAAGGCAGAGACAACTGTGGGTCCCTGCAAGATCCCCGGGGGCCATGTGAGCAGGCAGCGAGCTCACAGAGCAGCGGGAGGGCGGGTCCCCCAAAATCCCCGGACGGTTCCCGGTCGAGCTGGTCCCGCCATGTGGTGAGTGGGGAAAGACAGCTTGCGGCAGTTTGGGAGAGCCATCCACGCGGGCCGGTGTGGACATGCGGTGCGTAAAAGGCACATAGACACAGTAGGCATAGAAGTGGACATTTATCACTTAGAGGAGAGAGAGAGGGAGAGGAGAAAGGAGAGAGGGACAGAGAGACAGAGAGACACGCATGCACACGCCAAGAAAGGACAGGAAGAGGGAGATTGAAGATGGTGGCAAGAGGTCAGGGGTCGCCAGGAGTGGGCATGGCTTGCCCCTTAAAGGGCCAAAAGAATAACATACACAAACTGCTCTTACAACATCACCACACCTCTAAGGTGTCCCAGAGGATTGCAGTTAATATTTCTGATCGATATATTGAAAGCTCAAGGCAGAATCTTGGCCACATTCTTAACTTTGATGTAATGATTCTTAAATACTATATTTTCTCCCCTTGTGAAGACCCGGGGATAAACCCTGCCAGTTTTCAGCAGCTTTCACCAGAGTAAGTAATGGCCTGGTGTGACAGAAATTCCAGCTATAGGCAGATCGGTAGAAAAAGAATAGATATGGGCGTAGATAGAAAATTGATAAATAGAGAATGTTTGTGAGCAGCCTCTTTCAATTGTTGGCTTTATTTGGAGATAACTGGCTGTGTATTTGGACTTTTACCCGACTTCGATTTTTATCCCACAATCAAACTGTTTCTGGATTACCCAAAGTGACAGGAAATAAAGAGAGAAACACAGCAGTGCTCACTCTTGACCCCTCATACCTCTTAATTTTGAAGTTGCCTTTTCAGAATCATAAAATAAAGAGCTATTTTCCTGCGATATCGTTCCTTCAAAATATTTGGATAATACACAAGGGTGACTAAATGGATAGTTCGTATCTGCCACGAAGATGCCGGTCCAAAGAAAGGCTGAGTGAACAGAGTCCAAACGTCCTTGGAGTACCTGGAAATTACACCTGGCAGCCAGCAACCTTTTGTGCCTCTTTGTTGTACTGCATTTCCCGCAGCGGGCTTTCAAGGGTACCTTTATTACACTGATTACTAAATTAGTGTTGGATTTAATGAGAGAGATCTGTCCTTTTATTTGTGCCTTTTCCCTTCTTTTTCTTACTTAAAAAAAAAGAAAAGGATCAGCATCACAAAAGCTTTGTACATTTCTAGTTTGCTTTTGATGATGTGACCATTTGCTCCCATCCATCTCCATGGTAATAGGCTTCCTCCACCCCCACTACTCCAGGCCTCCACGGCTTCGGAGGCTTCGGGAGTCGTGGAGAGTTGCATGCTAAAATAATGCAGAGAAACAAATTGGTCTCTGTAAATAGGCCCCATCTTCAAAGCCTTTGAATTTTCTTCAGAATGTGATCCATTTTCCCCCCTGAGTCTGGAAATAGGAATATTACAGATAAAATATTTGAAAGTAAAAATTTGCATCTCAACAAACATATCCAGTAAGTACTTGTTTTCCAAAATAAGACTTGGACAGGACTTTAAAATTGGAAGAGGCTCAGGTTTTAATGGGTCTAAGATGCAGATACTTGAGGAAACTGAGGCTCAAAGTAATTGATCATCTTGTATTCAGGCCTAACTTGGGGTCAGGATTTCAGCCTCCCAGCAAGATAGCCCTTCATGGGTTCTCAGTAACACAACAATACCAGTCATGATGTTAGTAACCGTAGCTATCCTTCATAAAGATAATAAGTATAAATACATAAACAAATAACAAATACAAGATATTCTGAAAAATGAAAGAAACTGTTATGCTCATGATGAACAAAGTTTTACCATAACTCAAAGGGGGTTTGTTGTAGTTTGAGACAGGGTCACACTATGTAACCCTGACTGGCTTCAGTGTCACAGAGATCCCTACAACTACGTAACCCTGACTGGCTTCAATGTCACAGAGTTCACCTAACATTATGTAACCCTGATTGCTCAATGTCACAGAATTCACCTAACACTATGTAACCCTGACTGACTACAATGTCACAGAGTTCACCTAAGACTATGTAACCCTGACTGGCTTCAATGTCACAGAGTTCACCTAACACTATGTAACCCTGACTGGCTTCAATGTCACAGAGTTCACCTAACACTATGTAACCCTGACTGGCTTCAATGTCACAGAGATTCCCCACCACTATGTAACCCTGACTGGCTTCAATGTTACAGAGATCCCCACCACATCTAGTTTTTAACCTGACCTTTAAAAATGAATTTTGTGACTTTTAAATTATGTTATTTTAAAGAATAAACACATAGAACTCACTATTTTAAAGATGATATCTATCCAAAAACACATCTACACAAATGTATATATTTTGTAATATATAAAGAAAGAGTAACAGTGATATCCCCTGGGTGGTTTTTGTGGAGGGACTGGGAATGCAGTTCAATGTGGACTGCTTGTCTAGTCTCAGTTCAATCCCGGCATTGCAGAAAATGGGGTGTGGAGTGCAAGTCCATAATCCCAGAACTCTGGAGGAAGGGGTTGAAGGAAGGAATTCCGGGGTAATTTTTGGCTATGTTGTAAGCTGGAGACCAGCCTGGGATACAGGAGACCCTGCCTAAAGGGGGAAAATTGTTTTCTGTGTTTAAATATTTTTTGTGCAAAACTTGCATTATTTTTCACATAAGAAAAAAGTATTTTATTTTTAGGAAAGATACTTACTATTTGATGCTTACAAAGGTAATTCAGAGGTCTTGTAAAGTGGCTCACCAGTAAAGGTGCTTGCCACCAAGCCTGAAGACTTGAGTTGGGACCAGGAAGCCACATGGGAAGGAGATACCCGAGTCCTTGTAAAATTGTCGTTTGGCTCACATGACACCATGGCATGCCCACATCTACACACAATATAAATAAACATGTTCAAAAATTTAAATCTCTCCCACCTGGCTCAATCTTATCATTCTTTTCCTACAAAATACGAAACAATATATGATTCCAAACAGCTACTGACATATACGTTGGTTGTCCTGTCTACTCTGACTTGTTACTGGGGACTGCAATGGCTGTTTCTCTTTCACAGAATGGTGGTGAACCTCACTTAGCTAGGAACAAATTGACTGACTGGATCTGTACATTAGATAAAGATTACCTTTTTACCCAAACCTTAGAAAGCATTTCCTAGCCCTTAATTCATTGAAGGCCTGCCTCATTAAAATACTTTCAGTTTTAAAGACTTTTCACAGGTCCATAAACAAAACTCAAAAGATTGATTGCACCCATAGAGTGTATGGGACACCTGGGAATTAGTAATATAAGTGATATGTAAGAAAAACAACAGCAGACCACAGTATGACACATGGGGCAGGTCCCTGGAGCAGTGCATTGTGGGTAACAGATGCTGAGAAGATGTACTGAGATGCTGAGAGATGCCACCAGGGCTTGGATATAGCGTGAGATTCAGTTGACCAGGCAGACAAAGCAGAACCTGCTGCTAGCTCGAAGGTGTCCTCTACCAGGCTGTGTGAACTACCACACACACACACACACACACACACACACACACACACACACACACACACACACGACTTAGTTCTCCTGCATCGCTTTCTCTACTTCATTACATTTCAGATCAACTAGACCCAAAAGGTTTTTTTTAAATTTCAGTGTTAATACTGTTTTAATCATTTTTATAGAAAGTTAGTGTTTGAAACTTGGAGAAAAGATCAAATAATCACTTGCTGCAGCTTCTTATACCTCTTACTTAAAGATTTTCCTGGAAAAAAAAGTCTAATCGGAATGAGAAGAAAATAAAAACAGAAAATATAGCATATGCAGGGCATTAATACTCGATGGGAAGTGTCTATCTTGAAGAAGGGATTCAAAGACATTTCTTGGTCTTTACTCCAAATTTCTTCCACAGCCCTGTCCCCAGCTCTTCTCTTCCCTTCAGTCCAGAATTCAGCCCATCAGCACATGGTCCCATTTACCCTTCCTAAGTACACTGCTTCCTTGACTTCTCACCCCTCCTCCACAGCAGACCCTCGGGACTCAGTGCCAACATCTCTTGTATGAGCAATACAAAAACTCCTAACGCATCTCCCCATGACCCTCACCCCTGCATGTGCTCCCCGTGGCCCCCCTGACCCTCACCACTGCATGTGCTCTCTCTTGGTGGCCCCTCTGACCCTCACCCCTGCACATACTCTCCATGGCCCCTCTGACCCTCACCCCTGCATGTGCTCTCCATGGCCCCTCTGACCCTCACCCCTGCACGTGCTCTCCGTGGCCCCCCTGAAACCCTCACCCCTGCATGTGATCTCCATGGCCCCCCTGACCCTCACCCCTGCATGTGCTCTCCATGGCCCCTCTGACCCTCACCCCTGCACGTGCTCTCTGTGGCCCCCTGAGACCCTCACCCCTGCATGTGATCTCCATGGCCCCCCTGACCCTCACCCCTGCATGTGCTCTCCGTGGCCCCTCTGACCCTCACCCCTGCACGTGCTCTTCATGGCCCCCCTGACCCTCACCCCTGCATGTGCCCTCCGTAGCCCCTCTGACCCTCACCCCTGCATGTGCTCTCTCTCCATGGCAGCCAGATATGAAGCATCAATCAGGTCATGCACACCTCCTCCCTGCTGAAAGTCTGAACACCTTTCACTTAGAGTAGATACTTGATGTAGGCCCAGAGAACCTGTCTCTTCCTCCTTTCCTTTTCCAGGCCCAGGATCTCCATGATAGTTCTTGCTCTCCAGATGTTTCCTGTGCACACATGGGCCTTGCATAAGGACTTCCCTGGGTTTTTGTTGTTTAATTTTTGCACCTACCACCAAGTGTTTTTGATCACCCACAACATGCAACTGTGCCCAAATGCACTATTGCAGGAGGATTCCCCCCAACCGCATTCAAAATGGTATCTTGAGCCTCCTCTCTTTTCTATTCTCTGATGGTCCTTATCCTGAGCTACAATTATATCATGCCATTTTAATGCATGTGTCTTCTGTCTCTTTAAGCAGCCTGTGCTGGAGGGACATGCTGCATGTCTGTCATGTGGATGTTTCAGTGGTATCCGTGGATGTTTGGGTTGTCCTTTCTGTGGCTCTGAGAGCGGGCCACCTAAACATGAAAAGCTATACCGCGGTCCTGTAATCACTTAACACAAGTGCTTACTGCCCCCTGCAGGTAGTTATCTTGTGGAAGACAGAGACTTACCTACATTCTGCAAGTGACTTGCATATAGACCATCTGTAAAACTACTTCTGAACTGAATAAAGTCCATGATTTTCAATTTAATATGTGGGTTATGTTTTAAGAAAATCTCAATGTGTGTGTATGTGTGCATTTGAAATATCTAGTTTGAAGTTATCAGACATGAGGGATGTCAATTCTCTCCGGGTTAATTTATTGCAATGCCAGTGAAAATACATAACACTGTTTTATTATTACTTTGTTTCTTTCATTTTTGAGACAGGGTCTCACCATTTAGCTCTGGCTGGCTTGGAATTCACAGATATCCACCTGCTTCTACCTCCCAAGGGCTGGGATTAAAGGTGTGTGTCACCATACCTAGATGCTTTTTTGATTTTTGTGTGTCTCTGTGTAAGCATATGCACGTGAGCGCAGACGCCTGTGAAGGCTAGAGGCACCTGGGCTCCACTGGGTGGGGGTTATAGGTGGTGGTAAGCTGTCTAAGGTGGGTGCTGGAAACAGAGCTTGGGTTTCTGGGAAGAGCTCCAGCCCCCAAGCTAGTTGTTACTAAGCCTTATATGAAAAGCTAAGGAATACAGGAAAGAACAGTTGAGAGAATGATTTTAAAAAGGGATTTTTAAAAAAGGGATTTTTGCTAGATGCTGAGATAGGCTGCTCGCTCCTGTACGTAGGGCATTCCCATTCTTGGGTAGGAAGATTCAGCACTGAAACCTTGTCAGTTTCCCTAACCCAACATTTAAACCCCAGTTCTAACAAAAACAATTTTACAATGGAAGTTGGTGCTGAAATCTGCACGGGACAGCCAGTGTCCCCAACACCCAGGAAAGCATTCAGAAAGTGTGACTGTGAGACACGAGGCCCTGCCAGAGGCTGAAACACACCATGAGCCTTCCTGATTGTGATGGAGTGTCTCTCGGCATGACCGACAAGAAGACCAAGGGAGTTGGAAAAATCCCACAAACAGAAATACACATGAATGGGAAAACCTACATGAAGAAGTGGCAGCTCAGACCAGAGGGCAAAGCTGAACATCGTAATCAATACGGGGTGGAGATGGGAGAGTCAGGAGTTCAAAGTCACACTCAGCCAGATAGTGAAGTCCAGGGAAGCCTGGACTGCCTGAGGTCCTGTCTAAACAAACAAGCAAATAAATAGATAATTAGTACTGTTCAAGTTATATGTTTGGAAATAAGATAGAATTAACCCATGCCTCATACTAAAGTTCACATAGACATAGATCCACAGCAAACAGTGGGCAATGCAAGTAGGAAAAAAAGGATCCATCTTCCCAGACTCTAAAGGTGATAATGGAAAGGTCTGAGATATTTGACTATATACAATTAAAAAATTGGCACGACTAAAACATTACCATAAGCAAACTTTAAAAATGAGCAGCAAATATATTTGTAAGATACACCACAGATTATGGTATCATATGCTTTTAATCCCAACACTCAAGAGGCAAAGGTAGGCAGATCTCTGAAAGTTCAAAGCCAGCCTGGTCTAGTGAGTGAGTTCTAGGAAAGTCAGGGCTTTGTAGGGAGACCATTGCCTTGAAAAATCAAAATAAAATGATATAAAATTAAAAAGATAATATTCCTAATATCTAAAGAACTTTTAATATTATAGGGGTAAAGAACACAAAACCTAATAGAAAATGGAAAACTACACTAACAGACACTTCTGGTAAGAAATTGAGGAGGGAGTTTTAGTTTATTTGTCAAATAAGAGCTCAGTCACCTGTGTCATGCTCACTAGCAGAGAAGGAAATACTATATGAGAGTTTAATAGAAGTTAGAAGTACGGGCAATGAAACACAGAATGGTGCGGTGCCCAGAGCTGGGAAGAACCAGTAGCTGTTGTCTCCTGTTTTAGTTAGGGTTCTATTGCTGTAAAGAGACACCATGACCACAGCAACTCTTGTAAAGGAAAACATTCAATTGGGTGGCTTACAGTTTCTGAGGTTTAGTCCATTATCATCATGGCAAGAAGCATGGTGGCATGCAGACAGACATGGTGCTGGAGAAGGAGCTGAGAGTTCTACATCTTGGTCTGCAGGCAGCAAAAGGAGACTATGAGCCACACTAGGTGTAGATTGAGCATATGAGACCTTAAAGCCCACTCATAGTGACACACTTCTTCCATCTAGCAAGGCCACACCTCCTAATAGTGCCACTCCCTCTGGAGTCTATGGGGACTCCAAACCACTACAGTACCCAAAGAACACAGGGTAGGCAAGTGGAGAGGGCAGAGTCATAAAGTCATACCACACGAAGAGCTTTGAGAATAAACCTTACCTCAATAACCTTCTGCCAGGATCACCCAGTGACTGTACTAAATCACATGTCAATAAAGTCCATACCTGATACCTGGAATGTAGACCAGGAGTATGAGAGAAACATCATCTGGGGAGACAAGAGGGTGCTCTCCAGAGCATTGGTTATTTCAAGAAGAGTCCAAATAACCTCAAGCTATCACAGTAAAGAAGATGAGGCTGAGGCTATCCCTCTTTTTTTTCAGAGTGAGGTTGGATATTTATTTAGTGGGTTATGGAGGAGGAAGGGACAAGGGGAAAAGAGCAGAGAGAAAAAGAGAGAGAGAATGACAGAGAAGAAAGAAGAGAGAGAAAGAGAAGGGAGAGACAAAAGCTGCCTCTTCTAGAGGGAGATGGGAAAAGGAGAGGCTATCCCTCTTTTAATAGCAGACCTGGCCCAATGTGGTGGCACACACCTTTTATCCCAGTGCTCAAGAGGCAGAGGCAAGTGGATCTCTGAGTTCAAGGTCAGCCTGGTCTATAGAGTGAGTGCATTTCAGGATACCCAGAGCTACACAGAGAAACACTGTCTCGAAAAACAAAACAAAACAACAGCAACGAAAGAAAGAAAGAAAGAAAGAAAGAAAGAAAGAAAGAAAGAAAGAAAGAAAGAAAGAAAGAGAAAGGTAACAGGCCTGGACAGAAAAGTTAAATGCTAGCTAAATCTTTCTCATTACTGGGGTTTACTATAATACCATAACCAAGAGAACAATGGCAGAGCAAAGACACCCACATGAGCTCTTTCAAACTAGCCTCACAGGGACAGAACCTAAACCATCTTTCTTTGTGTCCGGCTGTTTAGGGAAATAGATTGGGTTTTGGTCCAGATTCACCTGGGAAGACTGTCTGAAAGAGGGATTGTCTACACTGGTTTTGTCCTGTGGGCATATCTGCAGGAGACTGTCATAATACATTCAAATGATTTGAGAAAACCCAGCCCAATGTGGGCAGCCTCACTTCCTGCTCAGGAGGTCGTGAATTGTGTAAGAGCTGGTCAAATCCAGTAGAATCCAGCAGGCACGTGAGCTCTTGTGCAGCCGGCCGTTTCTCTCTGCTCTTGACTGGATGTCACGTGGCTACCTGTTTCAAGTTCCTGCTGCTTTGATTTCCCTCCATACTAGACTCTACCTGGAATTGCAAGCTTTACTATTCTTTTCTTCCCTAAGTTGTGTGTTCTGTTTTGAGACAGACATTCCCTGAGCTACCCTGCAACTTGCTACATGAACCAGGATGGCCTTGAACTCATCATAGAGATCATCTTGCCTCTGCCTGGTTTTAACAGCACATGCCACTAAGCCTGGCTTCTAAATTGCTTTTTGTCAAGGTATTTTCTCATAGCAGTGGAAATGGAGCACAGAGTAAGAGTCCCTCACCTCGCCTGGATGCAGGTAGTCGCAGGCACTGTACTAATGCTTGCTAATTCCAGAGACATTGGCCTTCAAGGGTTCTTGACCAAGAAATTAGGATTCCAAAGAGACTCACAAAATATCTTAAGTTATACTGTGGTGGGTTTTGTGTGTGTGTGTGTGTTTTGTTTAGTTGTATTTTGTTTTGTTTTGTTTGTTGTTTGTTTTGTCTGGCTGTCTGTTTTACCTTCCTTCTATGTTAAGCTGGAGAGTTTTTTTGTCAGCTTGATGCAAGCTGGAGTCATCTGGGAAGAGATGCCAGATGAAGAACTGTCTCCCTCTGAAAGCCAAGGGGGCAAGTGCATGGGGCCAGTTTCCTGGTGGATGATTGATGACCAAAGTCCCCTCCTGCCACAGGCTGTGCTAAGGCTGGGCTGGTGGTCCTGGGTCCTTTAAGAAAGCAAACTGAACAAGCCATGGGGGTCAAGCTATTACGCAGCATCCCTCCATGGTCTCTGCTTCAGCCCCTGCCTTCAAGGTCCTGTCCTGACTTCCCTCGGAGACACACTGCAGCTGTATGATGAAATAAACACTTTCTTTCCCTAAACTGCTTTTGATCAAGTATTAGATCACAGCAACAGAAAGCAAATTCAAATGCTTTTAACTGACAATAACTGCCCATTGAGGTAAAGAGTTTCCTTCCTTCCTTCTTTCCTTCCTTCCTTCCTTCCTTCCTTCCTTCCTTCCTTCCTTCCTTCCTCCCGTCTGTCTTTTTTTCTCTTTCTTTTTCTTTTCTTCCTATTTTGTCGGGGGACAACAATTGTGTTTATTAGGCACAGGATTTTAAATGATCTCTTCAGTTTCTCCATACATAGGCAAAACTATGTGTGCCGTTTAACACATTGGAGCTTACCAACTGACTCACTACCTAGAGAAGGAAAAATTAGCCTCAAACTGCTTGGCCAGGAGGCCACTTCATCTGCTGACCCCCGAGAACATGGGGATGAATATGGCAGACAGACTGTCTCACTTCATTGACCACCATCCGATGGCCTTGGTCCAGGCCTGGATCTGCAGCACATTAGAAGACATCATCATCACCTTCTGCTACAGAAATCTGGGTCATATGCTTCATAGGTATCACCAGGAAATGCATTGGCGCTTGAGGGGGAAACGCAAGACACTGGTGGTTTTTGAAGATGATCCTGGCAGGGATTTCTTTCTGGGTGATCTTGCCAAAGACCATGTCATCGCTGGGCTGGGCCACTGGAGCCTTGGCGATCTGTCAGCCATTGCAGCTGCTCGCTGTCCTTCCGGTGCCTCGGCCACAGTGGTCCTGAGTTCTTTCTTCTGTGATAAAAATATGCTAAATATTTCCAAGGTATTCTGAAAACAAAAGCCCAAATAAGCAAAAACCCAAACCCAAGGTAAAACAGTTGTGATAAATGCATGAGTTTTGGGTTTATTATTGGCATATATAGGTCAAAATTACCCTGCATTTCAATGATGTATAAAAATGGTCTTTATGTGACATAGGCACTTGGTAACAGAGAATGTAAAAATGAAGAAACAACGCAAAACAACTGCCAAGTAAAATGAAACGATAATAAGACAGATGTGTAAAATGTAAAGGCTTTGGTTTGGGACAGGGTCTCATGCAGCCCAGGCTGGCCTCCGACTCTGTAGCCGGGGATGGTCCTGAACTCCTTGATCCTTCTGATTCCACCCCCACATGCTGAGATTGGAGGTATATGCCACTACTTAGCAGCTGTCTTATTTTAGATTTTCGTATTTATTTATGAGTGTGTGTGTGCGTGTGCATGTGTGTGTGTGTGTGCGTATGCATGTGCGTGTGCATGTGTGTGCATGCTTATATGGGAGGCTAGAAGAAGGTGTCACATCCCCTGGAGCTCGAGTTACAGGCACATGGGTGCTAGGAACCGAACTCTGGTCTCTGGAAGAATCCCAAGCACTCTTAACCCCTGAGCAGACTCTACATCCCTAAAGTTTATCTTTTTAAAAACAAAATTTAAAGGGATGTTATCAATCCCCATTCACTGCAGCACTGTTCAAGAAATAGCCAAGAAAGAGAAGCAACCTTGGTGTCTACCAAGTGATGGATGGCTTTGTAAAGGTGTGGTACAAATAATCAATAGGAAGCTCCAGAGGCATAAAAGAGAATGAAATTCTATCAGAGAGTACAAGACAGACAGTCAGACATCCCTGGCTTGAGTAAGCCCGAAAGACAAGTACTCACCTACTGTGGAATCTAAACATGTTGATCTCTTGGAAGCTGAAAGTAAGGAGGTGGTTGTCAAAGTCTAGCAGACGGAGAGGTGTGAAACAGTCGCCCGGATGGAGCGGTTACCAGAGCAGCAAGCATCCCTGCTGAGCCAGTGCACAACAGGCTGACCAACGAACAAGTCTCTTCTGTGCCTCAAGGAGCTGGAAGAAAGATTCAGAAGTTTCCATAAAGCACTGGCAAATGTTTGAGGGACGCAGAGGTTTAAGTGTTTCATGATATACGCACACAGAAACATCGGGGCAACCCATTAATAGGTACAATGCTGTATCCAAAAAAATTACTACCTTTAAATTTCTATTTTTTTATTTATGTGGGCATACGTGGGTGTGTGCATGTCACGTAGATCTGGACTCAGTTTCCCTCTTTTCTTTGCTGAACTCACTTAGGTCTTCAGGCTTGACAGTAGGTGCCTTTATCCACCTACCCATCTTTCTGGCTCACAATGGTTTGGTTTTGTTTTGTTTTAAATGTACCAACTAACAATAAATTTAATTTGAAAAAAAAAAGAAAAATTTTTGAGGCTTCCAAAACAAGGTTGACACTGCAAGGGACGGTATTTACATCCTTTTCATTTAACTAAAAGGAAAAGCTGGCCCAAAACAATTTAAAGTACTTCAGGCAGGAGTCTGCCATCTGCTTGTCTTGATCTTTGCTTCGTGATAAACACTGCTGACCCTCTCACTGCCTGGTGTTGCTCTCTGAGTTGTTAGGAGCTGTGTGGAGCACCGTGAAGCTTAGTGTGTGGTACCATCACCCACTGAACACTCATGAAGATGATTTCTTTCCCTCCTGACTTTGGCTTTTAGTTTATTTCCCCCTTCTTTTAAATCCATCCTTCTCAAAGCAAATTCTTCTTACAATTTTGTTTACGCCATGAGTGCTTACACTTCAAGTGCTAATCAAATCTGTCTTAAGCCCTCTAGTGTCTTTCCTAATTTTATATTCCTCTCACCACTGGTATTATAGCTCCAGTGTTTATAAATAATTATACCGTGATTTTTTCCATTTATCGGCATGTATCCCCTAAGTGTTTTGCAATTGAAAATGACTAGTGGTTTCTTTTTTTATCCCCATTTTTATTGTAAAAGACAGTTTCTCACTGGAGAAAATGTAATCATTTCTACTATTTTTCTTCTTCTACAAATTGCCAGGACATTTGTTGCCGACTATACTGACGGTGTCCACTGTATCTCCTGAGCTCATCGCAGTCTGCTCTCTCAGGTTGAACCATGCGCAGGATTTGCTTCATCTCTTACTTGTTTTTGATCCTTAAAGGCTCGAGCACTTTTGCTATGTAACATGAGAGCCAGCTTGCTTGTTGGGGTTTCTGTCCTGCCCAGTACCCAACAGCCGGCAAGCCCCAAAGAAAATCACACAGAGATCTCTATAAGTTATATAGCTGATTGGCCCATTAGGTCAGGCTACTTACTAGCTCTTGTAGCTTATATTAACCCATTATTGTGATCTATGTTAGCCATGTGGCTCAGTACTTTTCTCAGTGGGGCAGATCACATCCTGCTGCTTTGGTGGTCTGGGCAGGAGTGGGAGGAATCAACTTCCTCCTTCCCAGAATTCTCCTGTTCTCATTGTATCATTTCTACTTCCTGTCTGGTTTTCCCGCCTATACTTCCTGCCTGGCCAATCAGTGTTTATTTAAAACGTGATTGACAGAATACAGACAATTCTTCCGCACTGTGCAGCAGTCCGAGGTTCTCTATTACTGTCGTTTTCCACAACTACCCTTAGCTACTGATGGACTTCTATTCTAGCAACCTCCATGGAAACTGTTCAACTTCATTGCTTGTAGGAAGAATTATGAGGCTTTCCCTTGGGTTTTAACGGATTTTAGCCTCCTCCCCAAAGGTTCAGAAAAATATCAGCTTCTAGAGAAGTTATAGAAAAGCACTCCACACAGAGATGCCACACTAGTAGACGCGCTGAACCCACCAACCAGATCCCAGCCCCGTGTCAGCATGAACGGTCAAGGTACATAAAACGGTATTAAAGAAAATGGGTGGTGTGTCTGGGGCTGGGGGTGGTACATTTCATCAGCGTTGACGTTTGGTGGCAGCAGCTAATAATGTCTCAACTGAGTTACAAGTTTATTTCTCTGTCACATCAAAAACGTCTTGAGGATGTTTATCCACTCTGTCTGCCACCACACAGGGTCAGTGATACTTCCCAGGGGCCCATTTCCCTTTTTCCCATTCTCACTGCCCTGTCAGGGTCCCAGTCCCTCCAGTAGCTTCAGCTGCATTCTGAGGTAGGAGAAAACAAAGCAGAAGGAATGTTGTCCATGTCCTTTCCTCTAGCAAACTCCAATGGATGTACCTGTTTGCATCAGACACACAACCATATCCGGCTGCTGGTGCGATGAGAATGTGAGAAGTCAATACTAGGGCACAGTGTCCGTCCAGCCATTGAGGCCTCCTGGAAGCCAATGACTTAAGTGTCTTTTCCCAAGCAGTGACAAAATCCTTGGTACCTGAATGACACCCGGACTGTTTCAGGCAAGGTAGACAGCAAATGGGGAATGTGTAGTGATTTCATAAACAAGACTTTCAAAAGGGATAGGGATGTAGTTTAATGGTAGAACAATTGCCCTACATATGTGAGACCCTTGGCACACCCTTATCCCCCACATACTCTGACTCACTCACTGTCATACACCAAGAAAACTGGATCCCGAGATGTAATTCCTTTCTCTAGAGCAGCTGAGCGTGGGAGATGGACAATGGTGACCACAGAGTCCTCTATGCATCCTCATCATATGAAGTTTCTTTTTCTTTCTTTCTTTTACTAAGACTTTTAATTGCACCAATTTATTTTTAACTATTTTTATTAATTAGTTTTTGTCTACATGTATGTGTCTGTGCATGTGTGTATGAGTATTTGCGGAAGCCAGAAGAAGGTATAAGGTCTCCTGTAACTGGAGTTATAGGTGGTTGTGAGTCACTAGGCAGGGTGTTGGGAACCCAACCCAAGTTCTCTGGGAGAGCAGCAGCATCTCTGAACCACAGAGCCATCTGTTTGGCCCTGGTAATTAGTTTTAAACCAGAGAATCTCCTGCCTTAAATGTTTCTAAAATATTTAGATTATAGTAGATAATAAACAGGCTATAAATACACTAGAAGAAGACCTTAATTTTGATTTTATTCCTCTTGATGTAATAGATTGCATCAAATCAAAATAAATTTGATGCTGTCTGTTTGCCTGTAAACAACACACAAATTACATTTATTCATTATCTGTTTGAATGAGGAACAAACACAGTCCTATCATATCCACAGTGGAATGTTTTCTGTAGGGAGTGATGGCCTCAGCAGATGCGAGGATTGATGTGTCTATGTGTAAAAGAAGACTGACTGCCCATTCATTTCCCAGCCACCCAGACCCAAATAATCACACATAAACTATATTAATTACAACACTGTTTGGCCAATAGCTCAGGCTTCCTATTAACTAACTCTTACATCTTAAATTAACCCATTTCTACTAATCTGTGTATTGATACAAGCCTGTGACCTACTGGTAAGTTTCCAGCGTGTCTTCCTTCAGCAGCTACATGGCATCTCCTTGACTTCTCTTATTCTCTCTCTATATCTCTGTTTAGATTCCCCACCTGACTTTACTCTGCTAAGCCATTGGCTTAAACAGTTTTATTCAGTAACCAATAAAAACAATACATATACAGAAGGACAGCCCACATCATCTACACGTGTGTGTGTGTGTGTGTGTGTGTGTGTGTGTGTGTGTGTGTGTACTAATAGATAAGAAGAAATCATAGTCTGTCTGCTCCCACTGTCACTGTCCACAAAGGGCTTTCATTGGCTGAGGGCATGTGAGTGGTACAGTGCTTGCCCAGGATGTACAAAGTCTTAAGTTCAGTCCCCAGCAGGATATAAAACTGGAGTAGTGACACATGCCCGTAATCCTCATCAGGAGATGAGGCAGGAGGATCAGAACTTCAAGACCATCCTTGTCCAAACAATGAGTTCCAGGCTAGTCTGTGATCCATGAGTCTACGTCTAAAAAAAGACAAAAGGGGGTGGGAGAATTTGCTTAGACAGATTTCTTTAATCACACCTTATTAACTTATCTTTTTTTATTGTAAGGTCAAGAATTTGGTAGGACTGGTTATTATATTGTTGGTTAAGGCAGCATTTTTGTTCATGAAATAGCCTTTGAATTAGTAACTTTTGCTCATCCAAGGACAGTCAAGGAGCGACTAACCCAAGCTTCTTCAAAGGAATCACGGAAAATCGTCGCCCTCTAGTGGACCAGTTGAGCTTAACATAGAAAATCTACCTGGCCGCTCCCTGGCTCTCCGTGGGTGTTTCTCTGTACTCTGCTTCTTTTTGTCTTCTCTTCTTGCGGTCTCTTACACTGATTTGTGTGGCTGTTTGATTGACACCTGCCTCCTTCCCCGCTCTATGTGGTGACTGCACAAGGCAAAAGCTCTCTGTTCTCTAGTTGCCTGATACCATTCTTCAGTAAATACCAGTAGCAGCAAACAAAGGGAAGACGGGGCCTGGTGCTCCCTTGATTGACTGCAGTGAGAGGAGGAAATGCAAGCTCAAAGCATGCCTACGATGCTTTAAATAAGTTTATGCTACTTGATTTTAAAACTCCTTTTAAAAATATAGCATATATACAGAAAAGTGCACATATTTTAGAATGTATAGCGCTCAATGGGCCTTCAAAAATAACCACACCAAGAAATAGAACATTCTAGAATCCCAGAATCCTATCTATGCCCTATCCTGGTCTCTATCCTACTCTAGAATGACCATAGTGGTAACTTGAATAGTGTAAATTCTTTCACTTTCTTTACATTCTATAAACACAGACTCAAAGAGAATGCACCATTTTGCTTATGACCCTTTTGGTTCAATATTACATTTGTGATTTTCATTCATATGGCTGTGTGTTAAGTTTTGAAAGCTGAGTCCAAAGGCACCAAACTGAACTTCTTGTCAAAACTGAAAAAGACTTTTAAAGTATTCTAAGCAGTGGGCTTGGAGCTGCACTGAGTGTAACTTCCCACTTGCTTGAACAATCAATTAAGTGTCCACCAAGACAAGCTGAGGGTTTTAGGCAGTACCGCAGAGTCACCAAGCTCCGTTGTAGAAGGCTGCTTGTTCATTTCCTGGCCACCCAGACTCCAGAAATAATCACACAGAAACTATATTATTTGTAATACTGTTTGGCCAATAGCTTAAGCATATTTCTGGCTAACTCTTACATCTTAATGTAACCCATCTCCATTATTCTGTGCATCACCACAAAGTTATGGCCTACCAGCAAAGTTTCAGCATGTCTGTCTCTGGCCGAGGCTCCATGGCTTCTCCCTTACTCCACCTCCTTTCTCCCAGCATTCAGTTTAGTTTTCCCTGCCTAGCTCTGTTCCCCTACAGCTTTGCTATAGGCCCAAAGCAGTTCCTTTATTAACCAATGATATTCACAGCATACTGAGGGGAATCCCACATGATAGCTTCTCTCTGCATCTGATTCCATCCCAACCTGCCTGGCACTTTCTCTCCTAGTCCATACACTTGTCATTCTGGTCTAGAATCCTCTCTTGGGTCCTCTTGCTACCTTGCTGTTATTTTTCCTATTTTTTTTACTTCATGGCCCCTTATTCCTCATGCTGTGTTCACATGTGTACATGCGTGTGCAAGTGTATGTGTACATGTGTGCATGCATATGTGCATGTGTGTGCATGTGTGTGCATGTGTGTTCTCATTGTGCATATTATACCTGCTATTTCCTAAACTGGAATAAGGAATGGGAAGGTGAATGTGTTGAAATATGAAAGAAGAAAATAAAAACCATTACAAATGGGAATGTAACCTGGGAATTATTTTGTGACCCATTTCTTTGTTTTAATTAATACAGTTCCTGTGTGGTTATTTCAGGGCTAAGCTAGCCAAACAGCTGGGATGAACAAGCAGGCTTCTCCTTACAGCAATTGGTGCCAACATGATGGACTAAATCCACTTAAAAACCTGAGAGACCTTAATTATAAACAAAAGAGGTTTACCTGACTCAGCCATAGCAAAAGAAAAAAAAGCTGCATAGTTTTAAAATGCTGGCTTTCTGGGCTGTGCTGCTAGTGTGACCTCTGGCTCTTGCGGGTGGCACAGCATTCGAATGGGGTTTGTGAGTAAAGTGTTATGGATTGCTTGATGGCAACGTGGACTCCCTGTGTGCCTGGAAGTGGGGCAGTGCCTGTGGCTCTGAGGCACAAGCGGCTCCACCATGCAGGACTGTGCAGAGTGAGCAGAAACTACTACATTTATCATAGTACTAGCACAACTTAAGTTTTAGACTGGGCAGGCAAACAGGTGGTACTGTATTACCCCTAGTAATGGTGCAGCTTAAGTTTTTAAGAAGCGCTTAGCATTTTAAGAAGTGTTCCTGGTCAGTAAAGAATTACAGATTCACAACAGAACAGATTCAGACATAAAATAACTCTAAATGGGTCACAGTGATGGATAAATGTGTGTAGGCTTGGGAGAGGAATATCGTGGAGCCACCAGAGAGAGACATGCTAAATCTTTCCTGGTAAGCCACTGCCACGTGGCAATGTACAAATTAATAAAAATGGGTTAAATCAAGATATGAGAGTTAGCTAATAAGAGACTAGTACTAATGGGACAAGCAGTGATTTAATTAATACAATTTCTGTGTGGTTATTTTGGGGCTAAGCTAGGCAGGCAGCTGGAATAAACAAGTGGGCCTCTTCTTGATTAAAAGGAGTAAAAAAAAAAGTAAGCCACATAAAAATGGAAAATTTGCAGAGTCTGGATTCTGTATATTATTGTGTTTTCTTTGAATTTTTTGACTGTGAAGGAGCTAAATACAGAGAGACGTTTTATTGTATGGGCTGCTAAGCTAAATAAGCATGTATATTATAAAGGTATCTTAACTTCAGAATTTGGGTCTAGGAACATGTTGCTTGGGAAAAGAGGTTCTTTTGTTTTCGTGGAAGATGAAAACCTGTGGATTGCCTCCAGGCAAACATGGTTTCATGGACCAAGACCTCCTGAAAGGTTTTCATAAACACCCTTAAAAATTTTCTTTGCCCAACTTCTGACTGAGATAAACCTAGCCCACAGGATACATCAAAAAATACCTGATTAATAGTGCCCCCAGTCAGCAAAAAACAGTATGGACAGAACTGCGCCCATATTCGCAGATATTGTCTATAAATGTTTATTTACATTTAAAGGGGGATATGATATAGATATGAATAATTTGCATTGGTATGGATCTTGTTTTATTGATAAAACTTTAAGGTCAATTTTGTTACATGTATATATTTTTCTGATATGACTAAGGTATTATGTTTGTGTAGCTCATTTAAAAATGTAATGTGTAATTAAAATATAGGTTAACAAATAATCATCTATAATAGTCAAGCTTGTAGTCATGTTAGTAAGATTTTCTAGATATGCATAGATATATTTCAGATGGATAGGCATTCTTCATATCTTTCAAAGACTACAGAATATGGCATTTAAAATGTTTAAGAATTTAGGACTTTTTCATGACAATGAGACACATCTGCTCCTGGCATTACAAAGCTACTTCAAGAGGAAGATGGGCATTGAAGAGACTTCTTATGGAGTTGGTTAGCCATTTGGGCAAAAAACTGCTCTTGCCTGGACTGCTTCACTAGACATGCATGACCCACAGAGAAATGACTGCTGAACTTGCCTAAAGGTGAGATGATCCTTCAGGGTTCCTGCTTCATGAAAGAGTCTGCAAGACATTCTGCAAGATACAGAAAAATAATGACTGGCAAACTGCCAATATAGGTGGAACTGTCTTTAAAATTTCCTGCTTCATGAAAAAGTCTGCTGGATACTATGGGCCTGTAGGTTGAAGATGGATGCCCCAATGGTACAGAAGAACTTTGGGTGACTGTCCAGGAAGCGAGATGTCTCTGTCAATTCTAGAGTTTTGGAAATTCTAGAAGTTGCTTACAATGCAATCCCTGTTTACTTAGGTAATATTATATCCTTCTTGAATCTTTGATGGAGTTGAAGAATAGATTTATAGTTATAGCTATAGTTTTCCTTAGTTATGATAAAAGATAAAATAGATAAAAATATTATAACTGTAATTCTTGCTTGATAACTTTTTTTATATATGTAATTTTACTACGTTAAAGTTAAAGCCTTCCTATTTGTTTAAGCAGAAAAGGGGAAATGATGTAGGAGGTCCTTCTTTTTGTATTGGTTAATGAATAAAGAAAGTGCCTTGGGCTGATAGGGGCAGAACTTAGGTAGGTGGAGAAGACAGAATTGAATTCTGGGAGAAAGAAAGCAGAATCAGAGAGATGCCATAAATCTGCCGGTGGAGATAGACATGCTAGACCTTTGCTGGTAGGTCACGACCTTGTGGTGATACACAAATTAATGGAGATGGGTTAAATTAATATGTAAGAGCTAGCCAATAAGAAGTTAGAGATAATGGGCCAAGCAATGTTTTAATTAATACAGTTTCTGTGTGGTTATTTCAGGACTAAGCTAGCCAGGCAGCTGGAACAAACAAGCGGGCCCTCTCCTGCAACATTTCTTCATGACAAATTTGAATTATACAGAAACAGATCTAAAGTGTCTTGATGTTGACACATGCAGTAGTTTTGTTAACTCAACACATCCTAGAATTCTTGGGAAGGGTGTCTTAAGGAGGGACCGTGTGTGCTCACTTGGCTCTGTGCATGTGTGCCTGATGCCTGTGGGATTCAGAAGAGGGCACTAGATCCCCTGGGATTAGTTATAGATGCTTGGGAGGCTCTATGTAGGTGCTAGGAATCGAACCTGGATCTCTAGAAGATAAACCAATCTTTTAACCACTGAGCCATCTCTTTAGCCCCTGGTATGGATTTATTGTCTCTTTCATTTATAATGGTGCAGAAATTTATCTGAGGAAGTTTTGCTTGCCCCGTGTGGTGGTTTAAAAACTTTTAGGAAAGAGCACAAGTGAGAGTGGACATGGACTATTAGCGTCTGAATGCAGTTTTAGTATTCACACAGGTGAGAAGAGTGGACCCTCTGCACCGCATTTGAGCGTGTGAGGCAGGGGTTAGAGCCAGCTGCACCTTTTAGCGGAGCAAGTGCCACTGGTGGTGGCCCAGTTCTTGACAAAGGGTCTCCAGCTCCCTGGATCCCCAGCCTTGGCCCTTCCTCCTCTTTGCCAGTTTGTTGTCTTTAAGGAGACACGGGTCCAAGTGTACCGAGCTTGC
Source organism: Arvicola amphibius (assembly GCF_903992535.2). Lineage (NCBI taxonomy): Eukaryota > Metazoa > Chordata > Mammalia > Rodentia > Cricetidae > Arvicola > Arvicola amphibius. Next base: position 126,417,414 of record NC_052054.1, on the reverse strand, counting down.
TAGAAACCTTCCAGGGGTCCCCATTGTGTGCACATTTGTGGTACTCTGCTCTGCTCTACCTTGCTAGTCTCTGCTCTTGGCCCCCACTCACCCCTTCATGCTGACTGCTGCATTGCCCACTAAGCACCACAACCGGTCTTGTGTTGCCATGGTACCAGCAATGTCCCTCTGCTCTATTGTTAGCTTCTCATTCATATTTTATAACTCACCTCTAATGTTATCATACAGGGAAATAGAAATATCTCCCTCCCGAGTTCTTACCTCACCAGAGTGAACCCACATATTTCCTCTCCTGTGTCCCCACAACCCTCACATGAATGGCATTTGACTTTAGGTATGGATCAGACGCCTATGTTGGATCTGAGGAAAGGCCTCACCTTACTCCTCTTGCTGCCCAGAGCCTAAAACCACAAAGGGCAGGAGTAACAGCACAGCCCAATCAGAACTGTCAAAGACGCCTTCACATAACTGCACCTCAAGCTGCAGCCCCAGGGCCACATTATCCGGAACCTGCACACGTGCACATGTGATGAATTTGTCCCGTGGTTCCTTCCCATCACACTGGGGTAGTCGGATGGGCTCCCCGATTCAAGGCATCATTGTTACCGTCTCCATAATACCTATATACTGTACTTCATTTGAATGTGATAGATAAGTGTTTAACTTGATCTCACTCTGTGCACAAGTGTCCTCACCGCCAACAGGTCTCAACTGTCAATTCTCTTGATTTATCCTCACTTTCCAGGTATACTAATTGTCAGTAACGGTGCTGACCTCCACGGGGTGGATTTGCTAACTATGACTATGTTAATCTCTAGGTAGCAAAGCTGCAACGTTTACAAGACAGCCACTCACTTTTCTCAAATAAACTCTGATTTGCCCAGAAATATCTGGAAACTAGACATCTTCAGACTATACCGTGTAAGAAGCAGAGCAAGCATGAATTTTCCAGGTGTGCCGCATTCACCCATAGCTAGCTGGTCTTACGTTCGTTGAACTGGATTACTTGTTTCCCACGGGAGGAAACCGCAGAGCTGATGCTTGCCTATAATGTGAGATTTCTAGCGCCACCTCGTGGCTTACCTGTGCTTCCTACAATGGTGCTGGTCTTTGAACTTGTTCCTAATGTTCTCAGCAATTCTGGCATGTGGGGAGGCTTTGGGTCTTGAATGTCTTACAGTCATACATGCTGTAGTGTCGGAGGCCAGCTCCGATAAAAATACCACTTGCCAGGGTAGGGGCACGGGGATCAGAAATGTTAGTAAAGAATACAAAGACGCGAGTAAAAATAATAAAACAGAAACATAGGATGGTATTGGGAGGGAGTTCCAGTGAATAATGAAATCCCTGCGTTTAATTTTCCATACACTTGTTGGAGAAGGCCACTTGTTTGTTGCTTAGCCCCGGAATAATCACACAGAAGCTGTATTATTTAAATCACTGTTTGGCCCATTAGCTCTAGCTTCTTATTGGCTAACTCTTACATATTAATTTAACCCATTACTATTAATCTGTGTGTTGCCACGTGGCTGTGGCTTACCAGCTAAAGTTCCCTCTGTCCCCTACGGGGCTACATGGCTTCTCTCTGACTTTGCCTCCTTTCTCCCAGCATTCAGTTTAGTTTTCCCCACCTAACTCTGTTCCCCTATAGCTTTGCTATAGGCCCACAGCAGTTCCTTTATTAACCTATGATATTCACAGAATACAGAGGGGAATCCCACATCACCAATAGGAAAGGGGGAAGCAGGCAACAAAAGGCTTCTTAAACATGATACAAAGGAAACTCAAACAGTTATTTGCTTCAATACTTTGAGCCATCAAGCCATTAATCTATCCATTAGCATTCTGTTATTTAGGCAATGAATCCACCCTAGACCAAATGTCCTGAAGGCAGCCATTCCCAAGGTCAACCTCCTGTTTCTAAGAAGAAGCAGAAGTATGCTTCTATATCCTGATCATCTGTCAGGGTGGAGGGGATCTACCTGTGTGGGCCATCTTAATGTCAAAAGAGCCAAGTAACCACCCCCTAGGTCAGGATGTGTTGCCCTGGTTGTTGTCAACAATTTTAAGCAACCTCAAACTTGCTGACCTTCAGACAAGGTGGAAACAGGCTCACATTTTTGTACAACAGAGAGATCCAAAAGGCAACTTAACCCCCTGACTTCAATTTACACAAGTTCGCTTAACTGAGAATGTTCCCTACTAACACGTTATATTAACTTTGTAATAAATCTAAAGTCCAACGAAGCAAGCTTCTCTTATATTTTTGTGAACTTTTTGTTAATCATTAATGTTTTACATACATTTGATGAAAATTGTGTCTAATTAAAGATAAGTCTTCTATGATATAAAAGGTATTATATAATGTATGGAAGGAAGAGGCAGGCAGATCTCAGTGAATTTGAGGTCAGCCTGGTCTACAAAGTTAGTTCCAGGAGAGTCAGAGCTGTTACTCAGAGAAACCCTGTCTTGAAAAAGATTTTTTTTCATTTTATATACCAACCCCAGCTCTCCTTCCCTCCCCCTCTTCTGCTACCCACCTCCCCCCAATTCCACCCCCATCCACTCCTCAGAGGGGGTAAAATCTCTTGGGGGAGTCAACAAAGTCTGGCATACCAGGTTGAGGCAGGACCAAGCCCCTACTCCCTGTATGGAGGCTGAGCAAGGTATCCCACCACAGGGAATGGGCTCCAAAAAATCAGTTCATGTTCCTATGATAAGTCCTGGTCCCACTGCCAGGAGGCCCCTCAACAGTTTAAACCACATAACTGTTACCCACATTCAGAGGGCCTAGATCAGTCCCATGTGGATTCTGTAGCTGTCAGTTTAGAGTCTGTAAGTTCTCACTAGCTCAGGTCAGTTGTCTCTGTGGTTTTCCCAATCATATTGACACCCTCACCCCCCAAAATACTTCATCCAACAAAAAATAGGAAGCAGTTCGGAGAGAACTACCCCCATATTCCCAAATATTGTCTATAAATGTTTATTTATATTTAAAGGTGGATATACTATAGAGATTCGCATTGGTTTATTGATACAGATTTAAGGTCAATTTTGTTACACTGTATGTATGTATATTTCTTCTCTTGATTAAGGTATTGTGTTTGTGCAGCTCATTTAAAAATGTAATGTATAATTTAAAAATATAAGTTAGTAGATAATCATGTATAATAGTCAAGCTTGTAGTCATGTTAGTTAGATTTTCTAGATGTACAGAGATGTATTTCAGATGGATAGGCATTCTTCAAACCTTTAAAAGACTACAAAATATGGCATTTAAAATGTTTAAGAATTTAGGACTTTTCATGACAATGAGACACATCTGCCCCTGGCAGCAGCAATCTACTTCAAGACGATGAAAGGTACTCGTTATGGAGTTTGCTAGCCATTTGGGCAAGAAACCTCTTGCCTGGACTGCTTGATGGTATGAACTGGACATACAGAAATGACTGCTGAACTTGCCTAAAGATGAGACGGTCCTTTGGGGGTTCCTGCTTCATGAAAGAATAGAAAGAGTCTGTCAGACATTCTGCAGGACACAGAAGAAAGTGACCAACAAACTGCCTATATAGGTGGAACTGTCTTTGAAATTTCCTGCTTCATGGAAAAGTCTGCCAGACACTATGGGCCTGTAGGCTGAAGATGGATGCTCCAAAGTTACAGAAGAACTTTGGGTGACTGTTCAGGCGGTGAGATGTCTCTGTCAATTCTTGAGTTTTGAAAGTTTCTTACAATGGAATTCCTGTTTACTTAGGTAATATTATATCCTTCTGGAGTCTTTGATGGAGTTGAAGAATTTATAGTTATAGTTTTCCTTAGTTATGATAAAAATAAAGTAGATAAAAATATTATAACTGTAATTCTTGCTTGATAACTGTTTTGTTATATGTAATTTTACTTTGCTAAAGTTAAAACCTTCCTTTTTTATTTAAACAGAAAAGGGGGGGGTGATGTGGGATTCCCCTCTATGCTGTGAATATCATTGGTGAATAAAGAAACTGGCTTGGCCTGATAGGGTAGAACAGTGCTAGGTGGGGAAAAATAAACTGAATACTGGGAGAAGGAAGGTGGATTCAGAGAAAAGCCATGGAGCTGCTGCCAGAGACAGAAATGCTGTAACCTTGCCAGTAGGCCATAAGCCTTGTGGTAAAATATAAAATAATGGAGATGAGTTAATTCTAGGTGTAAGAGCTATCTAGCAATATGCTTAAGTAATTGGCCAAGCAGTGATTTAATTAATACAGTTTCTATGTAGTTATTTCGGGAGTCTGGGCAGCCGGGAAATGAACAAGCAACCTCTTACAACATAACCCCATAATGACTCGCTCTAGCAAGGTATCCTTTTCATTGCTCTCCCTCTCTGTCCTTCCCCCAACTTGACCATCTTGAACCCTCATGTTCCCATCCCCCATCCATTCCCTTCTGTCCCCTTCCAGTTTACACAGGAGATCTTAACTATTTCCCTTTCTAGGGCCTTCCATGTGTGTCCCTCCTAGGGTCTTCCTTATTACCTAGCTTCTCTGGAGTTGTGGATTGTAGCCTGGTTATCCTTTGCTTTACATCTAATATCCACTTATAAGTGAGTACATACCATGTTTGTCTTTCTAGGTCTGGGTTACCTCAGTCAGGATGATTTTTTTCTAGTTCCATCCCCTTGCCTGCAAATTTCAAGATGTATTGTTATTTTTTAACTCTGAGTAATACTCCATTGTGTAAATGTACCACATTTTCTTTATTCATTCTTTGGTTGAACGGCACATAAGTTGTTTCCAGGTTCTGGCTATTACAAATAATGCTGCTATGAGCATAGTTGAGCAAATGTCCTTGTGGTATGATTACGTATCCTTTGGGTATATGACCAAGAGTGGTATTGCTGGGTCTTGAGGTAGATTGATTCTCAATTTTCCGAGAAATCACCATAGTGATTTCCAAAGTGGCTGTACAAGTTTGTACTCCAACTAGCAATGCAGGATTATTCTCTTTACTCCAGATCCTTTCCAGCATAAGCTGTCATCAGTGTTTTTGATTTTGGCCATTCTGACAGTGTAAGATGGTATCTCAGAGTTATTTTGATTTGCATTTCCCTGATAACTAATGATATTGAGCAGTTCCTTGAATGTGTTTTGGCCATTTGAGTTTCTTCTGTTGAGAATTCTCTGTTTAGATCTGTACCCCATTTTTTAAATTGGATTATTTGGTATTCTGATCTCTAGTTTCTTGAGTTTATAATATATTTTCGAGGTCAGCCTCTGTCATATGTGGGGTTGATGTAGATCTTTTCCCATTCTGTAGGCTGCCATTTTGTCTTATTGACCATGTCCTTTGTCTTACAGAAGTCTCTCAGTCCCAGGAGGTCCCATTTAATAATTGTTGCTCTCAGTGTCTGTGTTACTGGTGTTATATTTGGTAAGTGGTATCCTGTGCCCATGCATTCAAGGCTACTTCCTTCTTTCTCTTCTATCAGCTTCAGTGTAACTGGATTTATGTTGAGATTTTTGATCCACTTCAGCTTGGGTTTTGTGCAGGGCAATAGATATGGATCCATTTGCATTCTTCTACATGCCAACATCCAGTTATGCCAGTACCATTTGTTGAAGAAGCTGTCTTTTCCCCTTTGTTCGATTTTGGCTCCTTCGTCAAAAATCAGGTGTTCAAAGATCTCCTGAGTAAATTGGGAGCATGGGGACCATGGGAGAGGGTAGGAGGGGAGAAGAAGGGAGAAGAGCATAGAAAAATATATAGCTCAATAAAAACAATTTTAAAAAAATCAAGTGTTCATAAGTGTGTAAATTAATATCAGGAGCTTCAGTTCAATTCCATTGATCCACATGTCCATCTTTATGACAATATCAAGTTGTTTTTATTACTATAGTAGAGCTTGAAGTCAGAGATGGTAATGTTTCTGAAAGTTTCTTTATTGTACAAGACTGTTTTGGCTATCCTGAGTTTTTTACTTTTCAATATGAAGTTGGGTATTGTCCTTTTAAGGTCTGTGAAGAATCGTGTTGTAATTTTGATGGGGATTGCATCAAAGCTGTAGATTGATTTTGGTAAGAATGCCATTTTTACTATGCTGATCCTACCTATCCAAGAGCATGGGAGAGCTTTCCATTTTCTGATATCTTCTTCAATTTCTTTCTTCAAAGACCTAAAGTTCTTGTCTTTCAGGTCTTTCACTTGTTTGGTTAGAGTTATCCCAAGATATTTTATATTATTTGTGGCTACTGTAAATGGCAATGTTTCTCTGGTTTCTTTCTCAGCCCATTTATCATTTGTATCTAGGAGGGCTACTGTTCTTTTTTTTAAGTTAATCTTGAATCCTGCCACATTACTGAAGGTGTTTATCAGCTGTAGGAGTTCTCTGGTAGAATCTTTTGGGTAACTACCATATCATCTGCAAATACTGAAAATTTGACTTCTTCCTTTCCAATTTGTATTTTCTTGGTCTCCTTTTGTTGTCTTATTCCTCTAGCTAGAGCCTCAAGTACTATATTGAATAGCAATGGAGAGAGTGGACAGCCTTGCCTTGTTCCTTATTTTAGTGGAATTGGTTTGAGTTTCTCTCCTTTTGATTTGATGTTAATTAAATTGACTGTTGGCTTGCTGTATATTGCCTTTTATTATGTTTAGGAATGTTCCTTGTATCCCTGATCTCTCCAAGACCTTTATCGTGAAAAGGTGTTGGATTTTGTCAAAGGCTTTTTCAGTATCTATTGAGATGATTGTGTGTTTTTTCTTTCAGTTATTTTATTACATTGACAGATTTTCATATGTTAAACCATCTCTGCATCTCTGAGATGAAGCTTACTTGATCATAGTGGATGATTTTTTTTATGTGTTCTTGGATCTGGTTTGCAAGTATTTTATTATTTTTGTGTCAATGTTCATGAGGGATACTGCTCTGTAATTCTCTTTCTTAGTTGCATTTTTGTGTGATTTGGGTATCAGGGTAACTGTTGTATTGTAAAAAGAGTTTGGCAATATTCTTTCTGTTTCTATTGTGTGGAACAATTTGAGGAGTATTGGTATCAGATCTTCTTTGAAATTTTGGTAGAATTCTGCACTAAAACCATCTGACCCTGATCTTTTTTTTGGTTGGGAGACTTTTGATGACTGTTTCTATTTCCTTAGGGGTTATAACTCTATTTAAATTGTTTATCTAGTCTTGATTTAGTTTTGGGTATGTGGTACCTATCCAGAAAATTGGTCATTTCTTTTAGATTTTTCAGTTTTGTGGAGTACAGGTTTTCAAAGTATGACCTATTGATTATCTGGATTTCCTCAATGTCTGTTGTTATGTTTCCTTTTTCATTTCTGATTTTGTTAATTTGGACATTCTCTCTCTGTCTTTTGGGTTATTTGAGTAAGGGTTTGTCTATCTTGTTGGTTTTCATAAAGAACCTACTCTTTGTTTCATTGATTTTTTTGTATTGTTTTGTTGATTTATTGATTTCAGCCCTCAATTTAATTATTTCCTGTTGTCTACTCCTCCTGGGTGATTTTGCTTCTTTTTGTTCTAGAGCTTTCAGGTGTGCTCTTAAGTCACTAGTGTGAGATTTCTTCAGGTTCTTTATATAGGCACTTAGTTGCTTTCATAGTGTCCCATAAGTTTGAGTATGTTGTGCTTTCATTTTCATTGAATTCTAGGAAATCTTTAATTTCTTTCTTTATTTCTTCTTTGACCCAGTGATGATTCAGTTGAACATTGTTCAATTTCCATGGGTTTGTAGACTTTCTGTAATTAGTGTTGTTGTTGAATTCTAATTTTAAGCCATGGTGATCTGATAAGATACAAGGGGTTATTCCAATTTTTTTGTATCTGTTGAGGTTTGCTTTGTTACTGAGTATGTAGTCAGTTTTTGTGAAGGTTCCATGAGGTACTGAAAAGAAGATGTATTCTTTTGTTTGGGTGGAATGTTCTCTAGATGTCTATTAAGTCCATTTGAGTCATAACATCTGTCAGTTCCCTTATTTCTGTTAAGTTTCTGTCTCAGACCTGTCCGGTGGTGAGAGTAGGGTATTGAAGTAATGTGTGGGGTTTAATGTATGATTTAAGCTTTGGTAATGTTTCTTTTACAAATGTGGGTGCCCTTGTATTTGGGGCATAGATATTCAGAATTCAGATTTCCTCTTGATGGATTTTTTTCTGTGACTAATATGAAATGTCCTCTATCTCTTTTGATTGATTTTAGTTTTAGGTATATTTTGTTAGATATTAGGATACCTACATCAGCTTGTATTTGTAATCTATTTGATTAGAAAACGTTTCCCCAACGTTTTACTCTGAGGTATCGTCTGTCTTTGAGGTTGAGGTGTGTTTCTTGTACGTAGCAGGATTCTGTTAGCCTGTGTCTTTTTAGAGGCAAATCGAGTCCATTGATATTAAGAAATATTAATGACCAGTGATTGTTGTTTCCTCTTATTTTTTGTTTTGTTGGTGGTGGTGGCAGTGCTTGTGTGTTTCCCTTCTTTGGAGTTTGTTAGTGTGAGGTTATTTATTGCCTGTGGGTGCAGTTAGCTTCCTTGGGTTGGAGTTTTCCTTCTACTACTTTCTGTGGGACTGGGTTTGTAGACAGGTATTGTTTAAATCTGGATTTGTCATGGAATATCTTGTTTTTTCCATCTATGGTTATTGAAAACTTTGCTGGGTATAGTAGTCTGGGTTTGCATCAATGGTCTCTTAGTATTTGCAGAATGTCTGTCCAGGATCTTCTAGATTTCAAAGTTTCCATTGAGAAGTTGGGTGTAATTCTGATATATCTGCCGTTATATGTTACTTGGCCTTTTCCTTTGTAGTTCTTAATAATCCTTCTTTATTCTGTATGTTTAGTGTTTTGATCATTATATGGTGAGGGAACCTTTTTTCTTTTTCTTTTGGTCCAGTCTATTTGGTGTTCTGTAAGCTTCTTGTACCTCCATAGGAATATCCTTCTTGACTTGCATTACTTTTTAATACCAGTGCAATTTCCCCAAGAGAAACGTCTGTCTGCCACTGAGAAAGTCAGTAGTTACATGGTCATGAGCCTCAGCAAATGAACAACTGCAGTCTTGACATGGTCACAGAATCAGTGTTCCCATCGGTGTTAGTTTCCCCGAGCATGTCAAAGGTCAAAGGTTAGACATGGCATCTAAACATTGTTCATCAAGGGACCAGGAATGCAGTTTAGCTAGTGGGTAGAGTGTTTGATATAGCATGCACAAGGCCCCAGGTTCAATCCCCAACACTGCATATATCAAGTATGGTGGCACTTGGCTGTAATTCCATAACTCTGGAGCTAGAAGGATGAGAGGTTCAAGGTCATCCTCTATTAATTGGTGAGCTACACGAGACCTTATCTCGAAAATAAGCAAGTGAACAAAGAAACAAGAACTGGGTCTGTGGACTTTTTCTCAGATATGAGAAATATGAAGTAAGAAGGAAGGAAACATGGAAACAGGGGAGCAGATAGGTCACTGGGTCACAATAACCATAAGATTAATTTTTTCTAAATAATTGATAATTAAGTCAGTAAAAAAATCAATAGTATCAACGTTCAGCTGTAGATTCTGAAACTTACGGAAGCTCCTCAGGACAAGGAATTCTGTTTGCAGTCCTTCGGGAGATACAAGTGAAGCATAGACAAGTCCAGGGCCCAACTAGGAAGTGTGACTCATTAATTTTTGGGGGTATGAACATTGTATGTGTTTACTGAGGAATCTATTTTACAGGTCACACATCTTACTGAGCAAATAACTTCAACCAATGTCTCTCAAAAAGCAGCATCTTATGGCTCATGTTTGTCATCCTGAGTTTGATTGTTAGCTTTGTTTTATTTTTTATTCTTAGTTCAACATGTCAAGAGCCATACAAAGGGGATGAATCATGGGGAGACATCAGTAGTTAAGTGTCATTTTTGTTGAAAAAAAAAACCAAGATGGGTAAAACTTCCATTACTGCTAGACATGGACTAAGATTTATCTTTTATTTTGTTACATATTATTTTAAACATGCTAAAGTGCATACCAAGCACAGGCCACATTCCAGGTGCTACACTACTTCATTTTATCTGCTGTTCTCCTCTGTGAGTTATGTGGTATTATTTTTATTGACATTTACAGATAAGATAACAAAGCCATGGATTTTAAGAAAGTTCTCAGTGTAAACCAGCCAATTAAAGAATTCAAAACCATTCCGCATGAGCTGGGCACGTTGGTGCACCCCTGTCATCTCAGCACTCAGACGGTTGAAGAAGGAAGACCAAAAGCTTTGATTGAGGCCAGCAGATCAACATAGCCAGGACCCATGCAATAGTTTAATGTAATTGGCCCCCATAATCTCATAGGGAGTGGCACTATTAGGAGGTGTGGCTTTCCTGGAGTGGGTGTGGCCTTATTGGAGGAAGTGTTTCACTGGAGGGGCGGGCTTTGAAGTTTCCTATGCTCAGGATACTGCCCAGTGTCTCAGTCAACTTCTCAGCGACTCCTTCAGCACCACGTCTGCCCACATACCGCCATGCTCCTCATCATGACGATAATGGCTGAAACTCTGAAACTGTAAACGAGCCACCCCAATTAAATGCTTCCTTTATAAGAGGTGCCATGGTCGTGGTGTCTCTTCACAGTGTTAGAAACCCTACCTAAGACAATTCTCAAAACCAAGAATGTCTGCTCGCCAGTGCAGCACTCTCCCCTGGGAGGCACCACTTCAGTTATCATTTAGTTCTTGTGTTCCTTTCACTTGCCTAAGTTTGTGCAGTTATTAGATGTTAGAAAGCCAACAATTTCAAACAAAAACAGATCAGTGGGCCCAATTCTGCATATCAACAATCCCAGTATATGGAGGCAAAAGGATCTGGATTCAATGTTAATTCTGGCTATATAGCAAGTCCAAAGCCAGACCCGTCTCACAAAAAAAATGAAAGTAGAGAGATTAACTTTAAAATAAAAAAAGATTAAAAGTTTCCAGCTGTCACCCAGGGTGTAGTCTGGAAACAGACACTGTAACACACAGCAGGATGCTGTCTGAACTCCAATCCCCAGCTATTCTATCTGTGCGGCTGACGTAATTACTAGCAATAGAAACCTATGCTGCCGGGATAAAGATTTAACCATGAGAACTACCTATATCATATAAGGAAGTATTTAATTAACTGTCTTGATGCTCACAGGACATTTTGAACTTGGGCATTTGTTGGGGCTGTTGAGATCTGAGGGTTTCTTTAAAATGGACTAAGTGAACTTATGTCACTGGACGGACATGAGCCTTTGAGAGCCAGGCACAGAATGTTAGTTTGACTCTTAACTGTCCCCTGAGAGATCAAGTAATTGAAACATGAGAGGGCTTTAACCTCCCCTGTGCATCAGTTCATTAGCGAATTTACAATTTGATGCCATCATTAGGAAATAGTAAAAAGGAGGAGGGAAGGCTCATTGTCACTACAATGAACAGGTTGGCTAGCATTAGACATACCATGGAGTTTGGAGTGATATTTCAACCTATACACCTCACATGCACCAATCAAATCAACATAACTCACATTTCCCTTCCCTTCATATTTCAGTCTTGATCTTTCAGCTACTCTCTTCCAGATACTAATAAAATGATACCAGTCTGGTAGTACAGGGTGAGGAAGGAGATCCCTGAGTTTAATAACTGACTGAGCAACATAGTAAGATCTTGTCTTCCATGATAGAATATGTCTAGCATGTTCAAGGGCTTAGGTTCAATACCCTGTTGTGGAATATTTGTTTAGGATGTGCCACATTTGTTTATGCTGTGGAATAGTCATCTAATGATACAAAGATGTGTTGCATCCTTTTATGTTGCATTTGTTTAACTCTGTGAAGCTGTGTTACTTTACCTGCCTAAAATACCTGATTGGTCTAATAAAGAGATGACCGACCAAAAGCAAGGCAGGAGAAAAAACAGGTGGAGTTTGGAGATTTTGTTGGTAAAATCTGCTGACTAGGAGTGCCTGTCTAAGAGCCCTGCACTGTGCAGACTGAGATCTGGGCGCCTTCCAGTTTTCCTTTTTTTAAAACCTTGGGACACTGCTTACTGCTTGTTCTGTTTGAGAAAGTTGGGTATCCTGCAGAAGTAGGGTGACAGATCCCACATACTCTACACATGATATTCAGGTGAGATGATTCTGGTTTCTGTGTTCTAAGACTTCCCATCCTAGAAATCATCTCAATGACTTTGTCAGTTATAGAGCCAAGTACCCCTGTAAACCTCTAATGGGAGGGAATGGTGGTCCTCCAAAGGAGAAAGTTTGTGGAAGGGAAATAGGGGTGGTCTGTACTTAGAGGAGCGGTGATGTAGAAAGGGGACGTCTTAGGGTGGTACCCCAGCCCTGGAGGCTTATGTTTCATCTGCCTCTGGTTCTGTCTCCACATCTCATCTCTGAGAACACCTCCTTGCTGGTGGTCCTTGTTATTGCAAAGGCCAGTTCCCTGACACAGTGGTGGTCACGTGACCAAAACTGGTTGGTTAGAGGGCATCATCCTCAAGGATGGTCTCGTGGTCCAGGGAGGCCTCTCCCTTCTGAGAGTGAGTGAGAAAACCTACACTTCCCATGAACTGTCTGAGGGACAAGTGTGTTTCAGGATGAAGGCCTCAGGGAGGAGAGCATTCCACCCATGCAGCCCTTGAATCCATTTCTGTGTGAAAACAACTGTAAATGAATCTTATTTCAGTTTATTAAACTTCTTCTTCTTCTTCTTCTTCTTCTTCTTCTTCTTCTTCTTCTTCTTCTTCTTCTTCTTCTTCTTCTTCTTCTTCTTCTTCTTCTTCCCCTGTATCCCAGCTGGCCCTGAACTCCTGATCCTCCTGCCTCCACTTTGAAAGTGCTGGGATTACAGGTGGGCACTACCATGCCTGGCTTAGTTTAGACTTTTTTTAAGTTGAACATATATCTCTTGCAAGCCATGGAAGCTAATACACCTCTGAAGAATCATACACAGAAAAATCTGTGGGCTAGATGATGTCTCAGAGGTAATCTCAGTCCCCACCTGAACATGAGCCTCTCCATTATACCTGGACATATGAGTTTCTCACTACAAGGGGTGGCCATTGCTGTGGATGGCCTCAAGCTCTTTGAAAGTTTTCAAGATTTTTTTTTAAAAAATGGTGTCCCCATATTGTCCTTTCCATACATTATGCTTCTAGATAACAATTCTATAGGTAGACTTTCTTTGTACCACCTGTCAACTCTGTCACCCCCAGACTGCTCCCAAAACAACCACACAGAGACTTATTATTAATTATAAATTCTCAGCTGATTGCTTAGACTTATTACTAACTAGCTCTTATAACTTAAATTAACCTACATTTCTTATCTATGCTCTACCATGAGGCAGCTCCTTTTTTCAGCACAGCATGTTTGTCTCCTACTCCCTCTGTGTCTCCTGCTTCCTCTGCATCTCCTGGAGACTCCCCTCACTCCACCCTTCTTCCCAGTGTCCTCTCTTCCTGAAAATTCTGCCTAGCTCTTGGCTGTTCAGCCTTTTATTAAACCAATCTGAGTGACAAATCTTCACAGTGTACAAAAGGACTATTCCACAGGACAATTCTGTCCTGGGCTCATAGAGGAAAGGACTCTTGGCTCTCTTCCACACAGAAGCCTTTTAAGTACGTGAGAATGCTAACTTTTTCTTCTCCAGTCTGACCATTTCAGAGTCTTTACTGTAAGGAGGGCAGTTTTTAGGTCTTACACACAACACCTGGGGCTTCTTTAGCAAGCAGGGCAATTTAGTGATCAGACTTTTAAAATGAGTTGCTGAGGTGATGGGACAGACTTAGTTGACTTCCCAGGGGAGGCTTTAACCTCTCTGAGAAGTGGATTGTGGGTGGGTGGGGGGGCAAAAGGGAAGAGTGGAAGGGGAAGAGGGAGCAACTAGGATTGGGATATAAAAATAAATAAATATAAATAAAATTTAAAAATAAAAAGAGTTGCCTAGAGTGGTGTGGTGTGGCACACGTGTTTAATCCCAGCACTCAGGAGGCAGAGGCAGGTGGATCTCTGAGTTCAAGTTCAACCTGATCTACAGAGTGAGTTCCAGGATAGCCAGGGCTACACAGAAAACTTTGTCTTAAAAATTCAAGAACCAACACCTCCCCCCTGCCCACCTCTCTGCCAAAGACAGTTGCCTAGGATAATTTGCTTGCTGACTGGCAAACAGCAGAGTGTCTTTCTGTATTCCATGTGCTCTGTACCTATAAATACACACAAAACTAAATTGTTTCATGTGTAAGACACTATTTAACAGAGCTTTAGACTTTATGCTATATACTTGACTTTGCTATTTGGGGCAGAGTCTCCTTGTGCACACCAAGTTGACTGAAAACTCAAGGTGATCCTCCTGCCTCCTAAGTACTGGGATTACAGATGTATATCACATGCCTGGTGATTTTTTTTTTCAGTCCACAAGTACAAAACACAATAGTTAGCATAATCAAAAGATGGCCATATGGAGCATCGATGGTCTGCATTGATCATTGGTGTGCACTGCACATAACAAAAGGATAGCCATGTTGAGTGTCAATGGTCTGCATTGATCATTGGTGTGCACTGCACATAACAAAAGGATACCCATGTTGAGTGTCAATGGTCTGCATTGATCATTGGTGTGCACCACACACAACAAAAAGATAGCCGTGTGGAGAATCAATGGTCTGCATTGATCATTGGTGTGCACTGCACATAACAAAAGAACAGCCATGTGGAGCGTCAACGGTCTGCATTGATCATTGGTGGGCAGCACACAGCACTCAGTGCATTCTTTGCATCTCACAGAACTCCTTTGTAGGAGCTCTGGCTGTTGCTCTGTCTGGGCAGAGGAAACACTGACCCTTGTCCTGGTGGTAAAGAAAGGATCCAAGTTTGATTCCCTGAAGTAGTTTTCTTGTTCGTGAAGCTGTAAAGAATACACGAGTACAGCCAGGCGTGGTGGTGCAAGTCCTCAGCCCCAGCATTCAGGAGGCAGAGGTAGGTGGATCTCTTTGAATTTGCAGCCAGCCAGGGCTATATAGAAAGACTTCATCTATAAACAAACAAACAAAAATACATGAGTAACATTTCCATAAAAATCCATCAGTCACGCTCACAGGGAATTGTACTGCAGTAAATGAAGTCTTAAAGGCTATGGTGTCACAAATGACAGTTGCTTCTGTGATTGCTTACACCCTCCATCCCCTACCTGGTGCTAAGGACGGAAACTAGGGCCTTACTATGTCAACCTTTAATGTTTTTTGTCATAGTTGTTCCTAAGAGACAGAGCTTCACCAAGTTGCTCAGGCTTTGAACTCTCTTTGTGGGCCAGGAAAATCTTGACTTTGTGATTATATACCTCGGCTACCAGGCAGGGATGGGAGCCTGGCTTCTGCTCTTTAAATGAAAATTTATGAACCATGAGTATTAAACGGAGGTTTGTCATAGTAAAGTAGGGGATAAAACAAATAACACCTACAGCCAATATCAAAGAACTGCGAGGAACGAAGCCACCACGAAGTCAACGGGAAAGTGAATGGAAGGAAGACCAAGAAATGAGGGAGAAACTCCTAGAAGGTGGGGAGTAATGGGGTGTCTGGAAAGTCTGAAGGGAGACTTAGCTAAGGAAGGAACTGACTGACGTTCACGGGGAGAGAGGATGACAGAGTAGCGGGCAGGTGGCACGAACAGGGCACAAGGAAGCCAGGCAGGACGGCTCTGTCGATGGAGTCACTAGCTGCTACGGTGGCAACCTGAGTTATGATCCTTGATCAACTGCTAGGAGCTGCCACACGAGAACTGCAGCATTCATGTGCCTGTCTCCCTCAAACATAAACACATAGGGTAAGTGGAAGAGGGTAGACTTCAAAGATAGATTCTGGTTGTTTCATGAAGGGCTCTGGCATCCGGGTCCTGTGGCACAATTCCACATCTAGGGGTTTCTGGAATACATGCGCAAGCCCAAAGGCGTGAGGATCTGGGCTGGGCTTGGGAGCTGTATCAGTACTTCTTGAAGCGCATGACACTGGCAGCGGGATTCCGGCAGAAGATGAACAGTTTTGGAGAGATGCCCTCAGGACGGCCTGTGAATTCAGAACTTAGGTGAGGAGCATGGTTTTCAAAGGCGTGGAGCATGGTAGAGGGGGACACTATGCCCTGGGGGCTCTCAGGTGCATTTGAGATGTCTCCCGATGTCCGGGATAAGCATCTCCATGTTTCTGTGTAGACACTGAGTGAGGGGCAGAAAACCAGAGGAAGTCAGTAAAGACGGAGAATATCGCCTGCGGTGCTAAGAATAGGGAGACTTTAAGAGCAGTTGCGAGAAACTGCAGGAAAGTCAGAGGTTGGACTTGGCAGGAAGAAGAGGAACTATTTGGAGGACGTGGGATCTCTTTCCTTGTGAACTTGAAGTTCATGCGTCAGATGGATATCTGTCAGATGGAAGAGTTTCACATAGCACAATGCAAATTCTGGCTTCTCCACTAAAGAGACCTTCTTCCCCTGTAGTTGCTGGACTTCATGAAACACCATGTTCAACAGTTCTTTAAAAATACAGTTTATATTTGTTTAATAAAATTAAATTGTGTTTTCTCTGCACGCAGACGCTGCTTTTACAGTATATTAAAAGGATACAAAATAAAGCTCAGCCTTCCTGAGTCTGAAACAGGCTTTCGACAACGGCCTTTCTTCTAGTGAGCACTAGGTGGCGCACTTCTCTAGACTAAAGGCTTCCTCAGTGGAGGAAGATAAGGCAAAGGCTTGAAAAAGTTGGCATCTAAGGAATTTTCATCCTTTTGATCTCCGTACGTCTCAGAAGACTTCCAGATTTCCATTTTAAAGAAGGAAGACAGGAGGAAGGGAAGGATGAAGGAAGAGAGGAAGGAAGGGAGAGAGAGAGAAGGGGGGGTTGGAGCCTGTCCTGGAACTTGCTCTGTAGACCAGGCTGGCCTTGAACTCACAGAGATCTGCCAACCTCTGTCTCCTGAGTGCTAAGATTAAAGGTGTGTGCCATCACCACCTGGCAATAATGTCTTCTTGATTCTTGAGTAATTCCACTGTAATCAATCAAGAGTTCAGTTTGGTTCTAACTGTGGTCATTTGTCACTGGCCTTTTCCTGGCTCCTCCCAAAGCTATCTGCTGAGACCTCAGCCAGGCCTTGCCCCAGGAAAGGCTCCTCTAGGTGTTCTGCCTGAGCCTAGTGGCTAGGACTGTGTAAGAGAGAGAAGAGGTGGGGGTGGTGCCCATCTTCACCCTGATGGCTAGGACTGTGTGACTCGGGGAAGAGGTGGGGGTGGTGTCCATCTTCACCGTGGTACCAACTCTCTTTCTCTATGCAAGCTTTATACACATTCAGAGGTAGGAATTGCCTTGCACAGGTGAGGCCTTTCCTTTGATCTCAGGGACTTCTAGGAAAAAACATAGGGATCCATGGCTGCCTAAATAGGTTAAACAGTGCACACCGCTTATTTCTTCTTTACCTCGTGTTCTCTTTAAGTCTTAAAGTTCCCTTTAAGTGTTTTGTTTTGTTTTTTGTATTTTTCAAGACAAGGTTTCTCTGTGTAACAGTCCTGGTTGTCCTGAAACTTGCTCTGTAGACCAGGCTGGCCTTGAACTCACAGAGACTCCCCCTGCCTCTGCCTCCCAAGTACTGGAATTAAAGGCCTCTGTGCCTATGCCCAGCTTCCTTTTAATTTTTTTTAAAAGATTTATTTTATTTTGAATTCTCTTTACAAGTGTGTGTGTGTGTGTGTGTGTGTGTGTGTGAGAGAGAGAGAGAGAGAGAGAGAGAGAGAGAGAGAGAGAGAGAGAGAGACAGAGGACAGAGAGAGAGACAGAGACAGAGGACAGAGAGAGAGACAGAGACAGAGAAGGATCCTGAGAGAGAAAGACAGAGGGACAGAGAGACAGAGAGAGAGATAGAGAAGGATCCTGTTCTATTTATCGTCATTTTCTAGTAAAGAACACAGTATTTAAAATGAAGATGTGACTCTTTTTGGATATTATTCTGAGCTACAAAACCACTTAGACTTGTAGCTCTTTAATTTTGTATGCAGAAGAATTAGCTACCAGGGACAGAAGTCAGGTTCTAAAATTTTTCGTAAGGTATTCTGAGAGATTGCCATATAGCCGACCTTCAGTTCATCATCAACACTTTGACAAGCACTGACTTTGGTTCAAATACTCAAAACAAGAAGTGTTTCATTGTAGCTTTAGGTTACAAATTCTCATGGACAGCAGCAGTTACCTTGAGCCTGGCTCCATTATAAAAGAATCGCCACAAACAGACCACAAAATGCATATTTGATCTTCATCTGGCCAGGACTACTGCCCCTTTCTTCACAAACTAGGAAACTGAGGCACAGAAGTGCCAAGTGATGTAACCCACCACTTGAAGCTGGTGACTGGGCAGGACCCAGGTGTTAGCTGGGGTCCTGGAATTTTGTGGACCCTGCCCCATTGCGGATGAGCTAGGACCATTTCTCTAACTACAGTGGTTTGATTTGTAGAAACATCGTCACCTTTTTCTCTATACTCTTGACTACCCTGCCCCGTGGACCCCCAGTAATGGCCAGGTGGGGAAGATGTGTGTGGCTCTCCGATGTCCTTGAGCTGACTGCTCACTGGTTGCTTTAGTTTTGGCCAACAGTGGGCCCAAAAGGAACACTTTTCTAGCCCCTCTCCCCGACCCTAAATCCACCCAGCTAGTAAACAGAAGGAGGTAGGACCTGACACTTACAGAGACACCCCCACTTCCGGTTTCCCGGGAAGATCTGTGCTGTCTCAAGCTGCCTGTGTCTTCATCTGCCTTCCCTTTCCCACCCACCAAATGTATGGGACCATCCACATCATTTCTGGCTAGAGTTCTGCTGTCCCCTCCCCTGAGGGTGAAAGAAACCGACAACTCCATTATTGCATGAAACACACAGGAAATATTTTATTAATGTCCAGATGGAGAAAATGGTAGAGTAAAAACATTTCAGTAGAAGTCCATGATTCTCCGCAGAGAGCCCACCCTGGCATTCACGGCGCCCCAGTCATGGTAGCGCCTGTACTCCCCGGGCCTCAGCAGGTACTGCCGCCCCCGGAAGTTGGGCATCTCGTAGAGGACCCAGTAGCCTTCCAGCACGTGGAAGGAGTGGAAGTCGCTGAAGTGGAAGCGGTCCTGGAGGTGGGAGCAGTCGTCGGTGATCTCCACCATCTGACCTCTGCAGTCCTCGCGCTCGTAGATCCTGACCCTGTGAGAGCCGGACTGTGCGCACGCAGAGTAGACAAGGGGCGTTAGAAAACCGGACCTGAGCTCGGCAATCGGCGCACGCTGCCTGGGGGATGGGCCCTTACCTTTTCTATACCAGAGGTGACTGAATGGGAAGAAAGACCACCGTGCGTACTTCAGGGGGGTGTACACTGCGGAACTCAGGAGGTCACCACCACCCACCGTTCTCTGGCACTGTAGTCGACACACTGCTTCTCCTCAGCACCATTTTTAAGCAACTATTTTTCTGTCATCTCCCCCCCCCCTGCCCCCCAGATTCATGGTGGTCTGAGGCTCTTTTTGGAAGGTATAAAAATAATTTGATATTACAATGAAAAACCAAATGTAACCTTAGCAAAAGCCACTGTCTTGAATCTTAGTAGCCTCTTCCACATGAAGAGGATGGAGAATTCAGGAACAAAGCCTAACCCAGGTATCTTTTTTGTTGCCTCAGGTCCTGGCACCCATAGGCTGTAGAGGAAGGCTTTCTTAAAGATTGAGGAGAGAGGGAGGGAAGGAGGGAGGAAGGATGAAGCAGGAGGCTGTGACTATTATCCACAGGAGGGTTCACCCTCACAGAGGTGACATGTTCCCCGTATTAGACAGTAAATGGATCCAAACTGTTGGGGCTCCCCTTGGATAACAGCAGGGTGTCCCCAAAGCTTTGAAATCCCATTTCCTCATCTCTTGGCAGGCGTTACGTAACTTAGAGCTATTCCTGTCAGCTTAGCCCTGTTTGACCAGGCCTGATAAGTTCAGGAAGTCGGAAACAGGGGTGAACGGCATCAGTTCACCAGGCAGCCAGCCTGCTGGCATTCACTCCCAGGGCCCACAGGCTCAGAACCAAACGGTCCTCTGCTTAGTCCCAGCACTGGCGAGTTTGATTTCAGCAAAATAAGTGAAAATGACCACTGGAGAACTTTACTTCAGACGTGTTTTCAAGGGAACCTTGGAGAACTTAGTAAGCAGAGGACACAGAGCCAGCGGACTGTAGGGGGTGATGATGGGGCGCTGGGAAGGGACTCACGTGGGGGATGAGGCGGCAGGAGCAGACGGAGTCGCTGAGGCCCATCCACTGCTGGTAGTCAGGGTAGTCCCCACGCCTCAGGAAGTACTGGCAGCCTGCGAAGTTGGGCTGCTCATAGAGCATCCAGCAGCCACTGTCCACGCGCACAGAGTTGCAGCGGCTGAAGTAGGGCTGCAGGTTAGAGTGGTCGCTGCTGCACTCATAGTGGCGGCCCTGGAAGCCGCGGTCCTCATAGAAGGTGATCTGGAAGACAAGGCAAGGCTCAGAGGTCTGTTGTGGCATGGACCCGAGGGCTGGTCCCTCCCCAGGCCCTGGGTGCCCTGGGCTCACCTTCCCCATGGCTGGTGTTGGCGGTTCAGATGGGACGGTGCTGTTGGGTGTGTAGGGCTGGGAGCAGGGTCTATATAGCAGGAGGTCTGCTGTGTTGGCAGGAACAACACAAAAGGGGCACGCGGTGGGACTGGCGCTTTCTCTCTCTCCTTTCTATATAATGACTGTGGGGGAGGCGTGGGTTATTGTACGTTTTCTCTTAGTCTGCCCAGAGCTTTCGAATGGATGACCAATCATTGACCTGGTTTAAAGGGTCACTTGATGCTGCTCTGTGCTTTAAATGAAGCGGATCTGGGAAACGGAAAAGGAGCAAAGGTGCCTAACTGGTGAACCTTTGTAATGAAATATTTTAGCTACCTTTTACAAATTCAGACAATGTGTATTTGAATAACAAGGCAGGGTAGTTACCTGGCCTGCTAACATTTCAAGGGAAAAGTGGAAGATCCTGCGAATGAACCTTCACAGGTTGGTGGGGGTGGAATGGGGTTCTGCTGTGTCCTGAAGAACTTTCTTACAGCAGGGGATGGTGGTGCACTCTGAAGGCAGAAGCTTGAGGATTTCTGCGAGTTCGAAGCCAGTCTGGTCTACAAAGTGAGTTCCAGGACAGCCAGGGGTTACATAAAGAAACCTTCTATTCGAAACCAAAACCAACCAACCAACCAACCAAACAAAAAAGAGCTTTCTTAAAAGCTCTGTATTGATCAGCTGGGAACCAGAGAACTAACGAAGCCTAAATAAGCACTGTTTAGACACCTCAGTCCTGAACCCTGGAGTGTGAGGGCAATCAGCCCCATCTTTTGGGACTGGTCACCACTGCCAGTGAGACTTTCAGCTTTGGGGCTCACGGGTGACCCATCATTATTACACTGGTAAGTTTCTATTAATGTTTTGCTGGGAAATCAACCCAGTTCGTTCCAGCTGCCAGTAAAATACAAGAGAATTTGTAAGGAGAGCATTTGGAATCACACAATCCCGCAGACTGCCTTCATCACCCTGGAGCAAACCCTGTGCGCTTTAGCGAATGCACTGGTTACCGGGGCTGGACTCTCTTCCTGTCCCCAAGACTCCCAGCACCAACAGGTACCTCACTCTCTGTAAAGCAAGGTTTCTCAACCTTGGCATAATGCTGACATTTGGGCTGAAACACGTGGTCTTAAGCAATGCAAGATGCTTCTGAGCATCCTGCCTCTACCTGCAGGCGTCAGCTGGCCCACTCATCTAATTGTGACAGCCAGGATTGCTCTTTCAGCTGTCCTGGAAAACCAAATCTCCTTTCCCCTTGGCCTTGAGAACCGTCGCCTTCTAGGAAGCTGCTCTGGCCTCAAACACTCCGTCTCATTCCAAAGCAGGGCTCTTAGTGCCTGGGTCCTATACTCGAAGTTGTTTTCCTTGAACAAAATTAACTGGATTGATTCATGTAGGTCCCACTGGTCTACCCCTCCTCTCGGGGTTCATCTTGAGGACAGTTTCTGGCTAAACATCCTGCTTGTTCCTGTGCTCCCTCTGCCCCCCTGGTGGTTAGCTATAGGGCCATTGTTTTCGCCATCTTGGGACTATAGTCTTGTACCAAAACAAGGCATCTCTGATGTACATTATTGATTATTTATTTATAATTTTTAAAAGATTTATTTTATGTGTATGAGCATTTTGCTCGCATATATGTATACATACCACATGCACCCACCAGTGCTTGCAGTAGCCAGAAAATGGGGTTTGTATCACCCGAAACTTGAGTCATGGATGGTTGTGAGTCACTGCATGTACTGGGACTTGAGTCTTCTGGAAGAGCAGTCAGGGTTCACAACTGTTCTATTTCTCCAGCCCTGCTGTGTGTGTATACACATATGGACATTTGTGTCTCCAGCCCAGCTGTGTGTGTATACACATATGGACATTTGTTTCTCCAGCTCTGCTGTGTGTGTATATACACATATGGACATTTGTTTCTCCAGCCCTGCTGTGTGTGTATATACACATATGGACATTTGTTTCTTACTTAGTTTGTTTGCTTTTTGAGACAGGGTTTCTCTGCGAAGCCCTGGCTGTCCTAAAACTCACTCTGTAGACCAGGATGGCCTCAAACTCACAGAGATCCAACTGTCTCTGCCTCCCGAGTGCTGGGATTAAAGTTGTGCTCCACCTCTGCCTGGCTGATATATATTTTTGAAAGTTCAGTCCTTATTCTTTTGATATAATATGTACATCTCTAGAATGTGTCTGAAGGACATAGTTAAAAGTATATAAAAAAGACAGTGGCAGTTATCAAAAATTAGATATAAGAGAAATGTCCAGAACTGGGTGGTAGCGGCACACACCTTTAATCCTAGCACTCAGGGAGGCAGAGGCAGGAGGATCTTTGTGAGTTCAAGGCCAACGTGAGTGAGTTCCAGGATGTCCAGAGGTATACAGAGTAACCCTGTCTCAAAAAACAAAAAATAAAAACATGTCCAGATTAGTATGTGAATTAAATAAATTATGAAACATCTGTTTGATGAGTTGCTCTGTGGCAATCAAAATCATCTCAAAAACCTGAGAATTTATATAAGGTTATAGGAAATATTCACCATATGTTAAGGAGGAGAAAGTAAGAATGTCAAACATAAAACTACAAAAACGGTTCTGAAGATAAAGGTAGAGAAGTTATAAACATGTAGAAAGAAATCTTGTGTTTGTGGATCAGAATCTTTAGTTTCATTTAGATGTCACAGCTACCCACAGAGTACCCAAAACAGTCCACAGAGTCAAGGCAACTCTATCAAAATCCCAGCAACCTTTTATCCAGAATAGAAAACGGCACCCTGAGATTCACCTGACATCTCAAAGGACCCAAGCAGCCAAACAAACTTGGAAAAGAATAAATTTGGAAAGCTTCTAATTCCTGATTCTAAAATTCATTACAAATCGATGGTAATAAAAACAATGTGGTAGCGGGCTCTGGTGGTGCACGCCTTTAATCACAGCACTTGGGAGGCAGAGGCTGGAGGATCTCTACGAAGTGAGTTCCAGGAAAGGCTCCAAAGCTACACAGAGAAATCCTGTCTCGGAAAACCAACCAAGCAACCAACAAACAAACCACACACACACACACACACACACACACACACACACACACACACACACACACAGAGAGAGAGAGAGAGAGAGAGAGAGAGAGACTAGTGTGTACCAGTGTAGACCCAGATGTGTAGATCAATGGAATAGTCGGGAATTCTGAAAAAAAAGGTCTTGTATGTATTTTTAAAAGGGCTTTCACAAGAATGTTAAGGTCACTCAGCAGAGAAAACACATCAAACTAAATTGAAGAAGCCACAAAAGGCAACAAAAATTCTCTGATGCCATTTATTTAAGATACCTAAGATGGTTTGATACAGTAGAAACAAAACGAAGGATGCTTTGGGGTGTGGGGAATGGGAGTTGCAGTCTGGAAAGATGGAAACTTCCAGAGGTACATAGTGGCAGTATCACATTATGATAGGTAAGATAACACTTAAAATCATATAAATCAAAATATCAACCATGCGTACACAGCACTTACTTCCAGGGGAAGTTGAATTAAGAGGAGCTTATTATTTTTAAAATTTTCTTTACGTATCAACATTTTGGGTCATGGAAATATTTTACTTCAAAATCAAACAGCAACAGATGCATCCTTTGAAAATTACTGCTACTGGGGGCTGGAGAGATGGCTCTATGGGTAACAATACTTGTTGCACAACTCTGAGAGCTTAAATTCAGATGACAGCATCTATAGAATAAGCTGTGGTCTTATTATATGATAACAAGGTGTGGTCTTCTGTGGACCTGCAAACCCAGAGCTGTGTGGGAGGAAATCAAAAACAAGAGCTCCGGGTTCAGGAAGGGACCCTGCCTAAAAGAGGAAGACAGAGAGTGGCAGAGGAGGGCATGTACCCTCTCATACATGTGCACATTTACCACACTCATACGTGCAATAAACTGTATTAAAATTTTCTTGCATTTCATATCCTTGTTTATTGTGGAACTATCATTATAGCCCAGTTATGGAATCAGCCTAGTACCACTAATGGATGAATGGCTAAAGAAAGTGTCATATGAAGTTTGATTCAGCCATAAGGAAACAGGAAATCATGTCATCTGTAAAGAAATGGATATAGAACTGGAGGTCATCATGATAAGCAAAATTATTTAGGCTCAGGACAAATATTGCATATTTTTTCTCATGGTCTAAAATGTAACAATCTAGATTTTTAAAGAGATGTAAAAATATAAGGGGTACTATTTGGAAAAGAGGAAGGGGACCAGTTGGAGGGGGAACACGGGAACAAGAGAGGATAAAGAGGGTGTGTATGAATGTGATGTAAATACAGCACATGCGTGCTAGAAAATGTCACAGTGAGACCAATTTCTTTATATAGTGTGCACCTAACAAAAACACTGTTGCATTTCAGCAAGAATATATAAAATGTTATATCATATTATATATATATAGAAATTATATCATATGTCAAGGACCAGCCTCGACAAAAATACTTCTCACCAGGGTAGAGGTGTGGGGATTTAGAAATATAGGAAAGAATATGAAGATGCAAATGAAAATAATAAAATGGAGAAACATATAGCATAGTATCGGGAGGGAGTTCCAGTGAGAATTGAAAATTCTCCCGTGTTTAATTTTCAACTCTGCTTAAAATACTCCTGACCTCAAAAGGTAGGAATAAGACAAAAAACTGCATTGACATGATACAAGAAAACGAACATACCAATTGAAGGTTATGGGCTACATTCATAGTTAAACATTCTGTTGCTAGAACAAAACAAGTCACTCTCACACCCTAGACCAGGCAAACCACTCCCTGGGTGGAATCCAATGTTATCTCCTTAAGAAAACTGGAATTTAGTTGAATCCATAGACTTTTGTTTGAGGTAGAAACATATCTACTTCTCTGGCTATTAGCCACACCTGTTGACAATAACCTTGAGAGAGCAGAACTCTCTGGTCTACATCTAGGTGGGACCTTTGCTTGAGGTAGAAGCTCAATAACCTTGAAGGAACTAGAGGTAAGTTCCAACTCTCTGACCTTTGGTCAACATAGAAATGGGTTCACATTTTTGGACCTCCACAATCATTAATAGAATTTTGAATTTTTAAATTTTAGTTACAGCTATATCAAACACCTTCCAGACTATGATCTCCTAAGTATTCTCTGAAAAACACTCAAGTATTCATTATAAAAAATGCCGTAGCTTACTATTCCTGTGCTACAGAAGATTGGCCATTTCTAACTTTTTATTACTATGGCTATCACCACAATAAACTGCCTGCATATAACACTTTGTAATTTTAGAATTTGTTCCTTAGGATAGAATCCTAGGAGTAGACTCACTGGATCTAAAGTTAGTTCTCATTTTTCTCTCCAATTGTATTTTTGTTGTTATTTTATTTTTGAGACAACCTTTTGTTAGGTCACCCTGGCTGGCCTTAAGGATGCTGGTCTTGAGGATGCTGGCCTTGAATATACTAACCTTGAGGATGCTGGCCTCAGGGATGCTGGTCTTAAGGATGTTGGCCTTGAGGATGCTGGCCTTAGGGATGCTGGCCCTGAGGATGCTGGACTTGGGGATGTTGACTTCCTCAGTGCTGCCACTACAGGCTTATATCTGTGCTTGACTTCTCTGCAGCTCTTATGACATTCTTTTTCAAAAAATATTTATTTCATGTGTTTGTGTGCTTCTGAGTGTGTGTATATGCAAGATGCATGTTCAGTGACAGTAGAGGTCAGAAGAGGACAGTGGATCCCCTGCAAATGAAGTTATGGAGAGTTGTGACCTACAATGGGGGTGTGGGGAACTGAACCCAAGTCCTATGGAAGAGCAGCCAATGTCCTCTTCATTGCTCTTTGTAGAGGGAAGTTTCTATCCCACTCAGTCCCACAGCCATTCAATCCCAAAGAAACACACAGAGGCTTATATTAATTATAAATTGGTCTATTAGTTCAGACTTATTACTAACTAGCTCTTACAACTTAAATTAACCCAAAATTCTTGTCTATGTTTAGCCATGTGGCTTGGTATCTTTTCTCAGTGAGGCATTCTCATCTTGCTTCTTCTACATCTGTCTGGTGACTGCATCTCTGCCTTTCCTCTCCCCAGAATGCTCTTAGTCTGGTTGATCAACCTATACTTCTTACCTGGCTACTGGCCAATCAACATTTTGTTAAACCAATCAACATATTATTTTTATTAAGTGACAAATCTTTACTGTGTACAAAAGCATTATCCCACAGCAATTCCGCTCTTTTACTTTTCAAAACAATACCCTGATCTAATATCCTGTCTCTCTCTCTCTGTCTGTCTGTCTGTCTGTCTCTCTCTCTCTCTCTCTCTCTCTGGAACTTTACCTGGTAAGCCACAGCCTTGTGGCAATACACAGATTAATAGAAATGGATTAAATTAATATAAGAGTTAGCCAATAAGAAACTAGAGCTAATGGGCCAAGCAGCAATTTAATTAATGTGGTTTCTGTGTGATTATTTTGGGGCTGAGTAGGTGGAAACAAACAGCCTCCTACTACAACTCTGTAGACCAGGCTGGAGCAGGAAGTGTTCATAGACGCTGAGCTATGCCTCCAGCTCCTCATAGCGTTCTCTACAGCTAAGGGGGTGTGAATGTGTCAGCTGTAGTTCCGTCCCTGGTAGCTTGTCAATTCCAAGGATTATAAGAGAATTAATAAGTGTTAAGAAGTAAATTTCTTTTAATATTATAAAAATAATAACATTGATATTTTAAATTTTCTTCTCAGTTGGTGTTTTGCACACCTTGTGTTTCCTCTCTCTGTCGTCATTTGCTTGCTCTTTTCTGGTTTCTTTACGCCACTCTCAAGAATCTGATGGTGTTTTAGGTCCTCTTTAGACGTGGGGATGTGCACTCCAGGCAGAGTAGTGACTGCGGCTAAAGACTGCTCTTGGTGTTCTCCTTCATTCATCCTTTCTCGCTGCATCTTACAGTCACCTTTAGTTACCAAGGATGCCAGCTCCAGGATGATACAGGTGCTGGTTAAGGTTAACAGCCTGAGGCTGTTCTTGTCAGCCTGATGGATCAACTATCCTCAATTCTGGTGCTATCCCAGGACTTCTAGCTGCTGAAGTAACTGGTTTCCACCTTGCTTGTCTGTTTAACGTGGACTTGGTTTTGCTCTTGAGTCTAAAACAGCCTGGCCAACTCTGATCTCATTCTGGCTTTGGGATTAGGGTACTTTGAGCTGCCTTGAAGACGAGGTGGAGGAGCAGCAGCTCACAGACAGGTGAGGAAGGTCTGAGGAAGGGTAAAGAGCTGTGGAGTCATTTGTTGTGTGTGGAGGTGAGAGCAAGGGTGACTGCGGTTAGGTAATAAAAGATAAACTGCTGGGTTGGGGCTAGTTTCTCAGAGAAACAAGAATTTTTGTTATGGTTAGTGGAGAAACAGCGTAAATCTGTTGTTGTTTTAGTTCTTTTAGGCCTTTTTTGACTCTTGAAACGTTTTTCTTTTTAATTATCATTTATTAACTATACATAATAATGGATTTAATTATGATATTTTTGTAGATGTATATAGTTCATCTTCTTCCCAGATAGTCTGGCCCTGGTCTACTTTCCTTTCTTCTCCTCCTCTCCCCCCCCCCCACAACAAACCAATGAGTTATCAAAGTTTCATTAAGGTTGGGCAAAAGGCTTTGGAAAGGAACACAAGCACCTTACTAGTGGTCACAGCAATGAAGAAATTTCTCTATCCCTCAACAACCTTTAGTGACTCTCTTGGACCCCTCCCAATTCCTGGACAGGATATTGATCTTATGCAGGTCTCCTGCAGGGATTCAAAGCTGTGAGTTCAAAAGTGTCATGCATGGTGGTTGAATGATAACGGTCCTCAGAGGCTCATATATTTGAACACTTGGTCCCCAGTTGGCTGAATTGTTTGAGAAGGATTCAGAGATTTTGCCGTGTGGAGAAAGTACGTCACTAGGTGTGACTTTGAGGTTTCAAAAGACTCATGTGATACCCATTGTGCTCTCTATCTGTCTGTCTGTCTCTGTCTCTCTGTCTGTCTCTGTCTCTCTGTCTCTCTGTCTCTCTGTCTCTCTCTCTCTCTCTCTCTCTCTCTCACACACACACACACATACATGATGAGAGCTCTCAGTTCCCTCAGTCTGCCATCACAGACTCTGACCCTCTGAAACCATAAACCAAATTAAACACTTTTTTTCCTAAGTTGCCTTGTTACTTGGTGTTTTATCATATTGACAGGAATTTAACTAAGACACATGGCTGTGATGGGAAGACATTGTTCCTGCAGACTTCACCGCATCCCCAGACTCTTACAGTTTTGTTCACAATGATCCCTGAGCCTTGGGCAGTGTCATATAGAGGTACCATTTATGGCTGAACACTCAATAGTCACTTTTATTTTCTGGGTTTTGACCAGTCATGCATCTCTCTCTGCAGCTACTGCTGCCCATTGCAAAAAGAAACTCTCCTGACCAAAGCTGGTAGTAACACTAATATAGGGGATTAAAGATAATTATTTAGAAGGCAATCTGATAGGCACATCATATCAATTTAGCAAAAGCAACAGTAGGAGTTTTCTAACTAGGACCTATGACCTCCAAGGGCCAAAACCCAAGACTTTTGACCAAGTGCATGGTACCAGACTTTAGCTCCATCCTGTGGGGAGATAAAAGATACAAACAGATTAGTGTTTAAGCACTTACAAGTAGGTTTCTTTCTAAAAACTCTAGCAATGGCCACAGCAGTACAATAGAAGAGAAGGTCGTAAAAACAAGAGGCAAGGGGAGTGTCAACATAAGTGAATGAGGTCTTAGCTTCCTAGAGCCTTGTGCATAGCGTGCTAACACATGTTGTGTATGTACAAGATTGTATAAGCATGTATGACTTTGTGCATGTCTACACAGGGGGGATGAAGCTATCAATTATCCATGTACTTAAATTCAATTCTTGATTGGTTGTTTGCACTAATCCCATGGTAAGGACCTGAAGTCTGTGTTGTCATTACTTTGACGTGAATCTCCATGATTCCATAATGAAAACCAGTAATTTTTGGAAAAAAAACCAAACAATTTTTATTCTGTGTGAGCTACACATGTACAGTGAACTAACAAGGACGGGGCCCCCACTTCTGGGGTTTATGTTCACGCGGTTCTGTTTTGCCCCCATTATAAGAAATCTCAAGGTAAGGGTTGTTGGTGTTGATTCAGAGCTTTGAGAACACCGAGGTCAGCATCTCTGAACTTTATATGTCCTTTCCTTCCTGAGTACCACCTTCTTGGTGTAAGGTGATTGAAGTAATGGGGCCTATTACTAGAGCATCTGCCCTTTCGGCTGGGCAAGTGGAGGTTCTCCCTCTACTCTGTATGTTCCTCTAATTATTTGTCCTTGGCCACTTTGGTATCAGGTGGCCACCACAGCAGAAAGGGAGTCTGGAAGAGATTTGCAAACTCCTCCTTTTTATACCACTTTTGGGGGTATCAGAAGTGCTTTGAAAGGGTTGGAGAGATGGCTCTCTAGTTAAGAGACCTGACTGCTCTTCCCGAGGAATCTGGTTCTATATCCAGTACCCACATGGCGACCCACAGTTGTCTGTAACTCAAGTTCCGGGGAGCCCAACAGCCCCTGTGGGCATCAACCATCAAGTGGTGCACAGATATACATGCAGCCAAAACACCCAGTTAAACAGAAAAGGAGAGAGACAGAGACAGAGAGACAGAGACAGAGAGACAGAGAGGGAGGGATGGAGAGAGACAGAGAGACAGAGACAGAGATAGAGAGACAGAGAGGGAGGTATGGAGAGAGAGAC
The DNA here is from genome assembly GCF_903992535.2 of Arvicola amphibius. NCBI lineage: Eukaryota > Metazoa > Chordata > Mammalia > Rodentia > Cricetidae > Arvicola > Arvicola amphibius. The sequence goes on along the minus strand of NC_052054.1, from coordinate 126,387,010 downwards.
AGAGAGACAGAGAGGGAGGTATGGAGAGAGACAGAAAGAGAGAGAGAGAGAGAGAGAGAGAGAGGCCCTTATGGTGCCCAATCTTAGAAACCTAATTTCAAATCAGGACACCTTCTTTGAATCTTGATTTCCAGATGGTCACTCCTCAAAGAAACTGAACATAGAGGAGATTTCTAACCATCTGGACAGAAGCATCATGTTTTTGTTTCTTTTTGTTTTTAATTTTTCTCTCACTTATCTCCATCAAAGTTTCCCGTTCTTTTCATCCGCCTAGTCTGCCCACCCCTCTTTCCCCTCTTCCGCAGATCTACCCTCTTTCCACCTCTCTGCAGACAGGAGCAGGCCTCGCAGGGACAACATCTACCACACAAGGCTTAATGAGCTACTGTGAGACCAGGCACATGCCATCACATCAAGGCTGGACAAGGCACCCAGTAGGAAGAAAAGGGTCCCACAAATAGGCAAAGGAGTCAGAGACAGCCCTTGCTCCCACTGTTAGAAGTCCCACAAGAACACTGAGCTACTCAGTCATAACTATTTCCAGACTCCCTGATCTCTGCAAACTCCCACAAGTCCCATTTAGTTGGTCCTGCGGGTTGTGTCCTATTGGTGTCCCTGATCCCTTTGGTTCCTCCAGTTCTTCCTTCCCCTCCTCTGCAGGACTCACCAGCTCCTCCTAAGGTTTGCCCGTGGGACTCTGAATCTGCTTCTACTCCCATCAATGAAGTTAACATGTTTTTCACAGGCTGGAGACTCAAATGAAAACGTGCTATGAATGTGTTTTATTTTTACTTTTAAAAAGATTTTAAAAGCTTTTACTTTATATGAGTGTTTTGCCTGCATATATGTATATATAACGTGTGTCTGCCTATGTCAGAAAAGGGTATTATGTCCTCTGAAACTGGAGTTACAGACAGCTGTGAGCTACCATATTGGTGCTGGCAACTTGACCTGGATCCTCAAAAGTGCCCTTATCCTCTGAGGCAGCTCTCCAGCCATACAGATGTTTTATAAACTGTAAAGTTCTCTTCATGTGAACATGTACCTCTACTGTGAGAATTTGTTACTCATGGATCACACACTGTGGTTGCTATTTGCAGTGTGTGTGTGTGTGTGTGTGTGGTATGCATTCACATTTAAGTAAGCTAATGTGCCGGGAGGGTGGTGGCACATCTGTCATCACTGCAGTGTAGGCTGAATCAAAAGCATCTCAAGTTTGAACCAGAGAGATGCTCAGTCCACATAGCACTTGGTTTGCGATCATGAGGGTCTGAGTTTGATGCCCAGACCCATGTGAAAATCCTGGCCTGATGACTGGCACTTGTAATCTAAGCATCATGGCATCAGAGAGGAATCTGTCTGGGCCCCTAGGCCAGTGATTCTGGCCTATGCATTAGGCCAGGCCAGCACAGGCCTGTTGCAAAGGGACCCAAAGTAGATAGCTCACAACTAACAGCCAGGTTAACCTCCAAGTTCTCTCTATATGGGCTGTATGTGCGCATACACAAACCACACATGCACACTCATACATATACACACACAAGTTTGAGGCTAGCAGGGGATATATACTGAGACCCTGTTTTGAACCAATAAACATAAACAAACAGGAGATAAGAAAAAGAGAAGCGAATCAGTGCCAGGAACACACAGAAAATACTTTATTAACTTCCAGATGGAGAAAGGGTAGAGTAAAAAACCAACTCAATAAAAGTCCATGACTCTCCGCAGAGAGCCCACCCTGGCATTCACGGCGCCCCAGTCATGGTAGCGCCTGTACTCCCCGGGCCTCAGCAGGTACTGCCGCCCCCGGTAGTTGGGCATCTCGTAGAGGACCCAGCAACCTTCCAGCACGTTCAGGGAGTGGATCTCATTGAGGTGGGATCGGTCTTGGAGAGAGGGGCAGTCCTCAGTGAACTCTACCGTCTGGCCTCTGTAGTCTTCCCTCTCGTACAGTCTGATCCTGTGAGAACCAGCCTGGCAGGCCCAGAAACAGAGAACAGCAGCGGTGAAATCATTCTTAGCCTTAGGATGGCCTCACTGGCCTTGAGCCAGTTTATAAGGAGCCCAAGCTCCTTATAAACTTGTCACAATGCGGCCAGATTCGGTGATGTTCTAAGGTCAGAAAGTTATGAGCAAATGGAAGGAAAAGGAGATGGGAATGAGTTTAGATACTGCCAGGGTGGGATCAGCTCCTGCACAGCATACCGTAAAGCAAGCCTCACAGATATCACAGACACTACCAGGGTGGAACAACCTCCTGCACAGCACACCGTAAAGCAAGCCTCACAGATATCACAGACACTACCAGGGTGCGACCACTTCCTGCACAGCACACCGTAAAGCAAGCCTCACAGCGAAATCCTGGCCTTAACAGCTTGTTGTTGAGGTTTGTCATTTGAGGGGCCTGTTCTTATACTAGAATACGTTAATATATTAAATATCTAAAGCCTCAGAATGCTCAGATAATAATTTATAAATACAACGAGGGACAAAGTGGGGATACAAAATCACTAAAGGCAAGAGCTAATCATTCATAACCGACAGCATTTTAAAACACACAAGAAGTCGATGTGGCGCAGCTGTAAAGCATCTGTGTTGGTCTGGGTCGAGGGAAGATGGAGGAAACCCCAGAGACACAAAGAGGGTACAAAAAGAAGAAAGCGGGTTTGGATATATTACTTCTGTGTTCAGTAACCATCATATAGTATAAGCATTTAATCTTTATATTGGTTCATCCTAAATGATCACAAGACAGGACACAGATTTCATACATCCCCCATGCTGCCAATGCCGTCCTACTGCGCAAATATGTATGGACCAATTTGTAACTAGGTAACACTTTGCTCTTCGGTGTTTGTGTTGGAGGGTTGGGCTATAAACTAATCCATTCTGGCTTTTATGGATTTTTTTTTTAACCTAAAGACTCAGCCCTATATCTAACCTGCAATTAGGGTACTCAGTTTTGATCAGAATATAGACTCACATGAGGAATGAGGCGGCAGGAGCGGACGGAGTCGCTGAGGCCCATCCACTGCTGGTAGTCAGGGTAGTCCCCACGCCTCAGGAAGTACTGGCAGCCTGCGAAGTTGGGCTGCTCATAGAGCATCCAGCAGCCACTGTCCACGCGCACAGAGTTGCAGCGGCTGAAGTAGGGCTGCAGGTTGGAGTGGTCACTGCTGCACTCATAGTGGCGGCCCTGGAAGCCGCGGTCCTCATAGAAGGTGATCTGGAAGACAAGGCAAGGCTCAGAGGTCTGCTGTGGCATGGACCCGAGGGCTGGTCCCTCCCCAGGCCCTGGGTGCCCTGGGCTCACCTTCCCCATGGCTGGTGTTGGCGGTTCAGATGGGACGGTGCTGTTGGGTGTGTAGGGCTGGGAGCAGGGTCTATATAGCAGGAGGTCTGCTGTGTTGGCAGGAACAACACAATAGGGCTTCGCGGGAGGCAGGGCACTCTCATGTTCTCCTATTTTCTCTTTGCTGTCATAGCCCACGGGACTCATTGTGGGTTTCCGTCCTATTCACTCGGGAGCGTTCGGGTTGCTATCGCTAGCTGATGCTATTGAGATTGTTTGAAAAAAAAAAAGTAATTTGGCACATTGTGTATTTAATAATAGAAGCAGGGCTTCAGCCATTTCATAGATAGACCACACTCTTTTTTTGTATAGTTAGACAAAACAAAACCATGTAAGTCGGGAGCAGAGTGTGTCTTAATGTGGTAAATTTAAGTTGTGTAAGACCTGCTATACTTACTGCTTGTGGATGCTCAACCCCCAACATGGATTAATAATAGGACAGGAATAGACTCAACTGAAGGTTGAAAATTTCATGTCCTTTGGAGACTTTTAGAATTAAAGGTTGTAAGAAATTGGGACAATTTTATCAAGGGAATTGCCAGAATTTTACACTTTCACTGTGAAAAAACAAAGCAAACCAAAATTCTAAACAAGCAAACACTGTCTTCAGTACTGTTTGTGACTTTGTTGCACGCTGGAGGTCAAGTAGACCATTTTAGCAATGTGTGGTTCGCAACCGAATAGAAAAATAGTTTTAAGTTGTTTAACCTTAGAGCTAAAAAGAAAAGTCTGAATCTGAGGAAGTGAGAAAACCAAATCCAGCTAAGCACAAAACTCATCAGACCTTAGACTCCACCGTACACAGCTCTGGCGGGATCTTGGCGATGCCTTTGTTCTGTGAGAGAGAGAGGGTAAACAGAGTTTCTGACACAGAGATAAAGACGTAGAGGAGCCAGGGCTGGGATGCTGCAGGAAGCAGGGACTCTAGGAAGACTTTCCTGGGGCTTTATTGGCTTGGAGAAGTCAGATGGGGCAGAAGGAGCAGCGGAGTGGAAGATGCTGATGCCTAGCTCCTTTCATGACCACAGAATTGCTCACACTTCCTTCGCCCACAGAAGCACTTGGCCTTGCCTTTGGCTCAGTCAGCTGGTGCTTAGGAGCTGAAGCCCCAGCTATGTGCAATATGATGAATTCAATTATTATTTTCTGGTTTCTGGCTTTCTGATCACACATAGACACATGGTACAAACTTGTCTAGAAAAGCTGAAAACAGGTAGGCAGGGCACCTCATACAGACAGTCATTATGATTGGAACATTTCAATAATAAAACACAAATTGAGAGCAGTGTTACATTTGTCGGAGTTCTCAGTCTTGGGCTCTGGGCGGGGGAAATGTTGATTGGCAAAAACTGTAAAGTAGGAGAAAACTATTACTCAGAGTACCAAAGAGTTTGGACGGGATGGATCAGGGAGGAAGGAGCACAAGGGGACATGCGCGTGTCGGGGGGAGGAGACCACTGCTTTTGTTGATATAAAATTACGTTTAGAACACATCTTCGGGGCCCAAATAAGGAGATTTTATTGATCATTGTGGAGGCTTTATTTTAACCTAGGACTGAACAGACAAGGGCAACACCTCAGACTTCTTATAGAGCAGAAAAGCTAATGGGTGGGCCAAGTTGTGACTCTGTTTAAATTCTTACAGGAAGTTCCATGAGTGACAAGGTTATATGCCTGCATGCTGTTGAACACAGTGTGTGAGTGAACATGTGTCAGGTGTGAGATCCTTAAAACACAGAGCTCTTGGCAAGCTGCCGGGGGTGACTGGGCTGCCAAGGAACGGGGAGCTGGAGGTGAGCAGGTATCATTGGTTCAGGAGCCCTCTAATCCTGGAAGCGACCCATGATCAACCCTATTTCTCTGAGCGATGGTAGAAGACAGCATCCCAAGCTAGGATAATCTCTGCAGTTCGTGCAGATGCTGGTTCACAGGCAGTTGAAGGATGTGAAAACAGCTGTTCTGAGAGATTAACGTATTTCATCAGTCTGAGTCTTGCTTCACTGGGGTGGAGAGAAAAATGTGATGTACATCATTTCGTGGGGTTTCTTTCTCCCATTTTTTTCAGGCTCCACGATGCTAAGGTATTTTCCTGGGGAGAGAGGACACAGGGGTTTACTGTGGAGTCTGTGGACTTGGGGGTTACTGTGGAGTCTGTGAACTGGAGCTCACAGGGGGTTACTGTGGAGTCTATGGACTGGAGCTCACAGGGGGTTACTGTGGAGTCTGTGGACTGGAGCACACAGGGGGTTACTGTGGAGTCTGTGGGTTGGAGGACACTCCACAGGTTACTGTGGAGTCTGTGGACTGGGAGTCTCCTCAGTTTTCAGATTAGCCTGGAGGTGAGAACTGGCACCTTGAGGGCTGTGGAAGCCGATGTCCTTTGCTGTGGCATTTAGAGGGATGGTGTAATGTTTTGAATCGGTCCATAATTTTTTGTTTTGTTTTGTTTCTCAAGACAGGCCTTCTCTGTGTAATAGCCCTGGCTGTCCTGGAACTCAATCTGTAGACCAGGCTGTCCTCAGACTCATAGAGATCCTCGTGCCTCTGCTTCCTTAGTGCTGGGATTAAAGGTATTTGCCACCACTGTTTATACTTTTTATAATTTTATATAAATTTAAATTTTTTCGCATTCTTTTTGCGGTTGTTTTGTTTAGAGTCAAGGGTTTCTCTTATTCATTTATTTAACTTTGTTCTCCCATAAGATACATCTGACAACAGTTTCCCCTCCCTTCACTTTTCCCAGTCCCCACTTCCTTCTCCCCCTCTTCCACTTGTCATCCTCCATTTCCCTTCAGAAAAGAGCAGGCCTCCCAGAGATATCAATGGAAAACAGCACAAGTTACAAGAAGACTAGGCACAAGCCCTCAGATCAAGGCTGGAGGAGCCAACTCAGCAGGAGAAAAGGAAAGCAAGAGTCAGAGACACGCCACTGCTGGAAGGCCCACAAGAATATCAAGCTACACAGTCATAATATATATGCAGAGAATCTAGGTCAGACATATTCAGGCTCCATGGCTGCCGCTTCAGTCTCTGTGAGCCCCTATGAGTCCTGCTTAGTTGATTCTATGGTCTTTGTTCTCCTGGTGTCCTTGACCCCTCTGGCTTGTACAGTCCTTGTCTGTGGGATTCTGCCTAACGTTTGGTTGTGGGTCTTTGCTTCTGCTTCCATTACTGCTGGATGAAGCCTCTAAAGACAATGGGATGAGGCACTGGTCTCTTCTGGCTGGAATGGCCTGTGCTGGAGCAGGCTCATTCAATAGTTTTTATAGTTTTTATTTTTATCCCCAATTATTCCCTGTTTTTTTTTTTTTAAAAAAAAAAAAAAACCCTTTTCCCCTCAGATATTTATGTCATCTGCTTGGCAGCTGAAGTTACCAGCTTGCAACTCCATGAAAGAGTTTTCAAACTCTTGTTGTAATGATATCTGAGAGCTAAGGGTACCTGGGAGACAGAGGAAGGCAGATCTCTGTTTGAGGCCAGTGTGGTCCAGGCCAATCAGGGTAACATAGAGATCCTGTCTCAAAATCTGTTGCTTTGACCCATTAAGAAAACTATGAATCAGGTGCAGCTGCCCAGCGTGGGAACATGGACAGGAGCACACCTTATTAGGGACTTCATATTTATGGAGGTTAAAATGTCCTCTTGTAAACGTTTCACAAACAGTATAAGAATACTGAGTGATTAGTTTTAATTTTGTTTTTGTTTTAATATCTTTGCTTAGTCAACAACAAACAAAACAAAATGGCGCTACTGTGTTGGTTCCATTTGGAGAAAGTTGGTATGGTAAACCTGAAAGGCTGAGAACTGCTTAGTTTCAAGAATGTAAAGTTAAATAGGATAAACATTGGGGTAATTTATCTGCGTGTAAGGTTTCCAAGTTAAACCTCAGAATCGTTTCAGAAATGCATTTCTCCATGTTAGGAATAATACCAAGTTAAGGACCTTTGGCCTACTGCGCTGGGGAGGCATTGATTCTGCTGACTAGCTGTGAGAACCTGGTGTGTTAAATAGTGTTTTATTGTCCTCTACAGACTTAATTTGTCTAGGATAGAGGCTTCTGACAGGACACAGCTTTTTAAAAAAGACTTCAAAATAATGTTCTCCCTTATGCTGATAATCCCAGCACTTGGGAAACAGAAGCAAAGGGGATTGCTGAGTTTAAGATCATCCAGGGCTAAGGGATGCACACATGTGCATGCACACACATGTGCGCATACACACGTGCACACACACTCACAGACACACATGCACACACACAAACACACAGGCGTGCATACACAGTAGACACACATGCACACACATAACTCAAACATGTGCACACGCATGCACGCACATGCACACCTGCACACACACACACACATACACGTGTGCCCCTTCCATAAACAGCTTATTTCCTTGCTTTGCATGGCATTTCACCTTAAACGTAGTAGTGTCATTGGACACCTTCCTTCCTGTGTGCCACCGTCACCATCAACTCTGCGTTGCCATTCTTATGCTCAGACCTTCTGCCGAGATGTGTGATTCACCAGGAGAGCCATCAATTGGCTATGAAAGTCATGGGAGTCTGGCTTCTCCAGGCTGCTCTCTTGGAACTGGAAAGAAGTGGCAAGCTCATTGTAACTTGGTGTGAGAGAAAATGGGACATTTAAAAAGCACTTCTGAAGTTTATTCCTTCAAAGAGTGATATGTGAACCTAAATACCATTAGCACAAGGCTGCGCTGAGTCATTGATAAGGTTTATTTCCAAACAACAGAGGAGTATTGGGAGATATTCTGCTTGTATCCCACTGGTTTGGAGATGGGAATAGAGGAGCCCATAGGCAGGGGTTGGAGGGACAGAGAGGGAGTGGGGAATAGCAAAGCGGCAGCAGTGGGGGAGAGAATGGGTCCGCCTTCTTGTTCCCTGTCCTGCAGGCAGATGGTGAAGGCAGGATGTTTTGTGTCTAGAATGCAATCTTCTGGTTTCTGTCTGGTTCCTGGAGCAAGGACAGAGTGTTTCCTACTCTCTGGAAACTGTTCCTATTTGGGATGTTTCTCTAGACTGGAAAACAAGAAAGTGACAAAGAAACGGGTAAAGAAGTGTTACACAAGTATTTTTTGCTCAGCAAACATTTTCTATATCCAAAATGCTAAGGATAATATAAAACTGCAGCAGAAATATGCAAATAGTTATGACTGTGTTTTCCCTAGAACTTTGTCATGGGATGATTCTGAAAGTACAATGGAATTAAAAGTACCCAAATAAAAGTATATGTTACTTGGCATTTGACATTTATTTGCTTGTTTGTTGTGAGGGTCTCAATGTATAGCCTAGGCTTGCCTGGAACTCATTACGCAGCCCAGGATGGCTTCAAACTTGCTGTGATTGTCTTGCTTCACATTGCAGGATTATGGGATTATAGTGGCGCCACCATACCCAGATCTAGTAATTCACTTAAAAAGTGATCACATCTTACCATTTGAAACAGTGTTTACAGTCTTTCTATATCTAACTCTGGTAGTAGAGAGGTTTTTTTAGTGTTTTTTTTTTAATCCCCAACACTACATATAGCAATCCCATGATAGGTGATCAATATACAGTAAAGATTCTATCTCAATAGCTAATCACTGGGCAGTCCATAGAAATAAAATTAAAAAGCAATAAACAACTTTCACTAGGAACAGTCAGTCTCCTTCTGGATCTCTACTCTCCTGAAATTATAGCATATCAACGTAGAAGTCCATGTATAATGATGTGTTTGTACCTTTGTGTATAAAAGCCCAATAACCAAATGAGAAAAGATGTAGGAATTTAGGAAACCTCCAAACAATGTACACCACTAAGCTGTAAAACAGAATAAGATATTGACCTAAATATAACTCCATATTGTATCACATTTTAAACACAACACACAACCTTACACAGGGATACACACCTGCAAGCTGAAGTTAGAAGGACTGAGAGTTCGAGGCTGGCATGAGCAACGTAGCGAGATCCTATCTTGTAAACAAACAAACATTGTGAATGAATATGTATTATCTGATTTCAGCTCTGTGAATAAGGTAAGAATTCCCCAGAAGGGTGCCCACCAAGTGTAAACAGAGATCATCAATTATAGGGTCTTTTTACTTTTATATTGATAGAATTTGTGAAGTGTGAAGGCTCTGAGCGGCTCTGCTGGTTAGCTTTAATGGCTGTGGTTTAATAAGAAATCTTCTCATGAATGTGCACACTTGGTCCCTACAGAACAGATTAGGGAAAATTCACTGGGGCTGGGCTTTGAGAGTTTGCACACGTGGCCCTGCTCCAGTTTGCTCCCTTTGTTTGGGTTTGCAGTTGAAGAAATGCTCTCTCGGCTTTCCGCTCTGGCCTGCTGCTATGCCATGCTGCACTATGGACTCCCCCTCTGCAACTATAAACTTACGGTTCTTTCTTTCCTTAATCGCCTTTGGCCACACTGTCTTACCACAGGAATAGCAAAGTACCTGATACAGTCAAAACAGAATGAGTCGTGAAGAGTCTCTCTCTTGAACAAAACAGGGCTTCTCTGTGTAGTCCTGGCTGTCCTGAAACTCACTCTGTAGACCAGGCTGGCCTCCAATTCGGAGATCTACCTGCCTCTGCCTGCTGGATTAAAGGAATGCACCACCACCACCCAGCAGGAGGTGAGTCTTAACGGAGGAGGATTGTTTAGCTTGGGTGGCACTGGCTGAGAATCTTTCTCACTGGGAGTGGTTTCAGAAAGAAGGGAGTTTTAGCATTGCAAGGATGGTGGCAGCCCTAGCCGTAGGTTAGTAATACTGTGCTCGACAGTAAACAAAATTCCCTAAAGAATTTGGAAAAGCTGTTTGTCAAATAAGGCTCCAACCACTTCTGGGATTAGAAGAAAACGTTGACTATATTGTTTTTCGAGGGCCTCGGCTAACTGCCTTCTCTATAGTAGTTACACTGGTGTGTGCCTTTGGCTTGATCTGTCCTTTTTCCCTCATGCAGGTATACCCTCCCGCCTCAAGTATACGCTCCCCCAACAGGTATACCCTCCCCCACCAGATACAAAGCCCTGTCACTGAGGTACATACATACATCCCAGCCATCTAAGACATGTTCAAACTTACACAATTTAAAAGTTCTTGAACACCTTAACTTCCCCATTGTCATCTCAACCTTTAAACAGGAAGCATTTGCAGGCGGGTGGTTTCGCACACAATGAAAGAATAGCAGAAGTCAGGGTTTGCCAACAATACAGACTAAATACTTTATTAGGTTCCAAAATGAGAAAATGGTAGTGTTAACCTGTTTCAGTATAAATCTACCACCCTCCGCAAAGAGCCTGCCTTAGCATCTAAGGCGCCCCAGTCGTGGAAGCGCCGGTACTCTTGAGGTCTGAGCAGGTACTGCCGTCCTCGGTAGTTGGGCATCTCATAGAGGACCCAGCAGCCTTCCAGCACGTGCAGAGAGCGCACCTCACTGAGGTGGAAGCGGTCCTGGATGCAGGCACAATCTTCATTCAGCTCCATCATGAGGCCTTTGTGGTCTTCTCTCTCATACAGCCGCATTCTGTGGGAGCCCGTCTGCTTAGGACACAGAAAGATTAGAGAAAGGCCGTGGAGTCTTGTCCAGAACTCACCCGAGCAAACAGCGGAAGAGATTGGCTGGCTGAGACAGGAGGCTGTTGGTGTGAAATGGGGCCTCTGAGATTCAGGAGAGCCGTGTACTGACAGACCGGCTGGCGTGGCCAGCTCCTACATACCCCGTTTCTGTTTTTCAACTAAGAGGTGGAATTTTTAAGATATTGAATCAAGATTTGAGGCAAAAATTCGAATATCTTAACTTCCAATTCCCTGTGTTTGTTTTAAGCTGTGTGCTGGAGGAAATACAAATAATGTATATTGATTAGTAGTTTTTTAGTTTTACATATGTTTATATGTGTGTGTGTCCATCATTAAAATAGGATTTTTTTTTTACTTCATTTTTTGGTTTTGGAGAATTTCATACATTAGTAAAACTTACTTTGTGCCAAAAAGCCCCGTTTCCCCTAGTTTATAATTCCCTAGACTGCCTTCAAACTCAATATCCTTCAGCCTTGCTTCCTGGATGCTAGGATTACAGGTTATCCCTGTGCCTGGCTAAAGTAGAGTTCAGAAAAATCAAAGTCCTCTGTGGAGAGTTAATTTACATACCCACTTAACAGAGGGGTTTAGCTGACTTTCAAAACTAAGGAAATTCCAGAATTGGTTTCTGCCTTTACACAGTGTTTGATCACCAGACTTTTCTATGTTTGCTACTCCCCAGTAAAGTATAATTAACTCTCTTATCAGAAACTCCTTTATAGATAAAAATCAGTCTGATGGGTATAATGCCTTCTTGTGACTAACCAGAGTTTCACTTACAAATTTTGTTTTATATTCCAGCATAAGACTGCATTCATTGAGACAACTTTTGATTAACCTAATGGTAACAATGATAAAGTGGATTTTTTTCTACATAGATTCTTATAATTCTGTCTTCCTGCCTGTGTCCCTGTGAGTGTAGGCGGGCACTTAAAACCCACTTAACCCTTAGGTACTTCTACAGAAAAAAACTTTCTCTCTGGACCCCACATCAGTAAAATTGTGAGGACTCTTGGGAAGCAAGAAATGAAGAAAAGAAGTCAACCAGGACTCACGTGGGGGATGAGGCGGCAGGAACGGACAGAGTCGCTGAGGCCCATCCACTGCTGGTAGTCAGGGTAGTCCCCACGCCTCAGAAAGTACTGGTGGCCCTGGTAGTTGGGGCGCTCATAGAGCATCCAGCAGCCACTGTCCACTCGGATGGAGTTGCAGCGGCTGAAGTAGGTCTGCAGGTTGGGGCAGTCGGTGCTGCACTCATAGCAGCGGCCCTGGAAACCGCGGTCCTCGTAGAAGGTGATCTGTAAAGGAAGAGCAGTTATGGATGAGATAATTTTCTCCTTGTGTTAAGGCGGGTCCCTCTGACATTTTGTTTAGTTTGCGTTCTGCTCACCTTCCCCATGGCTGACTGACCGTGGTGAGTTCAGTGTCGAGCCAGAGAGCGGCGGGTCTATATAGCAGGAGGGCTGCTGCGTTAGCGGAACAGCACAAAAGGGGCCCCGGGCTGAGGGGGTTTTACATGCTGCATTCAGTGGCCGTGATTGTGGATTCGCCTGGTTCTCTGGAGTGTTCCAGTGCTGCCCTGGATGAGCTGCTGGGTGCTGTTTTATTTGGATTCTTACTGTTTTTTAAATTTATCAGCAAGTCAGCCTGAACTTTTGACCTGAAGTCTATGTCCTGACATTTTGATTTCATTAAACTTGGTAAGTCTGGGAGAAGCCTGTGCATTTGTAGAAGCACCCTCTAAGCTGAGAAGGTTGGAATTCTGCGAATACTGCAAATGTTGGCCAGTTTCTCAGTACGCCAGAGATTTGCCAACGTTATTTCTCCTTCCAACTGACTTTCTTTACAGGATTTGCTGGTTCATACAGGACGCAAATCTAGATCCTGATCTTTGTTCTTCTCGACATGTTGAACCAATGCTCAGGACCTAACCACTAACTTTCCCTTTGGTGATGGTACACGGTGTGACTCAAAATCAGCCCCCTGCAATCAGCTTGTGCTAAGAACAAAGGGAAAGGAGCCTATAGCCCTAAGATCCAAGACTGACAAGGATGTCTGAATTGCTTTCTCATTTCCAAGGCCAGGGAAAGTTCTAGAATTTCCTAGGAAAGAGTGAGATTTGAACCCAGGCTGCAAGGACACCACAGATCACACCTCAGAGAAATCGTCTTGTGGGAGATTGAATGATGAGAAGGAAAGAAGAGAACGAAGCAAAGCAAACAAATGAGGAGGAAGGAAGGGCATCCTCCATCATTCGGCGACCCGGGCACCTCTACCCAGAACCCGCTATTCGCCTATTAGATAAGTACCCTCAGATAAGGTTACTCAGAGTGATTTTGTCCACACAAGGACGAATCTAAAGCCAACATGCCACCCACAGCATGCTGGACACCACCTTTCTCAACCCAAAGGACCACCCACTTCTTTCAAGTGCTTTCTAGCAGTTTTGTGAATCAAATATCATATCTCATGGATGCTAGATAGAGTTCTGCTAATGAACTAACACACGCGCACACACACACATCATACACACTTGCACACACATCATACACACCTGCACACACGCACACATACATCATACACACATGCACACTGGCACACATGCGCACACACACATACACACACACCACACACACACGCCGCACACACACACACACACGCGCACACACACACCCCACACTACCCCTGTGTCCCAACACTGTTACTTCTTTATTTACAGAGTTGTCTTTGTTCTAGCATCCCTCCAACATGGGAAAGGGTTAACAATATAGCCAGTGATACAGATCCACCCTGATCTCTACAATCTTCCTCCCTCTCTTCCTCCCCACCACCCCACAGGGTCCCACCATGTAGCCTATAAGCTTTGAGCATACTGCAATCGTCCTGTCTCAGACACCTTGGTGCTGTGGTTATAGATGTGTAATGCCAACTCTGAGCTTCCCCCCAGTTTCCCCTCTCTTTTCCCCTCCATTCCACTCTGACTCTGCCTGTGTGTGGCAGTGGTGGGGATTGAACCCAAGGCCTTATTCATGCTAGGTTAGTGGTAGCCCACTGAGATTCTCCACACAGACTTCCACTTTTTTCGAGCTTCCTCAAACCACACAACCAAGGCACACATCCTAGCCACAACTTTTCTGTTGTTAGCTCTCTGAAAACGACCTTATTTCCTCAGTGTGTGTGTTCTCCCTGCAAGCAACAAGTCGTAAACTTAACTGGTCACCGGCAGGCAGTTGAGCTAGCAGACATTAGCATTCGTAAAGGAGATTGTGTATATAACGCCTTTGGCACACTGCTTGATGCAAATGAACACTGGGAATACTAGTGACATTGACAATAGTGTTGGAGAGGCATCATTGAGGATGCCAGCCTATTAACTGACCAGAGATGTTCAGTGTTCTCAAGGGTTTCTGAAATCTTTACTTCCATAGAGCCATTTTGTGGCTGAAAAGGATGAGACTTGGAAAAGACATTAGAAATCTTGTCAGGGGACTGGAGAGATGGCTCAGTAGTTAAGAGCACTGACTGCTGGTTCAATTCTTCTGTCCTTCTGAATAAAACTTCCTTAAGTAGGCAGGCGTACCATACTTTCTTCTTCCACTCCTCTGCTAAAGCTCACTTAAGCGGCTTCCATACCTTGACTATTCGGTCCTCCTTCTCTCTACATAACCCTAGTTCCTGGAACCGGCTCAATCCCCAGCATTTACATAGCAGTCACAACTGTCTGTAGCTCTAGTTACAGGGGATCCAACGCCCTCACACAGACATAAATGCAAGCACATATACACGTAAAAAACACTAATGCACATAAAAAATAAAAAAGAAACATCTTAGTCAGGTGTTTTTTGGCTTTAATTGCTGTAAAGAGACAATATGACCACAGCAACTCTTATAAATGAAAACATTCAATTGAGGAGCTCACTTACAGTTTGAGAGGTTCAGTTCATATCATGATGGTGGGGAGCATGGTGGCATGCAGGCACATATGGTGCTGGAGCTGAGAGTCCTACATCTTGACTCAGAGGCAACAGGAAGTAAACTGACTGTCAGACTGAGGGAAGCTTGAGCAAAAGAGACCTCAGTGCCCAGCCCCACAGGGACACAGTTCCTCCAACAAGGCCACACCTTCTAATAGTGCCACTCCCTTTGGGGGCCATTTTCTACTAAGCCCACCATAACCATAAAAAAGAAATAAGGAAGGAAGGAAAAAAGAAGGAAAAGGAATCCTATCTCAGGGTCTGGGAGTGGTAGTGAATGCCTTTAATCCCAGAACTGGGCAGAGACAGGTGGATCTCTGTGAGTTCAAGACTAACCTGCTCTAAATAAGAAGTTCCAGGAACCAGGGCTATGTAGAGAGAAGAAGGAATGAATAGCCAAGGTATGGAGGCAGCTTAAGTGCCTTTCAGCAGGTGAGTGGATGAAGAAAACATGGTACGTCTGTCTACTCAAGGGAATTTTATTCAGAAGGAAGGAAGAATGAAATGATGTTGCTTGAAATGGATGAAACCAGAGATCATCGTATTAAGTAAATTCAGCCAGACTCACAAAAATGATGGTAGCATAAGGGTTTAGGATCAGTTGGGGTGGGTAGGAGGGATATTGGTAAGGTCATGATATAAGTACAATGATGCAATATTGTACAGGTGTGAAAAATGTCACAGTGTGATGTGGGATCCCCTCTGTATGCTCTGATTATGTTTCATTGCCATTGGTTAATAAAGAAGCTGCTTTTCGCTAATGACTTAACAGACTAAAGACAGAGGGAAATTCAAACAGAGATGGAGAGAGAGAGAGAGAGAGAGAGAGAGAGAGAGAGAGAGAGAGAGAGAGAGAGAGAGAGAGAGAGAGAATTGGTGGAGCCAGGGAGACACCATTTAGCTACAAAAGGAGATAGATGCCTGGAATCTTACTGGTAAACTATGAGCCTTGTGGTAAAATATAAAATAATAGGAATGGTTTAATTTAAGATGTAAGAATTACTTAATAAGAAGCATAAGCTATTGGCCAAGCAGTATTATAATGAACATAGTTTCTGTGTAATTATTTTAGGTCTGGGCAGCTGGGAAATAAATGAGCAGTCTCTGCCTACAACAATGAAATCTATTCTGTGGTATACTAATTAAAATTATTAATAATAAATAAAATAACAGAAATTATAACTTCATATTTCATAAACCTTCTTTTTGCTTAAATTTTTTCACTAAAAAATTCTTTTAATGCATAGTCTTTCCATATAACCCAGTCTGGATATAAATTCTACATGTATTGTGAACTGACCTTGAACTCATTCTCTTCCTATCTTACACTCTGAAGTACTGGAATTACAGATTGCACCACCCTGCCTGGCCCATCTCTGTATTTTTTTTCTTAAGAAAATCCCCACATAAGGTCTTTCCAACAATTTACTAAGATTCCTTTACTGTCTTTACTAGAATACACAAATTAAACATCATGAGTTTCATTGTGACTTTTTCATATGTGTGTATATATTGCATTTTGGTCACATTCACCCCCATTACACTCTTTTATCTCCCTTCCACTCCTACTCACCCTCTTCCCCCCTTCTTCTTCTTAACTAGTCTGTCTAATGCTTTCAGGGCCTTTTCTTGTTTGATGTTGTTTTTGATGATTCAGTGAGTTATGTTTGGGTGTTTCCAGAAGCATGGGTGAAGGGTTTCCAGGAGTTGCACTGCTGAAGAAAATGCCTCTTCCTCCACCAGCATCCATTACCAATGTACAAGTTCTCAGGGAGGAGTAGAACCTGGTGATCTCCTCCCAACGCCCTCACAGGATGATAGCAAGCCAGCTTTGTGCAGGTAACCACACCTACTGTGAGTTCAGGAGGGCAGTGGCTGTGCTGTCCCTGGCAGCTGGTGTCCAACACAACTCTTCTTCTTCCTCTAGCTTTGTATTCTCTCTGCCCCTTCTTCTGTGATGTTTCCTGAGCCTTGAGTGATTGAGCTGATATAGACGTTCAGTTTATGACTGAACAATTGACTATCTCTTAATTATATCATATTGACCAGTTATGAATCTTTGCAATTTCCACAGCCTACTGAAAAACAAAAAAACAAAACAAAAAAACTTCTCTGGTCAAAGCTGATAGCAATAATCAATGTATATACATAGTAGTTATTTAGAAGGCAATTTGATGGGCACATTTAGTGAAATAAGAGCAGTACTGTCCCCACTAAGACCTCTATCAGCCTCAGCCATAGGCTCTTAATTGGATTTGCATGATTCTCTCCTATGGAGAAAGCTTCATATCCAACTAGAGAGTGGTTGGTTTCCCCAACTGTGTGCCTCTATTGTAGTAGTGGGGACATCTTGCTTGACCTGCTTGCTGGTAGTGTGACACTCAGGGCCCACAGCTGGATAAAACTATTGATGACTATTTTCCCCCAGGGGCCTTATACCTTCTACCACTGAGGGCTAGTCAGCAGAGAGGAAGCTTTCAGCCCAATTCTAGTCTGATTTCTCTGTGTCTTGGGACTAGAGCCTGTGGTAACTTCTGCAATAGGGTCTTACCACTAAGAGTCTCTTTAACGCTGAAGTAGAAACACTGTTTGCTATGAAGTCCTCTTCCTTGTTCTGTAAAGTTCATGTGCACATAAAGAGAGGACCAGGTGGAGATTCCATCACATAAAGTTCAGTACTTGCAAGACAAGACAAGCTTCAGATGAACCAGAAAGTGCCCCGGCCAAATTTCAGTATTCTCTCTGAAGAGCATAGTCTTGACTTTCTCCTGCTTCTAGCTCTTTCTCTTTCCTGCCCCTACAAGCCCCTCAATGCCTTGCTTGGAGATTTCATCATACTTTATGTGGGCCTTAGTTGCCTTCTGACTCTGTCCAATCTTGCCTTTCTCCATTCCCTACTGTTCTATACCAGCATGTTAGACTAATGATATTGGACACATAGCAATCCATGTGCTCATGGCCTTGAAACACACCACTGGTTCCTCACTGGCACACCAAACCTAACCTCTCTTTTGCCACAGTGTTTGTCCAGTCACACTGGACATTAATTACATTACTACACCAATTCTCTTACTGTTCATCCAAACGAGTTTTCTCTTCTTCAAGGCTCAGCTCAATCAATTCCACTGTAAAAAACTTTCTAGAATATTTCCTAATCTTCTGGTTTACTAAGTTTGTTTGCTTGCTTTTGTTTTGAGATGGAACTTGCTGTGTAGATCAGACTGACCTCAAACTCAAAAATATCTGTCTGCCTCTGCCCTGCCCTCCCCCCCCCCTCAGTATTGGGAGTACAGGTACTACCATGCCTGACCTGGGCTGACCCAAGTGCCATGTCCAAAAGTAATTATCATGTTTCCATGGCTTTATTTAGACCATGGTTTCTCAAAAGCAGACATGGAGAGTCTTGCAGGACCAGGACTCTTCCACATTTTTCTCACCTTGTTCTGGTTAATTGGCTGGAGGAATTGGAACATAAATGAAACTAAATGAATGCCTGCTATTCTCTAGTCTGGAATTCAGTGTGTCGATAATTTCCAGGACCTATTTCACATACCCAGACTACATGGGCATGCATGCTCACATCAAAGTTCATTGTGTGTGAACTTCAGTCTGTGGCTGACCACACCTTGGGCTTTATAGACTTAACAGGCCAATAGAACAGTAAAGATAAATAATTAAAAGAGAGAAAACAGGAATCCTGCACCCCAAAGCCCTGCCCCTGTCCCGTCCCTTAGTAATTTTAATTGTCTATTTTTAATGCCATCTGAAATGGCAGGTTATTGTTTCGACATTATCAAGCAATCCAAAGCTAAGGTTTGTTAGTGTCTGAAGTCCACTGAGAAGTTGGTTCTGCCACCTGCCTTTCTATTTCTATTTCCATTAATGTAGCATGGGTGCTTGGTTCAATAAGCAGAAGTTATGTGTATGGTGACCACATAGACAAAACTGTCCCAAACAAAGAGACTGCTTAGGACACCAGCCACTAACAGCGCCCCCCTTGTCCACAACTGCAAATAATTTCCTCTTGGCAATTCATCGCAGGTGATTGTGGCTGTTCCGTTTGCTATGACTGATGCCTGGAGGTGGGAGAAAAGGATGTGCACTTCCACCAGGACCTAACTCCATGGCAGCAGGACAGGCAAACTTGGGCGAGCTCTTACACTGAGAACGCTTTCTCGGGACAGAGCAACAGCTGCTGGCACTCCTACCTGCAGTAGAACGCCGTTTTCACTGTTTGGTGCCCCTTATGTAAGGTGGTTAGTCCAAGAAGGCTTAGAGTCGAAGGGGGAAAGAGGGAAGACAAAGATTTAAAGCAGAGCAGGACAGTGACGGTGCACTCCTAGGATAGTAATCCCAGCACTCCGGAGGCAGAGGCAGATGGATCTCTTTGAGTCGGAGGCTAGCCTGGTCTACAGAGCCAGTTCCAGGACAGCCAGAACTGTTCCACAGAGAAATCCTGCCTCAAAAAAACAAAACTACAAACACGCAAAAAGATTTGAAGTAGGACTTAGCGTTAGAAACTAGGGTCTGTAGGCATCTAGAGTGCAGAATATATAGGTCGACACTAGAATTGTCTCAAGCTGTCTGCTTTATATTAACCTAGGTCTTAATTTTAAACACAGGAAGGAGGGAGTGAGTAGCTGGTGGCATTAGAAGCTGGTTTGGGTATAGTACTTTTCCCAAGCCACTCTCCACTGGTGACTTTATCTTTATGCTGGGGACAGCATCTTTCTCTTCGGTATTTCACGGATGAGAGCAGAGGATTTTCAAGAACAATGAAAAAGACTCGGGAAGCTGGGCATGACGGCACATGCCTATAATCTCTGCACCGTGGGGGCGGGGAGTGTTGTGTAAAGGCAGGCAGAGCTCTATGAGTTTGAGGACAGCCTGGTCTACATAGTGAGTTCCAGGAAATCCAGGGCTATGTAGAAAGACCCTGTTTCAAACTATCACCACCACCCTCAAGAGAGAGAGAGAGAGAGAGAGAGAGAGAGAGAGAGCCCTAGGGTACTCTTTTTTTTTCATTTCCAGTTCAGGTGTTTAAGAATAATTTCCATTGCTCAAGTGTGATTTTCTGCCTTCCATGCAAAAAGTGCAAAAGTCAACAGCCAGCAGCTTTTGCACATCTAGCTCTTGTTTGATAAGTTGCCATTGCTGAACAGAGAATTGAATTTATCTCAGGAAGTGGAGTCCAAGGGTTCAACTGGCGCTGAGAGGTTAAAGGTTAAAGAACTTGGGGTTTAGGAACAGTTAAAACCAAATATGACTATCCCTACATTTTATCTTGCCAAATATATATTCATATAAAAGCTGATCATATGCCCCAGTTTTTCAGAACAGTTCGGCTTTGACAAGAATTATTAATAATTATTAATAGGAAATTCCTTAACTCCCAAAAGTGACCCAATTTATGTGCAGATTATATGCTTACTGTGTTTATTCATTACTTAGAACATGAGGTCCTAAAGACATGGAATGAAAGAAGACCCCAAAAGAAATAAATAGCCATGTGTACATGGATAAGTACCAGGAAGAGAGGATCGAGGAAGAGACACGAGCAGACGTGTTTGCTGATATGCACAAACCACCTAAAGTAGTGTCATCTAATTTTTGTTTTTTTTTTCTGATATTATGAATGGAATCCATGGCCTTACATGTTAGACAAATTCTCTACACTGAGCTGCATCCACAAAACCAGGGTCGCCTAGTGTTAAATTTCTATAATTGTGCTTTTCTAAAATAAACTTACACCCACGGTCCCAGAACCTCTATAACAAAAACAGTTGTGTGTGTCAAAGCCGTAAGTGAGAGGTAGGCCAGGAGTCAGTGTGGCCCGGAGGGAAAGCAGTGCTCACTGGGAGGGAGTTATGATCTGCCCCGCGCTAGGCACTGGGGCTCATGGGAAAGGCACAGCGCTCATTCCTTCCCTGGAGACATTGCTTGCATCTGTGTGGGGAGAAGGGAACATATGAAGTTTCTACTCTGGGCAAGACGACATTTGAGCCAATTCACTAGCTCTCAAAGATGGGATAATTTGATGAATTTTGACCGGAACTCATCAGATTTATTTATAAACTGTATAAAAAATAACCCTATGACCACATTTAATAACAACTGTAGTCTATTTTCGATGATTTTTTTTACTCAGTAAACTCTTTTCCAGGACTCATAAGAAAACCCAGGTTTTAACCAGGTGGTGGTGGCACACACTTTTAATCTCAGTACTTGAGAGGCAGAGGCAGATGTATGTCTGTGAGTCTGAGGCCAGCTTGGTCTACAAAGCAAGTCACATGACAGCCCGAGCTGTTATACATAGAAACTCTTCCTTGAAATCCAACCAACCAACCAAAGAAACAACAGACAAACAAACAACCCTCCCCCCCAAAAAAAACCCACCAGGTTTTTTGTAGTACTGGTAATAATTAGGCCTATCTTTAAGTTTCTTTGTTATATTACTTTTATTTTATTTATTTTTTTGTATGCATGGGTGTTTTGCCCACATGTATGTCAGCACACTGTGTATGTGTGGTACTGGTAGAGGCCAGAAGAGGGCACCAAATCCTCCAGGACTGGAGTATCAGACTCCTATGAGCCTTCATGAAGGCACTGGGAGTCAAACTTGGGTCCTCTGGAACAACAAATGCTTTTAACCACTGAGACATCTCTCCTTTATTACATTTTTATTTATTAATTTTATGTATGAAGACTGTGTGAGTCAAAGAACAACTCTTGGGAAAATTGACCACTCTCCTTCTGCTGAATGGGTCTTGGAGATCAAAGCCAGGACACCAGACTTGGGAACAGGCATCTTTACCTGCTAAACCATGTCACCAGCCCAGTATGACTTTTCTTGATAATTTAAAGTTTTCTTCAATTCTGCACATTTTGTCATTAGAGAATGTAGTTATACCAAGAACATTATTCTGCTTTATATAAGAGATGCTTCCCATATTGGAAAGATTATCATGTTTGGTTTGGTGCTGTTTTTGCTCAGGAATGCTTAAGAGATTGAAAGGAAGGCAGGACTCTTCTTGTGGTGCCAGAATCACAAGCTACATATTTTATTCAGTTCTAAAGAAAAAAAAAGCAGAGAATGAAAGGCCTCAGTAGAAATCCATGACTCGTCTAAAAGAACCGACTTTGGCATTTGGAGCCCCCCAGTCAAGATATCTCCTGTATTCCCCGGGCCTCAGCAGGTACTGCCGTCCCCTGTAGCTAGGCATTTCGTAGAGGACCCAGCAGCCTTCAGTTACACTGAGGGAGTGGATTTCGCTGAGGTGGAAGTGATCTTGAAGAGAGAGACAGTCATCTGTGATCTCTGACATTTGTCCTCTGAAGTCATCTCTCTCGTAGATTCTCATTCGGTAAGTGCCAGAGTGCTGGGGACAGCAGACAGAGAGGAAAAGCAAATGAACACAGGAAGAAGCTAAGTTTCCAGCCCCAGCAGCTCCCACACCTCCTCAACATCCCGAGTCCAAGTTTGCATTCAGAAGAAGCATACTGTAGAATTCAGAAGTCTCTACCCCTGAAGCCGGTCACTGAAGAATCTAGGGCTTCAGTGGCCAACCAAGAAACAAAGCTCAGGCTTCTCCATGCCTGTCTACCAGTCCGTCGTCCCTGGCAATTAAAAGTTGCTTAAAATAAAACTTATCACAGTTAACTAAAAATGGCTTAAAATAAAACATCACATTATCTCAGGGCTTGTTGAAGAGCCAGCCCTTGGGCAAGGGAGCAAATTGGGAATTACTGGAAAGGTCACATTTTGATATAACTCTCTTATTGAAAAAATACTAATTTTCTGCAAAATGTGTGTGTTGGTGTTTGTGTGTCCACAGAGCAGGAGAGCAAGCCCCTGTGACACGTAAGGCGCAGTCTTTCCCTTGTTTCTCTTCCCAAGCCTCAGTTTCAGTCCAGATCAGAGCGCATTCAGCTCCCCAGCCTCCTGTGTGTAAACTGCTCCTTTCCGTCTTGGTGAAGTTGTGTTTCCAGGCACTGTGTGTCGCGTCTCCCACACTCCACCAGCCTAGGAATGCTGTGCTCATTCTCCAGAAAGCGTGAATCTTGAATGTTAGTGTTAAACTTGGCCGTTTTGCTGGTGTGTTCTCAAAGATAGCTAGTAGATACTGCTCGCTCCATACGAATAAAAACCAGAAGACGGGGAAAAAAAAAATAATCAAGTAGAAATGCAAGGCCAAGCAAGCCAAAACATTTTAGACGAGACTGGGAGCATTCAGGGTGGCATGGAGCTAGACAAAGGGGTAGCCCAGGCTGGCCTTGAACTCTTGCCACTACCTCTTCAGCATATCCTACCACCCAAAGCACTTTTAGTGACACAAACAGCAGTACATTGTATTTATAGGTTAAGTAGCACTGAATTTCTGTCTTGAAGTGGTTGGGATGAACTAGGGACTTATATGGAGGGGCTTATATTTTGAACAAGTAGTAAATGCATTGTCTTTGATGTCCTATATTTCTCCATTACTCTCTGATGTTTAATTCTCAGTTGCTAATGCAATGTGAAAATGGGGATGAGACCCACTGAGACAGTTTGCCTGAGCTAACCGGAGCTCAACTCAACTGGACTGGGAGTGAACGAGCATGGGATCAGACTAGTCCCTCTGAAGGGGGTTGACAGTCGGGGCAGACTGAGGGGCCACTGACATTGGCACTGGGATTTGTCTCTACTGCATGTACTGGCTTCATGGGATCCTATTCTTTTTGAATGTATACCTTGCCCAACCTAGATGTAATAGGGAGGGCCTCGGACTTTCCACAGGACAGGGTGCATTGCCCTCTTTTAGGATTGGAGGGGGTGGGGAAGGGTGTGTGGAGGGAGTGGAAGGGGACTGGGAGGAGGGGAGGGAGTGGGAATTTGGATTGGTATTTTTTAAAGTAATAAAAAATAATTCAAAATCAAAGAAAGGAAGGAAGGAAGGAAGGAAGGAAGGAAGGAAGGAAGGAAGGAAGGAAGGAAGGAAGGAAGGAAGGAGGAAGAAAATGGGGGATGAGAGTTTTATTTAAAATTCACCACCAAGTTCCTGAGAAATGAGATTCCTCTCTCAAGTATCCTACTGGACACACCCACTAGGAGTCACACCCACCCTGTTCTCTAGTTGGCGGTTTAAGATGACCTTTTACAAGATAATTTGTGTTTCCAGACACTCATTATGAAGATTGAGCCACACTCACATGGGGGATGAGGCGACAGGAGCAGACGGAGTCGCTGAGGCCCATCCACTGCTGGTAGTCAGGGTAGTCCCCACGCCGCAGGAAGTACTGGTGGCCCTGGTAGTTGGGGCGCTCATAGAGCATCCAGCAGCCACTGTCCACTCGGATGGAGTTGCAGCGGCTGAAGTAGGTCTGCAGGTTGGGGCAGTCGGTGCTGCACTCATAGCAGCGGCCCTGGAAGCCGCGGTCCTCGTAGAAGGTGATCTGTAAGGGCAGAAAGAGATCAGACAAGTGTTTCTCCCAGCCAAGGATGCTTAGAGAGGGCAAAGGTCAGGGTCCCAGGACTTACCTTTCCCATGTCGCTGAGAGTAGGTAAGAGACGCCCTATGTGCTGTGAAGCTCCAGGGAAGTGCCCCTGGTATATATAGCTGTCCCAACTGCTGCCTCCACAGGAAATCACACAAAAGGACCCATTCCGGTGAGTAAGGGGATTTGCAAGCTCTGAGCGCTCCCTCCCTCCCACTGCTTGCTGGGGTTGGTACTCTCATTCTTTCTGGTAGGTTCGGGTAACTCTAATTCACTAAAGCTGTTGTGTTGTCGCCACCAACCAGAAAAGTCTTTGCTCGTTTTTTAAAAAAGACTGAGTGAAACTGTAATTCTCTGCTTAAACAACTTCTCAAAGCAAAATGGTTTTAGCAATGTGCCTGCCTCAGATTCCGTCTGTTTGCCTTAAACTTAAAAAAAAAAAAAAAAAAAGAAGACTTTAAGCAATCAGGAATCTTGAGTAAGAGAGATCTAAGAGATAGAATCTGCGGAAGCAACCTGAAAAGCAGAAAGCTTGGTTAAAGTCAAGACCCCGTGATCATTACTGTTAGCTGGGGTACTGCCTTGACTTAGAATTGTTAACTGCGGCTTGGGTTCTCTCCTCTCTACCCTTGCCCTCCGGAACACAGGTTTGATGCACGCTATGTCCTCGCTGTGGCTCTGACTAGAAAGAAAGCAGGTACTCTGTGCATTTCTCATCTCCTTGGAGGACCTAAATCTTCCTTCTGCAGCTGGCTACCTAGAATCTGCTCCTCCTTCAAATGCTCAAAGACTTTTCTCAATCAAAGCCTCTGTTTCTTTGATGAGGGGAATCTCATCAGAGTAGTAGAGTCAGGCAGAAACGTTCCCAGCACCCTCCACCACCTTTCTCAGATTGGGGATTGGATACCACGCACATCATCCATGTATTATTATGGGAACCCCGGGGTCCCCTAGTCAACTTCAAAATGATGTCCTGTCAGGGCAGTTTTCAGATACTTATTATATTGTCCTTTTTAAAAATATTTTTCTTTCACAAATGCTTACTGATGTTTTCCCACTGCATGGCATTAAAGACTTGCAAAACTATAAAACAATACATCTTTTCATTGTCTTTGCTTGGAAAAATATGATTATTCATAGACATATACTGTTTACTTAGCACATAAGACATTTCCTGTTCAAGTCCCTGCATGGCAACAAAAACCTGGACTATGTGTGGGTTTCAAGGATGGCTGGAAATGATCCAGGTTACCATCAAGTGGCTGATGGACTTCCTCAAAGGCCTGTTGTTCTGTCTTTCAGACTGGATGTTGTATAGTTGTAATGGCTGGATTAATGTTGGTCAGGAACAGTTAGACACAGCCTTTCCATAAGCTACTCTGAACATAATATTTGTGAGTTCATTATCCCAATCAATCCTAGATGGTTTAGGGATTTTTGTCATGGGTGCCCTATAAAAGGCATTGATATGTAATAGGATTATCTATGGACAGAAGTTTCTGTCCTGCCTGATCCTGCAGCTGTTCAGTCTCAAAGAAAAACACACAGAGGCTTATATTAATTACAGTTTGGCCTGTTGCTCAGGCTTATTACTAACCAGCTCCTACAACTTAAATTCACCCATAATTCCTGTCTATATTTAGCCATGTGCCTTGGCACCTTTTCTCAGTAAGGCGTTCTCATCTTGCTTCCTCTGCATCTGGCTGGTGGCTGTGTCTCTGCCTCTCCTCTTCCTCACCCTACCCATACTTCCTGCCTGCCTACTGGCCAATCAGCATTTTATTAAACCAATACAAGTGAGAAATCTTTACAGTGTCATGAACACCCTGATCTTGGGCTACTTTTCTTCACATACAAAGTTGTAGTGATGAGCTGCGGGCTGCGTTCCTGCACCCAGCTCCTGGCTGCCTGGCTAGCTTATGCCCTGAAATAACAACACACAAACTGTATTCATTTAAACACTGCCTGGCCCATTAGTTTCAGCCTCTTACTCACATCTTGACTAACCCATTTCTAATAATCTGTGTAGCACCACGAAGTGGTGTCTTACCGGGAAAGATTCGGCATGTCTGACCTGGTGGCTGGCTTCATGGCGACTGTCTCAGAGAGGAGAGGCATGGTGATTGCCTGAGGCATCTGCCTCACTTCCTTCTTCCTGTTCTGTCTACTCCACCCACCTAAATCCTGCCCTATCAAAAAGCCAAGGCAGTTTCTTTATTAACCAATGAGAGTCTTCCATCACAAAGTGTGTTTGTTTTAAGAAAAAATTAAAATGTTTTAATAGTTATTTATTTTATTACTTTATGAGTGTTTGGCTGCAGCTATGTATGCATCCTGGTGCCCACAGAGGTCAGAAGAGAGCTTTGGATCCTTTGGGACTGCAGTTACAGATGACTGTGTGCTACCAAGTCAGTGCTGGGAATCAAACCCAAGTCTTGTGCAAAAGCAACAAGCACTGCTAACTGCTGAGCCAAACTCTAGCCCAAGGCTCCCCTCTGTAAGGTTGCCCTTTGCAGGGGTTTTTCTCGTTGTTATTTTGGGGCCCACCTGAGTGAGTAGTCACCTTCCAATAACACAATTTTTCACTTGAACCCATACATAAAGCCAAGCTATTTGTTGGAATAACTTGGAATCCACCTATCCCTTTTCCTCCAGTCACCTGACCGGCCCATGGGGTCTCCTGCATGCCATTAGAACTGTGAGATAATACAGTGTCAGTGACTTCAGTCAATTCTGCGGGGAACTTGAGAACCATCATGAACTGAGCAAGGGACAGGGACATTGTGCCCCTTCATTGCTCAGTATGTTAATGTAAGCTGCTGCCATGGAGGGGTATGATGTCAGATAACTTAGTAAATCTGTGTAAGCTGCCACCGTGGAGGGGTAGGATGTTGGATAACTTAGCCTTAGCAGCTTTCTTTGGCTGAAGGAAGTCCTGGAGGCACCTTCAGCTTTGGTCCCGACTGATGGTCTGGACAGTGTACCACAGTGCTCACTCCAAGAAGAAACTAAGAACTTATCTTGATCCCACTAGCTAAGGTGAACACAAGTAACACAGTGATGTCTAGCTTCCAGGCTTCAAGGCATGTAAAGTCCATTTCATATTGTTGTATTACGGTTGTAATATTTATACTATGGAGCTCCCCTCTTTTTCCTCAAACAGGGCAGGAACGTGGAGGCAGGAGCTGATGCAGAGGTCATGGAGGAGTGCTGCTTACTGGCTTGCTTCCCATAACTTGCTCAATCTGCTTTCTTACAGAACCCAGGACCAGCAGTTCAGGGGTGGCCCCACCCACAATGGGCAAGACCAGCTCTCCTACTCTTAGAACCTCAGGTGTTGATGGGCAGGCATCTCTTCCCCACCCATCCTGCCACATGACAGATGAGTAATAGGGGCAGTTCTCCCATGCTCCCAACTTCGGGTCTGGTTCACCCACACCTCTGCTAATGGGGTTGGCTCTATTGCATTGCCCACGAGAGGTGCAGGTTCTGCTCTCCCAAGTGTTGCATCATCTGGTCAGAGGACAACTTTAGGAAGTCAGTCCTCTCCTCCCATCACAAGGGTCCCTGAGATCAAACTCAGATATTTAGGCTTGCACTTGTACACACACACACACACACACACACACACACACACACACATTTACACAAAAATAATATATAAATATGGTATAAAATTTCAAAAAGAAAAATAAATCAAGACCAAGGAACAGAAGTTTAAAATGTGATCAGCTCTACTAAAAGTCAAGCCTTAAACATGTCTCCACATCAGCTGTAACCTCTTGTGAAGGACTGGATTTGGCACTTGCCTTCTAATAAGAGATGCTGTTACCTTTCTACCATCGGGTTCTATTTTCTCCCCTGCAGATGGGCATCTCATAGCTGGTGCAAGAGTTTTGTGGTCTGCGCGTAGGAAGATGATGTCCTTGAGAGGAGATGACCCTGAATGAAGCAGCAGTCTTCACAGAGCTCCAACATGGATGAAGCTATCTGGTACAGCTTCAACCCCTGAAGCTGGTGATGAAGATTAGAATGGAAGACAGTAGTACACTCCCCTGTTTCTATGGAATTAGAGGCTCTCTAGTAATTTGTAAAGAAACAAAAGTCATATTTGTTTAGTGCCTAGAGTACACAAATCAAAGCGCTGATCTTGGAATAGGCACACGGGTGCTTGTTATACTGAAAGAAGTAAAATTTCCTGTAAATAATCCTGGGTTTTCATCATGGTCTATAAAAAGTGGCTCTTGACGGTCCACTTCATAGGTGATTGAAGGTTTGGTTTCCTGGCAGAGGTTTGGGAAGCTAATATCCTGTGGGCCTCAAGAAACCAGGCTGCTCCAAAGTTCCCAGGTGCAGGGTATCTCCAGATAAAACACCAGTTACAGCTGTCAGCTCCTGATCCAAGCCACTTGTGTGGTGACTCACACCAGCCTAATAAAACAGGAAGTTGATAGTAGGTCTTAATAAGCAGGAAATTTATACCCCAGTTCTCAGTGGCTTATGGACATACTAATTGTGACATGTTCTCCACAGCCTCATGTTTTGAGAACTTTGTTCCCATATGGTACTGTGTTTATTAGGCTGCGGAACCTCTAGGAATGGGGACTTAATTGAAGGAAGTATGCCAGTAGGGGATGTATCTCCATCTCTTTCCAGTCCCACTTCTCTACCTTCTGGTGGGCTGCCAATATGAGAATCAACAGTCATGGCTTGCTCTCTCTGGTCAGCAAGCCTTCCTTACCATGATAGATTATAATCTTTGATTATAAATGTGAGCCAAAATGCACACTTCCTTTTTTGAGGCCTCTCTATCGGGTAATTTATCACACATGAAAAAGTAGGGGATGGTTATGTTTCTACCTCTTGCCAATTCCAAAGCCTATACCACGTGTTACTGTAGAATTTGCTCCAGCATCTAATTGCTCAAACAGTGGCAGTCCCAAAGGATTCCTGAAGCAAGCTGAAGCAAGTTGAAGATCAAGTAAGATACCTAGAAATAAAATTTTGATTCAGTGATGCTGATTTTATTTAGAACAAGAAATAAATGCAGGTAAAGGAATAACTATGTGGGGGTTTTGTAACGAACAAAGTAGTTTGACCTGAGGCCAATATCAAAACGAAATGAGCAAGTGGAAGTTTGTAATCAATGATGGGGCCTGGTGTCAGTGGAATTTGGCCTCTTTAGATAAATGAGTGATAGCAATGTCTAGCTCTTGAATCAGTGGTCTGTGCTCACAATTTCTAAAGTTGGAGCATCAAAGACTGTTGGCATACAAAAGAGTTCCACAATAGCCCTAAATGGAGTATAACAAAGGTTTATTTACCTGGGAATAAACTCACAGTAAGGGTAGTAATCTGCAGTCCTCTGTCTGCTCTGGGAACTAGAACAGAATCCAGCAGCCAGAAGGCCAGTGCAAGCTTTTTGTCTGCATTTATAGTACATGAGACCTTGCTCAAAGTGGCCCGGTCTCTCAAAGGCTATTGGCTGAAGGAGTTTCCATGACAAAGTACCTGGACACAAGTGATGTTCTGGGGTTTGGATGGCATTGATTTGGAAGAGCCAACACTTGCAAACAGCACCCCAGAATGGCTGCCCCCGTCCCACTCTTAGTTTTCACACTACTTCCTTTACAACTTTTCAGCACAGCAGAACTTCTAAACAGTTGCTCTCCGTGGAGAGCGTGTTAGGGGAGCCATGGTTGCACACACCAACACATATTTTGCAGTTTCTGGTAATGCTTCCTTAATCCCTGAAAAATCACTTAACCTCCAAATCCTCAATTTCCCCATTTTTAAGGTAAGAATAACAATGAAAATCAAAGATATAATTAATTTAAAAGAACATTAAAAAATACCAGTGACAAAAGTTACACCATTTTGAAGGAAAGAATTATTATGAAAGAAAAATTAGTCATAATGTTTGCTAGAGGTGGCAAGGCTGATTTTATTTAGAACAAGAAATAAATGCAGGTAAAGGAATAACTATGTGGGGGTTTTGTAACGAACAAAGTAGTTTGACCTGAGGCCAATATCAAAACGAAATGGGCAAGTGGAAGTTTGTAATCAATGATGGGGCCTGGTGTCAGTAGATGGAAAATTACTAAAAGGAAATATCAAAGTTAGGGAATTTCCAGCTAAACTGATTGGTAAGGTAAATAAGGAAGATAGACCAGGGTGGTCACGGGTGGAAGAGAGTCAGTAAACTGATTGGGCAGGATTGTTGCTCAAATCTGATTGAACAAGAGAATAGAGGTCAAAGTCAAGCTGAGCAATCAGAAGAACCCAGCTCAAGTTTCTACCAGAGGGACGGGCTTAATCCTTGCCAAGGAGAATATTAATAACATCTTTGATATGTCAGTATTTCTAAGTTTTGGTATCATAGTGCCTACACATTTGCTTATATTATAGAAAGTGGAACTGGGAATTGAACTCAAGTCTGTTTGCCCTCAAGACTTAAGTTAACAGCCTTTCTTTATGCCAATGGCTTGCTTTAGATGCCAACTTTTCAGGTGTGCAGACTACACGCTTCTCTAAATTATACACTTCCCATAGTTGATCCAAGGTCTAACTTCAAAAACAAATCATTCAGTCTCTGCCAACCCTAGAGATCTTTGTTCTGGCAGGTTGATAACTGATTTCTTTACCCTTTTTATAATATCTCAACATTTAACCAATCATAAGAGGCTCTCTCTCTCTCTCCCTCCTCTTCTCCCTTCTCCCTTTCCCCTCCCTTTCTCCATTTCCCCTCCCTAACCCACTAAATAAATATCCAACCTCACTCTGCATGGAGTGCCTATCCGTCTCTTGCCCATCACCACGTGGCTCCCTGCCATGGACCAGCCACCTTTGGAGACCTGCAGTGTGGTCTTATGGCCCACTGCAGCTGCTGGGAATCCTGTAGCATTTTACTTTTAACAGTACACACGTGACACATCAGTAATAGGTGAATAGGTTAAAACAGCATAGTGCAGGTAAGGCAGCACATGCCTGTAGTTCCTGCTGCCTGAGAGGTCGAGGCAGGAGGATTGTGATCTTGAGACAAATTGGGAAAAATCAAAGAGGCTATTCACAGTCACTCGAAGTAGAGAAGCTTTCTGGAAAACAGCTCATCCTCTCTGCTCCCTTCTCCTATGACATCCCTGGGGACAGCGCAGGACTGTAGGAGCAGCTCACCGGAGGAGTGATGACCCCTATTTATTCTCCTCTACTATCTGCTGGCACCAACAGGCAGAGTTCCACTTACTTCTCATGAGAGCATGAAATTGCAGAATTGAAGCTAGGGAGAGTACAGACAGGCTCATACAGCCAGAAACCAAGTTCATGGGCTCCCAACTCTGCGCTGAACCATGATGTACCACACCTAGAAACCCAATAGAGCCTTAACATGTCTGTGCCTGAAACAAGGGACTCACCTCACCCACAAGCCTTATTTTGGAAAAGGAAAATTGAGCTGTGTTAAACTTTATCAGCTAAAATGCAGTTCTCTGCACTGTCCAGTTCACCTAGACTAAGATGAGATTTCAAGTTATCAAATTGTTTTCCGTGAGATATGACTCACACTTTCCCTACCACCCAGCACAGTAGGATGGATAACCCAGTGAATTAGCTGAGCTCCGGCAAACCACAGACTTTCTGCACACTCTACCTTGGTAAGAGTCATAGTTTTTTTTAACATATGCATTTCCTGTTTCTAATTTTCCTCACGTGTTTTCTTTCAGTAGCAGAGAATTTATTTTTTGGGGGGAGGGGGGAGGTTTGGAGACAGTATTTCTCTGTAGCATTGGAGCCTGTCCTGGAACTCGCTCTGTAGACCAGGCTGGCATCAAACTCACAGAGACCCGCCTGTCTCTGCCTCCTGAGTGCTGGTATTAAAGGCGTGTGCCACTGCTGCCCGGCAAGAATATTCTTAATAAAGAAACTTGGTGAATTAGATGGTGGCGAGTATTTTGTAAGACAGCGTTTCATGTACACAACTCATGTTTTTCATGTAGTTACAGATATGCTCCTCATCACAGCGAGAAGCTGTATGCTAGCAACCATACCCTTACTTAAGCATCCCCTCAGCCCTAAGCAACCACTAATGTATTTGCTGTTACTATAGTTTTCTCTATGCTTGGTATTTCATATAACTGGATGCATTTGTGTGTAGTCTGCGTAATCTGTAGTCTGTGTGACTGACGTCTTTAACTTTTCATATGGTCACAGCACATATCCGTGCTTCATTCCTTTTTATGGCCAGATATCACCTGTTATATTGGCAGAATACCCTGTGTTTATCCAGCAGTGCATGGACATCTGGACACTGGGCTATGTCCATGTTTAGTCATCATAAAGAATATTGCTATTATTCTATTATTATTCTATTATTAACCACTGAGCTGGAGAGATGGCTCAGTGGTTAAGAGCAGTGGCTGCTCTTCCAGATGTACTGAGTTCAATTCCCAGCAACCACATGGTGGCTCACAATCATCTATAATGAGATCTGGTGCCCTCTTCTGGCCTGCAGGCATACATGCAGGCAGAATACTATATACATAATAAATAAAACCCTAAAAAAGAGAGTATTGCTATGAAATTCTTGTATGTTTCTGATTGGATATTTATTTTCAGTTCCTTTGGTTAAATATCAGTGAGTGGAATTGCTAGATCATAAGATGACTCTAACTGATTTTGAGGAATGGCCAAGTCATTTCCTACAGAAAGAGGTATCCTTTAACATTCCTATCAAAAACTTAAGGGAGTTCCAATTTTTCCATACCCTCACCAACACAGGTTATTTTCTGTTTAGTAAGATTTAATTAAAATTAAATTTTAATAACAATTTAAAAATATTATTGTAGCCATCGGAATAAATATTTAGTGGCATCTTGCCTTGGGTTTAATTTTTTTAATCTCTAATGGTATTGAGATTTTTTTCTATTTGTTTGCTGGTAATTTATATGTCTTTGTGAAAAAACATGTATTTCAATCCTTTTCCCTTCTTAATTGGATCCTTTTGTTGTTGTTGTTGTTGTTGTTACTATTGTTTAGCTCTTTATATATTCTAGATTCTAAGGCCTTAACAGATCAATGATTTTTAAACATTTCTTTCCATACTGTAAGCTGTCATTTTATTTTATTAAGCTTTTTATTTTTATTTTATTATACAGCTATTCTGTAGAGAGAGTTTTAGGACACCCAGGGTTAAACAGACAAGCCCTGTTTCAAAAACAAAGACAAGAGAAAACAAAAGTTGAGTTTTCCAATTTTGTGGAGTACAGGTTTTCAAAATATGACTGATGATCCTTCGTATTTCCTTCATGTCTGTTCTTGTGTCCACCTTTTCATTTCTGATTTTGTTAATTTGGATATTCTCTCTCTGCCTTTTGGTTAGTTTTGATAAGGGTTTGTCTATTTTGTTGATTTTCTCCAAGAACCAGCTCTTTGTCCCATTGATTCTTTGTATAGTTTTCTTTGTTTCTATTTTGTTGATTTCAGCTCTCAATTTGATTATTTCCTGCCATTTAGTTCTCTTAGGTGAGTTTGCTTCTTTTTGTTCTAATGCTTTCAAATGTTCTGTTAATTCATTAGTGTGGGAACATCTTTACTTTTAAAAATATTTTAAATATAAAAATATTTAAAAATATATATCTGAGGTGTGTGCATGTATATGTGTATCTACATGCACATGCATGTTTGTGTGTTGTGTGCAGAAGTCAGAAGGCAACTTTGGTTATAGCTATTTGCCTTCCCCATTGTTTAAAGTGTCTCTTGTTCACTGCTGCTCATGCAAGGCTATCTGGCCTGGAAACTTCTGGGGATTCTCCTGCCTGTCTCCCATCCTATTGCAGAGACGTCGGGATTACAGATGTGCACCACTGCTTTTGGGGATTCTCCTGCCTGTCTCCCATCCTACTGTAGACACATCAGGATTACAGATGTGCACCACCACTTCTGGGGATTCTCCTGCCTGTCTCCCATCCTACTGTGGACACACAACGATTACAGATGTGCACCACCACTTCTGGGGATTCTCCTGCCTGTCTCCCATCCTACTGTGGACACACAACGATTACAGATGTGCACTACCACTTCTGGGGATTCTCCTGCCTGTCTCCCATCCTACTGTGGACACACAACGATTACAGATGTGCACCACTGCTTCTGGGGATTCTCCTGCCTATCTCCCATCCTACTACAGACACATCAGGATTACAGATGTGCACCACCACTTCTGGGGATTCTCCTGCCTGTCTCCCATCCCACTGTAGACACACAGCGATTACAGATGTGCACCACCACTTCTGGCTTTGTACATGTTCTGGGTGTCAGAACTTTGATCCTTAAGCTTGTGCAGCAAGTGTCTCACTCTGAGCATCTCCCCAGCCCCTTGGGCATCTTTTCTTGAATATGTCTTTGTGAGATATCAGCTGCCCCGTCCCTTAGCAACCCCTTGTTGTGGGTGGCGTAGCCACAGGCAGGCTTTACATTTTCTCCTTTCTGAGTTCTAATGGTTGCTTGTACTCATCTTTTCTCTCTCCTGCAGACCCAGAGGTTACTCAGGTGTGGGTCTTCCAATAAGCACTGTTTCCTGACTGGAAGAAAGCAGGTGAGCATTCACAACATTTTCAGGCTTGGGAATGTTTCTTAAGATACCATGTAATAGAATTTAAATATTAAAAATCAACAAGAGCCATTTTGTGCCATGGACGCAAGCTATATATTTATTGCATGTGTGTGGACTGTATCAAGCAAAATGAGGCTTAGTAATCCATGACCCGTCTCAGAGAGCCGACTTTGGCATCCAGGGCGCCCCAGTCGTGGTAACCCCTGTAGTCTCCAGGTCTGAGCAGGTACTGCCGGCCTCGGTAGTTGGGCATCTCGTAGAGGACCCAGCAGCCTTCCAGCACGTGCAGAGAGTAGATCTCACTGAGGCGGAAGCGATCGTGAATGCAGGAGCAGTCTTCCGTGAGCTCAGACACAAGGCCCCGGTAGTCATGTCTCTCGTACAGCCTTATCCTGTGAGAGCTGGTCTGTTTGATGACCAACAAGAGGGGAAAGCAATGATTTGTATGCTTGATATTGCAGCCCGCTTGCACCCTCAGAAAACACGGGTTCCTGGCGAATCTGTCAAGCATGCTTCTCCCCTAATTCTACTGCTTGTGCTGTTGTTCTAACAAATTAGGAAATGCACAAACACAAAGCTGACCTGACCAGTGAACTGGAGGCCTTGCAGAGGACACTCACACCGAAAGGCAGCGTGAAAGCATTTACTGCCCGTGTAACCGAATCCTACCAAGCATGCTTTGAAGCCACCTTTTGTACTCATGGTGTGCAATGATGCAGATTTGCTTTGAGTCCCCATACCTTTATTCTTTTCTTTCTTTAAACACACACACACACACACACACACACACACACACACACACACACACCCCGAGGAAATGTGGACTGTATCTCATGAAATCCCTAATTACCTGTCTCATAAAAAACTAGTCAACAATGACTCCTGAAAAACACAAAGCCACACAAATTGAGACCCATTGTTGTAGGTAAGTGTGAGAGTTTATAGTGAGGAAAAATCTCACCAATACAGCCAGATTACACTAGAACTAACCAGATTTAATTCATTGACTTTCAAATATATATTTATAAATTGACAAATAGTATGTATATATTTATTTGGCATAGCATGGTGCTTTAAAGTAAGCACCATGGTTAAATCTGTCTAACAAATATATATTTACCCCCACATAATTATCATTTTGTGGTGAGAACACACAGAATCAATTCTTTCAGTGTTTTCATTGTATATTTAAGATGTATTTATTTTTGTTTTATGTATATGAGTGTTTGCCTGTGTGTATGTAAAATACTACATGAGTTGTGTTTGGTGCTCATGGAGACCAAAAGAACTCCCTGGAACTGGAGTTACGGAGAGCTGTGAGCCACCTGTAGGTGCTGGGAATTGAACTCAGGTCCTCTAGAAGGGCAGTCAGTGCTCTCAACCACCGAGCCATCTTTCCAGCCTCAGCTTTAGCATTTTTAATGATTCTAATACATAACATGAGCTGTCATCCATGTGCTATAAAATAGATTTTTAGGACGTAGTTCTTCTCTCTAGCTGTGAGTTTTTAATTTTTGATCATCACTGCAAACCTCTGGTCCCCACTCTACCATGCTAGCCTTAGTATAGTAAGACAGAACTGTTGCCGAGGGCAGAACTCAGGACTGCATCTCCAACCCCATCTCCTCTCCCTCCATGAACCTGTGGCTTTAGAGAGCAGGTGGCCTTTATCATTACAGGCTTGGCTTATTTCTTCTAGCACAGTGCCCTCTAGGTTCATCCATGCTATTGAAAATGGCAGGATTTCCTTCTTTCACGAGTGAAGGGTATGTGATTATTCAACCAAGTTTAACTTTACAGATCATGCTATGGTTTTTATGTCCTAAAACAACATTGATGTCCTAAAGTAAGAGCATATATATTCATATTCCTTCTATTTAGGTTTGAGAGTCAGGCCTTGGTATACTTAGTGTGAGCCCTTGTCCAGCATTCCTGTCCTTGCTGAGGACATGGAAATAAACTGACCAACAGGAACAGCTGCTGTTCTCACACCAGTCAGGCTGAAGCAATGCTTACATAAGGAAGGGAGCGGCAGGAGCAGACGGAGTCGCTGAGGCCCATCCACTGCTGGTAGTCAGGGTAGTCCCCACGCCTCAGGAAGTACTGGTGGCCCTGGTAGTTGGGACGCTCATAGAGCATCCAGCAGCCACTGTCCACTCGGATGGAGTTGCAGCGGCTGAAGTAGGTCTGCAGGTTGGGGCAGTCGGTGCTGCACTCATAGCAGCGGCCCTGGAAGCCGCGGTCCTCGTAGAAGGTGATCTGTAAAGGGAAAACAGGTGAACGTGACCAACTGGAAGGCACCTCCCCGACACAGGGAAAACACTCTGCAAACCTGAAGGTTCTTTCTTGACTCACCTTTCCCATCGTCGCTGACAGCAAATGATCAGTGTTGAGTGTGATGGGGACAGGAGTGGCAGCTGATATATATACAGCAGGATGGCTGCTGTGTTGGCAAGAACAACACAAAGGGGACCGCCGGGGGTGACGCATGAGGGGATTTCTGTGTTCTCTAGCTTTTTCACTTGGGATCATGGGGTAGGGGGCTCTCATTCTCTCTGGCATTTTCGAGCTGTCCACCCTAACTCCAGTGAAAGGGATTAAAGTCAGCAGAGCCATTATGACCTTGGAGACAAAAGGGTGCGCACCGCATCCTATGCGGCTCTCTAGAAATACTTTCCGGACCCAGCAGTTCGCAGTGTTTGCCTATAGAAAGTGCTGAGGTGGAGGCTCATGAGAATCATATGAGTTCCAGAAGCACTTTGAGGCACCAAGAGCTAGCAGAAAAACAAACCAAAATCCTCTAACTGGAAAACAGCTGTGTGTCTTTATCTGTATAATACAGATTTAATTTTTTGAAGTTGCACATGTTTACGATAAAAAGATTAGAACTGTGTAGAGACTAAACATCAACTGTGGTCATCAGGGAACAATAAGTTGATATATAGGTCCTCATATTGTTTCTTCCTTTTGGATTTAAATTTTTCTATTATAAATATATATTGCAAATTCAGTGGGTGAAAGTAGTAAAACTAATTTTTAAACGTGTGATTTTTGAGTTGACAGTTAAAAAATATACATATGCTATATATGAGACAAAACACCCAAACACTTCTTGGTCTAAAACTAGTAGATCGGCCAAGAACCCGAGGCACTTTCATCAGCAAAGACACAGGACTTTCCGTTCTTCTTGTCAACACCCTTTCCAGGGTTATGTTTTGTTCTTAAAACCAGTGTTATGGTTTGTCTGCGTTTTTCCTCACCAAATGCAGTTTTCCTGAGCCAGGATGGCGGCCATCAGAACTTCCTTCTTGTTGCCAGCTGAGCAGGTATGGAGGATCATCAAATCTCAAATTACCTTTTGTTATCCCATCCCATGTATATGCAAGAAGTGAAGTCAAACATAATTTTGCTTCATGCCCATGTGGGGACTCTTAAAGGACACCCAACTAAAGTTAGCAATGCGGGCACAACATTTGCATGAAAATCTTCAGCCGTCACTCATTGACATACCCGGATGGTGGAAGCACAGACAGCAAGAAATGTCTCCTCATGGCCAGCAAGCTGCACAGAAGCAAACTGGGCCAAGTCCCCGGCAGCTGGAGTCTTGGCAAGAATCATAGACCACTGATTTCCTCTGCATTCATCCTGTGTTCCAAGCATCCTGGCATCCTGGTGAGCCTTAAGTACAGCTGTGATCAAGCACTAACAAGGCTCACACTGACCTCCTGAGCCACAGCCTCACATGGGAGTGCACCTCTTATTTTCAGAAAAGGTCAACAAACTCACCTGACTTTGCATGTGGCGCCGGGACTATTCTTCCGAAGGCTGGCCAGCCCAGTCCTTAAGGAAGGCGAGGTACAGTATGTTGCCATTCATCTGATGAAGCTGGTTAAACCATGTGCCTTGTCATCATTTGGATGGGCACCCAAAGAGCAGCACACCTCTTTCCCTAGTGGTCACCAGAGAAAGCCAGCATCCATTCCTCTTTGCAAACTTTATTGAATATAAACTTATGAGCTTACATTTTCTCTATTTGGAAGAATGCTAATGTGAAATTAATTCTATTTGGGGTTAACACTTTGGAAAACCACCTCCTTCTCCAGCATTCTCTGCAATATGTAATGCTACACATTTGCTAAAATGTGTATCAAAACCAGATTGTCTAAACCCACCCATCCAGGAACAGTGAGCCCCCTCCAAATTCTCCAGCAGTTTTCCAGGCATAAAATGAAATAGCATAGGATATACACATTTTTTCCTTTTGCCAAAATATAGGTGTGCAATATGCTTCCAAGAGAAGAAGGCTAAGGGCAGGCTTGAGAGTCAATGCTGTTTACAGCAATAGCTAACTGCAGAGAAAGGGTGTGCTGGTGACGGCTGCAGCTTTAAGGCGAAGCTTCCTGTCTGCTCCCAGGGGCTCTGTTATGCATCCATGGTACTAGTTCTCATTTCTAAGTGACCTGTAGAACGAGAGGATGGTTTTGGTACCAAGTACATCAGTATAGCACAGACACATAAACTAGCTTCTTATCGATAGGAAGTTAAAGTCAAACATCAGGTACCAGAGATGGGTTAGATCCATGAAGATGTAAAAGAATTTCCATGGGACGTTCTGAAATATCTGAAAAATGAATTATATTTCTCGACGGACTGCAGTGTGTGATCTCACAACGGATGCTTAAAAGGGACGTTATTCGGGAAATTGAAAACATGCTATTTGGGTGATAGATAAAATAGCGATGTTTTAGATTCTGGAGTTAATAATTGGTTACTTAAGAGAGTGCCTTCACTTTTAGGAGCTTAAAAGTAAAATATGCAGGCTAAGTTGATAGGGTATGTACAAGTTTTAATAGCTCAGAAAAGATTATCAATATCCATATACACAAATAAAACACAGAAGGCGAAGAAACAAAGAGAGCGCATAAAGCTAGTGGAACACACAGCAACGAGAGATGGTGAATCTGGGTCCTTTGTCCTGCGGCAGCGATTCTTTAAGCTTGGAATTGTTTCCAAATTAAATTTAAAAATCATGAAACTCAAACTGCCTTGGTCCGGCATTCCCCAGCATCAGTAGTTTTCCAGTACTGTGCTGGTAACATTATTTTAAGGTTTTGCATATATTGCTTTGGGTTGAAGTCTAAATTTTCCTTCCTCTATCTGGTTTCCTTCCACAATGCCATGGGTTCTCTGGGAATGGGAAGAGAAGGAACAGGTGCCTTTCTTCTTGGTATGGTCTTGGTGACTCTCTGAGCATTTATATGTACATTAGCTCATTTAGTTCTCAAAACAACCCAGTGAAGTTCATAATACTCTTTCTTTTATAGGAAAGAAAGTAAAGCACAGAGGGATTGGCTTTCCCAGGGAATGTTGCTCATATCCATTTTGATTAAAATAAGCCACCAGTGCAATAACAAGAAATCCTTAAAAGTTTCCCAGAATAACTGGGAGTTTTGAAAACAGTTTCTGCCTTTCTCTTAGTTTATGAAGAAACTCAGTGGCTGGAAATGAAAATAAAATTATGAAGAAAGAATTATTTTAATGCTTACAGGTTTAAAAAGAGGATCTTTTTGTCAGCTCAAAGATATGACATTGTATCTATAAGTCATAAGGGAAAATGATGAATCCTAAATATTTCAAATAAAAAAAAATTCCTCAAAAAAAAAAAAGCTGGTCAATGGTGGTGTACGCCTTTAAACCCAGCTCTTGGGAGGCAGAATCAGGGGGATCTTTGTGATTTCAAGACCAATCTGGTCTATAGAGCGAGTTCCTGGACAGCAAAGTCTACACAGAAAAACCCTATCTTGAACTTCCACCCCTCCCCAAAAAAAAGACAAAAGAAAAAGAAAACAATCCCTCAAATAGCAAACTATAAAATCATATTTTCTATATATGTAATAAAATATTTACTTATTTAATTAAAGCAAGAATTGTAAAAAACCAGTGGTACATATGCAGATGTGTTTGTATATATAAAGCAAATATTGGAATATCATAAGAAAGGTGACCAGTTGTTAGTTACGAACCATGGGAAAGGAGCCGGGATGGGAGAATCCGTCCACTTGTTGCACTATGATTTTACCATCCTATTTTATAAAGTAGTTTTAAAAAATAGCCAGGAGTTAGAAGAATGCCTAAATTAAACAAATAATGTGCATGAAAAAGAAAGCACAAATGGTCTGGTGGTGGTGGCTCACACTTTAATCCCCACACTCTGAAGGCAGAGGCAGGCGGATCTCTGTGAGTTCCAGGTCAAGCTGGTCTACAAGTTCCGGGACAGCCGCACAGAGAAACCTTGTCTCAAAAAACTAAAAAGAAAGAAGGGAGGGAAGGAGAGAAGGAGGGAGGAAAGGAGGGAGAGAAGGAGGGAGGGAGGGAGAAAGGGAGGGAGGGAGGGAGGGAGGGAGGGAGGGAGGGAGGGAGGGAGGGAGGGAGGGAGAGGGGGAGGAAGGAAGGACAGATGGACAAATGAATTTTCTGTTTTTAAGAGAGCCCTTTCTGGGAGAAATTCATTTAAAGACGGGCTTGAGCCTGGGATGAGGTCGGTAGACCTGGGTCACGCTTAGGAAGGGGTCTCCAGTCAGCCTAACACCACAGAGCCATTCTCTTAGCTTGTTTGCACAGGAGGTGCAGACCCCACAGCCTGCAGAACTCTCCCTGCACTTGGGAGAGACACACAGGAAATGAGAGTTCCGCTGTCCTCAAGAAGCCAAAGAACACTGATGGTTGTGGAAGGAGATACATGGGATGGAATTATATTCTTGGAAAAGTACCCAAATCATGTCTAAAACTGAAATATTTAGAGCTGTGCTTTTATTAGACAGACCCATACATGAGTGTCAGTGGGTCTGTGGACCAGTTCTCAAGATCTGTCTTCGCACACTTACATTTTGTCCAGATTATCGAGGTGTGTCTGTGTGTGGTATATACGCACATGCAAATGTTCG
This sequence comes from Arvicola amphibius, assembly GCF_903992535.2. Classification (NCBI taxonomy): domain Eukaryota; kingdom Metazoa; phylum Chordata; class Mammalia; order Rodentia; family Cricetidae; genus Arvicola; species Arvicola amphibius. The sequence continues at coordinate 126,345,070 of NC_052054.1, read as the reverse complement.
TGTGTGCTGTTTCTAGAATTCTTACCGATTTTTGTTTGCTGTTTTATTTTGCTTTCCAAAACCTGCTGTTGCCAAATGAAAGCTGGTATCATCTGACTTTATACAGTTCCTTAGAAGCAAAGGTGTGGCTCAAGGAAGTCTTTGCCCTTAAATCTCATAGCAAGTGTTTTCAAAAGAAAACCCAGTAGATGGCTGTTTCCCCAGCTTTCTATTTTTAGAACAGTGTTAAGATTTAACATAGTCAAACAATCCCAGAAGTCCCTAAAGTGACCCCTGTGAGGAGGTCATATGTTTTTTCTATTTTTTAAAATGTGTGTGTATGTATGTGTGTGTGCATGTGTATGTATGTGTGTGCATGCGTATGTGCATGTGTGTACGTGTGTGCATGTGTGTGCATGTGTGTGCATGTGCGTGTAGTGTTGGCTCTATTTCTAATCAGTTAGTTTGTTTCTGGGCCTGAGTAAATCCCTGGCACCATATGGCTCAGTTGGTTTAAAGATTCACATTTGAACATGCACGACACAGCACCAAATGGATGGAAATTTCATTTTAGGTTCCAGCTACAAACACGTTTGCTTCTCAGTTCACAACTCTCTTCCATTTCCTACTTCCTGACCTTCCAGCTCATCTGGAGTCTCCCATTCTACAGATGCCAGATCCCCAAAACATCCCAGAGGACAAATCAGCTTTCCCTCTGGTGCTCTCCCCTCTCAGCTTTTATTACCATGGTGGTTTGAGTGTCATTGGCCCCCATAAATTCATAGGGAGTGGCACAATTAGGAGGTGTGGCCTTGTTGGAGGAAGTGTGGTCTTATTGGAGGAGGCTGGATGACACACACCTTTAATCCAGACCTTGAGGCTGGAAGGTAAACCTTTAATCTGGGCCACACCTTCTGTGGGAAGTGTGTCACTGTGTGTGTGGGAGGGCGGGCTTCGAGGTCTTTCTCTCAAGCTTTACTCAGAGTCGACTTCCTGTCACCTCTGAGCCAAGATGTGTAGCACTCTCAGCTCCAGCACCACATCTGCCTTCATGCCGCCAGGCCCCCTTCCGTAGCAGACTGAGCCACTGAATTGTAAGGAGCCACCACAATTACATGTTTCCTTTATAAGTGCTGACGTGGTCATGGTGTCTCTTCATGACAACAGAAAGCCTAAGACAGGAACACTGACCAAACTGGTCTCTCCAACTTCTGTTTAATTTATTTTTGCCTTATACATTACGGTTGAGAACCCAGAGCTGTGGTAACTATAGCAACAATGACCACTGCAGCAGAATCTTTCTGCTTCCCTCCAGCCCTGTCTACCTCTGACTAGTCTCTACATTCTTCTACATAGCAGTTGAGAACTGGGTGGGTGGAAAAAAGAGAGGGCAGGAGTTGGGAGATGCCATGAAGTTCTCCTTTGTGACTGAATCCTCATCTGGAACATTGTAGGGAGATACTAAAATCAGCCACCCTATCTGAAGAAACTGAGAAGCAGCTGCTTTGCTTGTGAAGAGTGATTTTCAAGAGTTGAAAGCTAGTCATGGCTAATATTTATTTAGGCCTTATTACGTACGAAGTACCATTCTCACCATTCATCCAGAATCCCAATTAATCAGTGAGTTGCTATTCTTCTCATTTTTTTGGAAGGAGGAGCCTAAGGTACAGAATGGTTACTTATCCTGTTCAAAACCATACAGTTGATAAATAATCAATCTAGAACCTCGAACTCCAAATACTCAACGTTCACCACGATATAGCCAACGACATCCCACAGCATCCGTGTTCAGATGTACCTTGTTCTCGAGCTGTGCATATGAGCATCTTTTCCAGGATTTCCATTCTGAACCATTGCTTTCTTGGTAGAGCCGCTGGAGGCAGTTTTTGGCATTGCTGCTCTCCTCAACTTGACACCTGCAGACACGGAGAGTAACCACATCAGAGTATAAAACTTTAGAAGAACGTGTCCACAGTTGTGTTAGATCTTGCCTTTCTGGACTGCACTGCCGCCCTCAACAAAAGTCTAAGAAATAAACTTTCCAGATTAGGGTGATGTCGGGGAGGGGAACATCAAGTTATGAAGGATCCTTGTGTTTTAAAACTCTCACCAGATAGAAACCTATCCGTGTTCATTTGACCTCACTTGGCAGGCCCGCCTCCTAGTTAACTTTCTCTACAGCCAGAAGGGGGCAGACTTACTCTGTCTGCGGTTGCACTCTGCTGCGCTGGGTGCTGTCAACATGGCAAAAGGGTGCAAGGAGCGGCGGGGCAACAGAGCCGGGGAGACCTGAAAGAAGACAGCTCTGTTTTACAGCTGTGTGAGCCTTGTGTAGGGAGCACCTGCTACTTACAGCACATGGTGTGTCTCGCCAACCCCGAGTCCTGGTGAACTGTGTCGATGAGGAGCCCGAAAGGAGGGCAATATGGTCTTCACTTACAGCCTCTGCCCTTGGCTTGGCTCCCATAACGCAGATGTCCCCTTTGCACCAGACATTCCTCACAGCTCCCTCTGCTGGCAACAGTCACTTTTCTGCCTTAGACTCTTGCCTTTCCTTTGCCATGGAGCTCAAGTGTCCCTTGTCTGAGTGAGGAACTTGCCCTGACAACCTGTCCCCGGTAAACCAATGCACAGTATAGGCTGGGCATTGCTATGTATGCTACTGGGAAGTTTTTTTTAACACACTCTTAACTTTATCAGAAACCTTTTTTAAATAAAAAATATAATTATATCACTTCCTCCAATTTCTCTTCTCCCTCCAATTCCTCCCATGCCTGTTTGTCTCTAACTGGTGGCATTATTATTATTATTATTATTATTATTATTATTATTATTATTATTTATTGTTGTTACATGTATATAAATGCATAAATATAACAATACACCCCGATGGGTCCATTTAGTGAGACTTGTGTGCATATGATCCAGGACTGACTACTTTGTATTAAATAACCAGTTAAAAACCTTAGTCCAAGTGAGGCTTACTCCTCCCTGGAATGTTTAAAAGCACTGGTGTGACTGAGCCTAATTTACATTTTAAATTCATCTGGGGCTCAGTTTAAAAAAAAAACTTGTCTACCATGCAAAGATTCCTGATTCACTCCCAGCATTAAATACACACACACACATACACACACACACACACACACACACACACACACACACACAATTAAATCAAAGAATAAAATCATCTTGACTTCTTTGTGAAGAACACATGGGAAGATGAATGCAGAGAGGCCATTTAATCTCAGAACCTTGGAGTGTGCCTAACAGATAATGGCGCCCCCTCCCCCCAAAGTTCTTCAGTAGCAGAAAAACTGCTGCTTTAGTTAGGGCACAGTAGCTAACAACATGGGTGCCATTCTCAAACTAGTTGAGTTTGATGGTGAGCTGCATCCCAGTAAGGCCTAGCAGCAGGACACTTGCTGCTTGTATGTTCTGTATCATAAAGACACGTGTGTACTCCGCAATCAGCTTAGCACACACACTCTGTTCTTAGATTGCTTATTCTGAAAAAATCCTTTCCAAGCCTAGATGCCGCTGGAGGAAGTACAAGGGTGATCCCAGCAGACACTCAGCTGACCCAGCATTTTAAGAGGTGCCTGAGTTCCAGCACCGTCTGCATCGGGAAGAGTAGCAGAGATGGTAATGAGAGCGGGACAGATGTAACTGGTCTTAGACATGGCTGCCTCGCCGTCACAGCGCGGTCTTCCGCACCTCCTCTAACGTTTCTATTTTTATCTTTCACGTGGGAATCTCCAGTTCTTCAGGAAGGACTTTAGTCCGTGGTGTGAGAGGGAGGACAAGAGCGGAACCAGCCCTGTTTGTTGACAACGTCTCCTTCCTACGCACATTGTGTCACCGTTGTTACCTTTGTCCGATGTGGACGGTGTGTGGTTTTGCTGCCAGACTCTACATGATCATTTTGGTTCCTGGTGATTTGCCCAGTGCTTACACCATTGGTGCTGTCCCACAGTTCAAGGCAGCTACATCCCAGCTTTGACCTCTTTTCTAGGACTGTTTACTCTTGGCTGTTTGTGCTTCCTACTGATTTGATAACTGCATGTCAATATGCGAAAAGAGTAAGAGAAATGGGCTGAGGGAGGAAGGAAGGAAGTGTGTGAGTGTGTGTCTGTCTGTCTGTGTTTGGGAACGGAAGGAGTTTGCTAGCTTGCTGTCTGGAGAGAGTTAGTCTCTGGTTTACTTTATGGGGAGATTTGAGACTTTCACAACCATGCATGCTCTAATTCATGAGTGCTGTAGCTCTCTACTCAGGCCTTCTCTAACATCAGCAGCGTTTGCAGTTTGCAGTGTAGAGCCCTTGTGCAGATTCTGTTAGATCCCTAAAGTTTGCAGTGTAGAGCCCTTGTGCAGATTGCGTTAGATCCCTAAAGTTTGCAGTGTAGAGCCCTTGTGCAGATTGCATTAGATCCCTAAAGTTTGCAGTGTAGAGCCCTTGTGCAGATTGCGTTAGATCCCTAAAGTGTCTGTTTTCATCTTATAGTCAGTATCATCTATCCATACTTCATTTTCTCTTTACTCCTGGCTTCCAGAAAAGAATTAAGGTTTTACGCTGATCCTGCATCCAGCCAACTTTGCTAATCCTGCTTATTAATAAACAGTGTGCTGATTCTTTCGGGCTTTCAAAGTACCCATTATGGCATTTTAAAGAATGACAGCTTTCTGTATTCCTGCTGACCTTTTGCTTAATTATTTCTTCTGTCAATGTAAATTAAATATGAAGGAGGACAGTGAGTACTATTTATCTATTTCCTTATTATTTTTTATTTTATGTGCATTGGTGGTTTACATCTTATGAGAGTGTCAGAAATCCTGAAACTGGAATTACAGTTGTGAGCTGCCATGTGGGGCTGGGAATTTAACCCAGGTCCTCTGGAAGAGCAGCGAGTGCTCTTAACTTCTGAGTCATCTCTCCAGTCCCAAAGATTTCTTTATTTATGTGCATGAGTGTTCTGTCTGCATGGCTGTCTGCACACCAGAAGATGGCATCGAATTCCATTACAAGCCACCATGTGGTTGCTGGTAATTGAAATCTGGAAGTTTAATCGCTGAGCCATCTCTTCAGCCACTGATTTATTCCTTACTTCAAGGAAGACACTGCATTAAATATAATCTTTGCTATGGATTTTAAAATATACTTTAACAGGTTAAGGAAATTTTCTATTGTCTTACTTTGATAAGTATTACTTTATTGTGATAAAAAAAATAAAGAACTTAAAAGTATTATCTTAGCCAGGTGATGGTGGCAAACACCTTTAGTTCCAGCACTCAGGAGACAAAAGCAGGTGGATCTCTGTGAGTTTGAGGCCAGCCTTGTCTACAGAATGAGTTTCAGGACAGGTTCCAAAGCTACATAGAGAAACCCCGTCCAAAAAAAAGCTTTATCTTAACTATTTAAATATTTTTGGGTTACCTTTGACATGAACAGTAATTTTCAGTTTATAGGAAAAATAGTGGGGACTATGTAGGAAACTCACACACACACAGCCTCCTCTCCATCAATTTTCTGTCCCACAGTGGAACACTTACGACTGTTCATAAGCATAGGTGGGCACATCATCACCTAAATTCCAAAGCTGTCCATTTTTCTCAAGGATAAATCTGCATTTCCTTTTGTCAAATGCTTTTCTCAGAACATATTTCTCAGGTGAAGGAAAAAGCTCAGTTGTCAAAATGCCTACTATATGCACACGAGGGCCCGAGTTCGGAACCCCAGCTCCCACCTAGAAGCGTCATGAAACACGCGTGTAGCACTAGTGCTGTAGCCGTGGAGAGTGGACAAGGATGACATCTATCATTGACCGTCAGCCTCTGCACACGTGTGCAACCACAAACATGCATGTGTATATACATACAAATACATACAGACACAAGGATAATAAATGGTAAGACGTCTCTTTGTCCTCTCTCAGTGAACATAATTCATTGTTGAGGATTTTATATGCACAAGAGGTTGGTTATATAACTTCCTTTTCTGTGTGTGGTTTCGTCAGGTTTGGAAATAATGGCTACACTGCCTTCGTATGGATCCTTGGAGTTCTGGGAGTTTGGTGAGGCGGGTCCCATTGTTTCCTCCTCTTATCTCCATGTTGAGGCATGGCCAGCAGTGTTCCTGACTGCAGAAGTGCGGTCACCTACTCTTACCCTGCTAAGAACAGCCTTTAAGGCTGAACACCCTTCAGCCTTCAGGTGTAAAATTAGAAATCCCTGATTGCGATCACATCGCAGCCGTCTACTAACTCATGCCTAGAAAATGCGACAGAAGTGTCTAGAACCCTCCCAAGAGTCATCTTCTTTTTTCCTTTGGGGACAGTTAGGCATGCTGTTGTACAGATAAAAATCTGTGTCTCAATCCTTCCTTCAAGCTAAATGTGGCCACAGCAGGAGGCTTCAGCCAGTGAAGCGCAGAACTGCGCTCTCTGTGAGACTCAGGACACATTTCCTCTGCAGCAGAGGTGAGCTGGAAGGCTCTCCAGCAATCATGCTAGACAGCCAGGCTATGAAGTCTACCAACACATAGAGGGCTGAGCAAGACTGAAATGAAGTCTGCGATGGCAACAGACCGTGTGGAATTGCGATGCATGTAACAAGTGGGCCATAGTTCCCTGTATCCATAGAATTCCTGTTGCATCATCCAGGAAGCAAGTAAAATAAGCCACACCCACGTTAACCTGCAAGGCTGATTGGCTGATTAGAACTTTATCACTATGTAGCGTCCTGGGAATGTTACAGATTCAGAGCCCCTTTATCTTGATTCATCTTTAGTGCTACCCATTCATAGCCCAACTCTGACTTAACGCCTTTGCAGCTATCAGACCAAGAAAACCAAAGCCAACCAAACATACAAACACATCCAAAGAACAGCAGCAACGAAACACCTTCAGAATGTACTAACAAACCACTAACTTCTACCCACCTGAAAGCTAAGAATGTCATCAAGCAGTATCTGAGACCTACGACAGAGATTCCCTGGCTTTGCTGAGACCCACCCACCTCATGTTCCTACCCACGAATTTGGAAAACCCCTCCCTTCTTTATAACTTTCTTTGGTAGCATAACTATAAAAACCTCATGACAGCATTTACACACAGAAGCGTGGTATTTGAGACAACCTCTGTGCTCCTGAGCTGTGGTCACTCACATTTGGTTTAAAAATAGCAGAGCTTGGGGGCTGGAGAGATGGCTCAGTGGTTAAGAGCATTGCCTGTTTTTCCAAAGGTCCTGAGTTCAATTCCCGGCAACCATATGGTGGCTCACAACCATCTGTAAAGAGTTCTGGTGTCATCTTCTGGCCTTCAGACATGCACACAGACAGAATATTGTATACATAATTAATAAATAAACATTTAAAAAATAGCATAGCTTGGGCTGAGGAGATGGCTTAGGAGGTAAAGTGCTTGCCACACAACTGCAAAGACTGGAGTTAGAGACTCTTTGCCCATGTAAAAAGCTGGTGTAGAAGCACACGCCTAGAATTTTAGTGCAGGGAAGGAGGGGCTAACAGGAGCCCTGCGGCTTGCTGGCCAGACAGTGTAACTGAAGAGGTGGGTTCCTGCTTCCATGAGAACCCCTATGCCAAAATATAACATTAGTTCAGCCTTCCACACTCAGTGCACACTTATAAATGTGTGCATGCATGCACATGAATGCGTACACACACATAACACATGCACATACAAGTAACTTTTCTTCCCTTTGTGCTTTGTTTTTTTTAAACATATTTATTTATTTATTATGTATACAATATTCTGTCTATGCGTGTGCCTGCAGGCCAGAAGAGGGCACCAGACCCCATTACAGATGGTTGTGAGCCACCATGTGGTTGCTGGGAATTGAACTCAGGACCTTTGGAAGAGCAGGCAGTGCTCTTAACCACTGAGCCATCTCTCCAGCCCCCCCTTTGTGCTTTGTGTCCATGTAAAATTATGTACATTTAACTACATTAGTGATATAAAGAGTTGAGCATAAACATAAACTTGGACCTCTCCCTTCAAGAAGCGCAGAACCTATTGTGATGGTTAGTTTTGAGTGCCAATATCTCACTTGGAAGGAGACTCTCAATCAGTAACTGTGTAGATTGGGTTGGCCTATGGGCATGTCCAGTGGGAAATACTTTCATTGCATTAATTGAGGCGGAACAATCCTCCCCACTGTGGGTGGCACTGTTCCCTAGTAGCAGACAGCAGATTGTGTAGCAGTGCAGAAGCAAGTCAAATACTAGCAAACATGCATTCACTTATTACTCTCTGCTTGACTGGGGATGTATTGTGACCTGCAAGCGCTCCAAGCTCCTGCTTCCTTGACACCCCCACAGTTATGGACTGTACACTGAAACTGTGAGTCACATGAACCCTTTCCTTTTAAATTGTCAGGTTACATTATCAGAGCAACAGGAAACAAACTAAAATACCTGTTTAGAAAGATGATCTTACGGCACAAAAAACTATCAGAAAAGAAGCTTTAGGTCAGTGTTGGTAATTATGGCTGCTGTGTGTCAGGTGTAAGGAAAGGGAAATAGGCTTCTGTGTTGTCCTTGATAAAAACAAAACCGAAAAAGCAAGTATTTATCAGCTCCAGTGTTCCTGCCGCAGCTGAGATTTGCAGAGGTCGCAACTGACCTATCGAATAAAGTGTCCCGAATCCTGATAATCTGTGACTCACATCAGCCGTTCATTTAGCTTTCTGTGTGGGTTATAGGAAGGATTATTATAAAAGTATGGTGATGCTTGGATCCTAATCTGGAGTTAATCACGTTTTCTTAATCTGTTCTCATCGTCTCTCTGCTAAAGGATTATATGAATTACATCCTAGTCCGTGAGCTTGCTAAATGCCACAGCGCAGTCAGCCGAAGCTTTCTGGAGCTGAGGGAAGATGAGTGTGTATTAAGGCATGCGGGGACTGATCCATAGAAGGCATGGAGTGGAGACACAGGGTTAGGGTCATATTTTTACCTCTGCAAACTGAAGCAATGATTTATTAAAATATTGCTGTGGCAACAGTAAAAGGGGAGGAGGATGAGGGGAGGAGAGGTGAAATGATATAAATATACTTTAAATAAATAAATTAAAACATTGTTATGACCTCATCAGGCTGAAGCAGGGAGGACTCTGACCCTTGGTGTCAAAACAATTGGATAGAATCTTAAAGCTATCAGGTTTACCAAAGATGAAACCAGGTATCTTGTCTGGAAAAATAGTTCATGCATATCCAGGGTGTAGTGATATTTCATTTGTATTTTAATAAATAAAGCTTGCCTGAAGATTAGAAAGTAAAACAGCCACTCTGGTCAGCCATACAGACCAGGCAGAGGTGACACACAACTTTAAGCCAGTTCACCATGGAAGCCTGGCGGTAGTGGTGCACACATTTAAACCCAGCACTAGAGAGGACTATAAGACAGGAGAACACAGGTCTCAGCTCAGTTTCATTCTGAGATTCCTGGAGGCAGGATCGCCATTTCTATCTGAGGTAGAAGTTTTGGTTGGCTGCTTTGCTTTTCTGATCTTCAGGTTGAACCCTAATATCTGTCACTGGGTTTTTATTATTTGTGCTGTCCAGGGGATTCTGAAAATGTGGCTGGGTTATTGCAGAAATATATTTCAGAACATTTTAACTTTGATGAAAAAATTTACAAATTACTGGGAAAGCCTATGCCTCGACTGATGCGATCCCATATATAGTAGTTTTTTAAAACAATGACTCATCTTGGGGGGAGGGAGAGGCAGAAAAACAGAAAGAGACAGGACAATTCATCAGAAAGATGGACAAGTGACTTTAATACATGCTTTCCCAAAGAGGAAATATATAGTTGCTGATTAGTGATCAGAACATGAATTATAGCCACAGGTGATGGAGGCAGGGGAATGACAAGTTCAAAGCCATCCTTTCCTACATAGTGAGTTTGATGTTAGCCTGTGCTGTAAGATTCACTCTCAAACAAGCAAACAAATCCATACCCGCCCCCCAACAAAGTGTATGGCGAACTACTAATTTACACATTCGCTCTGTTTCGAAAACATTAGTGTAGATAGCATACACTGTAACACAGTATGTAGAACAGTGTAATCACTTTGGAAAACAACTGACTTCACGGGAGTGTTGAGAAGCCCATATTCCTTGGCTTAGCAGCTTCCTAGGCACACACGGTCCAGGAACTCGGCTGCTCAGCAGAACCTGCTCGACAATAGAGGAGACAACTTCCTCTTATGCTGCAAGATACCGTATCTCAATAAACAAAGAGGAGAGATAAAGGGCCTGGCTCCAGCCTCTGGCTTCCGTATGCAGTTGCATGCTTGGGCATGCACACACATGTAAATATGCATATACACATAATGCACCCTGCACACGCATATAAACATGCAAATCAAAGATGTTCTGTGATTGAAGAGGGCAAATGATGTCAACCCTGGGCCTCCAAACACAGGTGCAGATACGCACACACACACAAAGGCTCAAGATGTAGCTCAGAGATAGTGTGCTTGTCTAGCGGGAGGAGGAGGCACAAGGTCCTGTCTTCAACCTCAGCACTGCGAAGCATGAACAAAACCCATCACTGTGTGAGGTAAAATGGCAAATACATGAAGTTGTATATGCGGTGAGAGCAAGAGTGGCAGGTGAGACTGGTAAGCCCCGGACACCATCTCGTGCACTCGGTGGCTTGTTTGATTAGTCTTTATACTTTAACTATATATACTGTTAATTAGGACATAATTAATATTGGTGATATTAATTATCACCCTCTAGGACCTAGAGTCTAGGTGGACATAACTAATATCAAAGGCATAGTTTTGATTAATGATTACTCCAATGTGTTAAAATCCAGTTTTTGCTGGGCAGTGGTGGCGCACGCCTTTAATCCCAGCACTCGGGAGGCAGAGGCAGGCAGATCTCTGTGGTCTGAAGCCAGCCTGATCTACAAGAGCTAGTTCCAGAACAGCCATGGCTGTTACACAGACAAACCCTGTCTTGAAACACTCCCCCCCCCCCAAAAAAATATTCAGCTTTTGTTGAAAGTATAGGTTCACAGGCAGACCTCTGTGAGTTTGAGGCCAGACTGGTCTACAGAGCTAGTTACAGGACAACCAAAGTGATTACACAGAGAAACTCTGTCTTGAAAAACCAAAAAGAAAGAGAGAGAGAGAGAGAGAGAGAGAGAGAGAGAGAGAGAGAGAGAGAAAGAGGAAGAAAAAGAAGAAGAAGAAGAAGAAGAAGAAGAAGAAGAAGAAGAAGAAGAAGAAGAAGAAGAAGAAGAAGAAAAGAAAAGAAACTGTAGGTTCTTCTGTCTCCAGCAAGGCCCTCATCTTCATGTCTGTACAAATTAATCTGGGGAAAATCCTTCAAGAAGAGAAAGCACATGAAGTAAATGTGAGAGGTAGAGGCTCCTGGTACTGGCAGGGAAGAGGCTGGTGTCCCCGGCAGGGTGGGGTTTGCAGTAATGGCAGTCCTGCGGAAGGCTCCCATCAGTCATTTAACCGATAGGTGTGGTCCCACTTAACCCTCACCACAGTCTGGTGTGTTGGGGAGTAACCGCAGGCCTACTTACACATAGGAAACGCGAAACCAGGGGAAGACAACTTATGGGAGGCCCACAGCTAGAAAGGGATGGATCCAGGTCTGGGCCCAGTCTGCCTTGCCCGGGAGTCTTGATGTTTGAGTGTTGCTTAGGATGGGGTGAGTTTGGGGAAGGCAGAGGAAAAGCTGAGGACCTGAGGTTCTTTATTAAGAGCCCTTCTCTCCTCCACACACTTTTATTCTCTTTGCCTTCCTTTCTTTTGTTCCCTTCTCTTCCATCAAATGAGACTTGATTTATTTATGATTTTTCTTCAATTTAAATCAAGTTGGGCATTTTAAATTTATTTGAAAACAGTTGTAAATACCTCACACTTATGTAAAGCCTTGAATTGAACCTTCTCTGGGTCCAGACTCCTCATCAGAAAAACGAAACAAAACAAACAGAAAACCAAATACCTTATTAACAAAAAATGACCATCTGTCGGACACCTGTGGCTGACAGTGAACAGTACCTGCCTGTGCCGCCTTTCTATCACCAGGGGGCAGCAGAGAGCCCCAGAAAACGGCTCTAGGCTGCACACAGTTGCCACAGGTCCTTTCTAGTTGCCGGAAATTCATCCTAATCTGATTTGTTTTCCCCCCGAGTTTTAAACTCTGGCTTAGAAACTGTTTCAGCTGTTGCTTAGGAGACATTTTATCCAAATGAGTCAAAGGTCACTCCACTGTAAGTAGTAATTAAAGAACCTTTGACAACATCTATTGCTTTTAAACCACTCTGACTCCTAATTAAAACCATTACTTTTGAAGTTATGTTAAACCCCCAAAGACTGTTTTAAGAAAGTCCTACAGTTTAACTTTTGAAATGCTACATTGAGCATACGCTGAGAGATCCTCCTGGTTCCCCATCCAGGTTGCAGAAAGGTCCTTTAGGTGGAGCGGAGCCTGCGATTCTGTTGGTAGGAGCTCCTGGCAGGGATGGGGAGGGGCTGCTAGCGTTGCTTTCGCAAACCACAATCATTTGGGGAACTGGATACCTCAAACAGGCCAAGTTTGCATTGTGATAATAATATACACATTTGATTAGCTGGTTAATGTTTGGATACATAGAGCAGTGAGTCTCAATGAGAAGTGATTTTTGTTCCCAGGACACATTTGGCAGGCAGGAAGCATTTGTAACTGTCACAAATAGAGAGAGGTTTCTTGCCTCTGCTAGCTGGTGGCCAGGCATCGTACTAAACACTTCACTGCACTTGGCAGTTCCCAGTTCCAGCTTCCAACACATGCAACACAGAATTGTCTGGCTCAAGAGGTTAAGAAATCCTGACACAAAGCTAGGCTTGGTGGCGTATCTCAGGGCTCGGGATACTGAGATGAGGATTGCTTCAAGTTCAGGGGCCAGTTTGGCTATACAAAGAGATCAAGGCTAGCCTGGACTACATCACAAGACTTTGTCTCAAAAAAGAGAAAAATAAGCTGAGTGTGGTAGCTCACGCCTTTAATCCCAGCAGTTGGTTCTTGGGAGGCAGAGGCAGGTGGATCTCTGAGTTCCAGTCCAGACTGGTCTATAGAGTGATTTCCAGGACAACCAGGGCTACACAGAGAAATCCTGTCTTGAAGAACAAAAAAAGAAAAAAATAAATAAATGAAACTGATGTATAAGAACATAGAGTAATTCAGTTGCCCAGTCTTGAGTTCCAGAACCTTGATTCTAGCTATTATTTTGAGGTTTTCATGTATTAAACACTAAGGCTTCATTGGACTGATTTGCTTAATGGCCACAACAACCCTACCTTCTAGCCTTGATTTTACGAACGGAGGTTTATAGATATTGGAAATGATCATTGAATTTGGTGGAGCTGCAACTGAAACCCAGGCAGTCCTACAGTTGAGCAGCAGGTAAATTCCTCTCATATGTGAATCAATAGATGATCGCAGCTCATGGCCACAAGGCAGCACAAGTTCCTGAGGAAAATCCCTGGTGCAGTATGACCCAAGTCTCTTCCAAGCGGGTCACTTTGTAGACCAGACACATCCCCACTTCTCACTGTTGGTCTGATGGTGAGGATAAAGACTACGTGCCAGTGAACACGTCTTCCATGACGGACTGAGTGCCCGGGCAGACATGCCCACATGTTAGCAGCACGGCCTCCTGTGCTCAGATATGGACATTTGCAAACCATGACCGATAACCCCACCAAACCAGAAGGTTACAGCCTCGTCCCCTTCAGAATGAAGCATAGGAACTGAGACCTAATCAGTCAACCAGTGTAACTGACCACCTCCTCAAAGCCAGAAGATGAAGGGCAGAAAATCATAAGTGAAACCCAGTGAGCATATTTTGGCTTGGGACGTATTTTGGTGAGGGAGAGAGAAGACAGGGCCACAGAAAGAATGCTTCTGGGAACTGAGCAGTGTGGTGTGTGTGGCTGGGCTTTCTTCGACTTAAAAAGCTGCCCAGTCCCTTGTGAGCACCTGTCAAAATAAGCCTCAGTACAGAATATGAGATTTATATTTTTTAAAAAAAAGGTGTTGTGGGATATTTGTACTCTGTGTGAAGTTGTGTTTGCTGTGATCGATGTAATAAAAAGCTGAATGGCCAATAGCTAGGCAGGAGAGATAGGAGGGACTTAGGAGCAGAGAGAGGAAGAGGAGGATCTAGGCGCAGAGGAGATGCCAGAGGATGCGAAGAAACAGGAGGTTCAAGATGGAAGACAGGAAATACCACGTAATAGAACATAGATTAATATAAATGGTTAAGTTATAAGAGCTAGTTAGGGAACCAGCATAAGCTGTAAGCCGAGCTTTCATAATTAATAAGAAGTCTTTGTGTTATTTATGTGAACTAGAGATCCAAAGGAAAATCCATCCACAAAAAGACACCTTGCCCGACTTGCTCACTGGCTCATCCTTGACATTCAACCATGCAGTTTGAAAGAGCAAAAGAACAAGCAGATAAGCAATGCTTGTGGTCAGGGAGAAAGCTGTGATTTCTGCAAGGACTGGGGGAATTTGGATCTCAGCAGGTGCTGAGAAGAAGGTTTCAAAACCTCAGGACTCGGTTAATACTTGGCTGTGGAGGTGGATGAGGTAGGCATTTGAACTTCTGTGAACCATTGCTTGTACAGTATAATCTGCAGGTACAAGAACAGGGGATAAATAACTGCCCTGTGTCAGTGAGCCTGGCCCTGCCTTGACCTCCTTCTGAATCCTTCAACCTGCCTTGTGGTTGTGACCCACTGCTTACACACTGTGGGTTGTGGGTACAAGTGTTTGTGACCCACTGTTGACATTCTGTCATCTACAGGTGAGGACACAGGGCTGGCAACTGTCCTGCGGCTGTGTTCCTAGGGTGGGCAACTCTCCTGCGGCTGTGTTCCTAGCCCTGGTCTATGCTCGACTCCCTCCCACGTCCGAATGAAACATTTGGGACAATGAAACAAGAGACAATGAGCAGAAATAAGATCAGGGGGTGAGCATGCTGGCTCAGCCCCTCCTCCCCCTCCCCAAAGAAATTTCCGGCGGCACAGGGATCGTAGCTAGTATTTTAACTCTCGTTGAGTCTTCACATATTTATAAACTGTGAGAACAGAACTGGCTTGAAAATCATTCAGGATACTTTTGTTTTTCAAATATAGGATCTCAGGTAGTCCAGGTTGGCCTGAATTACCTATGTTGTCAAGGATGACCTTAAACTCCTGATTCTCCCGCCTCCATCACCTAAGTGCTGAGATTACAGGTGTGTGCCCCCACAGCTGGCAACAGAACACTTTTTAAGATAAAAGGATAAAATGTAGAGGCCCAAGGAAGGAAAGGGGCACCTTGAGGGCTCTGAAGAGGGAGAAAGAGAGCCTTGCACTGGGCGTCCTGCCGGGGATGCCCAAGGCGTCAATGAGAAAGGGGCAGGGGCCACCATTTGCTATGTTTTTTTTTTTTCTTGAGCATAATCCTTATGGATCTGGTCCTCATTCTGGAGGTAGAATACGTCAAACAAATGGCAAGGTGTGACTTTCTAGGTCCGCGTTACTGAAAGCACAAATGAGAAGTTACAGTGTGCAAAAATGATGGGCTCTGGACCCCTAGCCCAGTGCCTCTCTGCTGCCAGACTCAGCCAACCACAGGGCTCACCAGGTTACCATGTGCAGCTCCTCAGCCCTCCACAGAGCCCACCAGGTTACCATGTGCGGCTCCTCAGCCCTCCACAAAGCACACTAGTACCACTTCACTTAAAAGGGAGCATTTTACAAGCACATGTAGCTCAAGATAGGGATGTATCTGGTTTTTACCTTTATTAAAAATAGAATTATTGCCAGGTGGTGGCGGCACTCACTTTTAATCCCAGCACTCAGGAGGCAGGCAGATCTCTGAGTTTGAGGCCATCCTGGTCTACAGAGCCAGTTCCAGGACAGCCAGGGTTACACAGTGAAACAGCTCAAAAAACAAAAACAATACAATTATTTATTTGGAGTGGGGAAGGGGGTGGACAGTTGTGTCCCACAAGCATTCATGCAGCAGTCAGAGGGCAGCTTTCAGGAGTGCGTTCTCTCCTTCCATTACATAGATTTTTGGGAATTGAACCAGGGAGTTGGAATTGACTGCAGGAGCCTTTTTTCCTGAGAAATCTCAATACCTCAGTTTTTACTTTTGGACATAAAATTGTTATTATCTGATGCCTGAAAGTATATCATTGTGAATGTATATTCAAAGTCTGGGAATGCAGCTCAATGGCAGAATGGATGCTTAGCAGGTAGAAAACTCTGAGAAGAGTCCCCAGCAACACACACACATACACACACACACACAGACACACACACAGACACACAGACACACACACACACACACACAGATGCACACACATAAAGAGCTGTGAACATTGGGCTGGGGATATGTCTGTGGTAGAGCGCTTGTTTAGCTTATACTCATAAACAGGCCCTGAGTTCAATCCCTCGCATGTATATATTCTTGGTATCAATAATCCCGTATCACCCATACCTTTGTAGAATCAGGTTCAGTAGAAGAATAGGCCCCGTAAATTTTCAGGACTTCCTCAATTGGGATACTGTTCTGTGAAACAAAAACAGTGTGTTGTCATATTGTGGCTTTTTCTTTATTAAAAAACCAAAATTACTACAATTACAATGGGTCTAGTACAGTATAAGGCAGCACAGCAACTCGGTAATAACTCCTAGATTATTGTGTAAACAAGTTTTCTAGACATTAATATCTCTCATTTTTTTTTCTTGTACCAGAATGAGCTTAGAAATCATGAAATGAAGCTGAGTGTGGCGGCACACGCCTTTGATTCCAGCACTTGGGAGGCAGAGGCAGGTGGATTTCTGTGAGTTCAAGGCCAGCCTGGGCTACAGAGTGAGTTCTAGGACAGCCAGGGCTACACAGAGAAACCCTGTCCTGAAAATGAAAATAACAACGAAGAAAAAAGCCGGACACAGAGTGCTCTTCTCCTCACCAGTAAGACTCCCGCGAAAGATGACAAGATCACCGCTTCGCGCTCTCTCCGGTTTGGATACGTGGATCTGCCGCGAAGTGGCGCTTTCCTAGGGGGAAATATGGATAGAGAAGGTTGGGGTGTGCATGTGCGTATGGAGGACCGAGGTCAGCTTCGGGTGTCATTTCCCTGGAGCCATCCACCTTGGTTTCTGAGTCAGGGTCTCTCACCGGACCTGGGCTCACCATGTAGGCGAGGCTGCCAGCAAACACCAGGAATCCACACCCTTGCCTCTTTAGTGCTGTGATTATAACGTTATGCCACCATGCCCGGCATTTTATGTGGGTGCTGGGGATCAAATCGCACAGTAAGGCTGACTGACCCATCTGTCTTCCAGGCTCCTATTGTTCTTTTTAATACCTGCCAAGGTGATACTAATCCATAAGTAACCAGCCATGGTTGTGGATTATCCACTTTTAAAGTAGGATTAATATGATTGATTTTCTGTTGATCTCCCAACAAAGTGATGAGTTTTTCGTTTTTGTCCGTTTTTACTAAAGCGGTCACAAATGCTGACTGGCCCCATGGGCTAGCAGGAATCCACTCTGCTTCTCATCGTCTACTTGGGGAAACCTGCCTTACTTTACTGTAAGCTTACTTTTAGGGAGGCTGGGATACCCATAGATTCTGGGAACGGGTCTGGCCACTGTGTTCTATGTGTAGACAAATCAGGAAACAGAGACACTGAGACACATGCCACGTCTGCTTGTTGTTTGTTTAAATCTATCCTGGTTTGAACTGAACCTTGTTCTGAACTGAGATGACGTGAATAGTGTCCACCCAGGAAAAGAAACTGGAGGTAGGATCTGGTAGCATCAGGTGAGGTTTAAAAAAAATGCACTGTGTGTGTGTGTGTGTGTGTGTGTGTGCGTGACAGAGAGAGGGAGGGAGAGAGGAGAGAGAGAGCTTAGAAGACAAGACAATTTGAGGGAATTTGCTCTCTTTCCATCATGTGAGGCCCAGTTATTGAACCCCGATAGTCAATTTATTGGCAAATCCTTTGCCCCTGGATTTGAATTACTGTGCCTAACAGTCCAGTTCACAAACTTGGAAGATATACCGGCAATCAAACTTGCCTCCCCGACCTTCTCTCCTCTTGATTTCTCATCTCCTCCTTGCTCCTCCGTTAAAGTTGTTCAAACTGCATTTTCTGCTTATTACAGTCAGTTCAGTGACCTTGAGCCCCGACCACTGAATAGAACTGGTCTCTGGACTTTGGAAAGAGCTATCTGATCACAGCCCCTTAGTTCCCTGTTCTGACCAGTTGAATGTGTGTGCTGAGTCACTACACTTGAAGGAAAAGGCTGATGAGCTTGGGGAGGAATTGATCACATAGACTCAAGTACTTAGATGCTTCCATGCTCCAGAAACTGTGTAAGATGGTCCTTGGGAAGCAATTTCAGGTTCTACCTACAGAAGTAACCATTGAGACTAATAGCTCATATATAATACAGTGAAATCACGCTTCTCATAGGTAATACAGTGAAGTCGTACTTCTCATAGGTAATACAATGAAGTCACGCTTCTCACAGGTGATACAGTGAAGTCACACTTCTCATAGGTAATACAATGAAGTCACACTTCTCACAGGTAATACAGTGAAGTCATGCGTCTCATACATAATACAGTGAAGTCATGCTTCTCAGAGAAAGCTTCCCATGCAAGATTTTTTTTAGACTTCACGGAAACCAATGATTAGAAATACAAACTAGGTGAGCACATCTACAATGTCCTCAAACTGCCCATGGAGCGTGTCTTCAGGTTTCTGGCTGGAGGAGAAGTTTGCCCTGTGTTTCTACTTCAAAGAGCCTCCTAAGAAGACACCGGGTAGGGCTGGACCATCCTCCATCACGTTGTGAAAGGGAAGACCGCAAAGGCTGGGGAGACGGCTCAGTAGGTAAAGAGCTTGTCTTGCGCAAGCATGGGTCCTGAGTTTGGAGCCTTCCCTCATCATTCATGTAAAAACCGGAGCATGGTGACACAGCCTGCAGTCCTAATACTGGGGGCGTGGAGATGGGGACAGGCGCTCTCTGGAGCTTGCTGGCTAGCTAGGCCTTCCGGGGTGAGGTGCAGATTCAGTGGGAGACGGATGCTACTTCAAAAACTAAGATGAAGAGAGACTGAGAAAGACACTGACATTGACCTCTGACTTCTGCATACACCCACATCCATGCACAGGAATGTGTGTGCATGCCTACCTCCTCAACCACACTAAATAAACAGATAGATTAAAAAGAAAAACAGCCAATGTATTTCAACTTACACTTTCTCCCACTGGAGCCAAGTTAAATCTTCTGAGGGATCTACCCATTGACAAGCAACACTGACGGCCAGGTCATAGTGGGCCTGGAAGCAGGAAATAGAGAGCGGAGGGTGTGGGTTCAGATTTTGGACAATCTTCCCTGGACAATGGCCTCACTAAGCCCCATCCTCTGTCAATGGTCGACTTAGGGAAGATCCTTATTTATTAACAGCCTCACGCTCAGTTAGGGATATTCTAGGACCCAGACATTTACTTCATCTGCCAATAAGCAGTTACATGCTGTGTGTCATCCAGAAAAGGGAAAACCTCAACTGGCAGTTGGGGAATGTGGCCTCGCACCGGGCTTGCCAAGGGCTCTGGAATATTCCTGGGTGAGGCACTGACAAGTGCTGGGCCTCCCTCTTCTGTGGCTTAAAAAGGCGAAAGGAGAGAGTGGAGAAAGAAGGCCGTGGAGAATATTTTCTGGTCCTCTTTGGTGTCAGACTGTACTCCAGGGGACAGAAGAGGTGTGGGACCCTGGAGGGAGGCACTGTGGCGCCCAGCTGAGGAGACAGAAACAATCCTGGCTGACTTCACTGAGGAGGCAGCCTCAGGGCTAGAGCCTTGGAAAGGGGGTTTATACAGACGGAGAAGTTCATTCCAGGGGGGCACGGCGTGAGCAATGGGCCAGAGAGACCTGACTGAGAGGTAGGTGGAGAGCCTCACACCTGGTACAGAACTGAAGGTCAATCTTTGGGTTGACTCTCATCACAGCGGGGACCTTCCTGCAGGTCGACTGTCAGCTCTGTTTACCGCTCACTACCAACACTTCCTTTCCATCACCATAGCCAGGAAGGCGAAGGCTGGTCGGGGATTGGTTAAGGTTCTAAACATTTCTAAATAATGTAATGATGCCCTCCAGGGACCTGACTTAAGTAAAATGTCAACCTAAATAATAAATAAGGGGTTTGGACCATGGTCACTTGGTGACACTTCATCAGGAGCTTGATGCTTGGACCAGTTACGCTGGTCGTGTTCATTAGAAATACAAGCACTTAGCCCTACCCTGACCTCCAGAATCAAACCAGCTCCTTAGTAAAACCTCATTAAAGTTTGAGAAGCACTGCTCTGATCTGTTTAATGTCCTGCGTGGTGTGCACACAAAGCGGCAGGCTTAACTACAAACCCTGGCTTTACACAGAGGGAAACTGAGGGAAAGAGACTCATCCCTCTCAGCGCAAGGCTAAGTCATGGGTGTGTGTGTGGGGGGGGGGGTAAATTGAGTTTACTGATTTCGTTTGGATTGAATTTCTCTGTAGTTTCTTCTCTAATTTCTGTGTGACAATCCAGCAGAACGTAACATGAGCCTGAACTCAGTAAGAAGAACGAAAAGGATTCTAGGGTCATGGATCACTTTGCCTTACTGCGCTTATGCAAACGATAGTAAGTGATTAGAATTGAGAACTACCCTATTGCTAGTTCTGGCAAGGTCTTTAACACAGTGAGTCAACACTTTATCTTGTAGTCATTTGGCTTTAAACCTTTTCCCGCCTAGGTTTATTTTCATATTCTCTTTTTGCTTTCTATTTGGTGGGTTAAGATGATGATAGGGACAACTTAGGGTGAGGAAAGCATAGGGAAGAGGACCGGGTGCCTATGTGGTGTGCGTGCGCGTGTGCGCGTGTGCATGTGTGTGTGTGCGCGTGCGTGCGTGTGTGTGTGCATGTGCTTGTGCATGTTTGCACACGTCTGTGCATGTATGTGCGTGTGTGTGAGCGCGCGTGTGCACGCGTGTGCACATGCTTGCGCCCATCCGTGCATGTGCATGCATGCGTGTGTGTGTTTGTTTGCATGCATGCATGCATGCTTGCGCATGTCTGTGCATGTGCATGTGTTATAAGTTACACAGGCATTTGATCCCTGTTCTGGCCCCTTATTACCTACAGAACGCAATGGAGTTGCACCAGCAGGACATTCTTTACCATCTCATCTAGAAAGGTGAGTTGGCCTCTTCCTTTTGGATCAAATTCATTTTCCCGAAGTCTGATGCCAATATACTCTCCCCTTAAAAGCAAGAGAGCAGCATTGAGCTTTGGGGAATGATACAGGGTTCTGTCTTCAGAAAGAGACATTCTTCCCAGTCCCTCCCCCCCACCCCAATAAAAATGCAACAGAAGTCATTGATGGTCTAGAAGCTGTAACATTCAATATTGGCTTGGAGAGTGATCTCCAAAGGCTTCAGGTTTAAAACATCTAATGATAATGAACTTAAATCACATTTATCTTAATATTAAAGTCATCATTGGAAAGCAGGAAGGATGTAAAATGTCAACACATAGAAAAGATTTTTTTTTGTAAGAGGAGGGCTAAGCTCCCTGTATAAAATAAAAGATTTCCTGCTGGGCATTATAGTCCATGCCTTTAATCCAAGCAAGAGACAGAAGCAGATGCAGCTCCTATGGGTGTTTATACTCTAAGAAGAGGAGGCTATAACATAACAGAATATATTTCTGTAATATTTCCCACAGAACACATCAGCATTTGACATTATACCTGGAGTTAGCATGGTCAGCAAGGAAATTATCTATCTATCTGTCTGTCTGCCTGCCTGTCTGTCTGTCTGTCTGTCCGTCCGTCCATCCATCCATCCATCCATCCATCCATCCATCCATCTATCTATCTATCTATCTATCCTCTGTTTGAGACAGGGTCTCTATACAGTCATGGCTGTCCTGAAACTCTGTAGACCAAACCAGCCTTGAACTCACAGAGATTGAGCTGCCTCTGCCTCCCATGGTGCTGGGATTGAAGGTGTGTGCCTCTACACCTGCCAGAGTCACCATGCTTAACTACTGTTTGTGTTTTTTTGTTATAATGGCTCCAAACGCAATATGTAAACATGAGTGAATTCCATACATGTTTATCTGGCATTTCTTAAAGATTTAGTAGAAGACAGTCATTTTATAAGCAGACAAAGGACATTTGATGAAATCTATTATATGGTCTTTGATGAGAAAAAAATCCTAGGATTGTGGGAACAATACATACAAAATAAAATATGTCCTCTTCTTGTTGTATGAGCAGTGATTTTTCACCAACAGTTTTGAAATACCAGGTTAAAGAAAAACTGAATGGGATGGGGGAAATCTGTGGGAAACTTGATCTTTTTTTTATTAGCCAAGAAAGTTTAGAAATCAAGTTGTTAAGCATGGCAATAGAAGTGGCAGAGGCTCTGGTTTAAATGCTGGGCCCCAGGGCACATCTAGGCATCTGTATCTTTTGCCACTAAGTGCTGCCCCTTTCGGTGGTGCATACTGTCCCTCAGGCTGTGGGGGAGCCTGCACATGCATGCTGCTGTAGAAGCATTTGCCCAAGAGATTCTGCATCCTGCCCTGAACCGCATATGCCTTCATGGCAGAGACAGAGACCAGAGTGGCTGCTGGCTTTCTCCTGCAGAGCAGCGAGATCCCTCCTTAGCTTTCTGTGCACCCGCCAGTATCCAGGCCTTCTATCTCCGCGATACTCACAGCAGCCTCTTCACCGCCTGCTTTACATGCCTCTTTTCCATGGCAGAAGGCTGGGACTGAGCGGATAGCTTGTGCTCCACTTGATAGCCTTGAGGAAGAGCAGTTTCTGCAAGCTTAGAAACTACAGCAGCAAATCAGAGAGAATATGAATTAGGAACGCTGTTGCTGCAAATACCAGTCATGGAGTCCGAGGCTGTGGAAGGGATCCAAGAGCATCCAGAATTCAGAACTCCCATCCAGCAAGTTCCAACTCAGAAAGGGACCTGGAGGCTAGCCCTGGACCTTGTGCCCATTGGACAGCTTATTCCTTTCAAATTTTAATTACAAAAATTATTAAGTAACTTAATTTTGTGTACATATGAGTGCAGGTGCGCATGTGCCGTGGCACAAGTGTGGAGGTCGAGGACAACTCTCGGAAGCTGGCTCTCCCATGATGTCACCCAAGAATGGAACTCAGGTTCTTAGGCCTGAGTTTAAGTATCTGACTAAGTATTTTGCCCTGCTGAGCCATCCAGCTTGCCCTCTTTCAAGCTTTTCTCACGCTCACTGTGTGCTCACCCTCACACTAATCTATATTGGAAAACAGGATGGTTCATGCAGCCCTTGACCAGGCTCTTTGGGCAGAAGCACTCATACAGACTGACTTGTGGTCTGATATTATGGAAGTGTCCTGTGTGTGGCTGACACCACGAGTCCCAGTGTGTTTGACAGCCCATGAAGGAACCGCCCATGACTTCCCAGAGCTGTCACTGACTGTCATTTGACAGTCCACACTATAGTGGCAAATGTGTCTTCAGTGCTCACCTTGACTTTGAACTAGAAATCGAAGACAAGGTAATGGAATCAAAGGGGCTCTGAAATGACACACACACACACACACACACACACACACACACACAAAATTATGAAAAAAAACATTACTATTGAATGGGGGAACTCAGCAACTTATGACTAGGAATCAAACCTACCAGCACCATTTGTATTAACTTTTAAAGTTTTTAATCACATTGTGATGGCTAATTTGATGACTGAACCACTATTATTAGCTATTTTGTTAAATGCTATGCTGAGCTGGGTGGTGGTGACACATGCGTTTAATCCCAGCACTCGGAAGGCAGAGGCAGGCAGATCTCTGCATTCAAGGCCAGTCTAGTCTACAGAACTAGTTCCAGGACAGCCAGGGCTACACAGAGACACCTTTGTCTTAAGAAAAAACAAAAAACAAAAACAAACAAAGAAACAAAAGCAAAACAAACAAACAAACAAACAACAACAACAACAACAACAAAACGTTATTCTGGATGTTTTTTGTAAAATTGCTTTCTGGGTGAGATAATCATTTAAATTGATGAACTTTAAAATAAAGTATATTTCCCTCCAGATGTGAGTGGCCCTACCTAACTGGTTAAGAAGGCAATCTGTCAGCAGACAGCTTAGATTCTAACTGCAACTCTTTCTGGTGTCTCCAGACTGCTGGTCTCCTTGATCAAATGCAGACTGACCAAGCCGCTACAATCATGGGAACCAGTTTCTCTAAAGCCAGTCTCTCTCCCTCTCTCTGCAATTTTCTGGTTGTTCAGTAGCTGTTTTCAGTACAAACTGCAACTATTCTCTCTCTCTCTCTCTCTCTCTCTCTCTCTCTCTCTCTCTCTCTCCCTCTCTCTTTTCCTCTCTCTCTCCCTCCCCTCCTCTCTCTTCTCTCTCTCTCTTCCCCTCTTTCTCTCTTCTCTTTCTCTCTCTCTGTCTCTCTCTTGCTCCTCTTCTCTCTCTCTGTCTCTCTCTCTCTCTCTCTCTCTCTCTCTCTCTCTCTCTCTCTCTCTCCTTGTTTTGTTTCTCTGGAGAAGATGTAACAAAAATGTGGACAGACTATTTAAATTGTACATGTGATTTAAAATCCCTGCTTTAAAGGTAATTGAAAAGAGGGCATGTTCTTCCTGCTTGGGCTTCTGCTGCAGCCTATGAGAGGGAGCAAGTGGGGGTGGAGAGGTGGAGGAGCACTGCAGAGAAGATGGTGCATTCCACAGACACTGCTATTGCTCTGATCAGGAGAGGGTAGGAGAGAATGCTGCAAGTCAGGAGGCCTCATGGCCTAGGGGAAGAAAAGCCCTGGCAGAGGGAAGCCAGGCACTGGGACATGGCATCCTCTCTGCAACTGGTTGATGTGACCATGGGCAAGCTGCTCGGTGCTCTGGTGTTACAAAAGACAAAAAGCAAAATGAACAACAACAGGTCTAGTTAACTTCTTGCCAGACTTCACCCTGACATTCTATCATTCCATGAAGGCCGAAATGTGTTAAAATTCTTTTAATTTAATAATTTATAAAAGTATAAGTTCACAGGATTTTATCTTATTTCATTAATAAAAAGTGGACTTTTTTTTTTTGGCATGAAGTGGGCTCGATACCTTGGCAGAAAGCAGGATCATTAGCTCTTACTTTAACCAATTTTCTCTTTCTTTCTTTCTTTTTCTTTCTTTCTTTCTTTCTTTCTTTCTTTCTTTCTTTCTTTCTTTCTTTATTTCTTTCTTCCTTTCTTTCTTTCTTTCTTCCTTTCTTTCTTTCTCTTGTTTTTGTTTTTTGAGACAGGGTTTCTCTGTGTAACAGTCATGGATGTCCTGGAACTCACTTTGTAGACCAGGCTGGCCTCCAACTCACTGAGATCCACCTGCCTCTGCCTCCTGAGTGCTGGGATTAAAGGCGTGTGCCACCACTGCCCAGCAACCAATTCTTTCTTAAAACTCTGAGCAGGCCCTTTGATTTTCATACTTAAGAATTACGAATTTGATTGATCAAATTTCTTTTGATTGATGTCACAGCTTTCTCTCAACACCCCCATCCCAACATGGCATAATCTCTGAAGGTATATCATATATATAATATTTTAAATAATAAGAATACTAGTGCCTACCACCTCTAGATCACGAGGCAGGGGTTCAGGACCTTGAAAGACCAACTCTCTGTGTCATCTTATGCAAAGTAACTTTTTTCTCTTTTCATTTCTTCTTATGTAAAACAACCATTGAATGTGTGCTGAGATTGGACTAACTGGAGAGTTTCGTTCATTTTGTCAGCTTCTCCCAGATGAGAGAGAGCCATTTGCATAGGCTTGAATTCAGTTAGAGTTAAATTTTGCCTGTCACTCTATTTTGTCTATAGAGCTCCAAAGGAATCAAGACCACTAGCTGGAAACACACTAAAGGGACCCTGCTAAGACATCAGCTGCCTCACGCTCTAGCTATTAATAGAGACCAAGTCCACCCCCATCCTTCCCCAAATCACAGCCCTAGAGTTTAAGGAGTCCTGGGCCCTGTGGAATATCGGCACATTCCAAGCAGACCCCCTCTCCACAGTCCCGTCTTAGCGTTTCCTACGCCATGTTGGCTTCAGGCTCATACCAGTTCCCAGAATGTCTCACCAACTGGAACTGACGGCAGCACTTCACCTCTTTCTGGTACCCGCAGGCAGGCTTGGGCATTGGAAGGCTTGAGCTGCTGCTCAGAGTCTTCCTGAACGCAGATGCTTCTGCCTGGTTGCTAGGAAACTGTGCCTGGATGAAACTAGTTTTATAAACATCCTCGTGTCTCCTCCCACGCACATAGTGAAGAGGTCGTATATTTGAGACCAACTGTGACCCTGGCCTTTAGGCGTTCATGTGTCTTTTCACCTGGGTAGGCATAGGTGCACCAGCTAAATAATTAATCAGAAAGCTGAGAAGAGGAGGCCACTTCCCCAGGTTTTCATCTTCCCTCTCCTCTCTTTCTTTCCTTCTTTATTCTTTTCTAAAACAGCATTTGGCTACAATGGAGGAGTCAGCGGACCAGCAAGGATTGCTGGAGAAGCCAGTGGAACTCCAGCTCCTCCATACAGAGTATCCCAAGCAATTTCTTGGGGTGACTCTACCAAATGACTATGAACACAGAGCAGTGAAAAACCAAGGGAGCCACCACCTGGGGACACACTGTCGTGTGCTCATTGGTTTTAGGCCAACTCGACACCAAATAGTCATTTGGAAAGAAGGAACCTTAGTTGAAGGGTTGCCTTCTTCAGACGGCCTGAAGGCAAGTGTGTAAGGGCATTTTCTCATTTAATGATTGATGTAGGAAGACCCAGCCCCCTGTGGGTGGTGCCTCCCCTGGTCAAGTGGTTCTGGGTTGTATAAGGAAGTAGGCTGAGCAAGTCATGAGGGGAAACCAGCAGGCAACACCCCTCCATGGTTTCTGCTGCAATTCCTGCCTCCAGGTTCCAGCCTTGAGCTCTGCCCCTGGCTTCCTTCCATAATGGACTCTAATCTGCAAGGTGTAATAAACTCTTTCCTCCCCAGGTTGGTGATCAGTGTTTGATGACAGCAACAGAAAATCAAAGTAGGCCAAAGCACCACAGCTCTCCTTATGAGTGGTCTCCCTCCTTACACACTCATTCATCTACTAGGAAAGAGTACACCACAGCTCTGCTGATGAGTGGTCCCCCTGCTTACACACTCTCCTCCTCTAACCCTTGTTTCCTTGCTGAAAGCTTGCAGAAGATCTCTCTTTGTTCTCCTGATAACACCTAAATGTCTAGTTGGGTATTCTGCCCCGGGGTTGGAGACATGCTACCAACACTCATTCCTTTGTGTTTATGGTACTGAGAATGGAACCTGTTCATTCTAGGTAAACACGGTACCCGTGAGCATTAGAGCCACAGCCTACAGACGCTTCTATTAATCATCACTTTGGTGAAGGAGAATTGTCTGTATTCTGACAATCATGTATTTTAATAAAACGCTGATTGGCCAGGCAGGAAGAATAGGCGGGTCAACCAGACAGGAAGTAGAGGCGGGCGATGAAAACAGGAGAATGCTGGAAAGGAGGAAACCCATTCCTTCCATTCCACCCCAGACCACCGAGAAGCAAGATGTAATCTGCCCGGCTGAGAAAGGTACCAAGCCACGTGGCTAACATAGATAAGAATAATGGGTTAATATAAGCTACAAGAGCTAATAAGAAGACTGAGCTAATGGGCCAAACAGTTTTATAACTTATGGAGATCTCTGTGTGATTTTCTTTGGGGGCTTGCCGGCTGTGGGGTATCGGGCGGGACAGAAACCCCACAAGCCGGCCCCCTCATGTTACATCACTTTCCTCTCTCTTGGTTATGCTGGGGAGTAAAACATCTTCCCTCATGAATAGCACAGCTCCTGGCTGTGGGATTCCTAATAATAGACTGAGAAATGATAATAAGAAAAAGGCTGGTATACAGCTAGTATGTTTTATATAACATAAGAGACTTCATGCTGAAACGAGGACCCGAAGGAACTGTGTTTCTATGTAGAGTTTTGGAAGAGTGGGCAGAGATTCTATGATCATGCAGTGATTCACTGGGAGATGTAAACCAAGCCTGCTTGCCTGGGTGCATCTCTGCTCCTGTGTCATTGGCTCTCCTCCAGATCAGGGAGGCACCTCTCACCTGTGAAGTCAGGCTCTGCTTCAAGCAAGGATTGGCTGCTGTTGCTTGCTTTGGGGAGAAGGCAACAGTGACCTTCCTGTTGCTATTGATTCCTCAAATGCCCATGTGCCAGGGTCCTCATTTCCCCGAAGAGTCCTGTGTCACATTAAAGCATACAGTAAACAAATTGTTTTCTCCTTTGTGTTTTATGAGAGGAGCCTGGGATTGGAATAGAACAGATAACCTCTCCCATAACTGGTTGTGTTTTTAGCATTTGCATATGGCATACATGGTGATAGGGCATCACACACCCATGTGTGCATGCCCACAGCATATAGCAAACCATTATATACAAATGGAGCATTTTTTCACAAAAGGATATAATTTTATAAACTTCTCTGTGGACAGAAAAGGCCAAACATTCTAGGGTAATAAGGAGAA
Source organism: Arvicola amphibius (assembly GCF_903992535.2). NCBI lineage: Eukaryota > Metazoa > Chordata > Mammalia > Rodentia > Cricetidae > Arvicola > Arvicola amphibius. The sequence goes on along the minus strand of NC_052054.1, from coordinate 126,316,423 downwards.
ATAAGCCTGCTCTAGGATTTAGACATGTCTGGGCACATCAGGACCAGTCTGGAGGATTAGAGACTGTTGGAGCATCCAGTTTCTATTTGCATCAGTGGTTCAGGACTTGGCTGTGTGTTCCACCTGAGGAACTTTAAAAACTCCCAGAACCATTACTTTTGAATCCCTGAGGGTGAGATCAAGCCATCATATTTCTTAAATTTCCCCAAGTGCTGTGATGTGCAAAGAAGGTTGACAATCGTGGATGCATGTGGGAGGCTGGGGAGCATCCAGGGGTAGGGACTTCATCACTACACAACTGCACTATCCTTCAGCTGGGGGAGTGCTCTTCATTCCCTAAAAAAGATGACGAATGATGGGAGACAAGGCTGTCACTGAAACATCTTAGAGGTGACCCCCTTCCCCATGTTTAAAAAATCACACACACATACACACACACACACACACACACACACACACACACACACACACACACACTCTGTTTAGTGTTACTTGTATGTATACGATTTGGTACTGGATAATCAATTTACCAGTTAGAGGGCTCCTCCCGAGGGAAGACTATTTCTCCCACTCTCTGTATTCCTTAACTGCCTATAGTTCTTTGTTTAGGGGTGGGGGCCCCATGAGATCCCCAGTTCTATGTTAGCGTGTCTGGCGATGTTGCAGGGGCCCCACGAGTTCCCCAGTTCCACGTTAGCGTGTCTGGCGATGTTGCAGGGGCCCCACGAGTTCCCCAGTTCCACATTAGCGTGTCTGGTGATGGTGCAGGGGCCCCACGAGTTCCCCAGTTCTATGTTAGCGTGTCTGGCGATGGTGCATTGCTTCAGATCTTGTTTCGGGATCGTAGTGTTGAGCTATCGTGGCTGAAGCTACCCTGCCATTTCTAGGAGACACAATCCCACATCCTATTTCCTGGTCCTCGGGTTCTTACAATATTTCTGCCCCCTTTCCCGTGGTGTTCTCTGAGTCCTAAAGTCCAGGAGTTGTACTGTAGATGTATTTACTGGGGCTGGGAACCCTATGATCAATTCGTATTTGCATTTTGACCAGTTTTGGTTTCCTGTGATGGTCTCCATCTGCTGCAAAAAGGTTTTTGTTTGTTATGTGTTTGTTTTCACGTGTGTGTGTGTGTGTGTGTGTGTGTGTGTGTGTGTGTGTGTGTGTGAGAGAGAGAGAGAGAGAGAGAGAGAGAGAGAGAGAGAGAGAGAGAGAGAGAGAGAGAGCCTTATCTGTTAGTATAAGTATTTTGAGCGCAGCTAGGAATTATGTGGGTTTAGTAGTGGCAGAAAGTTCTCTTCTAAGGTCAATGACCTCACTAGTCTGTTGAGAATATTAGTTGAAGGTGTGTTACATTCGTTTATGCCATGAAATATTTGTTTAATGATGCAGAGATGTGTTACATTCTATTATGTTGCATTAGTTTAATTCTGTGAAACTGTGTTACTTTGCCTGTCTAAAACACCTGATTGGTCTAAAAACAGAGCTGAAGAGCCAATAGCTAGACAGGAGAGAGAAATAGGTGGGTCTGGCATGCAGAGCAAATAAATAGAGAAGAGAGGAGCAAAGGAGGAACAAGAAAGAGAAGGAGAGGAGGACATCAGTGGTCAGTCATCCACACAGCCAGCCACGGAGTAAGAAGTAAAGAAAGATAATAGAGTAGAGAAATGTAAAAAGCCCAGAGCCTAAAGGTAGGTGGGATAATTTAAGAAAAAATGCCCAGAAACAAGCCAAGCTAAGGCTAGGCATTTACAAGAAAGAATTAAGTTTCTGTGTATTTATTTGCTAGCTGGGTGGCAGGCCCCCAAAACAGTTTTTAAAAAAAGCAAATAAAATAAAAAGCCAACCAACTACACCAGCCCCAGGTAGTTGGCTAGATTTCTAGTACCAGGCACTATTCCCTTCCTATCAAGTGAGTCTTAAGTCCAATTAGACAGCTGTTGATTACCATGAAGATATGAATCGTTAGGATATCTTGCCTTGCTGGCCATTGTTGTGAGTCATAGGTGATACAGCTGGGTAGGACTCAGTGGCTGCCTCCTTCCATTGGCAGCTTGCATAGAACCTTCTGGTAATATGAAAACTAGTCCTCAGGGAGGAGGCCCTCAGGCCAGAGCCAGCTGGAATCCTGAGTCCTGCACTTGCAATAGAGGCTTCTTTAAACTGCTCCCAACCTCTGGGAGACAACCAAAGCAACAACAGTAGCCTGTACTGCTTGCGGAGTCTCTTGGACAACCTTAACCTACAACTTGAAAGGGGGTGATTCATGCCTGAGAGTGGGGTTTCTGCTAGATAGTCTATGATTCTCGGAGGGGGAACTGTCCATGCAAATGGGATAACTTCATTTACAAACACACACACACACACACACACACACACACACACACACACACACACGCACGCACGCACGCACGCACACACGACTGTGTTATACGTAATTTTAGATAATAAAGAGTAGCATGATTCCTTAACCTTTTCAGACATCCTCAGTGTTATTTTCCCTCCTTATTCCCTTTCCTTTTGCAAAATTTCCATTTCTCTTCCTCGATTAAAGCCACCCAATTTTTCTTCATTTCCCCCTATATACTAAGTTCTTTTTGTTTATTTGGTTTGGTTTCTTTTAACAGAGTTTTTCTAGCTAACTCTGTAGACCATGCAGGCCTTGAACTCACAAAGACCCATCTGCCTCTGCCTCCAGAGTGCTGGTGTTAACGGCTTGCACCACCACCACCCAACTCATATATTAAGTTCTTAAAAGTAGGATTTTCGTTTTATTTTTTTATTTTATTTTTTTCTCTCATTTTTTATTAAAAATTTCCATCTCCTCCCCTCCTCCTCCCCCTTCCCTCCCCTCTCCTCCACCCATACCCCCCCCTCCCTCCCTCTCCAGGCCAAAGAGCCATCAGGGTTCCCTACTCTATGTTAAGTCCAAGGTCCTCCCAACTCCCCCAAGGTCCAGTAAGGTGATCAACCATGTTCCATCAGTCTCATTCCAACTGGACTTGGTGAACTCCCGTTAGTTCTGTCCCGCTGTCTCAGTGGGTGAACGCACCCCTCACGGTTCTGACTTTCTTTCTCATGTTCTCCCTCCTTCTGCTCCTCATCAGGACCTTGGGAGCTCAGTCCGATGCTCCAATGTGGGGCTCTGTCTCTATCTCCACAGTAGCAGAGAATTTACTCTCAAAAGTTGTGCTCTGATTCCCACACACCCACGCGTACATTTATGCACACACTACACACAAATATAGTAAATAAAACATTTAAAATAAGGTAAAGAGCAAATAAGGGAGAAACCTCAATTGATGCCAACCTCTGGACTTACATTCATACACACATGTGTGTACATACATGATCATGTTCACAGACACACAAATAAGTAAAATAACTTGTTCTTAGGTAAGAAAACAATGCTAACTCTTGAAGCAGGGTCTCCCAATTCTTCCAATAGAATTAGTAAATCATTTTCTAAAGTCCTTTTGTCATTTGTTTTTTAAGGAAGGTATTTGCAATGGATGATTGTCCTTTAGGCTGGCTGAGAAACAAGATCCGACTTGTTCCTGCTGTTGCTATGTTTTGAAAACGTCAGTGACCATAAGGAGATGTGTTAGCCATCTTCTCTGCATGCCTCTTGAAGACACGCTCCTCGTCTTATTGATTGCTTGTTTCAGCTCTTATGCACACATAAACGATGCCAAGTGTAAAGTGAATGTAAATGAGGCCAGTGGACCCACACCCTGCCCCTTTTCCCTCCTCCCCACCGCAAGATAGATTTAGCTCATTAGATATACCAGCTATTAAAACACTGATGATAGAAATGTCATGTTGTAGAAACAGTATGCTTTAAAATATCACCTATTGGATTTAAATACAAATGCACTTGCTGATATAGAAAATGAAATTTAGACTAGTTTTATCACCTCTAATAGAAGACTGTGGTTTTTCTTTCTCTACCAGCTGGTCTGGCTGTAGGTGGAGTGTGGGGTAGGGAAGAAAACTTGGGCTATTCAGGGACACAGATATTCAAGCACCTGAGTTGGAATCATGGAATCATAGGTTATGAGCATCAGAAGGGATTTGGGCTGTCTTTCCCTTGACTCTGACAGATAAGAAAGAGAAGGCCCCAAGTCCACAAGCGAGGCAGAGGCCAGAGGCTTCCGACTGAGGGCTGGGGAAATAAGATGTAGAAGTATAGCTGTCATTATCTCTACTTCTGGAGACCCCATAGCAAGAGTATGGAGCCAGCTTCATAGTGAGCTTCTAAACAAAGATAAATGACTTGTTTTAAATATTTGCTTGGTGGAACTTTTGGAAAATAAATCCTTCTTGTAGCCTGTGGAGAGGAAAAAAAATCTCATTGATCTTACCCCAAATGCTTTGTTTTGTCACGTGTGATGATCTACAAAGGGGAGGCATATAAGAAAAGAATGAGAAATGGAGCAAGAAAATACAGGTTAGAATTTTTGCAGAGAATTCTTTGGTGTCAATCTAGGGAAAATGTACCTAACCGGTATATTCTTAGTGGCAAGTGTCTGAAAGAATCCAAGTTCCCGAGTCAGCTCATGCTTCGCTTAAGGACATTTTTTTCCTAGGAAGCATCACACTGAACAGTTCCACGTTCTCTTTTTGACAGTCTCCCTTTCACAGCCATGTGTGAGTGTTGGCTAACACATCCCCTGGTTTAGATGAGTACATTAGGACATGCCTCTCCTGGCTCCTGCATGACAGGATAAGGTACCACCAGGGAAGCCTGTGACACACAGTAATGCTGAACTCAGATAGTAAGCTGGCCTCTACAAGGGTACCATGTAGTAGCATAATTTATTTTGACTAAAATACATATCACAGTCAATATTAAATGGGTGCTGTTAGGGTGCCTGGTGCTGCTTTAAGTTGCATACACGATGAACAAGTTCACAAAACAGCCCATGATGTTGGCATCACTGAGGGCATCATGCAATCTCTTCAATATCAGCTTTATTGGTCATCAAATTAGCACGTTCTTTGCCTGGATCCTGTATCTATCTCCCAATGATTTCAAATTTGGGCAAAGAGAAAACAGATTTTATTTTTGAATCCCTCAAACCAGATACAAGTTAATATCAAGCCTTAGTGTGGTATTCTCAGCAAAGGCTTCAAAGGCACTGAGAAATTAAATAAGTAAAACTGACCTTTATTCTAATGTTTTGGTTCATCCCATATGCTGGTAAATTAAGCATTTATGATCTTCCTTAAGTATTTATGCTCTGCAAACAAGAAGCTCCTCATGGGGCATGCTCCAGTAAACTCTCGACATGCTAGAACATGGTTTTGTAGACAATGTCACCCCTCCCTTCCTGCGGCTACTCTCTCCTTCTTCTTGCCTTCTATTTAAAATCACAAACCTATTTACTACTTGTATATTGGACCCTGCAAACAGAAGGCACAGCTCTTCCAGCATCAGGAATTAAGCAGAAAAGCAGAAAGAACTTAAATTTTCCTTCTCACGTGAGTTAGGTCATCAGTAGCTTCTCTCTTTCTTCCTTGCTCTATTGCAGGAAGGCCGCTCATTCATTTCCCAGCCACCCAGACTCCAGAAATAATCACATAGAAATCTGTATTAGTTGCAATACTGTTTGGCCAATAGCTTAAGTATATTTCTAGCTGGCTCTTATATCTTAACCCATTTCTATGCATCTGTGTATCGTCATGTGGCTGTGGCTTACCAGCAAAGTTCTAACACATCTGTTATGCGACTCCATGGCTTCTCCTGACTCTGTCTTCTTTCTCAGCACTCAGTTTAGTTTTCCTGCCTAGCTCTATTCTTCCCTATCAAACACAGGCCAAAGGAGTTTTTTTATTCAATAATCAATAAAAGCAACACATATACAGGACTTCACATACCATTTCCCCTTTTCTGTTCAAGTAAAAAGGAAGGTTTTTAACTTTAAAATAGTAAAAATCATATAACAAATCAGTTATCAAGCAAGAATTATAGTTACAATATTTATATCTACTTTATCCTTTATCATAACTGTAATTATAAATATCTATTCTTCAACTCCAGCAAAGACCCCAGAAGAATATAATATTACCTAAGTTAACAGAAAGTGCATTTTAAACAACTTCTAAAACTCTAGAATTTACAGAGACATCTCCTTTCCTGGACAGTCACCCAAGGTCTTTCTGTAACATTGGGGCACCTGTCGTCAACCTATAGGACCATAGTATCTAACACATTTTTCCATGAAGCAGTAAATTTCAAAGACAGTTCTGCCAATATTGTCACACTCTCTACTGTGACATGCAGAATGTCTGGCAGAATCTTTCATGAATCAGGAACCCTGAAGGATGGCCCCACCTTCTTTAGATAACTTCAGCAGTCATTTTTCTGTGGCTTCTGCATGTCCAGTTCACACAACATACCATCAAGCTCTCTCTCCAAGAGAGAGCAGTTTCTTGCCCAAATGACTAACAAACTCCATAAGGAGCTTCTTCAATGACTATCTTCCTCTTGAAGTAATTGGTGCTGCCAGGAGCAGATGTGTCTCATTGTCATGAAAAGTCCTAAGATCTTAAAATGTTTTAAATGCCATGTTCTATAGGTCTTTGAAAGTGTTGAAGATTATCTATCAAATTGAAATATATCTCTCTATATATCTAGAAACCTAACATGACAATTATAGATGATTGCCTATTAACCTATATTTCTTAATTATACATTGCATTTTAAATGAGCTGTACAAACACAATACTTTAATGAAGAGCAGAAATATACATGTAGCAAAATTGACCTTAAATTTATATCAATAAACCAAGATCCATATCAATGCAAATATCTATAGCATACTCCCCTTTAAATGTAAACAAACATTTATAAACAATCATTTAGGGAATTTGGGCATTGTTTTCTAGACTACCTCCTGCTGATTGTGGGCACTGTTAATCAGGTCTGTCATGGGGTATCCTGTGTGGTAGGTCCATCTCAGCCAGCAGTCCTGAAGTTGTCATGGATGTTAGACTACATGGGCCATTGTTTCAGGGAGTCTTATTTGGTTAAACCACATTAGTCTGGAAGAAATCCACAGGTCCTCATCTTCTGTGGAAACAAAAGTAGAACCTCTTTTCCAAAACAACATATTCTTAGACCCAAATTTTGAAGTCAAGATACCTTTAAAATATGTATGTAGGTTTAGTTTTGCAGTCTATACAATGAAATGATCTCTGTATTTACACTCACAGTCAAAAAATTCAAAGAACACACCATAATATACATAACCCAGACTCTCTGTGTATATTCCATGTTTATGTGGCTTGTTTTTCTTACCCTATTACCTTTTCTATGAGTTTAATATTTACTTTATTATTTTTACTCCTTTAACCTATGACTATCTGTACTCTTTTACATTATAACTGTCTATACTATTAGTCCTCTTTCTCTCTCAAGCCTACATATATTATTCAACACTGTTACCCATTTAGAGGGTTTTTTTCATCTGAATCTGTCTTTATTGCATATCTGTAATCCCTTTCTGATCAGGACCACGTTTTTTAAAAATGCTAAATGGAAACAGCCAGATAGAATGGCTCAGAGGTTATGAGCACCGACTGCTCTGCCCGAGGTTTAAAGTTCAATTCTCGTCCGTGGTATCGATGGCATAAGTGCGTTATCAATAATAGGAAAAAAAAGTTTTGGGCTGGAGAGATGGCACAGTGGTTAAGAGCACTGTCTGCTCTTCCAAAGGTCCTGAGTTCAATTCCCAACAACGACATGGTGGCTCACAACCATCTGTAATGAGATCTGGTGCCCTCTTCTGGCCTGCAGGCATACATGCAGACAGAATACTGAGACTACAGTATACATAATAAATCTTAAATAAAAAATAAATAAATAGCCGGGCGGTGGTGGCGCACGCCTTTAATCCCAGCCCTTGGGAGGCAGAGGCAGGCGGATCTCTGTGAGTTCGAGGCCAGCCTGGTCTACAAGAGCTAGTTCCAGGCCAGGCTCTAAAAAAGCTACAGAGAAACCCTGTCTCGAAAAAACCAAAAATAAATAAATAAATAAACAAACAAATAAACAAACAAACAAATAAATAAATAAATGCTAAGCGGGCGTGGCTAGGACCAACTCTAAGGTCCTGCCTGTTTGCTCCGTCTAGTCCAACATGGCAGAGGCATGTTTGCTGCCTCTGAGAGCCATGCACATTGCCTCATTTTCAGGCACACAGCAGGTCTATGTTGCAATTAAGTAAGTTGTAACACTCTGCTCACAAACCCCATTTAAGATCCATAGCCAGACCTTCTGAAAGAGTCAGAACAATTTGTGCTGGCGAACCAGGAAGCTGCTGTTTTTAAAGAAGCTGCATAGTTTTTACTGCACCTCTTTTAAAGGAATCATGGTGCCCCTGTTCACCATGGGCCCATCCGGAAAAGAAAAAATGTGATTATGAAGAAGCTGCACTAAACTGTTTGTGTCTAGGATTCCTTTCCAAGCTTTCTCAGGTTTTACATGGATTTAGTCAGTCTCACGATGGCTTGCCAATCTGTTGATGGAGGCTGCTCGTTCACTCCTGGCTGCTCAGACCCAAAATAATTATACAAAACTATATTAATTAAAACACCAATATCTATTTAATCATTACCAGATCAAAGTGGACCAGGTCAAAGATTCCAGAAATGCACTAAGCCTGGCTTCATGTCCCAGCCATACAAGGCTGAGGCAGAGGTTATAATGTTTCATTAACGGCAGCAGGCAACGGCACACTATGGTGCTTTTGTTTCTACTGTGCAATTGATAATTTATTTGAGTCATTAATAAGATAACTCCCTGCTTTTGTGAGTGTTCTTGGACCTTTGGACTCATTCTAACACAGAAGACTCGCGAGTGTGATCTACAATAGTCATTATTCTCACTGCTGTTAGAACTATTGATTAGCTCTTATCAGCTACATGTTTTCCATATACTATTTTACAAATCAAAACATAAAATTTATATCCTTTCAAAATTGTTTAGCTATACAGAGATCCACTTCTCTGGAATTAAATGCATGTGCCACCCATCCCATGTCTTTTGACTAAGACCTCTTGATTTCTCCCACCCTCTGACTCTGGTAACCACTGTTATTCCCTCTTTTTCTATAAATTCATCATCAGAAGGATAAATGTTTAAGTGAGATAATTATACAAAACTATATTAATTAAAACACCAATATCTATTTAATCATTACCAGATCAAGGTGGACCAGGTCAAAGATTCCAGAAATGCACTAAGCCTGGCTTCATGTCCTAGCCATACAAGGCTGTCTTTCTATGCCCAACTTATTATTATTTTTTATGGATTTATAGTCATCTATGTTGTAACAAATGACAGAATTCCCTTTTCTTTCAAGGCTTAATATAAATTTCATTTATATACAGAATCATACTATTTATTTATTCATTATTAATGGGCATTTAGTCTGTTTCTTTATCTTGGTTATTATGATTAATGCAGAAGTGGACATTGGATAGATGTGCTAAGCCTGCCAGCAGTCAGAAAACTGTATGGCTGGGGTTCCTCCTAAACCTACCATTAGTTCAGCAAATGGTCAAATGTAACATGAAGGCCTCCTTGTTGCAGTTTCTGTCCTGCCCAGTTCCCACAGCTGGTAAGCCCCCAAGGAAATTACACAGAGAGTCTGTATTAATTATAAACTGAGTGTCTCATTAGCTCAGGCTTCTTATTAACTCTTGTAACTTATATTAACCCATTATTCTTATCTATGTTAGCCACATGGCTCAGTATCTTTTTCAGTGGGGCAGGTCACATCCTGCTTCTTTGGTGTCTGGTCAGGACTGCAGAAAGAGCTTCCTTCTTCCCAGAATACTTCTGTTCTCATTGCCCCACTTCTACTTCCTATCTGGTTGTTCCACCTATACTTCCTGCCTGGATACTGGCCAATCAGAGTTTATTTTAAACATAATTGACAGGATATAGACCATTGTCCCACACCAGTCAAAGATGAAGCTAAGTTCTTCATTAATTTTTACCCTAAAAAATGTAGGTGAGTTTCATCTCTAGGCTCCAAAGGAAGTTGCACAAGAACTTGTTTTAATATGTGTGTAATAGTGGCAACAGCAAAGCCACAGCCTCTCCAGGTGATTTGCTCTTTGCAATGTATTCCTTCAGATATTCTTGTTTTTAACCATTAGCCAGCTTTGCACCATGGTGATGAAATAGCTGACATATGAGATACTTAAAAGAAAATGGGGCTTATTTAGTTCACAGTTTTGGAGGCTTAAAGTCTAAGATTGGGTAAGGGGGACCATTGGTTTAGCTTTTGGTATGTGTGGATGCTGACAGCACATTTTGGTGGGAGTGTGTGTGTGTGTGTGTGTGTGTGTGTGTGTAAGAGCTTATATTGCCAGAGAATCAGAATGAGAGAGAGAGAGAGAGAGAGAGAGAGAGAGAGAGAGAGAGAGAACTTTCTATCCCATTAGTCCACAGCTCTTTTCCTCTTATGAATGCAGTCTAAATGTAAATTATGGTTCTATTAAGTGTCCCTTAACTCCAGAGATAAAACCAGTTTTTTCTTTATGCCTAAAATCCTTTACTGTCAAAGGTATTTATGGGGAGTCACTGGCCTCTTGATGTTGAAGGACAGTCTTCCATGGGAAGACTAAATCAGCTTATTTTAAGGCTCTCTATTTCCTACTTCATATATATATATATACATATACATATACATTACATTAATGAATAATTACCCTATGATTCCAACCATACATTTTCCTCTTGAAAACTTCATCATCTTCCAAGTTTCTATGGGTCAAGTCAACTGACAACCTTTGCAAGACTAGCAGACAGATAGAACTGATTAGAAAGTGCTCGGGGACCTGAGAACACCCTCAGGGTATCTGGATTTCCCTGAAGGCTTGGCAGGTACACACTGTCACAACAGAAACCCTCAGGCAACATTCAGAATACTACCCAGAACTTCCGACTTTGGAGGACTCCAGATCATTAGCTTGCAGGGTCTGGCGCTTGACCCTGATCTGTTATGATTTATGGTGGTTACCTTGAAGTCTGGGTTGACCATGAATGACTCAGTCAAGTCAATCTAGTCTGTAATACTTAATCCTTAGACAGGCAGAAACAAGAGAAAAAATTGGTGTGTGTATCTCTCTCTCTCTCTCTCTCTCTCTCTCTCTCTCTCTCTGTGTGTGTGTGTGTGTGTGTGTGTGTGTGTGTGTGTGTGTGTGTGTGTGTGTGCAGAAGCTGGAGAAAACTTCTTGGGAAAGCAGAGTTCTCCACACAATAGAACATCAGTTTGAAGTATTTATCTGAGTTAATAAAACAGCATTAGATAGTAACACAGGTTTTTTTTAGTTGTTTTTATTGAGCTATATATTTTTCTCCACTCCCTCCCCTTCCTCTCTCCTCCCCTTCTACCCTCTCCCATGATCCCCAAGCTCCCAATTTACTCAGGAGATCTTATCTTTCTCTACTTCTCATGTAGATTAGATCCATGTATGTCTCTCTTAGGGTTCCCTTTGCTGTCTAGGTTCTTTGGGGTTGTGAATTGTAGGCTGGTTTTTCTTTGCTTTATGAATAAAAGGTACTTATGAATGAGTAGATATTATACTTGTCTTTCTGGGTCTGGCTTACCTCACTCAATATTATATTTTCTAGATCCATCCATTTGCCTGCAAATTTCAAGATGTCATTATTTTTTTTCTGCAGTATAGCACTCCATTGTGTAAATGTACCACATTTTCCTTATCTATCCTTTGGACGAGGGGTCTTTAGGTTGCTTGCAGGTTCTGGCTATTACAAACAATGCTGCCATGAACATAGTTGAGCACACGTCCTTGTGGTACTTTTGAGCATCCTTTGGGTATATACCAAAAAGTGGTATTGCTCTGCCATAAAAACTCTAAGAAACCTTGTATGAAACATGTTAAAATTCCAAAGATTGAGGTGTTCTTTGGATGGTTCTCAAGACGTCCTTCTCTGGCATTTGGAATTTAGGTGGCAGTCTTTGTTTCTGGTAGATTCCTTTAAATATATATATGTGTGTGTGTGTGTGTGTGTGTGTGTGTGTGTGTGTATGTGTGTATGTGTGTGTATGTATGTGTATGTGTATGTGTGTGTATGTGTGTATGTGTGTGTATGTGTATGTGTGTGTATGTGTATGTGTGTGTATGTGTATGTGTGTATGTATGTGTATGTGTGTATGTATGTGTATGTGTGTGTATGTGTGTGTATGTATGTGTATGTGTATGTGTGTGTATGTGTATGTGTGTATGTGTGTGTATGTGTATGTGTGTGTATGTGTATGTGTGTATGTATGTGTATGTGTGTATGTGTGTGTATGTGTGTGTATGTGTATGTGTGTGTATGTATGTGTATGTGTGTGTATGTGTGTATGTGTATGTGTGTATGTGTGTGTATGTGTATGTGTGTGTATGTGTATGTGTGTATGTATGTGTATGTGTGTATGTGTGTGTATGTGTGTGTATGTGTATGTGTGTGTATGTATGTGTATGTGTATGTGTGTGTATGTGTATGTGTGTATGTGTGTGTATGTGTGTATGTGTATGTGTGTGTATGTGTGTGCATGTGTATGTGTGTGTATGTGTGTATGTGTTTGTATGTGTGTGTGTGTATATGTGTTTATGTGTGTATGTGTGTATGTGTGTATGTGTGTATATTTGTGTATGTGTATGTGTGTGTGTATAGCACAGTCCATGCTCATAACCAGAATTGAGAAGAACGACCAGATAGCTGAGGAAGAAGGAGATGGAGAGTTTAGTTGGCTCACTTCTGGAGGAGCACTTGAGGATGCAGTGCCAGGTGGACTGTTTCTGTTTGTCTATCTTCTCTAAATGACATGGACATTTTTGCTATGTATGTCTCTAATACCACATGTAACCCCGCCAGCGGGGTCAGCTATTCAGGGTCCTCTGAAGGGGCGCTATCTGAAAGAAACATGGGGGGAGAAAAGAACAAGACCAAGCTAGGTGCACTTGTCAAGGTCTCAGTTTATTGAAGCAGGCTTCTGTCTTAAGTAGAAGACAGCTGCACTTGGGCAGAGAGGGAGGGGAAAAGGGAAGGAGGGACTCGGCTGCACTTGGGCGGGGGGGGGGGGGGAACTTGGGCAGAGGGACTCAGCAGCTTAGGCAGCTTTGCAAGGTCAGTGGTTAGAATGTTAGTGATAAGCTACAGACAAGGGGGGCACTCTATGGTGCTTTTCGGACCTTGAGTCTTTAAGATTAGCACTCAGTATTTTAATTAACTCTGAGTTATGTCTCACGGTTAAACTTCAAGGCCCTGTGAGAAAGAAGAGACCTGATATGTCACGATTTTACTTCAAGGCCCTGAGAAGAAAGAGGCCTGAAATGGCCCCTAACAACCACACCAAGCTCTGATGTGTCTCTTCCAAATGTTCACAGTTTTGCTCATAGCCTTGTGTGGGATTCCTCTCTGTATGCTGTCAACATGTTTTATTACCATTTGTTAATAAAGAAGCTGCTTTGACCTATGGCAGGGCAGAATATAGCAAGGTGGGAAATCCAAGCAGATAGAGGAGGAAAGAAGGCAGAGCCAGGTAGATGCCATGTAACCACCAAAGGAATAACATGCCGGCACTGGTAAACCACAACCTAGTGGCAATACACAGATTAATAGAAATGGGAATACGCCTAAGCCATCGGCCAAACAGTGCTGTAATTAATATGGTTTCTGTGTGATTGTCTGGGTCTGGGCGGCAGGGAAACCAATGAATGCACAGTCTCCGTTTACAATGGCCTTTTGGCCACAGAGTTCCCATAGACCTGGCTGACTATACTCACTTCATGGGTAGATGTTTTCTTCTTTTTATTTATAAACAGCACAGTCTGATTGTTGAATAGACAATGAGATCATTGCTATACTATCAGTTCAAAGATGCTGTGGGCCTTAGCTCCTTACCCTGTGTTCTGAATTATGAGTTTGTGAGGTAGACGCTGTAAGCCTGATACTTTCCCGGTAACCTGAGGAAATGGACTATATTAACTGTGTGGCGTAAATGCCCCCAGATCCCAAGAACTCATCACAACTGTGGGCAGGGTTAAACACAGAGGCTCTCATTGCACAGATAAGGATGGTGCTTATCTTGACACAGCTTTAGGACATTAAATAATGTGTTCCTTTTTTAAAAAAATGAGGCCCAAGTTAACTCCAAACCAATTCTGAAAGGCATTCCTGTCACAATAAGTCACAAGGAAGCTCTGGAGCAAGCAAAGTGGCTCGAGCCCCGCCTGTGCAGATGGAGTCTTCTAGAAGACCACAGATGCTATGCGACACGGCTCTTCCAGGGGTGTCAGGAGTAAAGGACAAACTCAAGTCTATTTTTATAGGAATTGGCTTCAAAGACATGAATAAGGGAGAAAAAAAATCGCTCTTCTTCAAAGATGGAAAAAGCAGGCTCACAGCTCTGGCTGAGATCCAAGCTTAAAGTCTTCATGGAATAGTACAGGGCGTGGCAGCTTTTGCACAAATAAACAAGTGACTGACATCCAGGCTTATCTCAAAAATCAAAACCAAGAGCAGGATCAGAGGGGGTGGAAACTCACTGAGAAATCCCAGCAAAAACAGTAACTGCAAATAGAGAATCTGTGAGCCCTCAAGTAGGTGAGACTAGCCTTAAATAGTAGAATAAAAACAAAGTTAGCTTTCCACTGTGTCATTTAAAAGTTTTGGAGGTTATCTGGGAAATTCATAGTTCCCAAATATTACTTAAGAAATGGAAAGATTCTTGAAATAGGAAACATGAAAGAGAAAAATTTGAAATGGACGCAAGTTTAGTGATTCCCCAGAATAGAAAAAATGTGATTTAATTCTGTGTCTTGTAACTTAGTTCCTGAAGAGCTAAACTGTGTGTAAGACATAATTCTCACACGTCTTAATTAGGGTTTTCATTGCTGGGAAGAGACATCATGACCGTGACAACTCTTATAATGAAAACATTTAATTGAAGGTGGCTCACTTTCAGTTTCAGAGGTTCAGTCCATTATGATCGTGACAGGGAACACAGCAGTGTGCAGACAGATGTGGTGCTGGAGCTGAGAGTCCTACATCTTGTAGGCAATAGGAAGTCAACTGAGTCCCTGGGCAGTATCCTGGAGCATATCAAACCTCAAAGTCTGTCTCCACAGTGACACACTTCCTCCAACAAGGCCACACCTCCTAATAGTGCCATTCCTTTGGGGGGTCATTTTCTTTCAAACTACCACAAAATAGAACTCAAAGCAAAGCATTAACCTCAAATATTACCACCAGGAAGGTGTCATGACTTCATCAAGGCAAGGGACTGGAACTCCAAAAAGCCAGCTAAAAACTCCCGAGTCTCCTATAACATTTACTGTCTAGCACTGCTGAAGTTCCTGGGAAATTTCAGAAGACAGCATCTTCTAAGAGAAACTTTCTAGTATATGTTTGGAAAGGTTGAAGATTTTGTACTGGAATTGTGCCATTCTGTCAGGCAAGGTAAAGTCAGTGCTGCAGAGAATGTTCTCGGACCAGGAGAACGTGGGTCTGTACTGTCTTCCCTGGGAGGTTTGGGTTAGGTTTCCTGTAGTGTGACTTTTCCTGCAGAAATGGGAACAATAGTCTCTTCACTCCAGACAGGGCACCAAGGACAGACCAAAGAAAGGATTCCACCCAAATCCGGCAGGTCAGCCAATATGAGTTTATTGGGCTTAATTATAAAAGTATGGTAGAGTGGCTCCTTTCAGGAGTATGAATGACCCCAAAACATCCGTATCACCAAGAAGTCTCACCACAGCATGGATGATGACCTCTGAAAAGATGCATAGACGATGTGGTAGTTTGAATGTAATTGGCCCCCATAAACTCATAGGGAGTAGCACTAGTAGGAGGTGTGGCTTTGGTGGATAAGAAAGTGTGTCATTGTGGAGGTTGGCATTATGTATATATGATCATATATGCTCAAACCAGACCTGTGTCTCAGACCACTTCTTGTTGCCTACAGGATCAAGATGTAAGGACTCTCAGCTCCAACACCATATCTACATGCTGCTTTGCTTCCCACCATGACGATAAGGGTCTAAACCTCTGAACTGTAAGCCAGCCCATTAAATGTTTCCCTTTCTAATAGTTGCTGAGGTTATGGTGTCCCTTCACAGCAATAGGAACCCTAACTAAGACAGAAATAATCCTGCTTTAGTCCGCACTCCACACACTACCCATATATTGTAGCATCTTTCTGGGAGCATGGGGCACTTCAGGAGAGAGGCAGGAGGAACAAGGGAGGCTGGAGTCTCGGGTGAGGGACTGACAACTCTCTCCCCACTCTTTCCATGGGTGAATATCAATAGCCCTGATCTTGGGAAGGGTTCAAGCCGGCTATCGCAGATGCTGTGTTTTCCAGCATGGTAACAGACTTGCTGTGGTGGGAGAACAGAGTTCCACACTTCCCAGTGTGTTTAGGAACCTGTTGTTGTTAAAAAATAGACATAGCAAAGCACACTCAACAAATGCGTGATTTTACAGATTATTACAGGACACTCTATTCATGACCCTTCTCTGGGGACTGAACACTCAACCTCCTGAAGCCCCCACTGCCTGTTCCAATGATTCTCACCCCCACTGTGATTACCATCTGAGTACACAGCCCATTGACTTTATACTTTAAAATAAAAACATATATATAGGTATCTACTTGTCTTCGGTGGGTCAGGAGCCCTGACACCTTCCTTTTCTTCTAGCCCACACCTGCCTTTGTGAGGTGGCATCCAGGTTTTAAGTCAGTCTACAATCTCCAGAGGTCCTGTCTCCCATGCATACTAACTGTTGAGCTAGCGGGAGCATGCGGATGGGATGGTGTGAGCTCTAGAAGATGGGTAAAGATCAAAATGTTTACTGGTGGGAAAAGGAGCCCACCGGAAAAGCTGCTCTCAGAGGAAGCCTCGCTTGGGTGGATTCTGTATCACTTCTGTAGTGATTTTT
This sequence comes from Arvicola amphibius, assembly GCF_903992535.2. Taxonomy (NCBI): domain Eukaryota; kingdom Metazoa; phylum Chordata; class Mammalia; order Rodentia; family Cricetidae; genus Arvicola; species Arvicola amphibius. Next base: position 126,299,460 of record NC_052054.1, on the reverse strand, counting down.
TTCTTTTGTCAAAAGTGTTTAATTTGATTCAGATTGCAGGGAAACATCAGCCAAACCCTAGTTGAGGACTTCCTATAAAATAGTGTTCTGTCTCGATGGTATCTTAAATACTGTTTCTTCAATGCTGAGGGCTCACAGAACATACCAGAATGAGGTCACTCTGGTCTCCTCTTGCTTCACTCCCTCCAGAGTGAGAAGAAAAACTCTGTAAATTCCTTTATTGACCTGATTCGCTCCTCTAATAAAGGAACACAATAAATTACCTATAGTCTTCCCCAATCGCCAAAATTTCTTTAATCAGATAAAACTGAATTCATGGGATAAATGTTTTTGGTCTGCTCCATGCTATTGTCCTCTGTTTAGGTCTCCTAGAGGATCACCCACATGCCATTGTCTGTTGGGTTCTATGGACTTTGTCCTGGGTCAGTGTTTGTTTTGCAAATGCATGAAGTTCTCCTAAATTGGTTATTATTGGGGATATTCTTAATCCTGTGTTGCAGGAGAGGGACAATTGAGTTTCTGAATCACGCTGGGCTGTGGTTTTTCCCTTTTACACATTAATAAATTTCCATGCTCTTTTGTGTATTTGTAATCAGTCTTTGTCAGTTTATTACCGGGGCCCTTCTTCAGAGGGTATAGGACAAACATTCTTTTGCCCCCCACGGGATGTTTGGGAATGTGAATGTTAGTCACTTTTATTCTTGGAATCCAGGGATAAGAAAGTCCAGAGACTTGATGTATCACAAAGTTGTTAGCCTCTTCGAAACCTTTTTCTTTATTTTCTATCTATCATGTTGCACCAATATTCAAGAGATATTTCCCATGTAAATATTTTTAGTGCTTTTAATCCCTGTTCTTGGGAGGCAGAGGCATGTGGATCTCTGGGTTTGAAGCCAGCCTGGTCTACAGAGTGAGTTCTAGGACAGCCAGGGCTACGCAGAGAAACCCTGTCTCAATCACACTGCAAAAGAAATTTTACCATTTTGCTATAAAACAGTATTGCTTGACCACAGAGGCTCCCATTTTCTCTGTCTTCTTTGCACCCCTGACTTACAGTAATGCAGATTAGCAGTTTAAAAATCCCATGCCTCCTAATATAAAATAGGGATTGTGGATGAGATCAGTTACATCAGTCAGTAAAAAGTAGGACAGTTTTGGCAGTGTTAGCGTAAGTGCCCCAGCCTTCCTTGCTGTTTGTTGTTGTTGCTGTTGCTGTTGCTGCTGTTATTGCTATAGTGGAGTTAGAGCTCCTTCCTCTCCTGATTGGCTGGGAGAGCAAGAGCCTTCATCTGTGGGAAAATCTGCATTACGCAAATGTTTCTTAAGGGATTATATATATATATGTATATATATATATAATTATAGCATATTATATATACATACATACATACTGTTTTTGGCTTTTTTGAGACAGGGTTTCTCTGTGTAATAGCCCTAGCTGTCCTGGAACTAGCTCTGTAGACCAGGCTGGCCTTGAACTCACAGAGATCTGTCTCCTGAGTGTTGGTATTAAAGGTGTGCATCACCACCACCTGGCTATTGGATTTTATATATGAAGAGAATAGGAGAAATATGATCCTAATTATTACTTGAATCTTTTCAGTTTAAAACTCCTCTGGGAAAGAATACCTGTGAAATATAAGAATTCCAGTGTTTGGAATTCTCCCTCTATGTCCCTGAATCCTGCTGCTGTCAGGTTTTGCTGAGGAACCATTTTCCAGGTCAGCACCACTGACCCTCTAGTGGTTACAAAATCAACCATTAGCCTGTGGACACATTAGTCAGCAGCTGCTCATCTGCCTGTGCGTTAGACATTAACTGGTTCTTGGCCAGACGCTGGGTCCGGGCATTGGAGTGGCACTTCTTAGAACAACTCCCAGCATCTCTGAGAGCAGGAGGGGACGAGAGATCACCCAGTCCAAAGCCACTGTTCTGCTCCACACTGTACTTTCTTCCTCCCAAACTCTCAAACATGCTGCACTCAGGTAGAGTAGGACAAGGCCTTGTTCAGTTTTAGGACCCCTGAAGTCCAGTCCCAATGGCCACTGAGATACTCTGTAGTCTCAATCAAAGCTCCCTCCCGTGCCCTCATTTCCCCCCTTACAACACATTACTGGTCATAATTACCACCTACCACGAAGGGTCTAGAAACAAAAGGATAGTGGAAACATGATCTGCCCATCTTTTTTTATTTTTTATTTTTTTGGAACAGATCTCATGTAGTACTTAGCCTTGAACTTGCTCTGTAGTAGAAGCTAAACTTAATCTTCAGATGCTCCTGTGTCCAACTGCTGAGGGCTGGGATTACACACTATACACTGCGTCTGATTGTATGCAGTGCTGAGCACTAAACAGAGGGTTTATGCCTATTAGGCAAGTACTCTACCACCCGGATCCCACCCTCGACGCAACACTTCATCAATTATCACCTTGTCAATAAAGGGCGAAATGGGTGTTATAATAATTATGGAAATATTACAACCCAAAGTCTAAAGGGAAGTTAAGTAAATTTAGATAAGGCAAGGTGAATAAAACAACTTCCACAATTTTATGTTAAGAGTTGGTCTTTTATGTTGCCCTGGCTGATCTTGAAGTTTGGGTCTCAAATCATCCTCCAGACTTGATTTCCACGTAGCTGAGACCACTATCATCCAAGATGACACACATCTTATGAATGTAAATTTTAATTCCAAAACCTTTGAGAGCAGATATGGCGATACGTGTCTGTGTAATCCCAGTTACCTGTGAGACTGAGGCAGTGGGATAACAAGTTTGATGTCATCCTCAAGTGTAGGTTCTGAGTTATATGAATTTTGGCAAAAGTATCTTAAATTTGCTGGGCAGTGGTGGTGCACACCTTTAGTCCAGGCTTTAGGAGGCAGAGGCAGGCAGAGCTCTGTGAGTTCGAGGTCAGTCTGAAACCCTGTCTTAAAACACCTCCCCACAAAACAAAGTATCTTAGCTTTTATGCAGATGAAAGTATTCCTTTTGTATCCATGTTTTCTTAATAGTTTTAGCTAGAAACAATGCAGCTTTTTTTCCTATTGTCCTAGGGAAACCTGGTCAATTTGAAACTTGGGGAAACTGAACACTAGCATCTCCCCCTCTTCTGAAGAGTTAAGCCTTCGTCTGGGATGAGACGGGGCCTCCTCTAAGTTGTGAGGTTTTCCTTGCAAGAGAGCTGATCGATGACTACTGGTTTAGATTGGGGTTCACCATGAGGGTGGCACTGGGGAACTGGGTCAAATGTGCGTATTTCACCACTTCCTGCTTGGATTCTGAAAGGCCTCATGTATTGGCAGTGTCTACAGCCTGAGTCCAAGCTTGCCAGAAGGGCAGACTGGAAAAAAACCAAGAGATGGCCAGCCTACTCATGGACTTCTTTTGTTTTACATTTTAAATCCTCACTGTATCACAGAGGACAACTTTAACGACTTTGATCTCTCCTTCCACCGTGTGGGTACTGCAGAGGAATCTCAAGTTGCCAGGCTTGGAGGCCAACGCTTTTGGCTGAGGCATCTCACCGCCCCTCATGGACTTCTGAGGTGGAAAGCATGAAGATCCACAGAGCTTCCTGATCCAAAGTCACTGTGTCGTGGATAGCCTTCCTTGGTGCTGAGACTTGGGCTTTTCTCTTAATCCTCATTTATCTTGTTACAGAGAAAACCACTCGTCCAGTTTCTCTGGGCTTCTGTATACATGTATGTGTGTGTGCGTGCACATACATGTGTGTACAAATGTGCATGCACGGGTAGGCCAGAGGCTATGACTGCTATTCCTCAGGTACAAACCACCTCATTTTTCTGAGAGTGTTCTCTCACTGACCTAGAACTTTCCAAGTGAGCTAGACTGGTTGGCCAGGCACCTGCTGTCTTCATCCCCTCAGTGCTGGGATCACACAGACTTCTTTATTTTATTTGGAGATTGACCTCAGGTTTTCTTGTGAGCACTTCACTGAGCCATCAGTCCTTCCCATCCGCTTCCATGATCTTAGAGTCCCATCCCATGATCCTCCCATACGATCTTCAATGTTTTCCAATTAATATATTACAGTCGCCCCTAAAGTGGTCTTCCTCCCCCAAGAGTGTCTGCCATCTTACCCTCCGCCACGAATTCTGTACGAGTGCTATTTTAAGATTGAGAATATGATCGTGCCTCCTCCTTCTTAGCAGTCTTCCCGGTCTCCCTGTGAACTTACACGGCAATGCCTACATTCTTCAGTCTATGCAGTGTCTGCTCTGACAGTTTATTAATAAATAGTTCCTTAAGTCAGTCCTCTTTCTTTACATGTAGATTCCCCTCATTGTCTGTTGATTACAAACTTACACACTTTCCCCCACAGTAAACTACTTCAGAGAAAAAACATATTTTCAAATTCAGTTCCTATGGCCAGGATATAACCTTGTATTTGTGATGGTTAGTGTGACTTTTTCGACTGCACAGAGCCTAGAACCACTTGGGATACGGCCTCTGGGCATGCAGGGAAGGGATTATCTTGATTTCTGTTATGCCTTTGTTGTGGGCTGCTCCACTTCCTGGGCAGGGAGTCTTGGATGATGTAGAACACAGGAAGCAGGCTAAGCTCTAGCAGACATTCACTACTCTGCCTTGGGACTACGGACACATGACCAGCTGCTTCAAGCTCCTGTTCCCGTATCTTCCCTGCCACGATGGGACTGTACCTTACACTGTGGGGAAAACTCGCCCTTCCTCCTTTAGGTGGCCTTTATTTTCACTACAGTAATAGGAAAAGAAACAAAGACGACTCTAACCACACACAGTAAATAAACTCAGAAGAGTCATTAGCACATAATTTTAATTAAAATGAACAGTTTGGAAGAACTGGACTGGAATAGTGTTTAGTATCCACTTCTGAAAAATCACATTTATATAAAAGAAATGGAAGAGGCCAGCAGAAATCCAAAAAGGTGCAGTTTTCATGATTGCACGCGAGTGAAATGTGCTATTTGGGGTGGGATAATACTTAGGGTGGGCCATGGGGGGAGAGAAATCAAAGAGGGAAAACCTCCAGTCTGCATTTATTCTAGAGTTGGAATTCTCCAGTGGCCTTAAAATATACTTAGTATATCGGACACACAGATGCTCTTCACAAACACGGCTGCCCTGCGTCTTAGCTACATACATTCCATCTGTTCCATCTTGTGCAGGCTCACTGTCCAGCTCTCCCACACGCAGGGTAACATTCGCACGCAAAGCCCGAGGGCTCACACTCACGGGCACAGGGAAGCGAGCGGCCTTCTTTTTCACCAAACTGCACCTCTTGCCCACCATCTGGAGCACTTCTGATTTTGGTCATTTGTATTAGAGCAAGAGAAAGGTGACAGTTAACGTGAACGGGCACTAACATAAGACCTAAACTGCCACTACACAATAAAATACAATTAAAAAAGTCCCCAGCATGTTCATTAAGGTGGCCATGACCGTATGAAAAAGAAAAAAGCCTGCAGACACATAGAAAAGTTCAACTTTGTCCTCTAAACAAATTACAAAATGATTTTTGTTTCTATCTTTGAGTGTTATTTTTTTTTTTTTAAAAAAAAAGTAAACCTGTGGACTTAGTTACCACAGACACTTGTTCCGCTAAGTCCAGGTTTGACCTTAAAGTTTGGCCTGAGCTAATTTGGCCTTCAAGTTTTCTCCAAGTTTGTCCATGAACTCAAATGTATTCAAGTAGTCAGAACGTTGGACACTGGTGGAAGAAAGAAAAAGAAAGAAATTTAGGTTTTTCTCTGGTATACCAGGAGGTAATTAAAAACAAATCCTAGCCATCCCACTCACATTTCTAGAAGTGGCTAAATGTTCATAAGCTACAAACCCATGGGCGATGGCTGAGGTTCTAGGGCTGACCGTGTTCAGGGCAGTCTACAGCAGAGTCATGGGTGCACACATGCACAGGGCAGTCTACAGCAGAGCCACGGGTACACACATGCACAGGGCAGTCTACAACAGAACCACGTGTGCACACATGCACAGGGCAGTCTACAACAGAGCCACATGTGCACACATGCACAGGGCAGTCTACAGCAGAGCCATGGGTGCACACATGCACAGGGCAGCGGAGCCACAGGTACACACATGCACAGGACAGCCTGCAGCGGAGACACAGGTGCACATATGCACAGGGCAGTGGAGCCACAGGTACACACATGCACAGGGTAGCCTGCAGCAGAGACACAGGTGCACACATGCACAGGGCAGTCTACAACAGAGCCACGGGTGCACACATGCACAGGGCTGCAGAGCCACAGGTGCACACATGCACAGGGCAGCGGAGCCACAGGTGCACACATGCACAGGGCAGCCTGCAGCGGAGACACAGGTGCACACATGCACAGGGCAGCCTACAGCAGAGACACAGGTGCACATATGCACAGGGCAGCCTGCAGCAGAGCCACGGGTGCACACATGCACAGGGCAGCCTGCAGCGGAGACACAGGTGCACACATCCACAGAAGGCTCCTTACTGTGTAGCTTTGAACTAAGAGGAGCTTCAGTTCAGTTTATACTGATGTGACTACACCATCCCACTTCTGATTTTTATCTTAGAAATAACAAAGCCCATCCAGGGTACAGCATGTGTTTACCTACATTTCTCTACACTGTTTCATATTCTTAAAAAAGGTTTTAATGCTCTTACTTTTATTTATCTTAATAAAAACAAAAGGCAATGAATTGTCTGGGAGAAAATTGCTAATGACTGCCTAAAGAATAAGTTACAAAACCTCTACACTGGTAAGAATGTTCCAAATGCATCTGAGATTTAAGTGAAGAAACATAGTGAATGAGTCTGCCCCTTTCCTGGCCTACACTGACTATGACAGATCTCTGAGGCTATACTGGTAGGGATGTGGTATTAGTTTATATTTTAGTAGAATTTCCTTTTCGTTTAAAATTTTATTTTTGTACATTTTTAGTTGAAATATGATTGTATCAAATTCCTCCTTCCCTGTTCTCCCTTCAGCCACTCCCAAGTTTCCGCACTCCAGCTCCTTCCCTGTCCCTCCACTCTCTGGTTAATAGGCTCTTCTTCACCAATTATTGTTACACATGTATGCATAAACATATAAACATAGCCTGAGGAGTCCAGGTTTTGTTGCTTGTGTGTATATGGCTTTAGGGCTGACCTTAGGATTCCTTGAGATGAGATGTAGTAACCAGCTCTGACTCTGAAAAACAGCTGATTTAGCTAGGACGTCAGCTTCCAGGTCCTCAGAAAAACCCTGGCACTGCAGGGACACTGGACGATACTTCAGGAAGGCACCGTGCCATCCAGACTGCTTACACTGATGCTGTTTACTTTACTCATTGGTAACTTAAAAGAAACAAAGGGTAGGATAACCTAACCTAGTCTCCAAGTTCTCTTCACTGTCTACCCTCTTCCTAAAGATTTATTTAAGTGTGTGTGTGTGTGTGTGCGCGCGCGCGTGCATGTGTGTGCGTGCATGTGTGTGCGTGCGTGTGTGTGTGTGCCTGCATGTCAGCGTAGGTGCCTATGTTGGAACCCCTGGAGTTTTGAGCCACCAAACCTGGGTGCTGGGAACCCAACTCGTGTTCTCTGTGAGAGCAGCAGGTGTTCTTAAGCACCGAGTCACCTTTCCAGCCTCGTGAGTTTGGCTGGCAGGCCACTGTAGCTGGGCACTTCTGTGTGATCTGTGGCAAAGGTGAGTGGCCGTAGAAAGACTATCATCTCACAAAGCTGAGTGGGTCCCTACCTGCTACCCTCGCACTTACTTGGGTAAGCCTTTAATGCAAGCAGCCAAGTCCTTAGTCATAAAGCCGGCCTCGATGGTCTCGATGCAGACTTCTTCCAGAGCCTTCGCAAAGAAGCTCAGTTCAGTATTGTTGTCCAGCTTCGCTCTGTGGGCTAACCCTCGGGACCAGGCAAAAATGGAGGCTGTGGAAAGAAAACGAGCAGTCTGCATTTTTACCACTCCAGTTATGGGGATTCCAAGTGTTTCACCCTTTCCAGAGATGGGGCAGGGTTTTGTCTAGGTGATGGGCATCATTAGATGCTATGAATTAGAGACGAGTTTTAGGACAGCTGAAGCCCCATTACCCCTATGGCCTTAAGTAACACTTCACTGTTCCGGGGCGAAGGAAAATGCTTTGGAAAACACTCCTATCTGTAATCTCTACTCCCCAACAAAGATCAACTTTATGCATTTTAAAGGACATTATAATAGCTCCCAGTAGCTGGCCATGATGGCTCACACCCATATTCCCTGAATTTGGGAAGTAGAGGCAGGGGGATTGCTGCAAGTTCAAGGCTATTATGTAATGTGTGTGTGTGTGTGTGTGTGTGTGTGTGTGTATGTCCTAGGATAGCCTGGGGTACATAGGGAGACCTTGTCTTACTACCCACTATCCAAATGAAACACACTTAAAACAAACCACAGCTTCTAGCACTAATGAGCCAGCAACTTTGTAACTTCGTGACAGTTTTGCACAGGAGACTAAGAGGCAAAGGTACGTGTCCCAGTTCCTCTGAGATTGCCTTTGATGATGTCTCTGGTTGGAAATCAGTGATGTACAGCATCTTACCAATGGGGTTGGTGGACGTCTCCTGTCCTTTCTGGTGCATGCGGTAGTGACGTGTGACGGTACCATGGGCAGCCTCCGCTTCTACCGTCTTACCATCTGGACAAATCAGCACACTGGTCATCATGCCAAGGGACCCGTAACCTGTGAGGGGTAGAGCATACAGTGTTGGGCCCACCTGCACGAGCAGCACTGCCTCTGGAGATGAGAATAAGGGCCTGGATGCTGACAGACTGTGATAAACTTGGCTCATGAACATACAACTGTCGGTAACGCCTCTCTCTGCCCTTCAGAATCCAGGATCCTAGCTTCAAGGCTGAGTCGAACTTGTCTGGAGAGGCACCTTCATTGTCTTAGGGGCATCTTCTCTGGGATAGGGGACCACCTATCCTCCATTCCACTTCTGCAGCTGGAGTGGGCAAGAAAGATTAGAAGCAGGATGACTTGGATGCAGGGACATCCTTTCCCTGTTCAGCACTCCTGACATTTCTGTAGCTCCTACTCAGAGAACTTTACTCCAGCTTCTAAGTGCACACAACTGCCTTTTCTTTTTAGGCATTCTCCACTTGCTTACAGGGCGCCTCCTACTGAAGCTGATGTCTTTTCTTTTTGGTCTGACATCGACTTTGGTCATACTTCTTTACTATTTGCGGGTGTTGCACACGTTTAGGTCAGAGGACACTTCTCTCCTTCTGCCGTGTAGACCCTGGGACCTGATCTGCGGTCGCCAGGGTTGGTGGCAGATGCCTTTGCCTGCTGAGCCACAGTTAGCAGCAGATGTTGTTTTGGTCTTTTGACTTCAGTGAAATCAGTCTTTTCCCTCTGTAACTTGTTATCTCAAGCATTTGATGAAAAAAAAAAAAACAAACTCAAACCAAATTTGAGACTCACTCAATTTCCCTATGGTCAAATCCCATGGTGAGACTGTAAAAAGAGAACCATGGACCTAGCAAGGTGTAAAGTGAGGAGCCCCTAACCACCAAAGGACGGCATCCGCAAGAGCTTGTTATCTATCCGTCAACAGGTCCTAAGCATGCGCCGCAGGAATCATGACTCCCCCTCCCACTGCCTATCTGTACCAATCTAAATCTATGCACAGTGATCCGAGAGCATAAGAGCAACTGCGTATTTCAAAATTGGGAATCAGGGCTGGAGAGATGGCTCAGAGGTTAAGAGCACTGACTGTTCTTCCAGAGGTCCTGAGTTCAATTCCCGGCAACCACATGGTGGCTCACAACCATCTGTAATGAGGCCTGGTGCCTTCTTCTGGCCTGCAGACATACACACAGACAGAATATTGTATGCATAATAAATAAATATTTAAAAAAAAATTGGGAATCAAAGGTGAAGTGTTTAGAAAGGAAAGAAAGCGGCCTCTCAGCAGCAGCTCAGTCGCTGTGCCGCCTGGGGCTTCAGATGCACAGGACTGGAGAGGAACTCAGCATCTCACTGACCTGCACGCCACCCAACTGTGGCTTCCTGGCTCCCATCCCGTCTACTCAGACACTAGCTGGTGCCACTGTCAAGCTGAGGACATGAATGAAGGGTACCCAGCAGCCGTACCTCTCAGGAGCTGGGTCTGTTGCCTTGTAATCTGACTGATTCTCTGAGGTAACTTGACTTACAGGCTCTAGAGCAGTGGTTCTTAACCTTTCTAACTCAACCCTTGAATACAGTTCCTCATGCTGTGCTCACCCCAATCATAACATCTCTTTTTGCTATGTCACAACTGTAATTTTGCTACTGTTAGAAATCGTATTATAAATATCTGATGTGTGACCCCAAAGGGGTTGAGACCCGCATGCTGAGAACTATGACTCTAGACAAACACGGGGTCTTGCCTGGGTCTTTGCTTAGGGCTTACCACACTTTAGAAATAGAAGTATTTCTCCAGATGCTTTTCCTATGAGGACAGGACATGTAAAACAACAGATGTGGGGATTTAGCACAGCGCCTGTCTAGCACACACAAGGTCTTAGGGTGACTGCGCACCTTTTCCAGAACTTGGATGACAAGGAATGGCTTTTCTTATCTACCATGGAGACCTGGCAAAAGGACTGTCCTTCCTCTGTCCACTCAGCATAAATGTTTGAGATTTTAGAGAACTAGGAGGGTACCTGGAACTCACATGTTATCTTCAGTCAGGCTGGCCTACTGGTTTTCAAATTGATTAGAGACACTCAACTCTCACAAGCAGTGCCTTCTGGGAAAACAAACACAACTGGGCTAAGCAAACATTCATCAGGGGAGATTCAGGTTCATGGAGTTCTCTTGTGCAAACCTCAATCGAGGAACAATTTGGTCGTGAGGAAGTCAGGGAATCTGTGTGGAATTATTTGACCCTAACACCTGGCACAATCACCCTGGTTCCTGGAATTTTTGTGAACCACGTTGGGCTTTGGTCACTTCCCAAGTTAGAAGCTGAACACCAAACAATTGCTTTGCAGAACATCAGAACAGCCTTCAAGGCCAGCAGAAGCATACTTAGGATTTACTGCCAGATGAATGAGCTCTTGGAGACCCCATCCTTGGGGGATCCCTCACTTCACTCCTTCTTCTTGGTTTTCTTTTTACATTCTTTTGTTTCTCTGAGACAGAGCTTCTCTCTGGATTCCTGGCTGTTCTTGAACTCACCACATAGATCATTCTGGCTTTGGAACTCAAAGAAATCCACTTGCTCACATTCTCGCCACGAGATGATGGGGAAACTGAGGCCGACTAGAGGCTCTGACACGTCAAGGCTGAGTTGTGCCGCCATTGTGAGACCGGAGCCAGGAAGGTCAAAGCACCTCGGAACTTGCTGTGTGATTTGAACAAAGCCACTTTCCTGGGAGGAGCTTGCTTCCCTTACCTAAAGAGTGCCTCCAGGCACCCCGAAGTGCTGACTGTCATCACGTGACAATGAAGGACTAAGAAATTCCCTTATCACCCCTGAGAACTCTGTGGAATGGGCCTCACTGCCAGCAGACACGTGCTTCCTCTCCCCGGTTCTCTGGCTGCTTACCTTGGGCTACAGAGTCTGACTGCACATCACCGTCATAGTTCTTACAGGCCCAGATGAAGCCTCCCTCTGACTTCATGGCTTGGGCCACCATGTCATCAATGAGCCTGTGCTCATACCAGATCTTCTGAGCTTCAAACTGGGATTTGTATTGCCTAACACAAACAAACAGCAGAAAGCAGGAAGACGACAGAATTAGTTTTCTCAGGGATGCCATTTGCAACTCACAAAAGGAACAGGAAATATTATTTTGAGTAGATACAGCACAAAGTTGGAACTGACAGACATGTGCTTAGATTCCTATCTAATCATCTTCTCGTGGCGACCCCTCAAACTGGACATCTCTGAGAACAATATTCTGTCTTAGGAATGAAGGTCTGAGAATTAATTAGGTGAGGAAAAAGGTTCTCCCAAGTATGTCTTTAAGTCCTATTATTTTCAGTATAATGATCAGATTCTGAGATTTAATTTATTTTCAAAATATAGTAAAGGGGAATAGACTATTGCATTGCTTGATACACTTCAGGAATCAGACACACTGTGGATGGTGCCCAGGCCTGGAACAGTGGGCAGTAGGAAGAAGCATAATCTCAATGCCCCAGTAAAGGTCTCTCATCTAATCTCTAAGCCCCCGCCTGAACACTTGCTCTAACAGGGACTTATGCCATGCGTACGCGTCACTGAAATGAAAACTGTTATATACTAAGACAAATGACAGCTTAAAGCAGAACTTTCCATCGTAGCAAAGGTCTTAGAAAAGAAACAAGCTGGGTCTGCCTCAGAAACTCACTTTGGACCATCAGTACTTTACAATATAAATGGGTTACTTTATTCAAACATTGAACAATCCTTCCCCCACCAAGAAATAAATGTGTGGCCCTAATTTAAGAGTGCATTTACCCTCTAGGGGCACCGAGAGGGGTTTCCTTCCAGTTCTGCTAAACTCAGACTTGACATCACCTGAGGGGAGGATTAGTGATGATGCTCTCTCCGTCTGTCCCAGGAGCTACACCCTAGGTGCCAGCTTGCTTGCAAACAGGAGAAGGAAGAGAAGAGCTGCACCTACTTGTCATAGATCTCCTGAAAGATGTCTTTGAAACGCCCGTCATACTTCTTCAGGATAGTGTTTTTGGTGCTTAGATACAGAGGCCAGCCCTTGGACAGAGCCATCTGGAAGGAACTGTGTGCAAAATCTTCGATTGACTTATCCTGGTTGTACATGCCCATGGCAACACCACCACCTTCTGTGAAGGAGAAACCACCAAGAACAAAGAGAAGAAAGGTCAGGGTGATGGGATTTGTAGCAGAGCCAAAACCATGCATAACCACCGAAGACCAATTTCTCAGCAGCCAGGACTCGGCTAGGACTGTGGAATTCCAGGTGACTGTCCAGTTTGAACAGTCTACGACACAGGCACCTAAGAGAAGCACTTGCGCTAGGTGAGGATGTTTGAATGTGTGTTTGCAAGGGCAACAGCAGTAAGAAATCATATGGTCTTTAAGTGTCTGAAGACTGCAAGCACAGAGGCACACAGAGACAGGCAGATCTCGGTCAACTTGAGGCCAGCCTGGTCTACATAGTAAATGCCAGGATAGCCAGAGCTACACAGTGAAACCCTTCTCAATAAAAAAAGGGCAGGGGGTGGGAGAAGTAGTCAAGTAAATTGGAACTCTTCACACATTTCAACGATTTCCAACATGTATTTCATTTTTTAACGGTGTGCATATGTGATGTATATGTCTGTGAATGTGTCGATGTCATGCCTGGCTGCCATGGCGCTCACGTAAGCCAAGAGCCAAATTCTGACGTGAGTCTTCGTCTTCTGTTGCTGTGGGCAGGATCTCTTCTGCAGCTCACGGCTGTGTTTGTCAGGTCAGCTAGCTTCTAGAGTCCCTCGCCTCTGCTTCCTGTCTCCCTGGGTGAGCACATTTGCCTCTGTGCCTGGCTTTTCATGTGCATTCTGAGGATTTGAACGCATGCTTGCGCGGCAAGTACTTTATCCAGTGAGGCACCCCCCCCCCCCAGTTCCCAATGCGCATTTTAAACTTAGGTGTGCTTAGTCTTCACTCATGGAGAAAGATTTGCATTTTAACGCCTGCGTGAAAATCTTCTCATTTCCTGGGGATACTGAGCACACCTACAGTAATTGGTGGAAATAATTGTGTTTCCGTGTAATCACGGGTGTTTCACAGCTCCTTTTAACTGACCTGTGTTATCACTGAAAGTCAGAACCTGAATCCATGCCAAGGCCCCAGGCTAACTGGCTGAGAACGTGAAAAACACTAAAACCTGCAGAACTAGATTCTACTAAAACAATATTGCTTAGAGAAGGTAAGGACAACAAAAGCTTTCATTTCTGGACCATTTTCTTTATAAACCTTTAAGATAAATCTGTGTATGTGTGCAGTGTGTGTGTGTGCAGTGTGTGTGTGTGTGTGTGTCTATACCACTGTGTGTGGAGACCAACTCAGGTGTTGGTCTCCCACCTTGTTTAAGGTGGGGTCTCTTGCTACTAACTGCTGCAGAGGCCAGGGTGGGTTCTCCTGTCCCTGTCTCACCTCTTGTCTTAAAGCGCTGGGGTTACAGACATATAACTGTCCTTAGCTTAGTGGGTTCTGGGGCTTCAAAGTCAGGTTCTAAAATTTGTGCAGTGAGTGCTTTACCCACAAAACCACCCTCCCATCCCTTAATGCACCTTTTTTTTCTTGGCGTTACTTTTCAGTTCTTAATTTCAAAAGAAACTTGAAGTGTTTAGAAATCTCTTTTTGTTGTTACTATAGATTTTCAAAAAGGTAAAAGGAAAATAATTTAGCAAATAATGAAATCAAGTCTAAGTAGAAAGCCCAATAAAGCAAGAAGAAGGATACAGGGCAGGAGACCGGAACACCTAACTTGTACAATCCTAACAGAGGCTGACACTTTCCACTCTAAGACAAATGCACGCTTACACCCTACTCTTTGTCTCTCTGCATTTCCACCTAAGCTATTAGGCTTGGCCCTTGTGCCTATCTGTGCCACGGGAAACCATGGAACTCATCACGTTTTTATTTTAGCCTTTGATGTTCCTCAGAAATGTTGCATAGTCAGCTTGTCTTTTAAGGCAGTTGCATAGAGTGGTTTTTGCAAAACAGTAACAAGGTTGCAAAGGCACCTGTTCAAATGAAACGCTGCTTGCACATACCTTCAAAGCTATGCACCAAGTACGTCACCTTTTGACTTCCATCTTTTGGCGTGTAGGTTATCTCTACTTTTCCAGGCCCGGGAACAACAAAATCAGTTGCTCTGTACTGTGAAGAGGGAATACATATTAGGAAGAATAGTGCCCCATCCGGAAGTGCATGGGGGAAAAACAGATTACATAGCCAAACGTAGCCGTGTAATCTGACGCTCTTCGGTTTCCAGAGATGGGGTTAGGAGCGGTCCAGGAAGTCCTATTAGTAACAGTGCACGTTAAAGATCAGTAAGTCTTGACCAGGAGCCCCCACGTGTACAGTGAGTATGATTCAGAGAGGGCAGAGAATAACATTAAGTTCTGTCTTAACCCTGTCTCCATTGCTGCTATCAAATACCCCGCTAAAACCAATTTAGGGGATAAAAGGATTATTTCAGCACAGTTCCAGGTCACAGTCCACCAGAATGGGGCAGTCACAGCAGTACATGCTGGGGAAGCTGGTCCTAGCACACCCATAATCAGGAAAGGAGAGCAATGGGTGCACACATGCTGTGTTCAGCTTGCTCTCTCATTCTAAGGTCCAGTGTGGGATATGGTGCCACCCACAGTCAAGGAGGATCTTCCCACTCAAACTAACTGGATTTAAACAAAAACAAAAAAAACAAAACAAAAATCCCTCACAGACAAGCTCACAGGCCAACCTACTCTAGACCATTCCTTCGTGAACCTCCCTTCCCAGGTGATTCTAAAGTGTGGTAACAGATGATCAAAACCGACCGTTGCGGACGTTTTCAACTAGGAAGCTCAGAGCCGCATAAAGACAAGCATAGGCGAGGGCAACAGCAGAAGTTTCAAGTGTCAGAAATGAGACATGGGAAATGAGACAATGAAGGAAAATGGCCTTGGCCATGGTCAGGCTGGAGGGGGAGCCAACACTGGCTCTGGTGTGGATGAGGACAGCAGAGCCTGTGCTCTGTCCCGACTCTAAGCTAGAAATCGAATGCTGAGCAAAGCTGATTCCAACAAGTTTATCAAGAAGGAACCGGGAAAGAATGGACCAGGTCAAGTGGCCTGGGAGGTGTCCTGCTGTGAGATTTTCAGGGCTGAGTCATTCTCTGTGATGATGGTTCTTTTCAGCACCAGACCACAAGAGGCAGCAGTGACAGGCTGCTGGCTGGCCCTTCCGAGGGCAGGTACTTCCCAGCTGAGCCTGAGCCGCTCTAGTGGAGACATGTATCCAACACACACCAGGTACCCACAAGTCATTGCCCAATGGGAACTTTTCCAGTGATCTGTTTTATCCAGTAGCTAGAGTCAGGCAGCAGTGGGGGGCAGCCACACCTGCTGCCTCACAGTAATCCTAGCCACAGTGTGTAAGAAACAGTCAGATAACAGAGAAGATCAAACACTTCTGTCATAGGAAGTCCATTAGTATAGTAATTCAGACATTGATGTGCCCTAAAATACTTTGTAAAGATCTATGAACGTTTAACAGAACCAACACGCTGTTTCCAAAAAGAAAAATCTATTCTTCCAAATGACAAATACCATAAAAAAAATAAGTAACAAAAGAACAAACAAAACAAAAACACTAACTAGGCAGTAAGTTGTCAGGTCAAAGACAAAGAATTGGCACTTGTGCCATTTACACTCTCTTGCTCAGGCCTTTCGGAGACAGCTGTGAAGGGCTGGCCAGGATGAAGCAATATCATGAGCCACAATGTAAAACAAAAGCCACAGGACATGTCCAGGACCGAGCTGGTGGCCTTCTCCCAGGAACACAGGCACATCTGCTGGCCACACTGCCCTCAGGGATGACCCCGTGGACACCTCTAGACGTCAGTATTACACATTTCCATTTTTAAGGTTCATTTATAAACTACTCTCGATTAAAACCTGAAAAACAGTTTCAACAGACTTTGGAATCTGTGTCATTGCAACCTTTCTGCTCAGCTCACCAATGAGACTATTATACAAGAACAGAAATGACACTTGTTTTCCAAGCAGTACAGAATGCTTTATCAAGACTGATTTCAACTCTTGGGTGACTCAAGTATGTTTGGTAGGTTTTTTTTCCCCTCGATTTTCTGAGATAGGGTTTCTCTGTGTAGCCCTGGCTGTCCTGGAACTCACTCTATAGACCAGGCTGGCCTCAAACATGGAGATCTGTCTGCCTCTGTCTCCCGAGTGCTAGGATTAAAGGTGTGTACCACTACTACCCAGCATTGTTTGGTAGTTTTTAAGGTGGCTGCCTATTAGAATCAGCTGGGTTTTAAAACAAAATAACTGCCCCCTGATCCTTACAAAATTCAGACTTCAGCTTCTCTAGGATGGGAGTCAGATACTGGAAGTGAAACAAACAAACAAGACAACAGAGCAGCAATGAAATACAGCCATCAGCACTCCCATCGACAGTGAAATCTCATGAAAGGATCCCTCTGTGCAGCCAGCACCAAAAACCGCCCATCTGAGGCTATAGTATCACCAAGGCAAAAAATGAGAGTATCATGTGGATAATTTAACAAAAGGATAAAACTATGTTGGGGGGGGGGAGGATGGGTGCTTATTTGAAAGTTTATCTGTATTTTCATCCTTTCCTACACATATATAAATACACAGTTTACACAAAATATGCTGGACTTCTCTAAAGGGCAGAGAAACCCAAAGAACAAAACACAGAAATAGCTATAGATTCACAAAAAATAAACACAAAAAAATCAAATTATGTTCAAACTACTTACTTGGTCTCCATAGGCATGACGACCAATGATGATGGGTTTTACCCAGCCCGTCACCAGTCGGGGGATATTTTTGCAGATAATAGCTTCCCTGAAGACAGTGCCACCAAGAATGTTCCGGATGGTGCCATTTGGTGATTTCCACATTTGTTTCAACTTGAACTCCTCAACCCTCTTCTCATCGGGGGTGATGGTAGCACACTTGATGCCAACGTTGTACTTCTTTATGGCTTCTGCAGCATCCTTGGTGACCTGGTCATTGGTGGCATCACGATTCTCTATGCCCAAGTCATAGCTTGGAGAGGGAGAGATGTCAGTGTAACTCTGAGGACAAACTGAACTGACAGGCTGTCACCTGCCTGCAGAGCTGGCCCGGCCAAAGCGAAGACCCCAACACTTCCAAATATGCTAAGTTTTAACATCAACACATTCTAAACAAAAGATGGGTGCCTGTTCACAAACAAACAAACAAACTAGGAAAACCACTAGGAGTCTGGGCCCTGCTTCCCTGAATTGCAGTCAGTGGGAAGCTGTCTTTCCGGAAACCAACGAACTCAGCTAAACTACCTCTTTTTCACAATATAAAGACAACGACAGCACATGGGAAACCCTTGGCCTGGTTTCTCTCCACATGATTAGCATATGAATTAAGTCCGAGTACAACTTTATTTTCCCATAGTAAGTTTTATACCTTACCAATAAAGAGGTGGAGCGGTAAAAAGGATTTTTCTTTTCTTTCTTTTTTTTTTTTTTTGTATTTCTGGCACTGAAGTGGTGGGAAGCTTAGGTCTGTTGATCAGTGCCAAAAGAGTTAAGGACTCTTTTGCTGAAGCCAGTAGTCATAAGGTGAACCTTCCCCTACTTCTTGGGTAAGTCTCTTTGTTCTGGAAACAAGCCTGCGGTTTATTGGGTAAGCAAAGGAATCCACCAACCATCTTGTACACACGGGTTTTAGCTTCAGCTCTCACAGTGCAGACCATTCATAGAGGAGTGAACGCTGGCTGTCCACAGAGCACAGAGAATAACCGTAAAGCTTAAGTATGTAATGGTTTACTGAAGGCAGTACAAGCTGGGCAGTGGTGGCGCACGCCCTTAATCTCAGCACTGAGGAAGTGGAAGCAGGGGGACCTCTGGATTCGAGGCCAGCCTAGTCTACAAAATGAGTTGCAGGACAGCCAGGGCTGTTACACAGAGAATCCCTGTCTTAAAAAAGTGAAAAAAAAAAAACAAAACCAAAACAACAACAACAAAACAACAACCCTCAATCCAGAAAAAAACAAACAACAAAAACAAAACAAAAATCATTAAGTGATTTATTTTGTTTTCTATGTCTTTATAGAACATTTTATTCTCAAAAGCAGCTAAGAATTAAGCAGTCTTTCTCTTTTAGCGTTTGTATCTTCCTTTCTCAACAGCTGGTGCAAACAGAGAGACAGTCAGTTTGATGTGTTCCCAAACAAAAATGTTTTCTGTTTCAGCTTTAGACAGTTCATACACATGTAGCACAGCCACGCACAGTCTCATCTTTCATGCCTAGGACATGCTGGCTATCCAGATATCCAAGCCCACCTCACAGGATTGTGGATAATGTTTTTCCTGCTATCAGAGCTATTTCTCAGGAGAACCTGTCCACAGATGGGTAGGTTTTTCTGTCTGCCTTGTTTTAGTATTTCTGGGAGAAAGGAAAGAATAAAAGGCCTGGACCACTCTGTTGTCTCTATTAAAAAAATGAAACAATAAAACCCCTAACTATCCTACATTCCTTCCCTACCATAATAACCAGTTATCATAATAATTGGGGAACTATTTAAATCTGTTTGAGTCTTTGACAGCCTGCAGTCATATACTCCTTTCTTTCTGGGCACAAGTGCCCCCTCTCACTTTCTCTGTTTAGACAATGTCTGACACTGTAGACTAGGCTAGCATGGAACTCACAGCAACCCTATGGCATCAGCGTTCCGAGAACTGGGATTACAGGCATGGGCCACAAGGACTCTTCTTTAACATGCTGTATGCGGGCTGGGGGAGAGTTCAGTCACTAAAGTGCTCGTCCCACAAGCATGAGGACCTGAGTTCAATACCTGGAATTTATCTTCAAAGACAATAAAGGGCTAGGCATGAAAAAAAATCAGAACATGATTATGCATTTGTAATCTCAGAGCAAGGAGGGTTCCTGAGGCTTGCTGGCTGCCAGCCCAGTTTACTTGGTGGATCCCAAGTTAGTGAAAGGACTGCCTCAAAAAAAAAAAAAATACTCAAGACTGTCCTCTGGCCTATATGCTATATGCACAAATGTGTGCGTATGTTCATGAATGTACATACATACACAGAGAAAGAAAGAGAAAGATAGGAGAGATGCTAAGTAAATAAGAACTCTTGCCCCTAGACTAAGAACCTCTAGCCATTTAGCTGGGTGTATTGGTTCATGAGCTCCAGGTCAGCTTGGCCTACATAGTAATTTCTAGGTTAACCAGGGCTACACAGTGAGACTTTGTCTCAAAACAACAAAACAAAACAACAGTAAGCAACAAAACCAAATCAAAACCAAAAGAAGTTCTAGGGAGATGGCTGAACGGTTAAGACCACTTGCTGCCCTTGCAGAGGACCTGGGTGTCTTTGATGTCAGAACCCACATGCTGGCTCACACCCAGTTCGGGCGATCTGATGCCCTCTTCTGGCCTTTGCAGGTACCAGGCATGCAGAGGGAACATATATACACATTCAGGCCAAAGAGTTATATACCTAAAATAAAGAAAAAATTGAGAACAACACCCCCCCCCCCCACACACACACAAAAGCCCTTTGGCTCACTTACTGCCATGCAAAGTTCTGAATGGGAAAAGTTCCTAAAATGTTTCTTTAACTCACTTGGAAACTCTGCGGTGTGTGTGTGTGTGTGTGTGTGTGTGTGTGTGTGTGTGTCCATCTCAATATGTTTGGGGTCTTCAGCAACTACAATATTGACTTTATTTTAGTTGCAATACAGACAGTACACCAGCTTAGGTTACCCAATCAAAAGGTGGCTAATGACATCATGTGAACTAAATATCTAGGCCCAACTAAGCAACAGGACATGCACAGTGAGTTCTTCTGGGTCAAGGCAAAGACAGACACCAATGGTTTGCTTTAAATGTGTTGCTCACCATTATACCATGCCAGTCTCTGACCACTTCATCCTTGTAAAAAAATGTCTCTGTGTAGTTCAAATGCATAAAATAAATGGGCAAAGAGGAAGCGGGGCAGATAGCAGGAGGTGGTGGCACATGCCTTTAAGAGGCAGGTAGACCTCTGAGTTTGAGGCCAACCTGGACTATAGAGCAAGTTCCAGGACAGCCGGGGGAGGCAGGGAGAAACCCTGTCTCAAAAAACAAAAACAAACAAATCAAAATGGGGCCAGGGGAGAAAAAAAAATTAGGAAAAAAAGGAGAGAATAAATAACATACTTCTTAATTTCCTAGTCTATCTCTCAACACAACAAGCCCAGGGGAGAGGGACACTGAGACTGAGGGAGCTGCTCTGGAAGGGGAGGTGGCCTTCTGCTGAGTAACTGCTTGAGAAGGACAGAGAGGAGGGATGAGGAGGACACTCCAGCCGCTGACTCAGCAGACGGACGGAGAATCCGCTGGAAGGGACACACTGAGTTCTTCAGTTAGTTCACTGGTTCTTATTGTCCGCTACTTTTTTCCTTTCCATGAATACATTGCGCTTCTCTAGACTGCTGATTTAATAAAACCTTCAGCAGGGAAAATGGAGTTAAAAATGTCTCAGAAAACACCACTTTTCCTTTATAATTCTTAACTGTGAACTAATGGCAATCTCACTTTTTCTCACAGTGTTGAAACAGAAGATTCCCGAAGGGCTGGCAAGGGATGGCTCATTGGAGTTTGATACTTGGAGCCCATATGGTAAAAGGAGAGAATCCACCTTGTCCTGACTTCTATATACATGTTGTGGCATGTGCACACACACACACACACACACACACACACACACACAAAACTGTAAATAAAAAATTTCAAAAAATAAGATTCACATGTATATATTTAAGCTAAAACATAAGCTTGGGCTAGGTATTGTGGTATATGACTTTTTTTCCTGAATTTGGGAAACTGAGGCAGGAGGACTGCTGTGAATTCAAGGCCAATCTGGGCTATCTAGCAAGTCTTTGTATCTTAAAGAAAACAAAACAAAAAATAAATCCAAACCAAGCACCACCAAAAAAAATATTAAAAGCTTTAATCACAAAACACAGCTATTATGCACTTAAAAAAACGTGAGGTACATTTTGAAATTACGTTTCTGAGTTTGCTAGCTACACGGAAGAGCAATTCATTTACCTGTGCAGATCCAGTTCCACATAGGGAAGAATGAGTTTTTCTTTAATCAGTTCCCAAATGACCCGTGTCATTTCGTCTCCTTGCATCTCCACCACAGAACCGCCACGAATTTTTTTGGACATTTTTACTTCAATAACCCTTAGGAAAAAAAACATAGATACACACCTTGTCATGTTATAAAGTAGAAATGAAGTATCAATGATTTGTTGACTATTATGAAAGAACAGTTGTAACAACGACATATAATAACAACTACCAGTAGTAAGCAGAACCGAGAAATCTAAGACACCATGCCACAATGATTATGTGTGGCTTCCATGTCAGCAGTATAAGACAGTTCTGTACGAAATTATTTTCCAGCTTGAGAGAAAAATGTCTTTGCCAAAGCCATCTGGCTAGAGTGTGTGTGGGGGACCCTGACGCTGAAACATGCCCTTAATGTAATCATTATTCTCAACCATTGGTTGTCTTGTAAGAGTGGTTCTGTTGTATGTAGAGGCGATTCAACGGTTCTGAAGACCCGTATTCAGGCGGACTCCAATAGTGGACAATGCAGGACTCTTTGCAGAATAAGGCTTTCCTAGTGATACTACAGATATTGGTAATGTGGGGCTCTATTACAACAGTGGTTTCTCGGCTGAGGAAATGATAACATGGGAAGCCCTGCCTAGCTAGCATCCACGCTCATCCAAGACATGTTCCCAGGTATCTCAAGCCCTGCACTGCTCCTCTGGCTCTCTGCAGGATGGGCCACCACATTGTTCTAAAAGGACAGATCATTTCAAAAAGTGTCAACTTATCTGGTTCCAATACAGGGCAAGGTGGACTGCCTCACACAATATACACTCTAATGGGATCCTTCTGGAAATACAGCTGCGTTATAGCTAAGGACCGGGAAGTCAGCAGACATTAAAGCAATTACTAGATAACAACCTACAGCTGTCTCGAAAAGGATAGCTAACTACTCGGGCCCTAAGTTAACAAAAAAGAAATGATTGTTAGACGGGATGTCTCAGCTCCTCACAGAGCAGGACTACTTCTCCAATTCTCAAGTCCCAGTTTTACTTCTTAGATTTGTAACTCTAGAATTCCATTTCTAGTATCGAGATGGTGCCCTTAGTCTACTACCAGAGAGTTTCTGGAAGGCAATTAGAACAGCCAACAGGTATAGGTGGACCAATGTTACCCATCAGATACAACTTAAAGATTAACTTACAGTAGGGTATAAAGTCCATAATTAATTCTATCTTCACCTTGACTGTGCTTTAAAGTTAAACAAAGTCAAACAAGAAGGGACAGCAAACTTATCTCGGTTTTGATAGCACATTTTCATGGCCATGTTCCTACACAGCATTACACAACAGTTATGACTAGGCTATTTTCCTGAGATGGCAAATACAGCTAATAAAAGATCACAATGCCTGGAATGTCTGCAATTTTTGTTCTGGCTTGTTATTTCCTTCTTGGTGAATATGTACTCTGCTATAATCTTTCTGTATCTCAGAATGCACTAAGGAGACATGTCAGATTTCCCTCACTTTATCTATTCATTTTTTTATCACCTGTTAACTAAAATAGTGAAGATGTATCGTGACTATTATTGCATGTCTGAGTTTGCTTTCATGGGACATGGGCTTTAGGCATTCCTGGATTCCCTGCATCCTCGGGTCTCACATTTTCAGAATCCACCCAACATCAACTTTTGAAGGAAAGTGTGAACCAAGCTCAGGGGCCACCAGCTCATTTACATTATCTGAAGACTGAATTCCAATGTCTTGACATGCTTGTGCAATTCCAGAAAAGAAACATAATAATAACAGACTAGTTGAAGCAATAGGAGCCCTTTGCCGTGCTTAATTTTATTTCCATAAATCTCAAGCTTCTATTTTGAGCTAATTATTTTTTTTTTCAGACGAGTTCAAGTTGCAAGACATACGGGGACACTAAGGAAGCAGTTGCAGTATATTGCTGGAAAATTCCTGCTTCCTTCTTTCGCAGTACTTACACCAACGCCCAATTAACTGTCCAGCGTGCCCGGCCACATTAAAGAAAGCAGGTTGAGAGGCTGAATTGCTAATTCTCATCTTGGTGGTGAATGGACTTCCAGTTTTAACAAAGCCTCTCAATTTTGCTGTCTCAAACAGCTGCAGTTTCAGTTTATCTCGTAAAACAAAGCAAAATCGGGAATAGAAAGTCTTACCATACTAACACCCCTGCCAGGAGGATTTAGTTTCTTTTAATACCAGCCTGACAGCCCAGTTTATCTGGTTTAAAGTACAGTGCTGAGTGTATCCGGAGGGGCAAAGGGCAGCTTATTTGCACAGGAGCTTTCCAAATAAAGGTCAAAAGACCACAAATACCCTTGCGCGCACCCGAAGGAGGGTGAGTACCCAGGGCGAGCGCCTTATTCCTGGTTCTTTTGCGGGTCTATGATTTGCTCGACCTCGGTTGACACTGTGAGCCAGCAGATATCCTTGTGGGCGTTGTGCAAGAGGTCTAAAACTGTAGTTGACTCTGTTCCTGCTTCCAGATCCCTACACCTGCCCCGTCTCTCAGCGGTGCCAGGACCTTTAACACCAGGTCCACCCAGCTGGCTGCAGAACCCCTCCTTCAGAACTCTAATCCAGAAGCAGGACAGAAGGTGGGAAGGGGCCTTCTCTCAATCCTCAGGGCGCCCCCAAGTGGCTAAGCAAACACTCTAGATTGAAACTGGAGGTCCGCCCACCCTCACCCCCCTCCCTCACGTCCACTCTGACTAGCACTTCTCCGGCCTCAAGGCAGGTCCCACCTCCGAAACCTTGACGAGTGCTCAGCACACGCCTATAGTTCCCGGCTCACGCCCTTTCTACAACCAGTTCCCTGCGGTCACATATTTTCTTCCTTTTACAGCCTAGACTCAGGAGTTCTGTGCGTCCTCTCCCCAGCTAGATTCTCTTCCGCGGGTGCAGATCTGCTTTGGCACTTGTCAGTGCTTGTAACGTCCCCGCCGTCCGGATCTTACGATCCCACCCTCGGGAGCGCCCTTCTATACAGAAAGGCAAGCAGCACTCCGCTACCCCCACTTCCCTTCCCTAAGCCCAAACTTTGGAAGTGTCCCTCGGTGCACCAGGGCCTTTTCACTGAGTTCACGTCTGCACATTCAAGATCTGAGTTTTCTTCCTTTTCTCTCACTCCAGCCTCCCACGGAATAGCCTAACAGTGAGGGGCGGCACCCGCAGGGAGGGGAAGGAGCGCCTGCTTGCAGCCCGGGGCGCCCTGGCTACTCACCGGCTCACACCCGTGCGCACAGACTGTCACAACCCAGCCGCTGCAGGCTCAGCATCCGCCACAACCTTCGCACTGACGACCAGGGGCAGGGTCAAGGCTTTTTAACTCTTCCCGGCTTTGTGTCCTCCCAGGCCCCACCCCCTCAGCCCACCTCCCGTGGTCCCGCCCCCTCCACGACGCCATTCGCTGCGCGCGGACTTTCTAGGGTGGGCGGGGCCTTAGGATGCAGCCTCCGGGGTGTTCCCGGTGGGGGATGGGGCTGGGCGCCGCCGGGATTCCTCGGGAGCACCCTGCCGCTGAGGAGCGAGAATGCCACCTACAGGCAGGCTCCGGGCGTCGGTGTCCCGGTTCTCACCCAGGGAGAGCTCCTTAGACTGGATTTTGGCAGGTTCCCTTCGTGGCGTTTACGGATGCTCCTTAACCTGGAATGTGCATTTTGAAGAATATGCGTTTGGGGGTCTCAAAGGTGGGGGGCGACAATAGACGCTGCTAGAATGCAAAGGCTGAACCGGCCGCCATACCACCTCAACAATTCAATTCACTACCAATGATCTGTATTCCCAACTGTTACTACTCATAAATAAGCCCCACTCCGTATTTGCCAAAGAAGACAATGAAGTTTATTTTCTAGGTTCCGATGAAGATGCACCAGAGATACAGGATACAGGACTTTTGATCCTAAGAGTGGGTTAAAAATATTCCTATCTCTCCAGAGGTTTATTTTTTGTGTTCCTTAGTCTTGAAACAATAATATTATTTATGACTTGTAGGACAATAGGTCCCTGATTGCTCAAAATTCAATCTTCCAAAATTCACCTTTAAAACATCCAACATTGCACTGTAAAGTTATGAGTGCAAGGCAGTTAGCAAGATGTATTTTGGATGCTAAAGGGCACTAGAATTTCCCCAGCTGGAAAAGGAATAATGTACATGGTGTTAGCTGTCAAGTGGATGAACGGGTACTGGGGACACTTCCGTTTGTTCTTATGAGATCAGAGAGGGTGTGAGTTTATACTTTCACTTCTAATCTCATACCCTAAATCACATGAGACTGTAATTGTTTATTACTAACAGTAACTATTCATATCCAGTCGTGTTATAGAAAGCATTCTAGAATAAATTCAGGAAACATAGACTATAACACAATAAGAAGTACTGACTCTATATGATGGAACGTGTAGGGCATGATACAGAACGAAGGTGAATGTAGACATCCTCATTAAGTTCTAAATATGTGCCAGGCATTCTGAATGTGTCTCTCAGACACTGAGATGGGAAATACGACACTTATGAACATGTCACCATCCGAAACCATGTTTGCAAGGGCTACAGCATAACTGATACATAACTGAAAGCAGATATTTGTAGATGCCTAGAATTGACTTACATTAAAATATTACAAAATAACCATGTGCAGTAGTGCATATTTGTAATCCCTACACTCAGCAGGAGGACTGACTGCCACAAGATCCAGGCTAGCCTTGTCTACCTAATGGGTCCAGGTTAATCAGACCCCATTTCAAAACCAAGAACAGACAATACCCTACTCATAAATAAATACATGGGTAAAACCATGTGGGATCATAAAATAATAAGCTTATAGACCAAATGACTAAAAACATTACAAAGCCTTTTAAAGATAATTATTTGTGTATATATGTGCGCATGGGATGTATGTACATGCCACAACAGGGATGTGGAAGTCAGAGGATAATTTCTGAGCGTTGTTGGTTCTGGAGATGGAACAAGCCAAAAGGCTCATGGGACAAGTGCTTTGCTGCAGCTGCCTCCCTCTGCCCTCTCGGAGCAGGACCTCACCATGTCAGCAACAGTTAGAGTTAACAACTGGTGTTCGGCTGCAGTTGCATTGCTGCTAAAACTGTGAACACCGAGTTCACCGCTTCTGTTCACTCTGCTCACTGCATTTCCGTGTACAGGGCTTGATGCCGCTTGTTTTCATTTACATAAGAATCTAAATATTTGAATACTGTCTGGCGCAAAACACTGCTGCAAACATCAGTGGAAACCTGGTCAGAAAATGTCTTTTAGCATCTGTTTGGCTATGAGACACTCATTCAGATGATGGGATTCCCAGGAAAATCCAAAGCCACTGTATTTTCATTTTGGCCATCTGAAAACAAACAAACAAAACCAAGGTAGTGGACTGGCGAGGTGGTTCAGTAGGTCAAGGCATTTTCTTCCAAAGTAGATATTCTGCCTTCAGTCCTCGGTACCCACATGGCAGGAGAGTATTGGCTCCTGCAAGTTGTCCTCTGACCCCCACATATGTGCTGTGGCATGCATATGTACAGAGATGTGCATGCATGCATACATACACGGGCAAAATAAGTTTAAGCAAAATGAAGGTACATAGCAGGACTTGATCACTTCTGTCTTAGGGTTTTTATTGCTGTGAAGAGACACCATGACCACAGCCACTCTTACAAGGAAAATATTTAATTGGGGTGGCAGCTTACAGTTCATTATCATCATGGCAGGGAGCATGGTGGTGTACTGGCTACATCTTGACTTGCAGGGAACAGGTAGACAACCGACACACTGGGAGGCATCCTGGCATAGGAAATCTCCACGTCTGCCCCCACAGGGACACACTTACTCCAACAAAGCCACACCTCCTAATAGTGCCATTCCCTATGAGATTATGGGGGCCAATTACATTCGGACGAGTACAACTACTTATCCATGAAGGTTATGGGCAAGAGAACTGTAAAGGTGACTGCTACACTTGGGGTTTGGGTGATAGAACACCCCTCAACAAGGAAGGGATATGGGCGTGGGCTGGACGGCTAAGATAATGAGTGGAAGTCCAGGACTGTTGGTGGGAAAGGCTGTGTGACAGGAAGGTGGGGATGTCCAGGAGGCAGCTAGCCACGTGCATCTGGAGCTCAGAAGAGGTGGCTGAGCAGGGGATATGAACCTGGGTTTTGTTGGTGTATGCTGCTAGCACTGAAGATGGTGTGGGAGCTCATCCAGAAATTCTGTCAGGAGAAAAGCCTACCAGCAAGAACCTTGAGGCATGACTAAATCTTCAAGGGTCACATGGAAGATAGGAGCCTCCCAGCCAAGGAGAATGAGGAACTAGGGTTGGAGACTCCCAGAGTCTGATGTGGAAGCCAACAGCCCAGAAAGTTTAAAAAAATGAAGTAATAAGAAAGATGACAGAGCCCGGAAATAACTTGGCAAGTAGGAAGAACTCACAAATGGGATTTTAGTAGGATGACTCCAAATTGATTATGATAGGAGCCGTGGTGCAGAAAACTGAATTGTGAGTGGAAGATATTAGAAGGGAGACAAGGAAGATGATTGCGAAGAAAACACTTTTTAATAAAGACTGTCTCATGTAGTCCAGCACTGAATTTGCTATGTAGCTGAGGCTGGTCTAGAACTCCTGATCTTCTTGTCTCCACACCCGTTTTGACGGCTCCACATTTTTCCAGCATTTGGCATACCTGCAGGCTATTTGTCTTAAGCAGAGTGGACCTGAGTCTGTTACTGTGGAGTCGTTCGTGTTGGTTGTTTCTGTTTTATTTCCTTATTGTGCCAATAACAATGTAAAACACATCTTCCTTTATCTTCCTTGTTTAAAATGCTCGATTAGTAGAACTGTAAGTATTAGATCAAAGACTATAAACATGTTTACAGTGTTTGTTAGAGCCACCAAATCATCTTGCTGGCAGCATATACCCATTTACACTTTCACATAAAGTATGAAAGAGTGGTAATTTCATGATATTCTATCTAGAAGTGAGTCTTTCAATAAAACCAAACAAAACTAAAAACAAACAAACAAACAAACAAAACCAAAAAACCAAATAGTTTTTGCATTATCTACCAAAGAGAAGCAAAGCTTCATAGACATCAATTGATTATAGGCACTGGACAGGTAATGTTGGAAACGAGTCCGCTGGGCCAGGAAATAAATATGTACCTTCAACATGTTATGTTGAGAAGGACTGCCCTGCACCCCACAGGTCAGCTGCCAACATCACTGTTAACTGTGGAAATTCAAAGCCTTTTGTGTACAGTTAGACAAGGATGCCCACTCTTCCCACTTCTCAACACACAATACAGCAATTAGGCAAGACACCGGCATAAAGGTATCCAGATTGGGGAGGAAAAAGTGAAAATGTCCTGTCTGTAGGTGATATTATCTTAGGTATGGGAAATCTTAAAGCTGGGAGTGAAAAGGTTAGAAGCAGTGCAACTGAGTAGCACTGTATATCACACAACCCACACACAAAATCAACAGTATTCTTATTCACCAATGACAAATGCCTCAAAAGAGATCCAGAAAACAATCTTATTTATAATAGCTACAGAATTCAAATGCTAGCTGGGCATGGTTGTTGTGTGATGTTTTTACCCGTTTGGCTCTTTTGGGGGGGCTGCTACCCACAAAAATAAGTCACACACAGAGGCTTATTCTTAGTTATAAATATTTGGCCTTAGCTTGGCTTGTTGCTTGCCAGCTTTTACTTAAGTTATCCTGTCTACCTTTCGCGTCTGGGCTTTTGTCTTTCTCTATTTCTGTATATCTTATCTGACTTTACTTCTTTCTCCGTGGCTTGCTGTGTAGCTGGGTGGCTAGCCCCTGGTGTCCTCTCTTTCTCTTGCTCTTCTTTCTCTCCCTATTTATGCCCTCTGCTTGCTAGCCCTGCCTATCCTTTCCCTTGGCTATTGGCCATTCAGTTCTTTATCAAACCATCAGGTGTTTTAGACAGGCAAAGAATTACAGCGTTAAACAAATGCAGCATATCAAAAGCAACACATCTTAATTTTCTACAACACGTGGTGGCACACTCCTTTAGTTCAACACTTGGAGGCAGAGGCAGGAGGCTCTATCTTTATGAGTTTGAGACCAGCCTGGTCTACAAATCAAGTTCCAGGACAGCCAGCACTACACAGAGAAACCCTGCCTTGTAAAAACAAAAACAAAAAAAGTTAAAATGCTTAGAAATAAGTTTAATTTTACAAAGGTGATACTGAAAAGTATAAAACAGATGAAAAACTGCAGAAATAAACAGAGACAGTGTTTGCCTTCATCTACAGCATCCCCCCCTTCTCTCTCTCTCTCTCTGTGTGTGTGTGTGTGTGTGCTCACGCACGCGTGCATGTGCATGTGTACACCGGAAGAGGTGATGGTGTAAATATGAACTATGCAAACCAACCAGCAGATTCAACACAGTCTTTTGAAAAATTCTTTCTGCACTGTGGTGGCACACTCCTTTAATCCTAGCACCCTGGAGGCAGTGGCAGGTGGATCTCTGTCAGTTCTAGGCCAGCCTGGGATACAATGTGAGTTCCGTGACAGCCAAGGCTACACAGAGAAACGCTGTCTCAAAAAAAAAAAAATCAAAAAATAAAATAAGAAAAATAAATAAAAATAAAACCCCGAAGACTGCAAACTGCCAAATGAAGCTGTGCACCTCACACACCCATGACTTCAAAGCATAGTACAAAGCTATGGTAATCAAAACAGCATTAAAAACAGTTATGTAGACCACTAGAATAGAATAAGAAGAGCAGAAATAAATCCACTTATGATAAACTTATTATTTGGAAAACCCTAGGGGTAAAATAGTATGTTCAGTGAATGTTATGGGAGAAACTGAATACCCATTTGTACAAGAATCAAAGTAGATTCATATCTCACACTCTATTAAAAATCAACTGAAATTGAATAACATATTTGTGATGATTTGAAAGAAAACGGCCCCCAGGGAGTGGCATTATGGGAGGTGTGACTTTGTTGGAGGAAGTGTGTCACTGTGGAGGCGGGCTTCGAGGTCTTTTGCTAAAGCTTCACTCTGTGTGACAGATGACTTCCTGTTGTCTACAAGATGGAGGACTCTCAGGAACAAGTCCAGCACCATGTCTGCCTGCACTCCGCTGGCCTGCACTCTGCCGTGCTCCCTGCTATGATGATGGCGGGACTGAACCCCTGCAACTGTATGGCAGCCATCCCAGTGAGATGTTTTCTTTATGAGTTGCCATGGTGATATCTCCTCCCAGCAATAAAAAAACCCAACTAAGGCAATATCTAAGTGTAAGACCTGAAAATGCAAATTAGCAGAAGAAAACAGAAGTGAAAAGCCTCAACACACTACCTGGGTAGCGATTTTTATTTTCATCTTGTATAACCCAAAGTTTAGGGAGGAAAGGCAAAACAGACAAATAGGATTATATAAAAATAAAATGCTCTGAAAAGTTAGAAAAACAACAGCAAAGAGACAATGACAGAGGATATTTACAAACCACACATCGGCCAAGATACCACCATCCAACGTTTACAGAGAACTCAACAGGGAAAAGCACTAAGAATGCTGTAAACTGAAGAAAGGGTAGGAAAAAGCAAACACTCCTGAGTCATATAAACAAGATAAACATCACTAGTTATCAGAAAAATGTAAATTAAAGCTACACAGAGGTATCATAGCCTCACATCCATCTGAATGGCTATTGTTATAACAAGTTTTCACAAGGGAGTGGAGAAAAGAACATTCGTGCATATTGTTGGTGGGAGCAGACACTGGGGCAGCCATTATGAAAAACAATATTCAAGTTCCTCAGAACCTAGAAATTCCACATGATTCAGTGACTCTGCTTTAGTGTATATGCACAAAAGAAATGAGTGCGTCAAACAGACAGATACACACACCTCTATTTTCAGTGCAGAATGACCCGCGGCAGTTAAGATGAACAAATAACCCAAGTATCCGTCACTGGAGGAATGGGTAAAGAAAGATGTGGCATATTTGCATAGCAAAGTACGATTTATCCTCCAAAAAAGAAAAATGAAAGAAAAAATAATAGGTTGGAGTGATAGTCCAGGCCCCGAGTTGATCCCCAGATCACACATAACAAAGACAGACACAGTGGCGCTTACACATAGTCCCTCCCAGTGCTGGTAAGTGAAGACAGGCTGGTCCCTGGGCTCTCTCCACGGCCAGCATCATCTCCCTGGTGAGCTCGAGACCAATGGGAGACCTTGTCTAAAAACAAAGCATGCGGCAACTGAGGATCAACATCTGAGTCTGATCTGTGGCCTCCATGAGTCCTGGCGAACATGTGTGCATCCTCCCGCATGACTTTGAAATACAATAAACAGAAACTCAAAAAGAGGTAGATATCATTTGTGGCAACATACATAACCTGCATTAAGTCAACATTTTATTAAGTGAAATACACCAGAAAGAAAAATCCTGCAGGAGCTCATGTGTAGAGTTTTTAAAAAGTTAATCTTAGGAGAAGAGAGTAGAAAAGTGGTTGTTAGGGGGTGGGGAGCAGAGGTAAGAAAGAGGGAAATACAGAACAAAAAGCAAATACTCAGGAAGTCATGGAAGCATGGAAAGCCCTCCCAGGGGTTTTCATGGGGCTCCTATTGGCCAAATCAGGGTAACTTCCCTAAACGGAGCCGTGACAGTGCTGACTCAGGGCCCGGCTGAAAGACAGAGAAGTCGGTACTGCTAAGAAGGAAAAGCTGTGGCTTTTCAGCAAAGTGTAAGTAATTACAACGTCTAGAAGCATGTGGCTCTATACTGTATTCCAGCTCAGCAAGAATACCTTGCATGGGTATTCATGGGGAGGATAGTTACAGACATTCACAAAATGACTTTACAGATGAAATCCACCTGGAATTAATTTTTGATGTCTAGTATGAGATAAGATTTCTTCCAACGAGAAATCAAAATTTCCACAGAAGTTAAAGTGCATGCATGTTGTAAGGAGGGAGCTTGTTGGTTCCTGGCTGCTTAGGCCCGAAATAATCACACAGAAACTATATTAATTAAATCACTGCTTGTCCCATTAGCTCTAGCCTTTTATTGGCTAACTCTTACATATTAATTTAATCCATCTTCCATTAATCTGTGTATCAACACGAGGTAGTGTCCTGCCAGCAAAATTTCAGCACATCTGTCTCTGGAGGAGGCTCCATGGCTTCTCTTTGACTCTGCCTTCTCTTTCCCAGCATTCAGCTTAGTTTCCCCCGCCTAGCTCTGTTCCCCTATAGCTCTGCTATAGGCCAAAGCAGTTCCTTTATTAACTAATAATATTCACAGCACACAGAGGGGAACCCCACATCACATGTTAATGTAGACACACATGGGAGTGGAACCTTCTGGGGAACACAGACAGCATAATGGTGGCAACTTTATTCTTTCTTACCCCACACAAGAGTGGTCCAATTAATGACTCAGAAAATGTTAGTTGACGAGCTGGAGAGATGGCTCGATGTTAGGGACACATGCTGCTTTAGCAGAGGACCCAAGTTTGAATCCTAGCACTCATATTTGGGGGCTCACTACATCCTATAACTCCAACTTCAGAGGAATTGGACTCCTCCAGCCTTCCTGGTCACCTCTACAGAACACACACACACACACACACACACACACACACACACACACACAGTTAAACTAGTGTTTCTTTACCAGTTAAGGGGTTTGAAGAAACTTTTTTTTTTTTTTAAAAGGAAGATGCATGTGTATATTTATGGGTCGAGGAAGAAGTCATCGGGAAAGATTTGGTTGAGGAGACATTGCAAGCCCCCAGGGATAGAAGGCTGGAAAGAAAAAGTTATGATCCATGAAGGAGGGAGGCAGGCCCAGAGAGATGTGGTTGCAGGTAGATGTGTGTTGGAGTTGGTTGGGTTAAGGGTTGCACCCACGATAGCCCATGGCAGGGATAAAACTCTCCGGGAACAAGGGTACCCGGAGTGGAGAGGTACAGCAGTAATGAACCCCAAAGGCGGCGAGAGGGCGCTGAGGACACAAACCAAGGGCCGAGTTAAGAAGCGACCTGGGGCTGCAGCGGCCCCTAGCGTCTGGTTTTGGTGATACCTTCCAGGGCTGAAAAGACCAACTGGAGAAAGATGGGTGGATATGCCCAAATTCTGCAGGAACAGGATCCGGAGCCTCCTCGGATTCCTTTCAAAGCTCCCCTGCAAAGCCCCATTTTTCAGCGAGCAGGTTTTAGCTTGTTTTCTACTTTTAATTGCACAGCTCTTTTTATCAGGACAAAAATAACGGGTCACGTTCATACCAAGCTGAGAAAGTCGGGGCTTGATAACGTTATCTGCAACACAAAACCCGAATTAAAAAAACAAAACAAAACTGTACAGTCAACATCACTTGGGCCGGGCTCTGTGCCGACTGCTTTACATGTACTGTTTTACCTCATCCTCAAAAGAACAACAAACAAACAAAAACCATGGAGTGAATGCTGCCTTTAATTAACCCGCCTTTTCCCACCAGAGGTCGGAGGCCTAGAGAAATAAGCCATTTGTCCGATTCAGCGGAGTCCTGAAAGTATCCTGAAAGCATTCACCTCATTGCTTTGGGCTACTCAGGTGAATGCAGGTCCCACATTGTGGGTGCTCACAGTGTTGAACACTTACGGTAACGGCAGTTGGGCTGACGTCCGGTGCCCCGCGCGCCACCCAGTGACCCGCACGCGTGATGCTCACGTGCACTGACATCCCCGCTTCCTTCGGGAAGGCTGAGGCCGCCTTAAATCCTCCGGGGGGGGGGGGGGGGGGGGGGCCTAGCACGAGACTCTCTGGCTTCGATTCCTTCTGTCTGGACATCTGATCGGAAGGTCCGGAGGGCGGGGAGGGGTGGGCGGAGTCGGCACGGAGGAAAGGTTGTGGATTGGCTGGGACGGAGATTGGGCGGAGCCTTGCGGCGGTGGGCGGAAGCGAGAAGCCGCAGCTACCGCGTAAACCTCTTCTCCGAGCCACCGCCGGCCGCCTGGGAGAAGCCGGCGTTGCTCTTGGCGGCGGCTTCGGGCGGAGCAGGGTGAAGAGGAGGCCGGGGTGGCGGGAGGCCGGCGGGGCCGGCGCGGGAGGCGAAGGTAAGGGAGGCGTTGCTGTGTGGGCCGGCGGGGCCCGCAGTGGGAGCAAGGCCGGCGTGATCGCCGAGCGCGGCGGGAGGGATGGCGAGGGCCCGAGGCTCTGCGGCCGAGGCTCGGCCAGGGGAGCGCGGGAGACCCGACGGGGACCGACTGGCCCTGTGTGGTGGGACAGGACGGGAGCTGGCTGGGCACCTCCTGCAGAGGCTTCCTTGACACGCTGAAAGTTCTCTTGCCCCTCTGTTTCCCTGATGCACGAACTTATTTCGGAGGGGGACCGCCTTCCCTTCCTCTGAGCCTGAGGTGCTGCTCTAGGCTGGAAAAGAAAGTTCTGACCCACAGAAACCATTCCAAACTTGGCGTGTGTCCATCAGATTAAACGCTGACTTTTGAGGCTTTTTCACTTCAACTTTGCCTCTTTTGAGGAAGAAACTTGATTTCCCAACAGTCAATCTCCTTTCCCAAGAGAGGATGAAAATCAAACTCGATGGATGCATTTAGGAATTTAGGGTCTTCTGCCCTATTTATGTTTTTAAGACATTCAGGGAAGGTGCAGATTCTGTACAGAGCAGGTCATTGCGGTGTATCTTGTGTGTTACGTGTTAAATGATAAAGGTTGATAATTCGGTGCGTCCTGTGTTGGTATATTGACAGTAGAGGTAGGCCCATGGCAATTCACACCATCTTGTTTCCCATTTATTTGAATCCTTTCCAGTATTCCCACTTTTCCTCTCACCTCCCCCCCCATAAAGACGGAGGGAGGGATTCTTAGTTTTTTTCTTTCTCTTAGGTTCAGGCTTGTGACAAAGATAAAGGTCAGGCCTTTGTTTTTGAGAAGCAAGACTAATTTCCTGATTTTTCCCCCCTAATTTTTGTGATGTTTTTAGTGTTTCTGTTGTGCTCAGGTCAAAAATAAACCCTCCCCCTCTTTTTTTTTTTTTCCCAAGACAGGTTTTCCCTGTAGCTTTGGAGCCTGCCCTAGAACTCGCTCTGTAGACCAGGCTGACCTCGAACTCACAGAGATCTGCCTGCCTCTGCTTCCCCAGTGCTGGGATTAAAGGCCTGTGCCACCACTGCTCGGCCCAAAACCCCTTTCTCCATGGAAGTGAACATTGCTTGTATTGAGTTGTCCTGTCCTGATAGACAATGTTTGAGAGTTGTACTTAAGAAAAAAACTGACCCTAGAAAACGACTAGGGTGACACTTGGATTTTCAACTAAAGTTTTCATATGGGCTGATGAATCAAATTATTTTCTACACTTTAATAATGGATTAGTTTTCTGGTTTGCTTCACCAGGATACTGTGTAGCAAGTCTGTATATATCATTCTCTCCTTGGAATAAAAAGAGACAAAACAGTTTTTCACATTGCAGAAGTTGTTGGATAAGTAGGTTAATATTTCTAATTATGTATGCAGAAAGAGCCATGCTTTACAGCTTAAATAGTTATTATGCTGCTAAAAATCAGAGTTGTAATTTTTTGGATGCTGGTGGCATGTAATTACTGAGATTAATTCTATGTGATTGTATTTATGTTTTAGAGACAGCACTTGCTGTGCACTTTCATGCTAATATTTAGCTTCATATGTTCAAAGCGTAATGAAAGTTCTGGCTATGGATGACTTTTAGAAGTAATTCAAAGACTCCTTATGCATATTGGTCACTGTGCTTTTTTTGTTGGTACTTTTGTGGAATTGGAATAGGTTGTGTTTAGAAACTGAGGGGTTTATTGCCCTTATATCCTTCTCTCTGGTGGTCTGTAAGACAAAGCAGAACAAAACCTTGAATTTTTACTTGACGAGTCATCATCTTGCCCGTTTATGCTGGAGCATCAGTTATCACGATAGTTTAATGTCTACTCGACACAAGCTGGAGTCTTCAGAGAGGAGGGAGCCTCCATTAAGAAAATGCTTCCAGAAGACGGGCCTCAGGCAGGCCTGGAGGGCATTTTCTGAGTGGTTGATGGGGAAGGCACCAGTGTGGGTGGTGCCATCCCTGAGCTGGTGGTCCTGAGTTCTATAAGAGAGCAGCCTGAGCAAGCCATGGTGAGCACACATGGTGAGTGCAGTTCTCCCCTATGGCCTCTGCCTTAGTTCCTGTCTCCAGGTTCCTGCCTCTATCCTGACCACCTTTGACAGTGAACAATGATGTGGAGCCTTTCTTCCCCAAGTTACTTTGGTTATTGTTTTATCATAACAATAGTAACCACAACTAGACAGTGCTTTGCCTTGTCTCCCAGTGGAACGTGACCCTGGAGGTTCTCCTTCCCCGTCTTTCCTCTTTTCCCTTCCTTTCATTCCTCTACTCCATTGCCTTTCTCTGCTCCTTTCTCCCCCATCCCTTCCAATAATCACTTGTTGCTAAAATTCCATCAAAGCCAGCGGTTTTATTTCTCCTTTTTAAAATTATCAGTGACATTACTAATCTGGGAAAATCTTCAGTATCAAGCGAACACAGCTAGAATTGGAAGTCTGTGAAGAGCTGCAAAAATAATTTTGATCATTAGCAGACTGTTGAGAATTTTGTGACGGGACCTGGAGTATAGTCACAAGTTGGTTACTGTCTCTGATCCACCCAAAGAAAATCGTTTTACATTTGGTGTACCTTAGTTGCCACAGCTGTTAAGCATAGAAATAAGGCTCGCTTATGTGGCTTCCAGGAGTATTGATAAAATGAGCTGATAGATACGATTTTGAAGGAGAAGACTTTTTTTGAAGTGTGTAATAATGTTCACTTTTGTGCAGTATAGATTACACAGTGTAGCATCCTAATGATTAGCACAGCAAAAGGATACTTAACTTTCAGTCTAAAGGAAGGAAAAAGCCCCAGGGCTTTTCTGTTCCTTCTGGTTGGTGATTAGACTTAACTGCTTTGACCAGTTATGTTTTTTGGTTATATACTTTTAAGAAGGTCATTACATCAATATCTTAGGAGTTTAGGCTGGGAGGGTGGGGAGGGAATCATAGAAATCCCAAGTTCATGTGTCACAGGTACTGCCAAAAGCTAATTGCTCAGATTGTGTAGATGTGTCAGAAGGGGACTGATTTTTTTCTTGAGATATATAAGTAGAATATGGCTGAATAGCTTGTGTTATGTAAAGTCAGTTTCCCCTATAACTTTAAAAGGTTTTGTTCCCCCTCCCCCGAAAAAAAAAAAAAAACCTTGTACAGTATGATATAAATGATGGGAAAGTTTTTCATCTGCTCACATTTATGCCTTACCTACAAATTTTAAATTAACTTTAATTGTAAAAATAATTAGAATGGTCTCCAAAGCTACAGAGAAACCCTGTCTCAAAAAAAAAATTAGAATGGTAATATTTTAAATTAGCTTGTCCACATAGTCATATTTTTTTTTAAGGTGTTGAGGATTTTTTTCATCTAGACCGCAGTTCTTTTTTAAATAAGATTTATTTATTATGTATATAGTGTTCTCTCTGTGTGTATGCCTACTGCCAGAAGAGGCACCAGATTTCATATAGATGGTTGTATGGTTGCTGGGAATTGAACTCAGGACTTCTGGAAGAGCAGCCACCAGTGCGTCTAACCTCTGAGCCAGCCCAAGTAGGGTTTTTTTAATCCTGAATTTGAATATGTGAAAATAGATCTCATTACTCCTTGGTGTTATTGGTACGGATTATCACACAGTTGGCTGTGTGGATATTCGCCTGTTCTTGGGATGGGCTCTAGGGAACTCTTTCAGTCTTTCCCCACTCTGTTTGTAGACTCATGCCATGGCCACAGATGAGAAGAGCTCCCCGACACTGGAGTCTGCCCGCCATCCGCCCCACTCGACCACTAGTCCGTCTCACCTCACGCATTTCAAACCCTTGACCCCTGACCAGGATGAGCCCCCCTTCAAGTCAGCATACAGTTCTTTTGTAAATCTTTTCCGTTTTAACAAAGGTAAGACTTACTTATAAAAATCAGTGTGCTGTGCTGTGCTGTGCTGTGCTGTTGCAAGGCAGTGAAGTATTAACAGGGCGGTAGCTTTAGTCACAGTCACTACGTCTTCAGACGGAAAGTGCAGCGTTCCATTGTAATCCGATTAATTATTTGTGTGAATTGAGTTTAAAATGGTTAAGGAGGTCCTTTTTAAAGAGAAAGCAGTTTTCTATATTTTTTTTGTTAATGTGCTTCAACTTAGTAAGTTTACAGAATGAAACTTATTGTGAGGGAGGTGTTAATAACACAGATTTTAATTAAAGCAATAAAATTAAACAGCAGTGCATGGTTTATACATTTAAAAGATTAAAAGCTGCCACCAGGCCTGTTGAGATTTAACACTTACTGGATTAAGTTTAAGTGATATCAAATGAAAAAATAATTTAAAAATGAGTTCTTGAATAGTATATTATTTGTTTTTTAACCAGGAAGAATTAAAAAAAAAAAAAGCAGCCATATTTTGCCCTCAGTTTGCCTTTGGTTTTTTGTTTGTTTGTTTGGAGACAAGAGTCCAGTGGTTAGCCTATGCTAGCCTGAAACTCACTGTGTATCTCTGACTAGCCTTGATCAAGAGGCTGTCTTCGTGTATTAGTCTCCTGAGAGCCAGGATTACAGGGATGAGCTACCATCCTGATTCATTTGTCTTTCTTTTTGAAATGTGTTAGAACAGCAGCTTTTGACCTTTTCTTTAAAGTATTTAAAAATTAAGAAAAATAGTTTTATTTTTCTGTATAGACTTGTGTACTCGTGTGGTCGCCTGCAGAGGTGAGGAGAGGGCTAGAGTTACAGGTGGTTAGTTGCTTCTAAACTGAGCAAAGGTCCTTTGCAAGAGCAGCGTGCACTCAGTTATGAATTTAATACATGAACATACCGGCCCAAGTATTTTATCTATCACTTTCTTGTTGAACTCCGGGCCTTAGCTTTTCAAGTAATACCAAATTTCCTTTGTCACAGAGAGGGGAGAAGGGGGCCAAGGAGAGCAGCCGTCTCCGAGTGCAGGTTGGTCCAGCCCTCAGATCCCTTCGAGGACACAGTC
The DNA here is from genome assembly GCF_903992535.2 of Arvicola amphibius. Taxonomy (NCBI): domain Eukaryota; kingdom Metazoa; phylum Chordata; class Mammalia; order Rodentia; family Cricetidae; genus Arvicola; species Arvicola amphibius. The sequence continues at coordinate 126,259,536 of NC_052054.1, read as the reverse complement.
TGTGAAGTCGCCTGTACCTTATAAAAAGCAGCTTAACGAGGAGCTCCAGCGGCGCTCTTCAGTGCTAGGTAAAGCAGCGTCTTCCCCTCTGTGTGTGAATCTCCTTCATGTCTTTCTAGGTCAGATACCAACAGTTTTCCTGTTTCTTGGAATAGTTAAGTACTCTAGAATAAGTAAAACTTGGGTAATAAGAGAATTTTTCAATTCCCGAAACACTCTTTATCATGTCCTTAAACTTTGATTATGCAAGCACTGATTGTCTTGACTGAATTTTGATTAATTGCTTGCTTGGGTTTCAGCAGAGAACACTTTGCCACATCCCCAGGAGAACACAGGTTAGTTCCAACTTTACAGATGGATTCTGCACCTATTCTTGGGATGCTAATGAGGTGTGGTGAGCACGCCACTGGCTGCTGAACACTGTCAGACTTTGTTGGTGGCTGCCATGGTCGGAGCTCACACTGTTGGGTGGCTGCACACACTGTCTGGGTGGCTGCACACACTGTCTGGTGGCTGCACACACTGTCTGGTGGCTGCACACATTGCTCCTCTCGCCTGCCTGCCTGCTTACCATGTTGTCATCTCGTTCATTCTCCCGCTCTTCCGATGGGTGTGGCTGGCAGTCTGTGCTTCAGCTGAGGGACTGGGGTGCTTTATGTTTTATTTCTGTTAGATTGTTCAGCTCAGTAAGGTGATAGAAGAAGGGCAGTGGCAATGATTCCATAGAGAGGAGAGGCGCAGTGTTGGGAACCAAGTGTCCCTAAACCCCGGGTCTGTCCTGTCTGGACCACTGACTTCCATGAAATGCTTGAGTGAACACTACTTGTGTAATGGTGGTTGGCAGAATGTTTATTGCCTGTTGAGACTGGATGGTGGGGGAAGCAGAAGTAGAAGAGGAGCTTTTGCTGAAGGGCTAAAACAAAGCGGACTGTGTCACGCTCACAGGTTTTCCAGGGCAACCACCTCTGCCCAACTTACATCATTTTGAAAGGAAGAGTTGGGAGATGAGGCAGAGGATTTTCTTTTCATTCTAGATCATCCGGGTTTAACCTTAACCTTATTACAATCCCCTTAAGCCCAACCCGTGGCTTCAGAGGATAAGGCAGGAGGATTGCAAGTTCAAAGCCAGCCAGGAAATATTAACAGATTCTAGACCAATGTAGACTCCATAGTGAGACTGTCTTAGGGAAAGAAGCAAAAACAAGTTACAGCAACAAAACCTGGCGCCTGGCAACAGTGTCTGTATTTGAGGATGGTCTTCTGCTCAGATTCTATGCTGAATTAAATGTTACTGTCCAAAAGCTTTCATTTGTTTCCTTCTCTTTGCTAAACAACTCACATTTAGTTTTTCACATAATACCAAGCTATTCTTTGCTGCAGAGGGAGGAAGAATGGGCCAAAGAGCAGTCTCTGGGTTTCTTCACTTGTGAAATTGAGGAATTGGACTCGAATCCTTGTAGTCTTGTAGGGGTTGCAGAGTTGTAGCTTGCCAAAATTTGCCTTTGTTGTTAGGATAAATTTGAACTGTTTGTCCATAGGCAGCGCTTGGATGCCCCCTTCACTGTGGTTTCCATGCTCCTTACTGTCCAACAAGTCTCCTTGCATCTTGGATTTTCCCTGGAGGTCTTAGACCTCAGAAGCTTGGGACTGCTTAGTCACATACATTTTCCCCCACTACATGTCTAACTCTACAGTTTGGCAGTTCTCCTATCTTAGGGAAGTTACTTGATTTTCTAGAATCCATTTACAGATGCAGTAGCTAATGGTGCTTGTCTGAGGGCAAGGGTCTCTTTTCTTCCACTGAGGCCAAGCCGAGTCTTCCTGCTCATTCTTTCCCAGTGGAAAATATTGATACTTTTTTCTCTTCCAAGCAGCTAAGTGCAAAGGCTTCACAACTTACTACCTGTGCCAGGAAGCACCTCCATTATGACTCTTTAGAATTTATAATCATGGAGAGTTTTTTTAATTGTTTGAGACTCAAGAAAAATTGAGTTGTAATACATGTTATTAACCGCACATCTGAGATCTGTGCTTCAATTAAGATAGGTGCAGTTTAGATAAGGTGTTATTTTAGTGATTCAACTGCCTTAAATTCTTGATGCATTTGGATTTATATAGCAACCTCTCATTCTTTGCAATTCCTATCCCCTCCCCCCTCAAAAAAACCCATCTAGTAGAAAACTAGCAAATGATGAGATAGATTCAGGATAGGATATTTTTCCATTTTATAGAAATTTTTCTTCCCTGTAGGACATACCTTCTAGATCCCCAAGTAGATATCTAAAGCCATAGGCACTTTCAGAGCTTTAATATATAATTTTTTTTCCACTATGCAGTGAAACCTATGATAAAGTTTAATTTATAAATTAGACCAAGAGATTAATAATAGTAACGCTAACCAGCACAGTGGTAACTATAGTAAAATCATGTGAATGTGATCTATTTCTCTTGAGCTAGGACAGATACTAATATTTTCAGACTATATGACCGAGGGTTACTGAAACCTTAGGAAGTAAAACTGAGATAGGGAGGAATTATGTATGTTGGGGGACTCCACAGGTTGTTAGATTATTGTGCTTAAGCTAACAAGAATGCTCTTTTTTTTTTTTTTTTTTTTTTTTTTGGTCAAGCCACCTTCATTTTCCCCTGAGAGTTTGAAATTGCTGTAGCCAGCTATAGATAGAAATTTCAGTTGTGATTTTTGTCTAAATAAAAAAGAATAGGTGGCAGCTATGGTGGTCATACTTTGTTCTGGCTACAAAGCTAGAATTCGGACTTGCTTTATTATCAGTAGATTTGGTTTCATATTGTTATTTCAAATGTAAGTGATCCCTTGCAGTGTGTAATTGCAAGGTTGGGGAGGTGGCGGGAGGGGTGTGGGCTTGGGGGAGAGTAGGGTCGAAGGTTTGGCAGTTTTAATCTGTTTGGACACTGGTCATATTTTATCATCCTGGATGTCCTATAAAGCCTGCTGGGATCTTTGGAAGGCTGGTTGATAAAATTTCTTTCTGATGATCTGCTGTGGAATAGAACAGTTTGGTCCCATTGCTTACTTATTTGACTTTTAGACCAAGTTAAAATAATTCTCTGGGATTACTTTTTTTCTGTTCAATGTCTCCCAGGTGTTTATTATTTATTTGGTTGGGAAAAAAGTGTTCAAGAAATCATTAATAAATTCTGGGCATGTAAGTGATGATTCCATTTCCACCCTCAAAATCATCAATCATTTAAGATAGTTCTTAGTACTTAACTACATTAAAATTGAGGTTTATGTGTAATAAGACATACTTGAAACAACTTATTACTCTTGATAAAGATCAGTTTTAATTCTAATCAAATGTTAATGGCTGGGACAACGCATGTATGCTAACGATAGGGTTTGATTGTATTATATTACACACGTATAATGTTTGATATGGTTACTAGAAACTATAAAACAATTAGTGTTATTTTTTAAAATCTGACTCAGACTCAAGAAGGAAAGTAGAACCAGCCTTTGGAGGTCATGACCCACGTACAGCTGTTCAGCTTCGAAGCCTCAGCACAGTATTGAAGCGCCTCAAGGAAATCATGGAAGGGAAGAGCCAGGTACTGTAGATGTTGGGAGAATTTTATCAAGCACTCATGGAGATCATGCCATACCGCTGGCAATGGCATCATATCACTTAAATGAAAGTTTATAATTTCTTCTGATTCTGAATAGCAGAGTTTTACACATAAATTCTTAATTTTTTTAAAGTGTAGTTTGTTTCTTATTTGCCCTTTTTATATTTTGTTTCGGTGTTTGCTTTAGGTCAGTGTTAGTACATAGTCTCACATATGGCTTTGTCAACAAGCTTTATTATTTTTGTTCATAAATAGGGTTCAGGTTTCCTTTGTCCCTATAGATATCCAGTTGGACCCAGTACATTGATTTTAGAAAGCCTTTCCTTCAGAGGCTGCATTATAGCTCATCAGAAGTTCATATGCTGTGTTGGCATGCCTCTCTTTCCTGTACTGTGGTTCCATTTCTTTATGTCCTTGTACTGCTACTCTGTCTGGAGTTACTGTAGCTTTAGAATGAGTTCTAATAGTGGGTGAGGTAAATACTTCAATTTTTCTTCTTCAAGATTGTGTTGGTTATTTTAACCTTTTTGCCTTTTATCTGAAAAACTAGCGTGTCAAAAGACACCTTCTAAGATTTCATTTGTCATTACAACTTAATGCTCATATTTTCAAGAAGCCATCACACATTTTTGTTTCTGTAGGACAGTGACCTGAAGCAGTACTGGATGCCAGACAGCCAGTGCAGAGAGTGCTACGACTGCAGTGAGAAATTCACCACCTTCAGGCGCAGGCACCACTGCAGACTGTGTGGACAGATTTTCTGTAGTCGTTGTTGTAATCAAGAAATCCCTGGAAAGTTTATGGGCTACACAGGTAAGTGTATTTCCTTAACAGTATCATATTTAAAAGTCAAATTATGAAATAGTTAAATAGAAGGCCAATATTAAGCCATTTTTAAATTTTGGGCTTTATATTTATGGTAGCAGGGTATTGTAGTGAGAAAAAGAGGTAGAGCTTTGATTTTAAGAACTTTATATTTGAATGGTAAAAGAGATGAGAGTGTTCATAAGTAACTAGAGTAAAAGTATAGATATTGTAAAAACCTATAGCAGCATTAGAGATTATTAGATAAGTAGATTTTAAATTTATATTTCTATAGAGTTTTTATTCACAAAGTAGAGGTTGCCCTTGACTTACGTGATAGTGTACTTTGTCAAATTGCATTTTATTCATATTATTTCATGGGGAATATAGTGAAATTGTAGTAATGGAGAAAGTTCAAGGATGGAGGTTTGTTAACTAAATACGGTCAGTGCTAAGGTTAATACTTAACAAACCCTGTGTGAGGGTGTTGGATTCCTTGGAACTGGAGTCATGAACCACTTAAGAGTTGCCATGTAGGTGTTGGGAATTGAACCCTGGTCTGGAAGAACAGTCAGTGCTCAACTGCTGAGCTGTGTCTCCAACTCAATTTTCCTTATTTTTTTATGTATGTCGTCATAAGCAATTCTCTTCTCTTTAACTCTGAATTTTTTTTTTTTTCCTGAGACAGAGTTTCTCTGTGTAGTTTTGGTGGCTGTCCTGGAACTAGCTCATGTAGGTCAGGCTGACCTGAACTCACAGAGATCCGCCTGCCTCTGCCTCCTGAGTGCTGGGGTTAAAGGTGTGCACCACCACCACCAGACTTTAACTGTTTTTATTCACATACTTAAAGTTTGAGACTCTTCTCAATCTTAGCTTAGCAAGCAATACGGCAACAGAAAGTAAGCACTTCTTCCTGTCCAGTTTTTTTTTTTAATTTGTTTTATATTGTTATTCCCAGAAGATTGAACCCAGAGCCTTGTGTATAGCTACATTCCTAGCCAGTTTGTAAGGCTCATGAGCTGGGAATGTGAGTCCTTGAGCTAACCCTTTTTTCTACTTTGTTGTCCACTTAGGAGCAATGAACTTATCTCACACTTGTTTTAACAGGAGGTTTGTTAAGTGTTAACCTGAGCACTGGCCGTATTCAGTTAGAAGGTCTAGAGTTACTGTCTTCAAGCCTTTATTTCCCTACCACTTTCTTAGTGTTTTTTTTTTTTTTTTTTTTTTTTTTTACTATTGGGAATACTAATATTTTTATTTTTCTTTAGTTTTTTTAAAGTTTTTTTAAAATTATTTTATGTGTGTTAGTGTTTTGCTTGCAAGAATGATATATGTGTGCTATGGATGTGCCTAGTGTTCACAGAAGTCAGAATAGGGCATTGGATCTCTTGGAACTGGAGTTATGGATGGTGTTGGGAATTGAACCTGGCTGTTCCTCAAGAGCAACAAAGCGCTGTCAACCACTGAACCTTTTTTCCAGCCCTTTCATTAATTCTTTTAAATTGAATCTAATTAGAGAACCAATTTCAGAAACTTGATCCAATTCAGAAAACTTATCCCTAAGATACTCTGTCTATAAAACCGTTCTTGCACTGAGTCAGCAGAGTCAAGTTTCTCCAGAGAGTGGAACTAATGGGTGGGCTGACAGAGTTACCTGTAATCAGGGAATCACTCAAGTGCACGTGTAGCCGTGAAGTCTAAGTTGAAGGGTTAGTCAGGAGGCTGGAAACTAGGATTCCAGTTTTTGTGCTGAGACAGAAGAATTCCCTTGGCTTTTGGAAACTCTTTGTACTTGAGGCCTCACTTGATTCAGATGAGAGTCATGCTGAGGATAGTTAACTGCTGTCAGATAAAAGTCAGCCTTAAATGTTAATAACACTGGAAAAACAACAAAACCAAATGAGCTTCAACATTAGTGTTGGAACAAAAGTTTGTGTAGTCAAATTGAACCGTAAGATTAGTCCTTGCAAGTGAAAAATGTATATTGGACACACTTACTTGCAAAGACCCAGAAAAAATGGAAAATACCTGGAATATTGATAGAGAGAAAAATTAATGAATTGCCCTGGTGTGTTGGCCCACGCCTTTAAGCCTAACACTTAAGAGGCAGAGATAGGTGAATCTCTCTGAGTTTGAAGCCAGCTTTGTCTATGCAATGAGACATTGTCTCAAAAAATAGAAGGAAAATCCATGAGTATTCTAGGGAATCAGTGAGAATGAAGCCGCTATTACTGGAGGAAATAGCAGGAACATCTGCATTTATCATACAGCTTTTAAACTGCATGTGTCCGTTGCCTCCAGTGAACTATAGATTCTGCAAGGCAAGGACCTGTCTTGTCAATCTTTGTCTGCCTTCCAACAGTTCTAGGCATGTGTCCAGTAGTCCTTTGCTGATGAACGAACATTCTTCATGGAATGAAAGCTTTTGTGGTCAGGCTTGGCTCTGTTTCTTGATTTGATAGTTTTAATAGTTGACTGGTTAAGGGAGTTTATCGTCTTTGCTGTGGTAAAAATTGAAGGACTTTCTGCAGAGAATAGTTTTGCTTCTTTAATGTAGTTAAGTTTGGGACAGCAGTAGTGATTATCAGAGCACTTTTATTTATCCTAGTCCAAAGAACACTTTATTTCGTTATTGTTTACTAAGTCCTGATTAAAATGGATATATTTGTGTTTATTTAAATTTTAGATAAATTTCATCTGCTAAATTATAATGTTAGAAATTAGTAAACTAGTGACATTTTGATTAATATACTTATATAATTTGATTAAACAGAATTATATAATAGTTATCTTAAAATGAGACAATAAAAGTAGTATACTTGAGCTGGGCGGTGGTGGCGCACACCTTAATCCCAGCAATTGGGAGGCAGAGACAGGCGGATCTCTGTGAGTTGGAGGCCAGCCTGGTCTCCAAGAGCTAGTTTCAGGATAGGCTCCAAAGCTTCAGAGAAACCCTGTCTCGAAAAACAAAAAACAAACAACAACAACAAAAAAGTAGTATACTTGGTAGTAATTTATGGTAAATGTATATTGAACTTTTGGAAATATTTGTATTACTTCAGATTTTAATGTTAATGATAAAATGTAATTGAAGTATAATTGTTAAACGACATGCTATTTAGTGAACAGCTATTTGTCTTGCTACTTAGTGGTAGGCTAAGTTCTGAGAAATGTATCCTTAGGAATTTTTGTTCTTGTTTGAACATCGTAGAGTATTCTTAGGAATAGCTAGATAGTAAGAAAGTTGCTTCCAGTGAACTATAAATTCTGTAATGGCAGGGAATGATCTCATTATGAGAACTAAAATTATTAAGTCAAGAAACAGAGCCAAGGCTGGGCGGTGGGGACACAGGCTTTTAATCCCAGCACTCGGGAAGTAGAGGCAGGTGGATTTCTGTGAGTTCAAGACCAGCCTGGTCTACAGGAGCTAGTTCCAGGACAGCTAGAGCTGTTACACAGAGAAACCCTGTCTCAAAAAACCGAAAAAAAAAAAAAAAAAAAAAAAAAGAGATCTAAGACTGACCACAAATGCATTGTGGTCATTGAAGAATGTCTACCCGACATGCCCTTCCTTATGATTTTTGAGCCACAGTACCATTTAACTCAGGCTAGTTCTGAAAGCCTTATCCTCTTTGCCTACCAGAAGGCCTTTTCTTTCTACCTCTACATACCAGGTATGTGCCACTATGCACAACTTCCCTTTAGTTTAAGATGGTGTCACTGTGTTGCCCAGGCTGTGCATGTATGGTCTTCCCAATACCAACATGGCCCCTCAAAACAGTAGACTGTTATTTTGGTAAATAAAAAAAATGATAAAAAATATAGTAAAGATAGAAACCAGTGACATAGTTGTTTACTTTATTATTATTATTATTATTATTATTTTTTTTGAGACAGCCCTGACTGTCCTGGAACTCATTTTGTAGACCAGGCTGTCCTCAAACTCACTGAGATCCTTCTGCCTCAGCCTGCCCGCTGGGATTGAAGGTGCGCCCACTGCCTGGCTAGTTGTTTAATTATTATCAAGTGTTAGTTATTTAGACCATGTGTTTTACAGATCAGTAATGTGAATAATATGCCACCCTAAACCATTATGATGGCTGTTGGACCAGGCAGTAAGAAGTTTTCAGCCCCACTACGATCTCACAAAACCACTGTTGTATGATGTAGTCGGTTGTTAACTGAAATGTCATGTGGTACTTGGGGTATTTTGCCTCTTAGTACACCAGATTGTTATGGAATCACATCAAACAGTGTTTTATAAAAATGAATAGAAATGAAACTTATTTTGGAACAGGACTGTGTCCAACAAAATGGTTGAAAGTATCGAGCAATGTTGTTTGTCCTAGGAGCGGCTTCTGCGGTGCTAGAGGCCGAGCTCAGGGCCTCCAGCATTCCAACTCTGTCACTGAGCCGCACTCCCGGCTAGAACATTTCATTCCTGTTCCACTAGGGCTTTTCCTTCAGTTTGGATCTGATGTGTCATATTGTGTGTAAGACTGTTCCTGTTGGTTTTAAACAGTGTGCTAGGAGATGGAGGAGATGTGCAGACCCATCCCTAGGGGAAGAGCTGCGTGGCTGCCGAGAGAGGCACAGTCAGGCTCCTCCAGGGACAGGCCCGGCCTCAGCCCTGCACATCTCAGTACATCAGGCTGTAGTTTTAAAATCTTTTTTCAATTGATTTTATTGAGCTATACGTTTTTCTCTGCTCCCCTCCCTGCCTCTCCCCTCCCTTCTACTCTCTTCCGTGGTCCCCATGCTCACAAATTACTAAGGAGAGCTTGTCTTTTTCTATTTCCCGTGTAGATTAGATCCGCATATGTCTTTCTTAGGGTTCTCATTGTTGTCTAGGTTCTCTGGGGTTGTGATTTGTAGGCTGGTTTTTTTTTGCTATATGTTTAAAAACCACTTATGAAGCCAGGTGGTGGTGGCGCACACCTTTAATCCCAGCACTTGGGAGGCAGAGGCGGGCAAATCTCTGTGAGTTCGAGGCCAGCCTGGTCTATAAGAGCTATTTCCAGGACAGGCACCAAAAACTACAGAGAAACCCTGTCTTGAAAAATCCAAACAAAACAAAACAAGACAAAACAAAACAAAACAACAACAAAACCTTACGAGTGAGTACATATGATAATTATCTTTCTGGGTCTGGGTTACCTCACTCAGTATGATGTTTTCTAGATCCATTCATTTGCCTGCAAATTTCAAGATGTGATTATTTTTTTCTGCTGTGTAGTACTCCATTGTGTAAATGTACCACATTTTCCTTATCCATTCTTTGGTTGAGGGGCATTTAGGTTGTTTCCAGGTTCTGGCTATGACAAACAATGCTGCCATGGACATAGTTGAGCACATGTCCTTGTGGTACGATAGAGCATCCTTTGGGTATATACCCAATGTGGTATTGCTGGGTCTTGAGGTAGTTGTTTCCTAATTTTCTGAGAAATCGATCAGGTTGTATTTTTTACATGCATGCCTGTGTGTATGGCAATAATTATAGAAGATCTTATGAATTTGAGAGGGAGTTGGGGGACATGGAATGAGCTCAAGTGGGGAGAAGGAGGAGTGGAAATGATGTAATTAGAGTACTCACCTATGAAATTCTCAAGAGTTATTTTAGTTAAAAAGATGTGTTCTATTCTGGAGACTTTCTTCAGAGCTATATGATAGGGACCTTAGCATTCTTTCATCCCTGCCTATATCCAGGGACAATAAGTTGTTTCTGTTGTTATTTACTATATTCAGATCCACTCTCATTGAAAGTACTACCTCTGGTAGATCCCTCATTGCATGAATACAGTTATGAAAAAAGTATTCTTACAGCCATGATTTTCTGTTATTATTGGGTCAAATTTTCTTAACTGGTACAGATACTTGAAGTAATTGAGAAGCTTGTTGAATTTATCGTACTAATAAATGTAGCATGTACAGCAGAACCATCCAAGAATTCCACTTATTCCACTTGGAATGTCTTTTTGGTGGTCTTTACTTGAAGACACTTCCTTTTATTAAACTACCTATTAACACAAAGATTTAAAATATTTTATTAAATAATATATTACTGATATCTTTCCTTATTATTTTTCCTCCTAGGAGACCTCCGAGCATGCACATACTGCAGGAAAATAGCCTTAAGCTATGCTCATTCCACAGACAGCAGCTCCATTGGGGAAGACTTGAATGCTCTTTCAGATTCAACTTGCTCTGTGTCCACACTTGATCCCAGTGAACCTCGGACACCTGTTGGGAGCAGAAAAGCTAGTCGTAACATATTTTTAGAGGATGATTTAGCCTGGCAAAGGTACTGTCACTTGAATACAATTTGATTTAAATGAGAAATGCTTAGTCCTGTGACCTGTATATTTCATGAACATTTATTTTTCTTATCTGCCAGTTTATTATTTTTTCCAGTTCATTTACAGAAGGATCATAGATGTTTATGGATGGTGATTATATTGGCTTTGAAATATAAGTGTATGAGAGGAGAGCTTTTATACAGGTGTATTTGCTCTTCTACTATTAAACCAAAAACAGAATACGTGGCAGGTGCATGATCCTTGCAGTAGTTGGTGATGAGGCAGCAGAGTCGTTGACACTGATAATTCCTGATGCAGTCCTCTTAGAGAGAGGAGAGTGCTCCTCGGATCTGGGTCTGTTTCCAGAGTCAGTTAGTGGTGTTGTTGTGTTGTTGTTGTTTGGAGTATTTGACGTGTTTATGTTTACACTGGAATCCAAGGTCCATCACTTATTTCCTTTAGGAGAATTATCTTCTTACACATGACTCCTAATTTTTCCGTGTTATCAATCTCAGAGTTTTAATTGCTTTTTTCCTTTTTTGTTTTGTTTTGGCTTTTGAAACTGAGACAGGGTTTCTCTGTGTAGCCCTGGCTGCCCTGTAACTCACTCTGTGGTCCAGTCTGACTCACCTGCCTCAGCCTCACAAGTGCTGGGATTGAAGGCATGCACCACCATACCCATTTTAACTAACATTCTGATGAGTAATTTTATTAGTTACTTCTTAACAAAGAGAATAATTAGTATATATTGCATATTTAAAAAGAAATGAATTATAACTAATTCATCATATTTGATCACAGGGACATAAGTAGAAAAGAAAGTCACAAATCAAATATGCACTAAGATTCTAATTATATATTGTTCAGAATTATATAAATGAAGATACAAATGCTATAATTATTAGTTACTTGTCTCATTACTCTTAATATTGGTTAAATGTAAATTTTTAGTAATTGTTTCATTGGGATTAGGGAAAAAGATGGTACTGGTTAGGGAATGCAGACTCGTGAATTCAGTGGCCATTGCATCTTCTCCTTCAGTGGCCTGACGGGTCTTCTGACGTTCGTGGCATCGTAGTCAGGCTACATTTTGTGCACATTGTATAAACGTGATTGATTCTGTTTACTAAAACAGTATAACGATTACATTCTTTTTTTAAGATTTTTTTTAGATTTATTTATTTATTATGTATACAACATTCTGCCTCCATGTATGCCTGCAGGCCAGAAGAGGGCACAAGATCTCATTACAGATGGCTCTGAGCCACCATGTGGGTGCTGGGATTTGAACTCAGGTCCTCTGGAAGAGCAGCCAGTGCTCTTAACCACTGAGCCGTCTCTCCAGCCCCCGAAGATTACATTCTTTAGCTTTTTTATTATTTTAGTTAACAATGCTTATTATTTGTGTGTGGTCTAGTTGTGTAATCTCAGAATTGGCAAGTATGATTTAATAAAGCATCATGCGAGACAGAGGACGGGCCTCAGAGATGGTCCTGGGCGCCGTGTTAACAGCTTCACGTGCCGTGCTCCTTTAGTCAGCACATCTTTTTGGTGGGAAGTTGTTTCTGTTTTTGACAGATGTTGATGCTAAAGTTCAGAAAGGTTACGTAGTGGGTCTGAGGTCACGCAGCTGGTAAGAAATGGGCCCTGTTCTTGGACCTTGGTTTGTTGGACTCTTTGGTACTATTCTTATGAGTTGTGGGACAGAGAATAGAATTTTTGAAACACAGATTTTTTTTTTTAACACAAATCACTTTCATCTTCTATATGTGGTATGGAAATGAGTTTTATAAATCACCTATCCAATCAGATTTGGTGGTTTACTGATATTCCATACATTTAAAACATTATTATTTTTTTTGAGACAGGGTTTCTCTGTGTAGCCCTGACTTTTCTGGAACTCGATCTGTAGACCAGAATAGCCTTTTATGCCACCTGAGTGCTGGGTTAAATGTGTGTACCACCACTGCCCAGTGAAACTGCACTTTTTGCCTCAAATAAATGAAAAGGACAAAAATGAACTATATGTAATCTCATTGTTGCAGGGAAAAATAATTTGCTTCAGAATTTGAAGCATCTGCTTGCAGTCCCCCCCCCCCCCCCAAATGACCCCAGTGTTTCATCCTCTCCGCAGCTTGGCCCATCCGGACTCCTCAAGCAGCGCCCTTTCAACAAGACTCGCTTCTGTCCAGGAGGACGCCGGGAAGTCTCCCGCGCGGAACAGGTAAACGCCCAATGAAAGCTACTCCGATTTGTGTTTATGTCCATAGAAATGAGAACAGACAGACAAACAGGTGAGAGGGTGTCCTTCCTTTGTTTGGTGGTTTCTCTTTCAGCTATTCCTTGGTGATTGCAGATGTTGGGACCTTCTTCTGTCTTCTGGTTAGTGAGGCACGTGTAGGCATTCTGTGAAAATGTGTACCAGGGAAACAGAATGGCAGATGCTCAGGGGGACCACACCTGGTAGGAGTCTGAGAGGTCCTGTGTGCTGCAGGAGACTGGCTCCGGAGGAGGAGTGGTCAGGGTATTTAATCCGGTCTCAGATGAGGAGCTATTGAAAGTAAAAAAAAAAATTCAATTGCTTTGTAAAATTGAAAATTGTAAAAGTCTTTTAAGAATATGGAAATAAATGTCATATATTCCCACTAAGATATGTTTGTCTGTGTATTTTGGCACATGTTATATAATAAACCACTCAGGAGTGACGCCGTCGCTTTTTAGTTTTCGGTAATTAAGTTCAAACAATGTTTTATGTCTGAGACAGGATCCTGCTGGCCTCGGACTCGCCGCGTTCCCACACTGGCTTCTCACTCACAGTCCTAGCTCAGCTCGTTGAGTGCTGGGATTGTAGGCCAGAACTGCTTACACCACCTGAGAATTCTTCTTTGTTTTCTTAGTAGCAGTTTTGGCTTCATAGCAAAATTAAACAGAAACTTGGAATCATATAGCACGTATATAGAAATAATAATTTCTTTCAGTTAGTAATGTGCACTTAAGTTTCCTCTATTTCTTCATGACTCACTGCATATTTTTCTTTGTTGCTAAGCAATATTCTAGTTTCTAGATGTACCATAATTTACCTTCACCTTCTGAAAGACATCTGGGTAAATTCCGTGTTTTGGCAGTTATATAGAAGACTGTGAACATCTGTGTGCATTTTTTTTAAAGTGAGACTTGTCTCATTATGTTGCTCTGTCTGTCCTGGAACTCACAGGGAGCTACCTGTTCATACCTTCTGAGTGCCGAGATTAAAGGTGCACACACCATACTCAGTTCTGTGTCATTTTGTTGTATGTGTGGATGTAGTTTTAAGTTCATTTGGGTAAATACCAGAGAGCATGATTGTGGGATCATATAGAAAGAACATGTTGAATTTTGCAGGGGATTGCCGAACTTTCTTCTAGAACTGGCATTGCCGTTTCTCAGTCCCATAGGCAGTGCAGGAGAATCCTCTTCTACCACCCCGTTTCCATTTCTCATTCCCGTAGGCAGTGCAGGAGAGTCCTCTTCTACCACCCCGTTTCCATTTCTCAGTCCCATAGGCAGTGCAGGAGAGTCCTCTTCTACCACCCCGTTTCCATTTCTCATTCCCGTAGGCAGTGCAGGAGAGCCCTCTTCTACCACCCCACATTCCCATAGGCAGTGCAGGAGAGTCCTCTTCTAGCACCCCACATTCCCGTAGGCAGTGCAGGAGAGTCCTCTTCTACCACCCCACATTCCCGTAGGCAGTGAAGGAGAGTCCTCTTCTAGCACCCCACATTCCCGTAGGCAGTGCAGGAGAGTCCTCTTCTAGCACCCCATTTCCAGCACTGGTGCTGCCAGTGCTTTGTAATTTCCTGATAAGAACAGAACATTTTTTTCATTTGCTTATTTACCTTGCATGTGTCTTCTTTGTAAAAGGAGTCCATTTTGTGGTTACGTTGCTTATTTTTTTCACTGTTGAGTTGTAAGAGATTTTATACAGACACACACACACACACACACACACACACACACACACACACACACACACACCTGTCTTCCTGTCTTCTGTCTTCTAGCTTAGTATAGTGTCTGTAAGGATGTGAGAAAGTGAGGCAGGTAGGCACTGGTGGCGCACACCTTTAATCCCAGCACTCTGGAGGCAGAGGCTCGTGGATCTCTGAGTTTAAGGACTCCCAAGGCTACACAGAGAAACTCTGTCTAAAACAAAACAAAACAAATCTTTATTAAATGTATCATTTGCAAATACTCTTTAATGGTGGCTGGTCTTCAGTTTTTGACATTGTTTACGGAGCATAAGTACTTTATTTTAATTGGAGTGTGCCTTTGGTGTTATATCTAAGTACCTATTACTATATTCATGGCATCTAGGTTTTCTCCTGTGTTATATCTTCTAGGTGTTTTGTAGTCTTGTATTTTATGTTTTGATTTGTGATCCATTTAAATTATTTTTTTGTGACGGGCATAACTTTATATTTCTTTTTGTATATGTTGATCCATTTGATCCAGTATCATTTATTGAAAAATCTTCTTTGCTCTGTTTTTGCCTTTGCTTCTTTATCAGAGGTCATTTAACTGTATTTTGAGGGTCTTGAACTCTGTTGTGCTTTATTGACATGTTTGTTTCTTTGTTTCCCAATGTTTTATGATCCTGATAGATGTAGTTGTATAATAAGCCTTGAATTCAGGTAGTGTCAGTTCTCTAACTTCTCTTTGTCTTCTTTATATAACAGTGTGTTCACGGCTTGCTGGGTTTTTTTTTTTATTGTTTTGTTGTCCTTGGGTCTTTAGAGTCACTATCTGCAATATAATTCACTTTGCTTTTGATCAAGATTGTGCTGACTCTGAATGTGTTTTAGAGAACTCTTTTTAAAAAAATATTTATTTTTATTTTATGTATATATGTTTTGCCTACATATATGTCTGTGTACCACATTCATGCAGTGCCTGTGGAGACCACAAGGGGGTGTCAAATCCTCTGGAACAATCATGTGGGTGCTGAGTGATGGCTGCTAGAAACATCTTGGATTCATTATATATTTGATTTTGAATTAATTTTTGGTTGTTGTATATTCAGAAAATTTTCATGTTTGCCAGATTTTTCAGGACCCCAAGATTTAATTGTGTGGTCCTCTGTGAGACCATGACAAACTAAAGATTTAATTGTGGGGTCCTCTGTGAGACCATGACAAACTAAAGATTTAATTGTGGGGTCCTCTGTGAGACCATGACAAACTAAAGATTTAATTGTGTGGTCCTCTGTGAGACCATGACTAACTAAAGATTTAATTGTGTGGTCCTCTGTGAGACCATGACTAACTAACGAAGGTGGGCGCCACACTAGGTCCATGTGTTACATTTGATTGTCATTTCTTTCAGTCTGCTTTACTATGCAATAATTCCTTTATTGTCCTGATATCAATTTGTAAAGAGATAGCCAGTTATTTAGTAGGATGTCCATTGATTTGTGCTTGTCATATGCTTCTTGGATTGGATTTATTGTATAATTTTTATCCTTCCTTCCTTCTTGAAAGGAATGCTATAAAGTTTTGTGTAGTTTTCATTTTGTCCTACAAGAATGGGTACAGTTCTTTGTGTTGGTGCTTGCACTGACTTACGTTCTTGCTAGGGTTGTGTCTAAGTTACCAGTTTTCCCTTTGTCATTTAGAAGAGGTTTGTGGGGATACTTTGAGGTTGCATTGGTTCAGTCAGTAGTTCTAGCTTTCTGACTGACTCTAAGGCTTTATAATATTTTTTCCTAACTAAGTCAGTCCTTCTGTAATTATTAGGTGACATTCTAGCCTATGAAAACTTCCTCTTGTTGGAAAGTTAAAAAGGGGAATTTGGAGCATGCAGTGTTCTGATTTATTTTTTAAAAGGAGTCTGACTTCTCTAGTGAGTATGTTGGAGGAGAAGCCGGTGCAGCAGCAGCAGCAGCAGCAGCCTAGGCTGGAGAACATACTTAGAGCAGCATATACGTGGGGTGAGGGGTGTGAGCACACTAGTAAAGGACAAGTTCTGCATGTGTTCTGGTGGTATGTGTAAATAGGACTTGCTAATTAATACAATGTAGGCTAAACCAGAAAGGACATCAAAGATGGTTAAGGGTTTTTTGACCTGAGCAGCTTAAGTGTGGCATTAGCATTTATTGAAATGCAGTGGAGGGTGGATACATGTAACAGTTTGATTTTAGACGTGTTGAATTTGATATATCATCTAGCTATCTAAGAGAGATGTCAAGTAAACACATAGATGGGTTAGAGGAGAAGTACTGGCTAGAGATAGAGATCTCAGCATTGTCATCGTGTGAATGGCTTAAAGCTATGACATAGCTCATCAGGAAAGTGAATGGGAGAGGAGGGGTGGGAAGTGAAGAGGATCCAGAAGAGGAGACTGAGGTGGAGAGGCCAGTGAGGTGAGAGACAAGCCAGGAGGGCATTTGTATTAGCAGGCAGTGAGCAGAGGTGTTGAGCAAGGCAGGAATTTACTGCAGCTGTGTCACATAAGCTGAGTTAAAGCTGAGCACTGGATTTCGAACAACACCGGTGACCATAACAGACCATCTCAGTGAGTTGTTTGTCATCAAAGAGAGAAAAAGGAAGAATTGGGGATGGGAGTTTTGCTGTAAGGAGGGTCTTTACAGAAGGATGTAGAGCAGAGCCAGGTTTTAAAAGGTAAGGTGCTTTGCAGTACCCTTGTTGGCATGTGCAGGTACAGCTTTGCTGGTTTGTATGTCTCCCTGGGCTTTGTGTTGAAGGCGTGGATCCACAAAGGTCTTCCGGCCAGAGAGAATTGCATCAGTATCTGCTGTCTTAATAAAGTTTAGTCAGCATCCTTGTCATAGCTTATTTACTAGAGCTTTTGACAGCAAAAACAACTAATTTTCTTTTATTCTTGATGCCACTTTATTAGAGTGCACTCAGGGATCCTTGCAGTGTTAGAGAACCAGGCAGCATGAGTGAGTGCACACACTGAGGGTAGACTTCAGTTAGCTGACTAAGATACAGTGACAGCCTTTCACTAAAAGAAAATGCCAAGAAGCAAGTAATTGATTATTAACTAACTCTGCTAAATCTTTGAATGATTTATTTAAAAATATTTTTGTGTTTATACTGCACAGAGGGTGAATTTCCTCTTGAGACTTAGGGTTTTGGCTGGCACCTCTTAGTATTAGTGAACTGACTTTAGATAAATTTCTTTATACCTGATTCTTGAATGATGTGGGATTTCCCTCTGTTGAAGGTGTGTGGTTGATCGGCAGTTATGATTCACCAGACTAGCTTTAATATATATATATATATATATATATATATATATATATATATATATCAGTTTTTATAAAGGAAAGGGAATTTACAAATCCAAGGTTCCAGCGAGGAGCGCAGGAAAACAAAGAGCAGGAGGGCCACAGGCCCCCAAGATTTTATAAGTCAATATTAGCCTAAGGGGGACACGCCTTTAGCCGAAGGGGGACACGCCTTACAAAACAAGGTTTTTGGCTAGGCTTCCCCTTCATCTCCCCCTTTTGTCTAAATAAGACAGAACCAAACCAAATACAACTATATTCAATAGGAACAAATAACAAATATAAAATTACAAACAACAAATAATATTAAGAAGAAACATATAACAAAAGTTTTACTAAACATTCTATTTCAAGGAGTCTAAATAATGTAGAGGGTAACTACAATTATCTAATCTTCAACCCCATTAAAGATCTGAGAAGGGAAATAATATTACTTAAGCAACCAGGAAGTACAAACAAGAAACTTCCAAAATGTGCAACAAATGACAGAGACAACTGACTACCTGGGCAGTCACCCAAAGTTTCGTTTGCAATGTTGAGGCAACCAACTTTGGCTAAGGCCTAACACAACTGACATAACATTTTTCAAAGGCAAGGAACTTTTTGTAGAACTATCCTACCCTGTCTTGGCAAGATAAGACAATCCTATTTTATCAACTTATGGATATTCTGTATCTTTGTCAGTAGTTGAGGTATGGGCTTTTCTTTGCCCAAAGGCCAGTTCTGCCAAGAAGAAGACAAGCTCCCAGTGGAGTGCCTTTGGTGCTCAACATTTTCTCGGGAGTAGAGCGGTGTTGCCAGGAGTGATTGTGTCTCATAAGTACAAAACTCTAGGTTAGATTAAAGGCCATTTTCTACAGCTCTTCAAAGAGGTCGAAGATTGTACTATCTATACTAAATATAATTTCTATGTATCTAAAAAATCTGAATGTCCTAAATATAAATATGACAAATATATATGACTATTGTTATATAATTCTCGATACCTATATAACTTGGAGATTAAGAGAATAAACAACTGTGCAATAAATGAGGACAATATCCCCAAACGTAAACAATGTCATTACATAAATAATATCAGAGGTAGAATTGTACATTGCAATATGATAAATATCTCAATATAACAATTATTTTAAACAGAGGTAGAAGCATACTCACATACAGTGTTCAATATACAAGAATCAACAATGCAATTTTCTAAAAACAATAATTCACAAATACCAATCATCCCATCAAACCAGGTAATCCCCCCCTTTTTTTTCATAAACACCCCTGAGTCCATATAATACCTCCCCCATCCCCTCAACCCTATACCTACTACTAAATGATGTCCTTAAACCTGAGGGCAAACTCTGTTGGGAGAGGGGGCGTTGTCCTCTAAGATTGCTTCCAGCTGACATGGGGGTGATGTTCTTCTCAGGGGGTCCCGTGAAAGCAAATGATGGTAAAATTCCCAGAATAACATTTGGTCGAGGAAATTGTAACTAGCCTCTGAGTGTTTTGAGGAGGTCCGTCCAGAGTGTTGTCAAAATTGTGCACCATTTGAAACTGTCTTGTGTAGTTGGTACCAAAAAACAGGTCTAATTTTAGCGCTATTAAAAACATGACGTCATAGTAACCAGGTGAAATTGATGTTGTGGGGCCCCATCTTCATCCTGGAAACTTCAAAGATTACTGAAGGAAAATTTGTTGTTTGTTACAGGAAAGGTAAACATTATCTACAAAGACATATACAGACATATATATTTGATGGAAGGTATAATAAAGACAGACACAGATATGAGGAAAGGCAAAGAAAGTTTATCAAGTATCATTATTATTATTATGTTATTATTATTATTACTATTATTATTATTATTCTGTCCCATTTCATGGCTGCTGACCTGAGACAGAAACTCTGAGATATCTCTTATCAACAGGCTTGGAATTGAAGAGGGACTGAGCCATAGTCCAACTCCAAAACCAGCTCTACATACATATAAATAAAAGCACAGTAATGTGTATATATATATATATATATGTGTGTGTGTGTGTGTGTGTGTGTGTGTGTATATATGTGTGTATATATATATATATATATATATATATATATATATATATATGTAAAAAACGTTTTATACTTACTAAACCTATTCAGGTTCTGTGTTGATCCATATTAGGTTGTAACTAGTGTCCATCCATCAGTATTTAAATATCCAGGGTCCCTTAAGTTCTTTGAAGATGAGTGGTTTCCTGTGGAGATAAGAAAAGAACCCTGTCCCCAACCTATATGCTTTTCTTACCATCAGTATGATCATCATCCTTGTGAATGAATTATTTTTCTTTTCCAAGGGGCTTCTCCTCTTCAAACCGAACCTTTATTAATTTTGATGGTATCCACAATTTTTCCTCTCCTGTGGAGACAAGAGCAAAACCCCTTCCCCAGCGTAGCACATCTCCTGGCTTCCATTGCGAGGTCAGCACATCCTTGAAATAAACTGGTTGATTTAATTCAGCAGACTTTTCCATTATCCAATGTCTTTCTGCAGCCATTGTCCCCTTCTCATTAGCGTTGAGAAAATTCAAGGTTAATAAAGCACTATGTAACCTATTTCTAGGAGTATTTTCCACCCCTTTCTGTTTGCTTAACATATCCTTTATAGTTCTATTTGATCTTTCTATGACTGCTTGACCTGTAGGATTGTATGGTATACCTGTAACATGCTTAATGTTGTAATAAGCAAAAAACCGTTTCATTTTCCTAGAGACAAGCTGGACCATTATCCGTCTTTATTTGTGCAGGTATACCCATGATGGCCATAACTTCTAATAAATGAGTGATTACTGAATCAGCTTTTTCTGAGCGTAAAGCAGTTGCCCATTGAAAACCTGAATAAGTGTCAATGGTGTGGTGTACATATTTTAATTTGCCAAATTCTGCAAAGTGGAACACATCCATCTGCCAGATTTCATTCCTTTGAGTGCCCTTTGGATTAGCCCCTGCAGGCAGTGGTGTTTGGTTATAAAAAGAGCAAGTAGCGCATTTCTTTACAATCTCCTTAGCTTGTTGCCATGTAATAGAAAACTCTTTCTTCAAGCCTTTGCTATTGACATGATGTTTTTTATGAAATTCAGAGGCCTGCAGCACACTACCAATCAACAATTGATCAATTTCTGCATTACCTTGTGCTAGAGGACCTGGCAGACCCATATGGGATCAGATGTGTGTTATATACATAGGGCAAAGCCTGTTCCTGATCATGTCTTGTACCTGGATAAACAATGAGGTTAGTTCTGTATCATCAGGTATAAATTCAGCAGTTTCTATATGTAAGATAACTCTTTCTGAATATTGTGAATCAGTAACTATATTAAGAGGTTCTTTAAAATCCCTTACCACCATAAGAATGGCATATAACTCTGCCTTCTGGACAGAATCATAAGGACTTTGTTCCACCTTACTCAAATCTTCTGATTTGTAACCTGCCTTCCCTGATTTATTAGCATCAGTATAAAATGTACGTGCTCCAGTTATCGGAGCATCACGGATGATTCGAGGAAGAATCCAAGAAGTTCTCTTTATAAAGTTAAGCCTCTTGCTTTTCGGATAGTTGTTATTGATTTCTCCCAAAAAATTAGCACAAGCTCTTTGCCATGGTTCGTTATCTTCCCACAACTTTTTCAGTTCATCAGCAGTGAAAGGCACTATAATTTCCACTGGGTCTATGCCTGCTAGTTGACGAAGTCTCAATTTGCCTTTTATAATTAATTCAGAGAGTTTTTCCACATAAGCTTTTATTTTCTTACTTGGTTTATGTGGTAAAAAGATCCATTCTAAGATAATATCATCTCTCTGCATTAAAATTCCTGTAGGAGAAATTTTGGAAGGCAATATGACGAGAATACAACTGAGCTCTGGATTCACCCTGTCCACATGTGTCTCTTTTATTTCTCCTCAATCATTCTCAGCTCCTTTTCTGCTTCAGCTGTTAATTCTTTGGGACTGTTTAAGTCTTTTTCACCATCCAAGGTTTTATTTAAATGAATTATCATATCAGGTGTTATCCCAACAGCCAGTCGAAAGCTGGAAATGTCTCCCAACAACCTTTGAAAGTCATTAAGAGTTTGTAGTTGATCTCTCCTAATTTGTGCCTTTTGTGTCTTAATTTTTTGCAAACCTATTTTATAACCTAGATAATTAACAGAATCTCCTCTCTGAATTTTTTCAGGAGCAATCTGTAATCCCCATTTAGGTAAAAGTATTTTTACTTCTTCAAACAGTCTTTCTAAAGTATCCATGTTTGAATCAGATAACAGAATATCATCCATGTAATGATAAATTATAGACTTGGGAAATTGCTTGCATATTATTTGCAATGGTTGATTTACAAAGTATTGGCACAGGGTAGGAGAGTTCAACATGCCCTGTGGGAGGACGGTCCACTGGTATCTCCTTGTAGGTTGAGAGTTATTATAAGTAGGCACTGTGAAGGCAAACTTTTCTCTGTCTTTTTCTTGTAAAGGTATAGTGAAGAAACAATCCTTTAAATCAATAACTATGAGAGGCCATCCTTTTGGTAATAAAGAGGGCAGAGGAATTCCAGATTGCAGAGAGCCCATAGGTTGAATAACCTTATTGATAGCCCTCAGATCTGTCACCATTCTCCATTTACCAGATTTTTTCTTAACAACAAATACAGGAGAATTCCAAGGGCTGGTAGATTCTTTTTTTTTTTTTTTTTTTTTTTTGGTTTTTCGAGACAGGGTTTCTTTGGAGCCTGTCCTGGAACTAGCTCTTGTAGACCAGGCTGGTCTCGAACTCACAGAGATCCGCCTGCCTCTGCCTCCCGAGTGCTGGGATTAAAGGCGTGCGCCACCACCACCCGGCCTGGTAGATTCTTCTATATGTCGAGCATCTAATTGCTCTTGTACCAGCTGTTCTAAAGCCTGCAACTTTTCCTCAGCTAAAGGCCATTGCTTTGTCCATATTGGTTTCTCAGTCAACCATTTTAGAGGCAGTGTTGTTCGTATCTCTGAAGGGCCATCAATTGCTTTGCGTTCTTGTACAGCCCGAACAGCCGGTTTCTGCCTTCTGTAATATCTTTTAATATTTTCCTCAGTGATATAGGCTCTAGAAGCAGCAGGAATGTTAATTTGGGTATTCCATTGCTGCAACAGGTCACGGCCCCATAAATTCACTGCAATATTGGCTACATATGGCCTTAATTTTCCTATTTGTCCTTCTGGTCCTATGCATTCAACCCATCTCGTGCTCTGTCTTACTTGAGATAGGGTTCCAATTCCCAGGAACTGAACATTTATGTCCTGAAGAGGCCAATACAGATGCCAAGATTCTGGAGTAATGATACTTACATCTGCACCTGTGTCCAGTAGGCCAGTAATAAAAACGCCATTTACACACACTCTTAACTTTGGTCTTTGTTCATTTATAAAAGTCTGCCAAAATACACGTAACTCATCTTTCAGGCCGTTTTTGCTTTTAACAGCAGGCATGGGGCTTTCTAATTTTCTTGACGAGGCATGTTCTCTGCAGTAACCAGAAATGACTGGACCACAATCGCCATGGGGGCCTGCGAGAGGCCCCCCATTGCGTTTCCCAGTGGCAACAGGTTGCCTTGTCTATCTCTTGTTGACCTGCACTCATTTGTCCAGTGTCTGCCTTTTCCACATCTCCTACATATACCTGAAGGCTGAGTCCTCCTACGTCTGTTATTTCTAGAAGAGGCATTATTAATTATTATTATTATTATTATTTCTGAAAATCCGTTGTCTGCAATTCCTTTTAATATGTCCCATTTTGCCACAATTAAAACATTTGGTAACTTGATGCCTCCTTTTTGCATTAGAAATTGCTTCTTCTACCCATGCTTCAGTGCCATAGTCAAATGATTCAACATTCATTGTATGCAAGACCCATTCGTCCAAGGGCGCTGATCTCATCTTTAAAGGCCCCAGGATCCTTTTACACTCCACATTGGCATTCTCATAAGCGAAAGACTCAATTATTATACTTTTTTTTTTTTTACTGAAGAAATGGGTTTGTGTGTGTGTGTGTGTGTGTGTGTGTGTGTGTGTGTATTGGTTTTTTGAGAGACAGGATTTCTCCGAGTAGCATTGTCCTGGAACTCACTTTGTAAACCAAGCTGACCTCAAACTCAGAGATCTTCCTGCCTCTGCCTCCCAAGTGCTGGGGTTAAAGCTATGTGCCACCACCACCTGGCCTGTATCATATTATTTGAGCACAGTATTTTAAGTACAGGCCTACTAATGAGAAGGAAAATAATTTGTTCTTGAGGCTACTGTAATTCAGATCAGGATTAGTATTCCTATTATCAGATTCATTGCAGGATGTTCAACTCTAAAACTGATTCTTCTAGTTTCTGGGTGATAGAAAAACAAGGGCAGGCTGGATTTGGCATGCATACCATACTGTGTTTAACCCAGATACGTAGGTTATTGTATGTAGTTGTTATTTCTTATTTTTCTCAGTTATAAAAATTAATTTCCAGTATTTTTTCAAGCAGAGTTTGTGTTCTTCCTTTGAAATACTAATATGCACACTGTATAATTGTTTTCCTATAGTATTTAAAACTGTTCAAATTTTTTTTTTCTTAAACAATTGTTTCTGGTGTCCTTCCCTACTTTTCTCCAGTGGTAGTCCACCCTTATAACTACGAATAGCACCTAAACATGTGAGCATGAATTTCACTTAACTCCATTCGCAGGTAAACTTAAAATTGTGATTTTACTTTTTGTTTTTATTTCCAGATCAGCCAGCATTACTAATCTGTCACTGGATCGATCTGGTTCTCCTATGGTTCCTTCATATGAGACATCTGTCAGTCCCCAGGCTAACCGAACCTACGTTAGAACAGAGACTACTGAGGATGAACGCAAAATTCTTCTGGTACCAGTCTAGCATCTAATCTGTTGCTAGTTTTGAGCATAAAAAAATGATGACTTTTTATTCCCATAAAGAAATACGTACATAAGTGTCAGCTGGGCTTGCTATGCATGCCTGTATTTCCTGTACTGAGAAGGCGGAGGCAGGAGAATCTTGAGTTTGAGGCTCGTTTGGGATAAGTGGGGTGTTGCTCTAAAAAAATAAAGTTTACGAATTAGACAGGGAATGAATTAGCTTAACCTTTATTTTACTAGCATCACCTGAGAAACTGGGTAAATACTCTCTCATACTCATTGTATTACTGTTTTCTTTCCCCCTTTCATTTGACAAAATCATTTATCTAATACAAGAATTGAAGTTAGAATTAGGCAAATGTTTTACATATACATAAACTGAAAAAGAACGAATTACTATGTCATAAAACAGTTGAAATTAAAGTTTCTCGGAGTTTTCCATGTATGTAAGAATGATGTTTCAAAGTTTAAGTAAACTACAATCTAACTTCAATTGTTCTTAGAATTAGGCAAATGTTTTACATATACATAAACTGAAAAAGAACCAATTACTATGTCATAAAACAGTTGAAATTAAAGTTTCTCAGAGTTTTCCATGTATGTAAGAATGATGTTTCAAAGTTTAAGCAAACTACAATCTAAGAACAATTCAAAGAAATGTTAAATAAGTCTTTTGTCTTAAAGAGGTTCATTCAAAAGACAGAAGTGAGATCAGAGGGAATATTTTTACTAGTGAAAGAAGTAATATTTTATTTTATAATTTTATTGTGTTTGAGACATGACCTCTGTGTTGCCTCAGATTTCTCTATGTAGATGAAAGTGTCCTTGAATTCACAGAGATCTGCCTGCTTCTGCCTCCCAGATGCTGGGATTAAAAGGTGCATACCACTGTGCCCAGCTTTGAAATACTACTTTAATAATAAAAATGTATCAAAAGTATAACAGGTATATATTATAGAGAAATAAAATAGGAAGATTGTTAGCAGTTGAGGGAGTTAGGAAGTCTTCAAGGGCTTGAACTGGATTTCAAAGGCTGAAATTACTTTTGTTAGGCAGAATATGAATCTTATTTAAGGATATTACAAAGGTATAGATTTAGGATCAAAGCATTTTCCATGGACAATAGAATTTATTTGTCGAGATAGAGTTTAAGTTGGAATCAGTGACTAGTTAGATGAAGGTTATTTTGATTCATCAGTCTGTTTACCATTTAAGAAGTGATGGGACCTGGGAGAATGCAGCCAACAAATGACCGTGTTCTGACATCTCCCTCTTTTTAATTTTTTATTAGTAGGATATCCAGAATGGTTTTGATTTGAGATGTTGTAGCTAAATCTAGCATTCTGCGTAATACTCTGCCACCAGTACAGGGATCCAAACTATGTCCAGTACTATTGGTTACATTATTATATTGATCAGAAAAATCTAGAGAATAGCTTGAAAAGAGACCCATATGATTAATAGTTCCGGACCTTTGTAGAATTTAAGTTCATATTGTTTGTCTTTTAATAGGAACACAAATGTTTTGATGTTGTATGCAAATAGGAAGTGATTTAAATCCCAAAGAAAAATTAAACTCAGTTCTGTCTTTAGATGAATGAAGGAGTTTATGATGGTCCTAAGGTCCAAGCATAGACACAGAGTCATTAGTAAAGATAACAGGAGCTGGATCCATTACCTCTACCTGAGTTGAGGTAAAGGAGGATGAGAAGCATAAGTGTTCAGAGGCACTCTCTGAAGATGCACAGGTCAGAGCAGATAGGTACATTTCCAGCTAAAGGGCAAAAGGAGATATTGACCATATCATCAGAGGTCCTGTCTGCCCTTGTGAGGGCACCAAGGGAAAAGAAATCACACAGAGTCCTATTTCAACTGACAAGCTCTATCTGCATATCGCTTCCCAAATGACAGTTAGTGGCGCACGCCTTTAATCCCAGTACAGAGACAGAGGCAGGTGGATCTCTGTGAGTTCAAGGCCAGCCTGGTCTACAAGAGCTAGTTCCAGGACAGGCTCCAAAGCTACAGAGAAACCTTGTCTTGAAAACAAACAAACAAAACATAAACCCCAAAAAACCTGAGTGTTAGTTAAGGGTAATATAATACAACAAGGATCAAATACATAAATCCATATAATTGCTGACATTATGTTCTCCCCTGATTTATTTATTGAGAGCAAGAGGAGTTAAGGTAAGCAGTTGGTACTTTGTGGCTCTTAAGGTGTGAATAAATCCATTCCAAAGGTTTATTCTTTTGGGCTATAATGTAGTGGGGAAAGTAAGTAAGCTTAAAGGAGGTGAAAGATCTACATGATACACAGATGCTTCTTTTAGTCTAGATTCGAATTGCTGTGGTTCTTTTCTTCTCAAAATCATATGCAAGGACTGTCCATGCCAGCTTTCCTTCTAGAGAAGCCTTCTCTGGTTTCTGCCCCATTGTTCGTGCTCACCTCCTTCTGTGAGTGCCCTGCTTTCTTATCTCATAACCTATTTCAGTCCCTGTTCCTGTGCCACCTTTTTACCTCTCCAGCTGGTGGTGGGACTTGGGACAATGGAGCTGATAAAACGAGGCAGGTTAAAGTCTCATGCCATTGCCAGCTTTATTCAGAACATCAGACGAATTTATATTCTGAGGGTAAGAAGAGTCACATGAGATATGTACACTCAGAGCAAGCCACACGTGGAGATCAAGTCTCATGTGGCAAAAACATGTTTTCCCCTTAGAGGCATATAAATAAATAATAGTAGCCAGTTATGATGAATAATCTGAATTAAACTCCTATCTGCTATATCTGTTATATAAACACACATTCCAGGAACATTTCCATGTTTTAAAGAAACTAAGGTCACAAGACTCTTGCCTTGTTTTCTTGGAGTTTTCCCATAAGCACTCAGAATTCTCACACCTCTCCATATTTTGGACCTTGTTCTAACATCTGTCCTTTCACGTTTACATTTGAACTTGTAGTTCATGAACTTCTTTGAACGTTTTCTTGAGTAGGAAGTTATTTAACAAAGACTTTTCTTAAGAAACATTTACTGGTCAGTTGAGAATAATGGGAGGACATCTAGAATCTGTGGAGTGGAGGCTACTCTAACTAGGTTAGTGGAATTGACTGTCGTCTTTGTCTACCTTGATTTGTCTCCATAGAATGTATTGTGTGCTTAACTGAGAGACAAGTAATATGTGCCATTGACTGAAAAAGGAGGAACATTTGGAATATTTTGTTTTGAAGAGAAAAAAAAACCCAAATGAGTCAAATTGAAGCTGTTTCCATGCATGTGCCATTTATACTGAATAACTTATCAGGTAGCAGCTGTGAGGGACTCCAGACCGAGATTCCTTCTGAGCTCACAATCATAGGAACGCCTCTGCACAGGTCCCCAGCACCCCTCTCAGGGTGACTAACTGCTTCCATGTGATTGTAGGACAGTGTCCAGCTAAAAGAGCTGTGGAAGAAGATCTGCCATCACAGCAGCGGGATGGAGTTCCAGGATCACCGCTACTGGCTGAGAACACATCCCAACTGCATTGTTGGAAAGGAGTTAGTCAACTGGCTAATCAGAAATGGACACATTGCTACAAGGTATTATAATTTTAAGATGTTTTGAAATTATTCATTAGTTTATTGCTTATTAATGACTAGGGTGTATATTTGAAGATGTAAGGGTATCTTTTGTGAATAAGTTATGATGATGTTTTATGGGTTTGATGGTTTGAGGAACAAGCTCTTCAGCTTCCTTCATCTGATGAAAATGTTTGCAAGGAACCTGATTGGGGTCACAATAAACTATACTTAAAAACAAGGACTTGAATCTGGTGAGATGAATCAGTGGGTGAAGGCACTTGTTCCCAAGCCGGAAGATCTGTGTTGGACTAACCAAATCCACATGCTATAAGAGGAGGACTAATGTGGTGAAAAGCCCCATGGGAAAAACTGGGTGCAACAATGTACTCCTGTAACCCAGCTCCGGGGGCAGAGGCCAGAGGTTCAACTGGTGAGCTGGTCTAAGTGTAATTGATGAACTCCAAATTTAGTGAGATACCCATCTCAAAAGATAGGTGGGTATCAATTGAGGAAGACACTTCCTGTTGATTCAACTGCTTGCTTCACCATGTGAGCACCCATGTGCGCACAAACACACAGAACCTGAAATA
The DNA here is from genome assembly GCF_903992535.2 of Arvicola amphibius. NCBI lineage: Eukaryota > Metazoa > Chordata > Mammalia > Rodentia > Cricetidae > Arvicola > Arvicola amphibius. Next base: position 126,230,469 of record NC_052054.1, on the reverse strand, counting down.
TGCAGTAATTCTTCAGATGGATCCCTAGCAAAGCTGGATAGGAGAATATAGCTAGCTAGAGTCTAAGGTCAAAGGGTTTTCTTGTCACTATTCTGTAATCCAGACATTGCAACCTGGATTGAGAATTGAGTCCATACATAACTCATTTCTGGAGGGACCTAGTCTGTCTCAGAGATCACATATGAAACATATGACAGACAGGATCTGCTGTTTTTTGTGTTAGCTACTTTTCTGTTGCTGTAATATTATACTATGTCCAAGGAAATTTATAGAAGAAAGAATTTATTTTAGCTTAAGGTTACAGAGGGTTAAAGTACATAATGATGGGTATCTTAGTTACAATTTCTGCTGCTATGGTCAAACACCTTACATATATGTAACGACAATTAACTATAAAAAAAGAGGTCATGAATTTGAAAGAGAGCAAGGAGGGTATATGGGAGGGCTTGGAGGAGGAAAGGGGAGGGAGAAATGATGTAATTATAATCTCAAAATAAAAAAAATAATTAAAAACAAAACACAACACAACACCATGACCAAAGGCTCCTTGAGGAAGAAAGGGTTTGTTTCAGCTTACAACATTCAGGTCACACTCCATCACTGAGGGAAGTCAGCACAGGAATTCAAGCAAGGGTATGGAGGCAGGAACTGAAGCAGAAGCCTTGGAGGAATGCTGCTTTTTTGTTTGCTCTCTAAGGCTTGCCCAGCCTCCGTTATTACATACCTGCTACCACCTGCCAAGGGGTGGGAGCACCTGCAGTGTGTTGGGCCTTTCCCTATCAGTCATTAATCAAGAAAGTGCTCCAGAGGTTTGACCACAGGCCATTCTAGTGGGGGCATTTTCCCAAGTAAAGAAAAACAAAAACAAGCAGAAAACAAACAAAATCCTAAACAGGACAGCAGTAGTAGCATTCCAGCAGCCAGCAGGCATGGCGACAAGAACAGTATGCTTAGAGCTCACATCTTGAACCACAGTAGAAGGGCAAGAGGTTTGCACCCTGAAAGTTGGCCTCCATTAACATAATTCCTCCAGTAAAGCTGCATCTTTTAAATCCCCCCAAACACTACCATCAGCTAGGAACCACGTGTAACATATGGGAACTGTCTCAGTCACTGTTCTGTTGCTGTGAAGAGACACCATGACTGTGGCAACTCTTCTTATAAAGGAAAACATTTAATTAAGTTTACAGTTTCCGAGACTTAGTCCACTACCATGGCAAGAAGTGTGGCATGCAGGTAGATGTGGTGTGGCAGAAGGAGCTGAGTTCTACATCTTGATCTGCAGGCAGCTGGAAGAGACTGTGTACCTCACGGGGTGTAACTTGAGCATCTGAGACCTCAAAGCCCACCCCCACAGTGACACACTTTCTCCAAAAGGCACACCTTCTATTAATGCCACTCCTATGCACCAGGCTTTCAAATACACGAGTCTGTGGGGACCATTCCTATTCAAACCACCACACCTTTCAAGTTACGATGTCTCTTAGTGTTTGATATTTGCTCAGATGAGTCTTCTCTCATGAGAATGAATAAGAAAGAACTAGCGGTAAGCAGGGAACCTCTGGATCATAATTTGGTTGTAAGTCGTTTTACTTTTGTGTCTTTAGTCAAACTTTTCAGTCTCTTTGAGACGTGGACCCCTTAGTTGCAGTGTAGGGAAATGATTTAGTATTGTAAATAAGCTCTGGATATTGAACAAAGTAATGTTGGCAAAGTGCTTTATAAATTTGTGAAATGTCATATACTATAATGTGTTGTTTCCATTTCATTCATGTATTTCATATCTCTTTAATGTTTGTGTTGTTTGAGTATAGGAGCCATGCCGTTCTCAGTGTTTTTACTTTGTTAAGGATGAGTGTGAATGCCGTATGTACTCAGTGCGTGCTCACTGAGACTGAAATGAGCCTGTTTTCAGGTCGGCCTCACCAGTGGTTTCTCCTTTGCTACATCACCTAGTAGAGTTTGTTTTCAGTAGTTCTTTCTTACCCCTTATTTATCTGAAGACCATTTGATAGTTCCTCTTAGATTAGAAATAAAGATTTAAAAAAAGAAGTGTTTTATTATGTGTCCAACATACATTACTCTGTATGATTTTTTAAATTTCAATTTTCTTGGTCTTGATTTAGGGCACAAGCGATAGCAATTGGACAAGCGATGGTTGATGGACGTTGGCTGGATTGTGTCAGTCATCACGACCAGCTTTTCAGGGACGAGTATGCTCTGTACAGACCGTTGCAGGTAATTGGTAGGGATACTGCTGATAAGAACTGCTGATAGCTCGTTTCGAAATTCTGTTTTCATTAGTAGGAATAAAAAGTGGGTGAATCACCTAAAGACTCTGTTTCTAAAACCTCTCAGACTCAGTGCTGGGGACGTGCTCCTCCACTGAGTGGCCTCCCTCTAGGGTCAGGCGCTATGTGTGCTGTGCCTTTGCTCACACTGGGCTTCTGTACTTATTTTACTGTCATTTAATTTTAATGCTTTTCATTTTTACTTTCTTTACTTTAGGACTAAGAGCGGAAATCAGAGTGACTTGAAAATTTGATATTAGCTATTGAGATAGATTTTGACTCTGTATACAAATCGTATACTAACGATTTAATGCTAAAATTTATTTTATAAGAATGAAAATTATTTATAGATAATTATGTTTGTTTGTTTTGTTTTGTTTTGTTTTTTTTGAGACAGGGCTTCTCTGTGTATCCCTGGCTTTCTGGAATTCTATAGACCAGGCTGGCCTTGAACTCAGAAATCTACTTGCTTCCACCATCTGGCTATAGATAAATTTTTTAGAAAAGATGTGATTCTTTAAATTTTGGTTTATGTAAAAGAATACACACACACACACATATACACACATATTCATATGGTGAAACTGTGAGCAGCTTGTGAACGCTGATTTATAAACTGAAGTTGGAAGCCCCATAATTGGAAATGACCAGTAGCCTCATAGAGTGGTGTGCTATAATTTGTTAGAATCAGATTGTTTTCTAGGGGGTTAGAGTTGCCAGGGTTAGACTACATTTTATGCTATCTTCACTCAGCACTAAAGGATGAGGTGAGACCTTGCCAACTACATACCAAAGAAATGTTCATTTGTAAAATGCTACATTCGCTTTGCAGCAGTGAAAATTATAATCTTAAGAGTATGGTTATCGGGCTGGAGAGATGGCTCAGAGGTTAAGAGCACCTGCTGCTCTTCCAGAGGTCCTAAGTTCAATTCCCAGCAACCAAAAGATGGCTCACAACCATCTATAATGAGAGCTGGTGCCCTCTTCTGGCAGGTGCATGCTAGCAGAACATTGTATGTATAATAAACAAACAAATAGTATGGTTATCAATATGATACTACTGCTTTGTACCTCCTTTTTGTTATTTAGCTATTTTTTATGTGAATTTATTGGGTTGTTAGAGTTATAGAAATATAGGCCACAACTTCTTTATCATATGCTGATGCTGTCACTCAGGCTCAGTTGCTCGGTTTGCTTTGGTCCTTTCAGAGTACCGAGTTTTCTGAAACACCTTCTCCGGACAGCGACTCGGTGAACTCTGTGGAAGGACACTCTGAACCATCCTGGTTTAAAGACATAAAATTTGATGATAGTGACACAGAACAGATTGCTGAAGAAGGCGACGATAATTTGGCTAGTAAGTTTGACTTTCTAAGGTTGTAGTGTTTATGGCTTATTGCTGTGCTGGAATGGTGAAATGATTGTCTTGTGTATGATTTATGGTTCCCACTTGATCTCAACATGTGATAGTAGTGATCTTGCTTAGATACAGTATTTTCTGAAGGCAGCTTGTTAGTCAACTGACATTTCTGGATGTTGCCATGGCCTCTAGTTTGCAGCAGCTTAAAAGTAACTCTTGAGCTAATATCGCAACAGGCAGCTTTCTTATCTCTCCACTGTGGTATCGACTCTCTCTCTCTGCAGAACCTCCAGTATATTTTCTCTTTAAAACCTTTTTTAAAAATTCGTTTTAAATTTGACATGCTTAAATTTATTAAGTCTACCCAGAAGAACGTGAAAATACTGTATCCATTTTGGTATTGCACATTGGGCTTGTGTATTAAAATTTTTTTCCTTTCCTCCGATGCCCTGATAAAACCCGTTTTTACTCCCCTCTCCCTGTATTCCTTTCCCCTTCCCAACACTAAAAGATTCTGCCAGTCCTAGCAAGCGCACCTCAGTCAGCAGTTTCCAGTCCACAGTGGACAGTGACTCAGCCGCTTCTATCAGCCTGAACGTGGAGCTGGACAACGTGAACTTCCATATCAAGAAGCCCTCCAAGTACCCACATGTGCCCCCTCACCCTGCTGACCAAAAAGGTAGGAGGCAGTCACCACCTGGATGGGCCCTAGGGTCTCATTACAGCCTGTCCTCTGCCGTCCTCTGTCCCAAAAGGCTGATGGGATCTGGAGTGGGTTTTGTTCCACCGTTTCTGATTCCCCTCACCCCGTACTCCTCCCCACACTTTTTTTTGGTTGATTCTTTTTATTTCTTATTTTCTCCCTTTGCACTACCATGCCCAGTTTAAAGCATATAGTCTTTAAAAGGAACTGTATCTGACTGTTCTTCCCATAATGTGCAACTTCCAAGGTGGAATTTCTTTGCATTTCTAACATGGACGTTCTGCTCTATTCTTTTGTCTTTTCCTCATTTAACATCAAATCCTCTTTGCCTGTGCTATTCTGCTTGAGTGTAGATGGGGGAAATTATTCATTTATGTTCATTACATTTATTTTAAAATGTCTTCTCTAGTGAGAAATGAATTCTTTTGTAATAAATTCTTCAGCTGTCTTATTTGATTTTTTTAGTTTGTGAACTCAAAAATACTAATGACCACATTAAAAAAAATCCAAAAAAACAAAAACATGATGTAAAAGGAAAGATACAGTGAACCTTTTCTAATATGTAACATAGCAGCATGAATTGATTGCTCCTTTTTAAAAATGTAGGATGAGATATATATTATTAGATACAATTGGAAGCTAATTTCAGGTATAAACCTAATGAACCCAATGTACCATTTTTTCAAAGAAAATAAAATAAGTAATTATGGGAGTTCATTATAATAATAATCATCATCAAAACATCTTTATTATAAATATAATGCTTAATTCCATGGTTTTATGCAGTATTTGAATTTTAAACATTTAACTCTCTAAAACTAAATTGCTTCTGAAATGCTTGCCTAATTCTTTGCTACTCTTTACTTTGAACCTAAAAATAATAAAAATTTATAGAACCTAAATGTTTATTTCATAATTTGAAGCATTTACATCCCCCAACAAATTTCTCAATTATTATCAAGATGTGATAAAATGTTAATTAAGATAATCATGGTAATAAAAGGTGCTTCTTATTTAAAAAATAAGGCACAGAGAGAGAGAAAGGAGATTTGACTATAGGTGAGCTTTTGGGTGAGTATGAAGGGCAGTGTGGAGATCTGACCCTTGTGAGACTGTACTGTACGCCACAGTTCCATGAGATTAGGCTTTTGATAGGGATGAGGTCAGCAGAAGTCTGTCGCGACAGGACACCTGCCCTCTGAACATGCCTGCTAGCTGTTCCATTTTGCTTAAAGCTGAGTGTAAAGTACACTTGCTGTTTGCTGGGGGTTTTACCCCTTGTAATGTTAAGGATGTCCTGAAAAGTTTGAAAAAAAGTAGCCTTTCATCCTAGAATTCCTCATGGCAGAGGGTGGACTGCTGAGCCGGCACACATATTCTTTGGGAAGGAAACCCAACTCAGAATGCTGGGTGAGGAATGGATCTGGAGACTTCAAAAATGACATTTTTGCCAACCTCGGTGTAACTCCCTGGAGAATAAAAAGAGAGACACCTGCAATTGAAAGCTCATGATTCTTTTTGGAAACTGTCTGGCTTTAAATCTTTAAAAAATTTTTTTAAAAGTTGTGAGTAGTAGCTGCCACGTGATGATAAGTCTGAAAGAAGGTTACATACTTGTTAAGAAAAATAGCAGGAGGCGAGAGCGGTGATGGGCCAGTGGCTAAGAGCACTGGCTGCTCTTCTAAAGGACCCGGGTTCAATTCCCAGCACCCGCATGGCAGCTCACAGCTGGTCCATGACTCCAGTTCTGAGGAATCTGACACCCTCACACAGACATACGTGAAGGCAAAATACCCAATGCATATAAGATTTTAAAAAATAAGAAAAATAACAGAGATCTTTACAATAACTAGTATAACACGAGAAACATGTTAAGAGTGCTCTCTTAGTTAAGGATACAACTCAGTGGTATAGTGATTACCTAATAGGCCATGGAGTCTGAAATAGCTTTATAATAATCTGTTGCTTGTTTAAAATGCTAAAATGATCATTGTCTATTAGATGCTAGTAGGCAGAGGATGTACAAAGTTATCCTATAGGGCTTTGCTTGCCAAAATCAGTGTCCAACACTTATTAGTGTAGATTAATATTATAAAATAATAGGTTTCATTATGGCTTTTTTCATATATTCATAAATATCTTCACATTTGTATTAGGAAGTGTATATATATATATATATATATATATATATATATATATGGTATAAAGTGATGCAATGACATTTGTATATAAAGAACAATAAGTCAATAAAACCAGTTAACATCTGGCATCTCAGGAACCAATCATTTTTTTTTTTTTTTTTATGACAAGAACCTTCAAATTTTACTTCTTAGGAATTTTGAAATATCTACTACACATTACCATATTGTGTTCATCATGCTATAAAGTAGATCTCAGTTCCTTTTCATAACTGAAACTTCCTGCCCTAGACCAATACTTCCCTATTCTCTCTACTCCCTGGCCACTGACGCCTACTGTTCTGCCCACTGTGAGCTTTATTTTGTATGGAAACACGCAGAGCGTAGCGTGCTTGGTACATGTAGGAGTTCAGCAGTGCTACTACTACTACTGACACACAGTTGTGTAGCTCGCTTGAGTGATTGTGCACAATATTGAAATGATACCAGCAGGAAGAAGATCCTCCTAGGTTTTGTTACAGGACTTGCCATGTCTATAGTCAGTTTGTTCAGCACTTCGTGTGTGGGGGTTGTATGGGGCATATGTTTATATGAAATCTTGTGTGTGTGTGTATGTGTGTGTGTGTGTATGGAGGAGAATTCCTATTGTCTGACGAAGCTGAAATATGAGAAAACATTTTACTCTGTGGTAGCTAAGTCGAACAGTGACTGCTAACAAGTAAAGATTATCAAAGTAACTTAGAGTTTTGTGAAGGAATAGAGTTTTGCCTATGTGAGCAGGGATACTGGCTTTATCCTTTTTGTGGATTGCCCTTTATTTCACCTATTTGTTTGTGTATGTGTATCTACATCTGCCTGCCTGCCTGCCTGCCTGCCTGCCTACCTTCCTGTCTATCTATCTATCTTATTCATATGAGTGCTCTATCTGCATGTATGTCTGCATACTAGAAGAGGGCATCAAATCCCATTATAGATGGTAATGACCCACTATGTAGTTGAAGGGATTCGAATTCAGGACTTCAGGAAAAAAAAAGCTAGTGAGTGTTCTTAACCGCTGAGCCATCTACAGCCCGTTCTTTATTTAGATTTTTAAAACTACTGAAATATCCATACTTAAAAAGTTGCTTTTTTTTTTTTTTAAATATTCTATAAGACAGCCTCAAAAGCTTGGAAAACTTGGTGTGTTTTCTGGTTTAATAATTTTTCATTTTTTGAAGATTTGTATTATTAAAATATATTTTGTGTTACAAGCAGGATTCTGAGCTGTTTTTAGAAAGTTAGTGACTAGACTTTGACACAGGTGAAAGCCATGCTCTGTAAGCCCTTTGAGTAGCTTTCCCATGCATAGAAAACATGCGATTGAGGAGCAAGTTCAACACACCATGGGGAGACACTGGATCATATCTAGAAAGGGGGACTTTGTGTAGGACATTTTTCTGGTTCTGTCAGAATTCATTATTGTGGAAAGAAAGTAGGAGGTATGCTCTAGATGAAGAGAGTGGGGAGGCATAGCAAGAGGAGTCCTTTATCAACTTGATGGGCTCCTGTTTTCAAGGATATATCTATGAAAGACTCTGCAAACAGATAAATGTGAATATGGATCAGTTCTGTGATTGTTGCAGTATCGTGTGTTTTCGTAAGTGTGTACAGGATATGGTGGCTACAGAGAAGAGTGCCCTTGGTTTGTTTGTTTGGTTTGTTTTTGAGATGGGTTTCTCAGTACAGCCTTGGCTGTCCTGGAGCTTGCTTTGTTGGTCTGCTGACCTTGAACTCAGGGAGACCCACCTGTCTGCCCCCCAGTGCTGGCAGTAAAGGCGTGCACCACCACCACCCGCCTGAGTAGCCTTGTTTAAAGAAAGGCATCCTGATGTGCTACTTGAAAAGTGTTGTGTGTAACTTGAATTAGCTGGGATAACTTACATTTAAAATTTTGTGTGCACATCTGTGAGTATGGGGTATGGTGCTATGGAACTGTAATACAGAGTTGTGAGCCATGGTCGTGTGGGTGCTGGGGTTGGAACCCGGGTCCTCTGGGACACAGCAGATATTCTTCAACTCTGAGCCATTCCTCTAGCTGCAGGGTAACTTTAAAAGCATGCGCAGACATACAGAGAAAACAGATATGACAAGTCTGCAATAATTACTGAATCTAGGTGGACAGTAGACAGGACTTTTTGTGTATTTTAATTTTTCCGTAATGTAAGGAGTCAACCATCACTTCTGGAATTTGATATTTTCAGTTTTAGTGTGAGAAGTAGGGCTTTTAAAGAACAATGCATGGGTTGAACTAACAGAATTTGGCATTGCTTATTTCTGCCAGAAATAAATTATAGAAACAAATTGTATCTACACACCTGATTGTATTGTATAATGCTCTTCAGTTATAATGTTTTCTCTGCTTCCTGACTGGAAGGGTGAATGTATTGGCTTGGAAATGAACTCAGAAAAAATTTGTGGAAAATATTCACATTAAAATAGTCAGTGCTTTGTGGTTCAGTTTGCATAGTAGAAAGGACTCCTCTGAGCTGTGTCTCGAGGAAAGTTCACTTGTGGAAAAGTGTTTAGATTTTAAATGCTTTGAAGGCATTCAGAGTCTGTTCATCAGTTATCTTCTGGTAAAGATTTGGTAGTAAGCTAGAAGTTTTAATAAAGAACCAAAAACTGACTTTAAAACTTAACCACAAAAATTCCTTAAATTATATTTTTATCATCTACCATATGAATTTATTTTATTGCATATATTCTGAAGTTAAAATAATTATACTGTTCTCTTAGGTGGCTTCTTCTATGAAGTACTGTATATATAGATAGTTATTGTTAGATAATGCAGTAGTGCGTGAGGAAAGTGGTGTGGTATTTTAAGGCTTATTATACCAATCACTAAAGACCTTTGCTTTTTTTAATGTTTGTTTTAAAGGAACAAGAGAGAGGTTACCCTGGAGCCATTTTGAGTGGCCGTGGCCCAGGAACAAAGGCTTAGGTCACCTCAGTCTCCATGTTTCAGCCTGGAAACAGGTTTCTAAATTAGTTCTCCTTTGGCAACTAAGCATCATTTGGAAAAATATGTTAAAATGCCTGACCTTTGAACCAAGGCAAATTGTTTAATGGTTCTGTTGTCAATTTAAGTCTACTGAAAATAGTTTAATATGAAATATATAGAACCTGTGTATAGAAACATCTTAGTGAAAATGTTTCTGAAGTTTTCCGGACAGTGGTGATTTTTGTAGGAGTAGTGCACACTGTGCGTGGGTGTTCTGCTGCATAATTACACTGCCGTATTGAAGTCATATGTCTTTCCTTCCTCTTCTCTCTTCTCCTCCTGGGTTGCAGAGTATTTGGTTTCTGACACTGGAGGACAGCAGCTCTCAATAAGTGATGCCTTCATCAAAGGTAATTTTACAAACAGTTGTACTCAAAGTGATGTCTGTTTCATGATGGTGTGCTTGAAGTTTTAGCACATTGACAGAAAGTGCTGAAAGTATATTTAGTTAATATCATAGGAACCTAGTTTTAAATATGCAGAATGACTTTTGAGTATGTTGGAAGTCAAGGATACAAACTTGGTCTTGATTTGAGAGAGAATCTTTAGTTTAAAAATTATTGTTTAATTTTTTGAGTAGTTTGTATTTTATTCTTTATAGGCAGTGTATAAAAGTGAATATTGATATGCGGATTGCCTCTTTGCCAAAGAGCTCACAAGTTAGCTTATCACTTGAATTTGGGTGTTTGCCCTGTAGAGTTGGGAAAAAGAAGTAGGCAAAGAGACTAAAGCACCAAATCTACTGATGAGTTTCATTGAGACAAAAGAAGAGTAGATGAAGATGAGTACAGATCTCTCCTACCTTTAACTTAAACTTTTCTCCCGTGGAGAAAGACAAAGGGAGAAAAGACTCCTTCTCCAGTGGTCATCTTAGTTCCTGGGGTTTTAGGAAAGAGAGAAGGTGGGGCAAGCTGGAATCAGGAGGCCAGTGGCAGCTGATCTGGCTTGATTCTCTATCTAAATTGCCTCCTAACATGTAGCCCAACTGTAAGTTTCTGGACTGGCTGTTCATTGTCGGGAAGTGCCAGTCTTGTGCCTATGTGCCATGCTTTATAGGAGCTGCTCGCTCCGAAAGAGAAAGCATTAGGGTCTCGCCTTTTCATTTGTTGTCACAGCAGTCGCTGATTATTAATGAGCACATTTTTGTAAAACATTATTTTAACTTTTTAAATTTATTTTGCCCTTTTAAAAATTACTACTTTTATCTTTTAAAGTCATGTATGAGAAGTGTGTGTCTATGTGTGTGTATGTGCATGTGAATGCAGGCACCCAAAGAAACCCGAGGTGTTGGATCCCCTGGAGATTGAGTTACAGATGATTGTGAGCTGCCTAATGTGGGTGTTGAGAACTCAACTCCAGTCTTCTGGAAGAGCAGCAGATGCTCTTAATTTCCCAGCTCTGAAAGCAGTGTCGACCAGGCTGGCCTCAAGTTCATAGAGATCTGCCCCTTTTTTGCCTCCTGAGTTCTAGGATTAAAGATGTGCACGACCACACCCAGTCATTTCACTGTTTTTAAAAATTTGAAGACTTCAAAATCTTACATAAAACTATTAGTTTTTATTTAGTATAACCTTTTTTAAGGCTTTTTTGTCTACTTTGTTAAAATTTTGTTTTAAAGCCTATATTGTAAAAATACAGTGGAGATTGTGTTGAGAGACTATACTCAACACAAGTGTCCATGAGAATTTCTTGAGAATTCAGTGCACACATGACTCTGTTATTGTCACCATTCAGGTTTCAATTGAATGTGGTTTTCAGTTTATGATTTTATGTGCAAAATCTGCATTCTTTTACCTCTTTAAAACAAACAGTGCAAAAATACTATTCTGTTTGTCTTTCAGAATTGATGATACTCTTGACTGAGAGTCTTTGTTCCTTAGGTCAACTTACTTTTCATAGCTGTGCTCAGATTTTGGCTGATGCCAGCTGTTTCTGGGCCCCCATGCAGGTTCTCGCACATGATACAGAAGCACTGCACCTCAAGCTGTGCTTCTGCAATTCAGTGTATCGATGCCTGTACTGTTGATACATATTTTATTATGTATTTTAATTGTGTGTTGTGAAGGGCTTAGCCATTTTATAGCAATAATTTATATTGGTCAACTTAAGATACTTTTATTTTCTAAGTATATGAGTTGATGGTGTAAAACATGACCGTGAAATACTAACTTCTTATTTTGTGTTTAGAATCTTTGTTTAATCGTCGAGTAGAGGAAAAATCCAAAGAACTGCCTTTTACCCCTTTGGGCTGGCATCATAACAACCTGGAGCTCTTGCGGGAGGAGAATGAGGAGAAGCAAGCCATGGAAAGGCTGCTGTAAGGCGCTAGATTTTTATTTTTCAGTGGCTTGGACATATGCTGATGGAGGACTTTCATTGGTTAATTAATAAAGAAACTGCCTTGGCCCTTTAAGAGAACAGAAAATTAGTTAGGCAGAGTAGACAGAACAGAATTGTGGGAGAAAGGAAGCAGAGTTGGGGAGACGCTTCAGTCAGTTGCCATATGCAGTCGCCATGCTTCTCTTCTCCGAGATGGACGCAGGTTAAGATCTCTCCTGGTAAGCGATCCACCTCGTGGTGCTATCCGGATTACTAAATATGGGTTAATTAGCCAATAAGAGGCTGAAACTAATGGGCCAGGCAGTGTTTAAAAGAATACAGTTTTCCGTGTAATTATTTTGGGTAAAGCTAGCCTAGTGGCGGGACACAGCCCTGCCGTTCCATCTACAATATGTATAATTCCTTTTCCTTATAAAGTGGAAAATACTAATAGAAAGTGTATTCTGACTTCTGATGACGTAGCTCATAAAACAGAGTCCCAAGCTGATTGTCTCCATTTTAGTTTATGTGTTAGAATCTTAATTGAGCAGTTTGAAGGTGCTTTGTTACTTTGAAGATATTTACAACAGATTTCGATTATGTGCAGAATCATGGTGAAGATAAATTGAAGGAATAAAATTGGCACGGAAGATCTTATCTGTTAACCATAATTGAAATGTTTGTTTGTAGAGTGCTTCTTGTGTCATTAGTCCTAACTGTGCATACTTGTTTCTGTGACATTTTGTAGCTCAGCTAATCATAACCACATGATGGCACTCCTCCAGCAGTTGCTTCACAACGATTCATTGTCATCGTCTTGGAGGGACATCATTGTGTCCCTAGTCTGCCAGGTTGTTCAGACAGTCCGACCTGATGTTAAGCACCAGGATGATGACATGGATATCCGCCAGTTTGTCCACATCAAGAAGGTGAGTTCTGCTAATGTTTGCCGATGCTAGGAACTGATGGGGCAGAGCTAATAGTCATCTCTTAATGGTGATCTGAAGGGAACCGTTCCTGTGCGGCTGTCTGCTCTGTTAACAGTGCAAGTAGAGCTCTTGGAAATGAGAGGTGCGTGGGAAGAGTGAGATGGGTGTGTGGTGAGGACCAAAATAAATATAATTTCTTCCTTTCTTAATGCTTCTTCTTGGAAAGTCATTTATGAGAAAGTCTGTTCTCATAGACTATTGACACTGTCATGAGGAAAAGCAGTGGGTAGTTGCTTTAGTTAGATAATACTAAGTTCTGAATATATATTTTACTTGTAATATTTAATGTTAAAAGTATTGCCACAGACACCAGCTTATTTAGTCAATGAGTATTTTAGAATAGTGCATATGATGTTAGAGATTAGAGGGTAGGAGAACACAGTCATGGTGAGATAACATGAGATGACGAGAACTATATTCTGGTCCTTTCTGCTCTTAGTCATGTTAATTATGTTAACAGTTCAAAGGTGTAAAGACATAATAAACATTAGTCATGATAAAGTCTGAGGATATATTACTGGTTCTTACTGTTTTCTTGTTTTATTAGATTCCAGGTGGAAAGAAATTTGATTCTGTGGTTGTCAATGGCTTTGTCTGTACCAAGAACATTGCACATAAAAAGGTAATGAGTTTCAGTTCAGCAGTGAAATTCAGCAGACCATGGCTATGTACTAAGCTCATAAGTTGGAATTTCTCAATTATGGAACAAAAGGAGATGTTGAAGGGTACCTAGCCATGTATTTCATAGAGGCAAAAGTTTGGAGATTCCAGGAATATCTCAGAGAGCTGATGATGAATTGGGATTTGAATATGGAAATTCACAAGACAGAAGGAAGAAGGGAAGAGTCAGGTTTCCAGATCAACAGTGGGTACCATACTGGTATCATGACTCCCTAGACTCTGCTTCCAGGCAGAGTTTTTCTGAAAGGCTGTATTCCTTTAAATGGTGTAGTTTTCTACAACTGGTCTTCCTACCTAGCTGTCATTAGTTTCTTATGCTTCTCACCCATTATAGCTCTACCTTCAGTTCCAAGGCATCTTCCTAGCACTAGCACAAATATAGGAGGTTAGGTTAGGTTAGGTAAGTGTTCAGGAATCTCGAGACACAAAAGTATAAAATGTTACAGTGTTAGACAATACTAAAGAAGCAGGCAGGGTTCCTGTGTCCCACCAAGGGTTTCGAACTTCTGAGGGCTTTTGATTCTCAAAGTACAGTGTATATCAGTATTTTCTGGGCACCTTGCTAAATATATGGACCCCTAAACTTAAACTGTCTAACTCAGTAGGTTTAAGGGAGTAGGAAAAGGTAGATAAGTGAAGGGAAGGATAGTATTGCATTGAAAGTAGGCACTATGAATGTCTTAGTGTCATCTGTTGGTTGTTATATTAAAGTAAATTTTTGCTGATTTACTTTCTGTGTGTGTTTTGCTTGCATATATGTCTGTGCACCATGTGTGTGCCTGGTGTCCATGGAGATCAGAAGAGGGCATTGCATCTGCTGGAACAGATGGTTGTGAGCTACCATAGGTGCTGGGAATTGTACACCAACTGCTCTTAACTGGTCTTTACATTTTGAGAAACTATAGCAGCATTCTCAGACCTTGCTCTACTCCCTGACCATCAAGGAAACTTTATAAAACTTGGGATACCTTGGCCTTATCACAGTAGATATTGACTTTATTGCTGGAAAAGTTGAGACAGCTGTTCTAATCTAGAAAAGTAGATGGTTGGCCTGTGGTCCTGATTTACTCTTTTCTAAGTATAGACTGACACAGTTGTCTCTCAGTTGTTGCAGGTAAGGATTCCAGGGTCTCAAGGGGATGCTGAAATCTGGTGCTCAGGCTCTTTATATAAGCTATTGAATACTTTCCTATAGACTTGAAATCATCTTTAGATGACTTACAATGGCTACTACAATGTAGGTGTTGTATAAATAGTTGTTATGCTATTGTGTTTAGGGCCTAATAAGTTATAATATATATATATATATATAATATATATTATATATATATTATATATATATATTACAATATTTGTGCATGCTTGAGACACAATATATATATATTGTAATATATATATATATTACAATATGCTTGAGACACATCCCCCTCCAGTCTTGCAAGATATTTTCTATCCACAATAAGTCAAATCTAGGATGTGGAAATTACTGGTGTGGAAGGCTGGCTATAAGACACTTAGCCTTTAGAAAATTGTTAATGGTCACTTATAAATAATATGCTGGTATTCAATATTATTTCTTAAACATTGTCCCAAAAATCACTGGGTGTTTGCATATATACTCTTATAATACAGTATATTACCCTTTTAAGACAGAATGTCAAATGAAAATAAGTGATGTTTATTGAAGTAAGAGTAAGCATGTTAACTGGGTGGTGGCAGCATATGCCTTTAACTTCCACACTCAGGAGACAGAAGCAGACAGATTTCTGTGAGTTTGAGGCCAGCCTAGTCCACAGGGTGAGTTTCAGGGCAGTTAAGACTACATAGAGAAACCCTGTGTTGGAAAACCAAAAAGGGGGAAAAGATTAAGCATGTTATGTCTTTTCAGGAGTTGAAGAAAATCCTGTAGGAGAGGTAGAAATATAACCATGAATTATTGGTTTGCCTCACTGATCATATTTAGACATAGTCTTTAATTTTAGAGCCTGAATATATTTTTCCCTGTTGACTGAAGTTTTTGTCCCACCCGGTTCTTCCGTTGTTCAGTCCCAAAGAAAACACACACATGTCTACATTAATTATAAACTGATTGGCCTATTAGCTCAGGCTTCTTATTAACTCTTATAACTTATATTAGCCCATAATTCTTGTCTGTGTTAGCCACGTGATGTGGTACCTTTTTCGGCGAGGCAGTCACATCTTGCTTGCTCTGTGTCTGGCTTTCTCTGTGTCTGGGTGACCACTGCAGACTGCCTCTTCCCAGAATTCTCCTATTCTCATTACCCTGCCTCAACTTCCTGCCTGGTTGCCTCAACTTCTGCCTGGTCGCCTCAACTTCTGCCTGGTCGCCTCACCTCTACTTCCTGCCTGGCTACTGGCCAATAAGCATTTTATTAAACAAGTACAAGAAGCAAATCTTTACAGGGTAAAACCATTGTCCCACAGCATCCCCAGCTAGTTACTGTCCTTAGAACTGTTTGCCAGTTTGGGCTGTGTGAGCTTGGTCAAACGGAAGGCTTGATGGTAGGACCCAGGCTATTTTGCATGGTTGAGTGTTAGCATGAATTTCTGCTTTTGAAAATGATTTAATATGTTTTAACCTCTTTTAACCTCACATTACATTACCCAGTTGAGCTTGCCAGTTTAAGATTGTTGGGGAATTTACTGTGTTAGAATAATGTTCAAGTGCCATTACATTTTCCCCTTTCTTTTCTACTTTTGAAGTTTAGAAAGATTGAAATACACTTCCAACGTTGCTGATCTAGAGTGTGTAAAATAGTCTGCATATAATACTTATCACCACCCAGGGCATGCAGTTTCTTCTTACAGCATGAGAATTAGAAAAGAAAAACATAGTATATGTTTCAGTATATAGTAAATGAAAATATAAGAGTAAAGAGGAATAGATAAGAAAAAGTTGCTTTGAAGAACTTTGAAAAAATTAAAGCGAATAACCCAAAAGTAATAAATTGGAGTTTGACAATGCTAATTAGTAGGACCATAAGAATTTAAAATTATGATTAAAAGCCTATAAAGTGCAAACCTTTAACAAACTTTTTTTTTTTAGATGAATTCTTGTATTAAAAATCCCAAAATCCTTCTGTTGAAGTGTTCCATTGAGTATCTCTATAGAGAAGAAACTAAGTTTACTTGCATTGATCCTATTGTGCTTCAGGTAAGAATTTCTGGAAGAAATCGTTTGATGGGATGAAATGTTTACATTTTGTGCTGCTTGCCACCTCTTAATTTCAAAAAACTTGTTACATATCAAAAGTTAATTGTACATGGCAGGTTTTTGTTACACTTTAGTAAGTAGCTCACCCCAATCTCCTTCACTCGCTTCTGAAGTTTCAGAGTGTTAAAGGAGCATGCGACTGGGAGTGTATGGAAGAAAAAGTGAAAATTGAAGTTTGGATTTATTACTCTTCTCTGCTTTGGCTATTGGTTTACTGGGACAGTCTCTCTAACTTCTCAAGTCTCTAATGGAACCTCTCATTTGTAATAGACTCCAACTAATACCTATTTGTAGAATTTAAATAGCTTGTATGTAGTTGTAAATAGAACAATATCTCAAGGTGGAGGTTGTGCTGGTTTCTTTCTGTTTCCTAAGTGAAGAGTACCAGAATAGCAGCCCTAATTTACCTTATTTGGCTATTGTGAAAGGTATTGTTTGCCTGATTTCTTTCTTAGTCAAATTGTCTTGTGTGTATTAGGAGGGCTTCTGATTTGTTGAGTTAATCTTTTGTCAAGCTACTTTGATGAAAGTATTTGTCGGCTGTAGAAGTTCCCTGGTGGAAATATTAGGGACACTTGTGTGTGCTATCATTATCTGTAAGTAAGTATATTTTGACTCCTTTCCAATTTGTATCCCCTTACTGCTCTAGCCTAGATGTCAAGTAGTACTTTGAGTAGATATGGAGAGAATAGACAACCATGTCTTGTCCCTTTTTAGTGGAATTGCTTTGCGTTTCTCTCCATTTACTTAGTGTTGGCTGTAGGCTTGCTGTAGATTGCCTTTATTATGTTCAGGTATGTCCTTTGTCCCCAGTCTCTCCAGGACTTTTATCACGAAGATGTGTTGGATTTTGTCAAAGTTCTTTTCTGCATCTAATGAGAGAGATAACAATCTATTTTTTTTCAGTTTGTTTATATGGTGGATTACATTTACTGACTTTTGAATGTTGAATCATTCCTGTATCTCTGGGATGAACCTTGATGGATGATCTTTTTGATGTGTTATTTGATGTATTATTTGTAAGTATTTTATTGGGGTTTTTGCATCTATGTTCATAAGGGAAATTGGTTTGTAATTCTTTTTCTTTGTTGAGTCTTTATGTGGTTTGGGTATTAGGGTAACTGTGGCTCAGTGTTCCTCATGTGTCAATTTTGTGGAATAATTTGAGGACTGTTGGCATTAGTTCTTCTTTGAAAGTCTGGTTGAACTCTTAAAAAAAATCATCTGGCCCTGGACATTTTTTGGTTGGGAGGCTTTTATTGACTTTTTTTTTCTCATTTTTTTTATTAAAAATTTCCATCTCCACCCCTCTTCCTCCCCCTTCCCTCCCCTCCCTTCCACCCATACCCCCACTCCGCCCCTCTCCAAGCCAAAGAGCCATCAGGGTTCCCTTCACTATGTTAAGTCCAAGGTCCTCCCAGCTCCCCCTAAGTCCAGGAAGGTGAGCAACCAAACTGACAAGACTCACAGTGAGCCCGTCCATGCTGTAGAGTTCATGCTCATCGCTTATTTCACTGGGGGTTATAGATCTATTTAAATTGCTTATCTGATTTTGATTTAACTTTGGTAAGTGGTACTTATCAAGAAAATTAGCCGTTTCTATTACATTTTCCAATTTGGTAGAATATATATGTCCTTATGATTCCCTGGATTTCATCGGTGTGTGTTATTTTGTCCCCCCTTTTATTTCTGATTGTGTTAATTTGGATATTTAGTTAGTTTGAATAAGGGTCTGTCTATCTTATTGGTTTTTCTCAAAGAACCAACTCTTTGTTTCATTGATTCTATTATTCTCTTTGCTTCTCTTTTATTGATTTCAGCTCTCAGTTTATTTTTTGCCATCTATTTCTCTTGGGTGTGATTACTTCTTTTTGTTCTAGAGCTTTCAGGTGCTGTTAGGTTCTTACTATGAGATTTCTCCAAAAGATGCTATGGTCTTTATGCTCAGTGCCACT
Source organism: Arvicola amphibius (assembly GCF_903992535.2). Lineage (NCBI taxonomy): Eukaryota > Metazoa > Chordata > Mammalia > Rodentia > Cricetidae > Arvicola > Arvicola amphibius. The sequence goes on along the minus strand of NC_052054.1, from coordinate 126,211,758 downwards.
TTCGTTGTGTCCCATAGGTTTGGGTGTGCGTGTATTTAATTTCATTGGATTCTAGAAAGTCCTTAATTTTTTTAAATTATTATTATTCAATAGGGAGTTATTCAGTTTCCATGAGTTTATAAGCTTTTTGTTTTTGATATTCAGGCTTAATCTGTGGTGGTCTTCAAAGAGTTATTTTAGTTTTATTGTATCTGTTGAGACTTGCTTTGTGTCTAAGTATGTGGTCAGTTGTGGAGAAAGTTTCATGAGGTGCAGAGAAAAAGGTATATTCATTTGTGTTTTGGTGAAATGTTCTGTAAATATCTGTTAGTTCCGTTTGGTGTATAATGCTTGTTAGCTCCAGTATTTCTCTGTTTAGTTTTTGTCTAGATGGCCATCCATTGGTGAGAGTGGGGTATTAAAGTCACTACCAGTGTATGTATCAGTATATGTAATTCTTTTTGTTTTGTTTTGACACAGCTCTCCTCCCCCATTAATACTATTAATATTAGTTTGTGATCATTCAAAATATGTGGTTTTTAGGAATGTAAATGTCATATACATGGAAACATTTATACTTAGTTCCAGAAATATTTAGGTAAAGAAAATTACATTCATAGATGGTCAGATTTTTTCAAGCATGGTAGAAGTAGTCACTTGTATTGCATTCTGTAGATAGTAACTAGCAAAACACAGTTGTAGTTCAAGGCAAATGCTTGTTTAAATTCCCTGTATTAGTTAACGAGTCTATTTCCTGGAGCTCTTGTCGTCTTTAGCTTTCAGCTGTATTCAGTAAAGGTGGAAGATCTTAATTAGACTTAGGTGGATCTTTGTAATTATGGTAGAGTATGACTTTTCAGAGAAGAGCCTGGGAGGAACAAGGGAAACACAGTTACTTATACTTATGGGATAGAAGTCTCTTGTTGTTGTTGGTGGTGGTGGTGCTGGGTACTAGGTCCAGGGAAGGGCTCTTCTGAACTCTTCAGGCTTACCCCCAGTCTGGGTACGTAATCCTTGCTCTTGGGTTTGTCGATTTTATAAATGATGTCAGCATATTTTCATGGGATTAGATCACAGCCATATTGATTATAATATGCTTCCTGGTTGTGGGGTTGTCAGAATGTGTAAAATTGTGCCTTGGATTTCATGAACTTTGATACTTGAAATCTGTAGATAATTTAAAGTAAAATGTTGCACTTATTCACAATTACTGCACTGTTGGAATCTAGTTAACAACCTTGTTTTTTTCATTTGGGTTATGTTTTGAGCACATCTGTAGTTAGAAACATGATTTAATCTTGATAACAAGGCATCTTGTTAGTCGTGTTTTCAAACTTTTTTTAACCTTTAATGTCAGTTGTGTTTAACATTTTACTTTGAAAAGAAAATATCAACTAATATCATGTTTTTTCCTGTCCTTCTCCTGTACATCTCTACTGTCCTTCCTACTACCCCCAAGTGTAAAAGTAACCAGGGAAGAGACAGGGTAGTGAGAAAGGGCCAGAGGCAAGGTGCAGGGTAGAGTTAAGTTGTGGCTTTGCTCACTCTGTCTCTGCTGGACTTGCTGGTTTGTAATCACCAGCCCGTACTTGGGACCCACTTCCTGATACTCTCTTTTGGATGAACAAAGACTAGATCTGCTTTTTAGCATGGAGCTTTATGTAGGGCTAGGGAAATAGACTTTTATCTGAGGGGAAATTTATCATGTGTGTGTATGCACGAGTGCACATGTGCATGTAACACAGAGTTTTATAATATAGCTTGGGCTTCCCCGGAACTTTTAATTTGACTTCTGAATGCTGAGATTACAGGTATGTCTTAACTTTGCTTGGTTTCAGAAAAAATTAATTTTATTTTATTGAAGTAGTACAAACAAAATTATTTCAAATGTCATTGAATTAAATTTTAGTAAGCAGATTGGGAAATTAATGTATTTCAGAAAAAAACAATTTACTAATAAAGGGAGAATTTAAAAATGCACAATTGCTGTATCTTTTTGTTTGTTTGTTTGTTTGTTTTGAAATAGTCTTTCTACATATCCTAGGGTTATCTCCAAATTTTATCTTCAGAGTCTGGAATTGTAGGATTGAAGGCATATGCCAGCATGCTAGGCAAAAAAAAAGTCTACTTTCTATAAGTAAAGCAGAGAAAGACAGAAGCATGCCTTTCATTACAGGGTAGTTTATTTTGGTAAAAATCTCGTATACTGAGGTGGCTGGGAATGGTTGTACAGATTGCTGAAGAAACGCTTTGGGCACACGGAGAAGAAATGGCAGACACGCTCATTTTCAGTGTCTCTTGTGTGGGGAGCAGAGACAGTTAAGGTTGTATTATATTACCCTGGACTGTGTACAGTATTCGTTTGCTTTGAAATGAAGCTTTTTTTTGTGGCGAAATTTCTTTCTTTCTCTCTTTCTTTTTTTCCTTTGTTTTGTTTTTCTTTTATTTTTTAAACAGTGAGAATCAGAAAGGGGAGGTTTATTTAATGTAGCCACATTGGGAAAGGGGAAAAAGTAATTCAGTGGTTTTTTTTTTTTTTTTTTTTAAACAGGGTTTTTCTGAGTAACAGCCCTTGCTGCCTCAGACTCTCAGAGATCCACATGCCTCTGTTTCCCAGGGACTGGGAATAAAGGTGTGTGCTACCATGCCCAGCTAATGTGGTATTATATAGGCATTACATTAAGAACTTGAGTTGTATTTGTTTGAAGTAGGGTATAATGTTAGGAAACTGGAGTTAGGAAACAGGTGGAGTAGCATCTGTCTGAGGGTTATTAATTCTGACTCCTAGGAGAGAGACAATTGTACATTACAGATGGAGAAGAAAATTCATAATCACATAAACTTAGAAGTTGCTTTTATTGTAACAGGTGTAGGAATAGGCTTTTTGTTTCTTAAAAGTTTATGCTATTAGGTCCCTAGTGTTTATTATCCATGCACACACACACATGCTCACATATTGCTGGGGTTGGTCCACAGGACCCTAAGTGTGTTCAACTTGTACTCTCCCGCAGAGCTACATCTTCAGCGAATTATAGATTATCAGGGATTGAAAATCTTTCAAATAAAATTGATTGGAGGATGAAACATCTCTAAAACTTTGAAGTATAATGACTAGTTTAGAATTATGACTAAAATTCTTTGTTGTATTTGAATTTTTTACAGACTTATTTGTGAAGGAAAAATTATAGATTGAAAATTGATATTAAGTCAGATTATCATGATATTTTAATATGTTTGAATATTGAATTTACCAGGTTTTGTATTTCTGTTTTATCTCACTTAGGAAAGGGAATTCTTGAAGAATTATGTTCAACGGATAGTTGATGTTCGACCCACATTGGTTCTAGTTGAGAAAACAGTATCTCGGATTGCTCAGGACATGTTACTGGAACATGGCATTACTCTGGTCATTAATGTAAAGTCAGTGAGTGTTTTCTGTATTTATTCACTTAAAAAACCATGGCTTTTAAATTATTTTGCATGTATGGTAGGTATGCAGCATTCTTTCTGTTTGATGTACTACTTGGTGTGGTAGCTACTGTATTATTGAGACTCTAGACTCACACTGGATGCAGGTGTGACTGACTGTGTAGCTGTTGTTTTGGGTCTTTCTGGTACCAAAGGTGGAATGGACGCTAGCCCATCAACCAGTGCTCACCAGTGCTTCACTAGTCCCTCTGCAAAATGGAGTCCACTTTTAAGGAAACGGATTTTTCTGTTTCTTTGTTTGCTCATAGTATTTTGTACTAAGACAATGGCTAGCCAAATGCTCTTTAAAAAAGTAATAACAAAATAAAGTAAGAATAAAAAAGAAGATAAAGTCTCAGGTTATACCTCTAGCAGGTCTGGAACTCACTAATCAGTATGACCTCAGACTTGCACTGGTCCTACTTCCTCGGTCTCCCAAGTGCTGGGGCTATACAAGTGCACCACCATACCATGCTTATCTTGTGATGATGTTACAACAAGCATGGCTTGTTTTTGAGGCCATACATTGGTTATTTAGCAAGCAAATTTGATCTAATACAGAATAAAAAAGTCATATAATTATTAAAATTAAGGAAACTGATTGTGAACATTATTTTATTTTAATAATTCATGTACTTTTTCAGGTTAAATTTATTAAGAATTTTACTCATAGCTAATTCTGTAATACACTGTTTTTCTGTGTTGTAGCAAGTTTTAGAACGAATCAGTCGAATGACCCAAGGTGATTTAGTGGTGTCCATGGACCAGCTGCTCACTAAACCACATCTGGGCACTTGCCACAAATTTTATATGCAGATATTTCAGTTACCCAATGGTGAGTCATCTTAAGCATACATTCACTTAGCTTGGGGAATCTCAAGAAATGAATCAACTCCTAGTTAAATATAGTATTGTTTACTCAGGAAGTATTAATATCTGTTAGCATTGGTAGAGAGAGTGATTCAGTGTGGTCTTATTGCTGTAAGGATTTTTTTTTTGTTGGTAATAAATTCTGTCTGGTCCTCTGGATTTTCACCTAAGTCTCTTAATTTTGTTTATTTGTAGAACAAACCAAAACACTGATGTTTTTTGAAGGCTGTCCACAGCACCTAGGATGTACAATCAAGCTCAGAGGAGGCTCCGATTATGAGCTGGCTCGAGTTAAGGAGATCCTAATATTTATGATCTGTGTAGCTTATCATTCTCAACTAGAAATCTCCTTTCTCATGGATGAGTTTGCTATGCCTCCAACTTTAATGCAAAGCCCTTCATTCCATTCTCTGTCTGAGGGCCGAGGGGAAGAGGGAGTGCCTCAGGAGCAGTACAGTGGCAGTTCCCTTCCCCAGGACCCAGAGTGCCCTCCTGACTCCCTGTCTTCTGATGATAGCACTTTGTTGGAATCAAGGATTACGCTTGAGAAGGGTGAGCAGGACAGTAAAGGTGTTTCCCAGGCGGTTGCCTCTGTGAAACATCAAGATTATACTGCACCCGCTTGCCCAGCAGGTATTCCCTGTGCTCTCTTTGCGTTGGTACCTGAATCCTTGTTGCCTCTCCATATGGATCAACAGGATGCTATAGGAAATGAAGAGCCAGAGACATCACAGCAAACAGATGAACAGGATCCCAAAAGCCAGATAAGAGCCTTTAGAGACCCCCTACAGGATGACACTGGGATGTACATTACTGAGGAAATCACCTCCTCTGAAGATAAACGAAAGACTTACTCTTTGACATTTAAACAAGAATTAAAAGATGTGATCCTCTGTATCTCTCCAGTTATTACATTCCGGGAACCTTTCCTTTTAACAGAAAAGGGGATGAGGTGCTCAACTCGAGATTATTTTCCAGAGCAGATTTACTGGTCTCCTCTCCTCAACAAAGAGGTGAAGGAAATGGCGCTCAGGAGGAAGAAACAGCTGCTCAGGGATCTCTCTGGACTTCAGGGCATGAATGGCAGTGTTCAGGCCAAGTCTATTCAAGTCTTACCCTCACATGAGCTAGTGAGCACCAGGATTGCCGAGCATCTGGGTGATAGCCAGAGCTTGGGCAGAATGCTGGCTGATTATCGAGCTAGAGGAGGAAGAATTCAGTCAAAACATTTGGACCCTTTTGTGCATTCAAAAGATGCATCATGTGCTTCAGGGTGCAAGTCGGGAAACAAGACTGAGGGCGATGAAGAGAGGGGCTCGGTCCCAGGCGATGCCGTGTGGGCGACAAAGGTGAGATGCAAGATTAAAAAAATCACTATGGCAGACTGATAGGTTTAGTAAATGTTTACTCTTCTGCTTATTTTTCTTCTTGAGTTGGATGGCATTTATGTATAAAGTATAAAAGTGGATTCATAAGGGAACGAAACTGGGATTTTGGATTTTAATATGCGCTGTAGTAAAGTAGAAAGGACCTACGTTAAGGGAAAGTGGGCAATTGCTTGACGTTTATATCTGTATTGCTTATATGTGGTATGATGTAGCTCGACTTTTTTCAGTGTTTTTAAATAGGTCTTTAGTTTCAGTTTTTGTCAAATATCTGAAAAAAAAGGCAACATATGGAAGAGTTTATTTAGCTTGTAATTCTAGGGGAAGTCAAGGCAGCAGGAAGGAGCAATTTATGATACCACAACGAAAGTCAAGAGCAAAGAGAAATAAATGCGTATATGCTGCTTGCTTGTTTGTGTTCTGTTCTATTCTCCATTCCTAATAGTTCTGGATCTTTTGCTAGAGAATGATGCCACCCACAGTGGTGTGGGTCTCCCCACATTTTAACTTAAGACAGTCGCTCAGATGTGCCCATATTCCAACCCAGAATATATAATCCATCCTTGAGACTCTTCTTCCTAGTTGATTTTAAATTGTATCAAGATGGCAATTAAGCTAACCTTCACAGGTCTCATTATGTGGTCCTGGTTGACTCTTAAGTTCACAGTCCTCTTGCCTGTACCACTTCATGCTAGGATTATAGCTCTGTACCACCACAACTAGCTCTATTGTTTGATTATAGTCATTGTGAGAGATGGAAATTTGTTATTGAAAATGGACCTGTTTTAAGAAAGTGTACTTAATAGTAAAAAGTTTATATTGTCATTTAACTTTGACAGTGATCTTTTTTGTCTAATTAGAAATTAAAGATATTTAAAGAAGATTTCCTTGTGGATGGATACATTACTAGTAGTGAAACTAATAAAAAGACATCTAGTTTCACTGATAGTCAAGGAAGTGCTAAATGTTTTTTTGAGACTCATGAAAAGAACCATGGTTAGTGAGAGTCAAGAAATTTTGAATGCTTTGTCTAAGTGTACAAATGTCTCTTACTGTACGTGTATGTCTGTACATCCTGTCGAAATGTACAGAAAGTGATAAGGTTTCTCTCACTTTAAATGTACGTTTCTCACCTTTGACTCAGGATTCCGCCTTCTCTATTGCAGAACAAATTAAATACATCTGTGTAGGATGCTTGCTTGTTGTAAGAATATATGTACAAGGGTGTTTGTTGAAGCACTGCATCCATTTTTTTTGTAGCAAAACATTATATTTTGCAGATGTGGCAAATACCTGACATTAAACAGTTTAAGAGGGTTTATTTTAGCTCATGATTTCATAGGTTTCAGTCCATCCTCCTTGGCTCCATTATTTGTGGTAGCTAGATGGCACAGCAGACAGGCAGCAGAGAGAAGTCGGAAGGCCTGGGATGAGCTACGGTCGCGGAGACACCGCCAGTGGACTGTTTCCTTCATGTAGGCCTCACCTTTTAGTTTCTAGAATGTGAGGGACACACCTTCAATACAGGATTCATGGTCAGGGGCATCAGTCACACATATTCAACCCGTACCTGATTTTTTTTTTTCCTGAGACAATGTTTCTCAGTGCAGCAGCCCCAGCTGTTTTGGAACTAGCTCTGTAGATCGAGTTCTGGCCCCAGACTCACAGAGATCTGCCTGCCTCTGCCTCCCGATTGCTGGGATTAATGGCATTTGCCGCCGCCACCTGGCTAAAGTGTGGGTTTTGAATGTTTTTTTAAAATGCAACTTTAAAGTTTTGTTACTTATTAGAATAAAACACTAATGGTTACATTTTAGCATGTACCTCCCCAAAGCAAGTTATAGTAATATATTTTTGCAGCCTGTCTCATTTTAATAAAAACAAAATCACCTGTGTATATTTGTGTGTGTATGTACATGTGTGATTGTGCATGTATGTAAATGCAAATAGCGTGAATAAACAAAAAGTGATTTTCCTTTTGGTGTTTGTTTGAATTAGGATTTCTCACTGCCTAGGCTGGCCTCAAACTCAAGATCCAGCTGATGAAGATGTTAAATTCTCGATCCTCTTGACTTTGCCTCCTAAGTGCTGAGCTTTCCATTGCTACCGTGCTGGGCTGAGTAGTTTTATAAACTTTAGTTTGAGAGGTGGGGGGCATCCAAGAAGGAGGGACCTTACATCATGTGCTTCTGAACACATGTGTTCAGGTGTGTTTATAAACAGGAACACGCACAGGTAAAAAAATACCGTATAATTAGCTTTCTAGACACCACTGATTGATGCCCTTAGCCGTCCACTGTCATAATGTTCTATAGGGATCTATTTAAGTTAATTTGCTCTTCCAAAATATAATACAATTTTGAAAAAAGGAGTGTTTATGTTAAGAAACAAGCTTCTTAGTGGTCTCCCACTTTCAAGCACAGTGCTGGGATTGACCCAGGGCCCCACCGATGCTACATTTCCAGCTCAATTATTTTATGCTTTTACGTTTACTTTGGAATTTTGAAATTGTCTTTGGTCAAATCCCAGCTGTTGTTATGTTTAGCTTTGTTGACAGAATGGAATGTGATCTAGGTCAGTGACCTGATAGCTCTGAGTCCCCACTCAGGTGCTCACCTGTCCTTGTCCTGCAGGTGGACTGCCTGAACCCTGCCAACCACCAGCGGCTCTGTGTCCTCTTCAGCAGCTCCTCGGCCCAGTCCAGCAATGCCCCCAGCGCCTGTGTCAGCCCTTGGTACGACGCCTCACCCCGCCCTGTACTGCATGAAAAACAATTCCTGCTATTGGGTGCAGGGCACATTGATGGTCACATACCATACAGTAGAGTGTTTACACTTGAGTAACTGTGAAATTTGTTCGTGGGTAAAAATAGTACCTTAAACAAGAGTGAATAAAGTCTGAGAGAGAAAAAGAAATTTTTACATTACAAAGGTTACAAAGTTGACCTGCAAAAACTGGTTTATAAAAGCTAAAAGCTACATTTTGATTATATCATGTGCAGTTTAGGTGAGTTTTCATGTTGAATAATTTTTATAAAAGCAGTCAGCCTTTTATGTTAGTGTTTGTAGTTTTGTTACTGAGCTATACTACATACTGGCGTTTTGTCTCCTTAGTACATTCTTCTTGGGAACATCTAAGTAAATTTATAGAGACAAATACATTTTATAATGTAATATTTCCAGTGATGGTCAAAAAAAACCTTACATCCCTGTCTTGTGTGTGTTTGTTTGTTTTGTTGCTGGGTTAAAGAATTCTTTGTTAAAAGCAACATAAAGGAGAAAGGGTTTATTTGACTCCCGTCCATCATGGCAGGGAAAGTCACAGCAGCTGCAGCTCAAAGTAACTGATCATGTGAAGCCATCATTCAGAGGAGAGCAGTTAGGCGTGGCTGAAGGTGCTCTGCTCCACTCCCCTTCCCGTGCGGGTGGGGGCTCTTCCCACAGCACTTAACATGCAGGAGAAGCTTGCTTGTGTTTCTTCTACTCCTCCCTGTGTGCACATATATAGCTGTGTGTGAGAGAGAGAGTGTGTGTGTGTGTGTGTGTGTGTGTATGTGTGTTGTTGTTGGTGGTGGTGGTGGGGTTGGTAGCACTTATTTTCAGTGGAAAGATTTTTCTTGAAATGTGTAGTTCCAGGACAGCTTTAAGCCTGGCTTTCTGAAAGCCCATAGAATTTTTCTCGGAATTTAATGGACTCCTTCAGTAATCCTAGAAGAGGATACTGGTTTCAACAAGCACACGTTCAGAGTCTAATTGTGGGCAGTTGTGAGTTCAGTTCAGTTAGGAGCTGCTGTTCTCTGTACTCAGTGAAGACAGGGACTAGAGGGCAGATGGGCACCTACCCCACCCCCACCCCCAGTGTTGACGGGGAGTGAAACTGTGACAGATGATTTTATCTCTTCCTCATGCAAATCAGTTTTATTCAATTTGTTTTTATGGTTTATGCACTCATTAAATGATTTCTTAAGATATTAACAGGTGGGGTGTGGAAAATATGCTATGGTGTGGCTAATCTATACTTGTTTGACAGGGTGAAGTAAAACCTGTTCTGTAGCAGCAACATATATGATTTGCTTTATCACTTCATCATAAGCATATAATAATTAGAATATGGTGGTCTTGGTGGTAATGTTGACATATTTCTAAGAAATGATCTCTTCTTTTAGGATTGTAACAATGGAATTTTATGGAAAGAATGATCTTACACTGGGAATATTTTTAGAAAGATACTGTTTCAGGTAAAAGCTTATTTATTTCTTCCTTATCATTTATTATGCTTTGCTCCCTCCCTCCCTCCCTCCCTCCCTCCCTCCCTCCCTCCCTCCCTCCCTCCCTCCCTCCCTCCTTCCCTCCCTCCTTCCCCCCTCCCTTCCCCCTTCCCTCTTCCCCTCCCCTTCCTTCCCCTCCCCTCCCCTCCCCTCTCCTCCCCTCCCCTCCCCTCTTCTTTTCTTTCTTGAGACAGAGCCCTCTTTATAGCCCTGGCTGTCCTGGAACTCACTATGTAGACTTCGCTGGCCTCAAACTCATAGTGATCTGCTTCCCATGTGCTGGGATTAATTAATATGCATTTTGAAGCCCACAATTTCAAGCTACAACGTGGGAGTTGAATGTGAAGGACTGTTGATGGTGGAGCGCTTAGCGCTTGTTTCCTCTAGTTCTTGTCTATTTCAGAGGAGCTGTCCAGCTCCTCTGCCATGCCAAGACTTTGGTGTGTCTACTTTTACAGTGATTCAAATGAAAAACAGGGAAGACTTAAGACCAGCTTGACATCAGTTTATGATTCACTGCTGTTACCAGTTAAGTTACACAGCGTGGGACGAGTAATTTAATGTTTGCAACCTTTTCCACAGGAAGTACAGTCCTTAAAAATGTCTGGGTTTTACTGTTGTTTGAAACTGGGCATTAGAAGGTGTTTGACAAATGGACAGATGACAAATGCTTTATGTTTAAGACAGAATGTTCAGCTGCAGCTCAGGGCCTGTATATTCTGTTCAGATTGTGCACTGTTGGTCATTACTCTAGATTAAGTGGTGTGTCACTTCCTTGGTCATGGCTCTGATTATTCAGTACTTGGTATATGTGACCCTCTGCTTCATGCTTGATGTGAGGAGGAGTCTCTTGTTTCCACAGGCCGTCTTACCAGTGCCCTAGCATGTTCTGCGACACCCCCATGGTACACCACATTCGACGCTTTGTTCACGGCCAGGGCTGTGTGCAGATAATCCTCAAGGAGCTGGACTCTCCAGTGCCTGGGTATCAACATACAATTCTCACATACTCCTGGTGCAGAGTCTGCAAACAAGTATGTGCTGCTGCTGGGATATTTCTGTTTGTGTAGTGCTTTGGGGCATAGATAATCAATAGTATTTTAAGCTTTGTTATTAGTCATGACATTCTTTATATACCTTCTTGTGCTATGTGTTTAACCTAATACTTTAGAAAACTTTAGTTAAAGAATGTCATTAGCCAGGTGGTGGTGGTACACGCCTTTAATCCTGGAACTTGGGAGGCAGGGGCAGGTGGATCTTTGAGTTTGAGGCCAGTCAGGGATACACAAAGAAACCCTGTCTTGAAAAACCCTATATATAAAATGTCATTAAATAATGATTTATGTATACCTTTTTCTAGTATAATATATTGAAATTATATATTCAGTTATTTTTGTTAATTTAGCTTATACTTAATCCCATCTGTGTTGTAGGTACTGTGTTGCATTTTAGGCATAGAAAGAGAATGAATGTAAATTGTCGCTTGTAAAGAAGGAGACAGACTTATAAAGCAGTAACTATAATATTTTAGGCTATTTTCCTAGCAAATCTGAGCTATATTAACATCTCTTCTAAAAACATGTAGATGAGGCTTTGCTGACAATGACCTGTATAGACTTTTGTATAATATTAGAAAATGACATGGAATCATATTTAATTTCTTTCAACTATCTTTTCAATCTCTGAAGAAATTATTTGATGTCAGTATTGTGATTTTTGTTGTTTGTTTTTTATTAAATCAATTCAATCAATTTTTAGAGAAGTGGCATAGATTTAGGTTTAAGGTTTATTTAATTTTATTTGTATATGTGTGTGCCCAACTGTACGGATGTGATGGAGGAGTGTCTATGTGTTACTTTTATTAATAAAAAAAACTGCCTTGGCCCTTTAAGAGAACAGAAAATTAGGTAGGCAGAGTAGACAGAACAGAATGCTGGGTAGCAGGCAGTGGGGAGACGCTTCAGGCAGTCGCCATATGCAGTCGCCATGCTTCTCCTCTCTGAGATGGACACAGGTTAAGATCTCTCCTGGTAAGCCACACCTTGTGGTGCTACACAGATTACTAAATATGGGTTAATCCAGATGTGAGTAAGAGGCTGACACTAATGGGCCCGGCAGTGTTTTAAAAGAATACAGTTTCTGTGTAATTATTTTGGGTAAAGCTAGCTGGGTGGGACGCAGCCCCGCTGCTCCTTCTTCACGGATGTGTACTATGTGTGAAAGTACCTGAGTAGGCTGATGAGGACTTTAGATCGCTTAGAACCGTAACCTAATTTGGGAATTGAACTGGGGTTCTCTGCAAGGGCTGCAAGTGTTCTTGATTTCTGAGGTATCTTTTCAGCCCTAGACTTATGGGTTTTGGGTTTTTTTTTTTTTGGTGTGTTTGTTGCTTTCATTTACTTTTATTTTATATGCATGCATATTTGCCTGCATGTATGTTTGTGTACCATGTATATGCATATTTCCCAAGAAGATCAGAAACTGTAGTTAAAATGGTTGTGAGATACTGGGGGATCAAACCCGGACTCTGTGGAAGAGCAGCCTGTCCTCTTCACTGCCGAGCCATCTCCAGTTCCTATAACATTTTAAATATATAATATTCACTCATATTACAGCATCTATGTATCAAAATTGCCCTCATTATTATCTTGATGTATTTTTCAGTGTGCTTGGAAAGCATCTGTGAGAACTGTAGATAAAACAGCAGTGTGTCTGTTAGTATAGCACCTGAGGATGGCGACAGTAGTGTTCTTCATATGCTGGGAGCACACCGGCCTGCGGTGATTCATAGTAATGATCAAGTCTTCCTTACTTTCTTGTTTGTGTTAGTGGAGATCCGGCTAGGCAAGCGCTTTATTTACCATTAGACTAGGTCCTAGCATCATTCTCATACCATAGACCTTTAGGTACTGGTCCAAAATGCTGGTAGATCAGTGGTTCTTACCTCTAATACAATTTCTCATATTGTGGTGACCTCCAACCATAAAATGATTTTTGTCACCACCTCAAAATATAACAGTTTGCTACTGTTATGAATTGTAATGTAAATATCTGTGCTTTCCAATGATCTTAGGCAACCCTTGTGAAAGGGTTATTTGACCCTCAAGGGGGTTGTGATCAACAGGTTGAGAAACACTGTTGTCGATTGATTGTTGAATTAAGTCAGTAGCTAAATTTTGGTCTGTTTTTCATGCTCTGGTTTATGCATTTAAATTTTTTTGAAAAGTTTTATGGGGTTATGCTAGAAAGGAAAAAAGTTTTTGTTAACATATACACAAAAGAAAAACTTCTAGTGCTAGAAAAATTTAATGTTATATTTTGTAATCCACAGTAATAGAAAAAGTGGGCAAAGGTCATGACAAAGCAATTAATACAAATGGTCAGTTAAATATGCAAATGAATTTTATTTATTAACTAGTTGAAACATAAATGAAGCCAAATATAAATGAAACAAGTAAAATGCATTAAAAACATTTCAGAGATGAATAATTCATAGGATTGGTAGGAAAGTGAGGGAATTAGTATTCTTAGTTACTGTTGTTGTTCAAAATGTGTAAATGAATATACCTGATTTGACAAAAGAACCATTGCCCTTTGATCCGTCATTGCCCACCCTTACTGATTTATTCTAAAGGAACACATGTCTCTTTTGAGTGTGTTTGCAAGAATGTTCAGGGGAGCATCATGCAAATAAGGGAGACCTGTCTGTCTCAGATGCCTGTTAGTGACAGTGTGAGACCTACCCCATGGGCATTTAAAGGTTGTAAAGAAAGTAAAGAGTCTACTGCAAATTGATGGTGTGTGAGGGGTTATTAGAGCTATCCTCTTCACCCTCCCAGTGTTGTTGGGAGGGCTGCTTGTTTGTCCCTGCTGCCCAGCTAGCTTAGCCCCGAAATAACCACACAGAAACTATATTTATTAAATCACTGCTTGGCCTATTAGCTCTCACATCTTATTGGCTAACTCTTACACCTTGATTTAGCCCATTTTTATTAATCTATGTTTTACCACTTGGCAGTGGCTTACCAGGAAAGATATGGCATGTCTGATTCTGGCTGCTCCATGGTGTCTCTGTCTTCTGCTCTCTTTCTTCCAGAATTTAGTTCTCTCTTCTCTGCCTACCTAAGTTCTGGCCTATCAGGCCAAGACACTTTTTTTATCCATTAACCAATACAAGCAACACATAGAAAGAAGGACCTCCTACACTATCCCAGCTCAAATCCATTTTGAATATTTTGTTTTTTTCCAATTTTTCTCCCTCGGTTAGAATATGTTGTTTGTCTTGGAAAATAGAAAATACATCTTTCAAAAAACGAGATTTTCAGCATGTAACTTATTAAAGATTTTTCTTTCTGAACTCCAGGTAACACCAGTTGTTGCTCTTTCAAATGAATCCTGGTCTATGTCATTTGCAAAGTACCTTGAACTTCGGTTTTATGGGCACCAGTACACACGCAGAGCCAATGCTGAGCCATGTGGTCACTCTATCCACCATGATTATCACCAGTATTTCTCTTATAACCAGATGGTGGCATCCTTCAGGTGAGATGGCAGAGAGACCCTGCACATTATCACCTGTTGTTGTCTTGCTTGCATAGCTTTCTGTTCACATTTCACCTGCCAAGTAGTTCCTCCTTTGCTCTTGGTTTAATACTTTTTTGCTGTGGTACTCTGATAAAAATATCCTGGATATTTACATTTTGTTTATTACCCACATCTTATTCTAGAGTTAGGAGGGCAGAAATTTTGGTGCTATATTCTTGGTACTTAGAACGTGTTTCACACACAATGTGCTCACGAAATATCTATTAATTAGAATGTGTTTCCATTTAAAAGCAGGGCCTTTTAACCATAATGTAGGGTGTAGGTTGGATGCAGCATTTATTAGTCAATACCTCAGGTAGGAAGGACAAGAAGACTCATGAAGAACCCTAAGAGCTGGACGGTAATAAGTTCCTTCCTTCATTTTAGTCTCTTCAGATCCACAGAGAAAGTTTACAGTAAAATCATTGCTGTTTTTTATAGCAGATGGGCCTCAGAGAGATAATAATAATGGCATCACAGTACAAGGATAAAGAAAATCTCAATATTGGGGAAGATATCTCTGGTAGTTGAAAGTTACTTTTTTTTGTCTTTATGAAACTTGATTTTATAGAAAACTTTATTTTTCTCATATGCTTATTTGAATATATATGCCCTATATAAATTATTAAAATATTTTTTATTTTCTCCTGTTACTGTTTTTTCCCCTCAGTTATTCTCCTATTCGGCTTCTTGAAGTGTGTGTTCCACTACCAAAAATATTCATTAAACGTCAAGCCCCACTGAAAGTGTCCCTTCTCCAGGACCTCAAGGACTTTTTTCAGAAGTAGGTTTCATTGTCTTTGGTCATCCATGTTTGCTTTGTTGTGTTTGTAACCCATTGCTGATTTAGTTGTCAGGTTTACCCATATATGTAGTGTGTG
Organism: Arvicola amphibius; assembly: GCF_903992535.2. Taxonomy (NCBI): domain Eukaryota; kingdom Metazoa; phylum Chordata; class Mammalia; order Rodentia; family Cricetidae; genus Arvicola; species Arvicola amphibius. The sequence goes on along the minus strand of NC_052054.1, from coordinate 126,196,324 downwards.
CTCAATGTAAAAAGAAAAAGTTCAAATAATACAGGAAAACCTTTCCAAAACGTAAGTGACAACTTAAATTTTGAAGTAAATCTTTTGAGGCTTTGTTGTTTTGCTTTGCAAAATTACCCTGTGATTTTTGATAAGGTAGCTTGTTTTATTGATAGTTTTATATAAAATACCTTTTCTTCTAATTTCTATGAAGTGGTTTGATTTTAAACTCCTCTAACATGTGGTACCCTCCCCATCTTTAGAGTTTCACAGGTATACCAAGCTGTTGATGAAAGACTTGCATCCTTGAAAACGGATACATTTAGCAAAACAAGAGAGGAAAAAATGGAAGATATTTTTGCACAAAAAGAGGTGATTGTTTCTTTTATGGAAAATACTGAAGTTGCTGACTTGCTGGAAATCCCTTTGTCTCTGTCGTGTCTCAGCTTATTGAACTTGAATCTATTGCCTTCCAGATGGAGGAGGGTGAGTTCAAGAACTGGACTGAGAAGATGCAAGCAAGGCTTATGTCCTCCTCTGTGGATGCCCCTCAGCAGCTGCAGTCCATCTTTGAGTCCCTCATAGCCAAGAAGCAGAGTCTCTGTGAGGTGCTGCAAGCGTGGAACAGCAGGCAAGGCTTTGTCGGGGCCTTCTGGACACTGCTACCAAATTTCTTCTGCCACGATCTTTCAAAATTTGTTTTCTGGTTCTGGAGATTAAATCCAAGGTCTTACATTTGCTAGGCAATACTCTACCACTTAGCTAAATTCTCAGTGACAATATTTTAAATTTAAAGCTCTATTAATTATAGATGTTTTATTTTTTTTAGTTATAAAGATTTTTTGACTTTTGTTTTCTTCATCCTTTAAAACATATTGCAGCCTTTACATAGTCTGTTAAGATAAAAACAAACAAAACAAAAGGAAACAGCCCTTTTTGCTGTTTAAAATATGTGTGCTGCTGAGTGAGATTGATTGGATCATTGTCCTGTGAAACATCATTGGCTATCATAAGAATTCAGTAGTGGCTCCATACACCTTTAAAGTCTGTTTCAAGAGAAAGTTTGTAAGTATAAACTGGAAATAAAACCATGTCCTTTCTGCCTGTGACTGTAGGTTGCAGGACCTTTTCCAGCAGGAAAAAGGTAGAAAGAGGCCTTCGGTTCCTCCCAGTCCTGGGAGACTGAGACAAGGTGAAGAAAGCAAGGTAATAAAGTGTAGCTTTGTCTTTACTGTTTCATTGATAAACACATAGTTAGTTCTATTTCTAACACTTTAGGAGTGGTAGTTTAATGCATAACGTTTTCTGTCATGTTGGTGTATTTTCAGGGAAATATAGTCTGGATTACTTTTATATGCTAACCCCAATTAAAATGATGTGTTATAATTAATTTATTTGAAGTATTTGTCAAAAGGTTACCGTCCCTGATACACCATTGAGGATATTACAGAGGAAACTTGTAGGTTCTCAGCATATATAATAGAGTTCTAATTTTTCATTTTCCTTTCTTTTAAAAATATATTTGTTTACTTTTATTTTATGTGAATAAGTGTTTTGTCTGCATGTCTGTATATGCACCTCATATGTATCTAGAGCCCACAGAGCAAGAAGAGGGCATTGGATCCCATGGATTGGAGTTACAGGTGACTGTGAGCTATCATGTGGGTGCTGCTTACCAATTTAGGTCTTTTGGAAGAACAGCAGGTGTCCTTAACTGTTAAGCCTTCTCTCAAGCCCTAGGGCACTTTTCTTACTGTGTAGTTTTGGATGTTTGATTTCTGTGCTTGAATGAGAAGTTCTTCTTAAGCCGTCTTCCCTGGATCACTCCCTTCCCAACTGATTGCTTTCTTTTGCTGAAAACAAAATACCACAAACTTAGTGTTCAAAAATGCGGACTTAACTGTTTTATAGTGGTGTATATGACTGGGCTCTTTATTCAAAATCCCACAGAGCTAAAATTAAGGGCTCAGCCAGGGTTTCTCTCATTTTTGAGCGTCAGCTTGTTCTTCAAGCTCTTTTAGGTTGTTGACAGGACTTGGTTTCTATAGTGACCGATCTTCTTTTGGTGGCTGTTGATGCTTACATTCCCTGCCCGGCAATCTGTTCCATCTTCTAAGCCTTCCATGCCGGTCCAGCTCCTCTTGAGCTTCAGATCACTTTGTTTATCTCTGACTTACACAGCTTTAAGTTTTTTGTACTTAGCCGGGTAGTGGTGGCGCACGCCTTTAATCCCAGCACTTGGGAGGCAGAGGCAGGCGGATCTCTGTGAGTTCGAGGCCAGCCTGGTCTACAAGAGCTAGTTCCAGGACAGGCTCTAAAAAAGCTGCAGAGAAACCCTGTCTTGAAAAACCAAAAAAAGAAAAAAGAAAAAAAAAAAAGATTTTTGTACTTAATGCACTTGTATCTGGATTTCTCTTCGTTTTTTGGTCAGTTGACTTGGCACCATTATATTTGCAAAATTTGTTCACAGCAATACTTAGACTTCTGTTTGTTAGAGTAATTGGAATAAGGGTGTATACACCAGAGGCTAAACATTTTGGGAGACCTTTAGAATTCTGCCTGTCGTGCTGCTCAGATATCACAGGAAATGATGCTAGTGTAATGGCCTTGTATCCTGACATCACAGGGTTTTGAGGACGGGGCGGGGTGGGGGGGTTCTTTTCATGTCACCAGACTGTTGTAGAGAAATGTCATGGAATGATGGCTCCACATACTGCAAATCATTTTAGAAAATTAAATGGTTATTTCTTTTTGTCTGTTAAGTGACTATTTAGTAATTGTATTTCCTCTTAAATATTTAGGTAAGAATAACAGTTGGAATGATGGCTCAGTAGTTAAGAGCACTGGCTGCTCTTCCAGAGGGCCCGGGGTTCAATTCCTAGCACCCACATGACAGCTCACAGCTGTCTGTAACTCTATCTAGTTCAAGAGGATCCAACACCTTCACACAGACATATATGAAGGCAAAACCACCAATGCACATAAAAATAAATAAAAATCTTTTAAAAAGAAAGAAAGAAATACACTGTCACCCATGAAGTGATCTGCTTTTGGAAAAGTGCCTTTTGGCAAATGGTTTTGAGTGCCCATCTTCCTGCCCGTGTTTCTCTAGGTCTGTGGCGTCCACTCGTGGACAGCAGCCATGGTTGTCTCATAGAGACATTGGCCTGGCTAGAAAGAGACAGGTAGAAAACACACGAGCCCGGAAGGATTAGTGACTATAGACAGGTCGTAGAAAAGCATAAAGAAGGCAGAGTTTGGTGATGGAGTAGGAATAGTGGTGGGTTATTTTATTTAAAGGACACAGAAAATCTCTCTAATATGGTAGCCACTACTGACATGAAATGACTTGTAAGTAAATTCCCCATGAGGCTTGTAGTCCTCCTAATGTTGTCCATGGGTAAGAGGCCATTAGATGGCTGTTAAGAGAGGAGTAGGCTTTCTAGACAGACCTAGTGCTCCTGGATGTGTCCATGCCAAGGTGTGAGCTACTGTTTAGAGCAATATTCTCAAAGTCATGGGTCCATGTTTGCAGCATATAGAACCTAGCTGTCTTCTGGTTGGCCAGACATCTAAGATAGTTCTGAAATGTAAAACAGTGGCACTTCTCTTTCTAATGTAAAACTTAGGGGTTGTTTTTCTAAATTTTGGAAAATAGCTTTATTCTGCTTCAACTAGCTTTTATATTTATGTTTCTATCTAATGGTGTTATTTCTAAGTGAACCAATAAATGCATACTTAGGAATGTACTCAAACTTAATTAATTAAAATGGCAAGAGCCACTTTAAATTATTAAGACATACTATTTTATTGGAAACATATCTTAATTTCAAAAATTTCAAGATTCACGGGGCTAGACTACTTTTAAAGTGTGTTTTTTTTTTTTAAAAAAAAATATATCCTTAAAAATAGCATTTTTTTTTTCTTCAGATAAGTGCACTTGACACATCTCCAAGGAATATTTCTCCAGGACTTCACAGTGGAGAAAAAGGTTGGTCTTTAGTCTGGTGGCCTCTTGCTCTTGCATTTAAAGAGATTTTACTCTGTAAGTTGCTTTTAACTGCTAATGTGAGCATTATTTTCTAATACACGTGTCCATAGTAATTTTCCTCCTTATAGAACACGTATAATTCTTTCTGGTCTGAGATTCATATAGTGTGTTATAAGAACATAAATTAGGATGTAGAAATGCATACAATGGTAGTGAGGGCTGCCAGTGGAAGAAAAAGAATAAAACCTGGCATTGAGCTTCTTTTTTGCTTATGCTAGTCAGGCAGCCTCCTTATTCTGTTATTAGGGTTTATCTTAGCATGGTTAATTTATATTTTATGTTCTTAAATTGTTTTCTAAAATTTTTATTCTTCAGTAACTTAGTGCCATTTTGGAAACTAGGGAAATTTACATAGATTGTCTGTTGAATAGAACTTACTGTTTTTTTTTTACATTTTTCTGTGATAATTATAACTTTTTTTTCTCTGTCAGAATAAACATCTAAGTTTCCCCACAGTGCTGTTAATCCCATTCTCTGTGAAGCCAGATCATGTGTAGGCAGATAATGTAGCATAAAGGAAAGGGTATTGTGTTAGGTAGAGGTCAGGGTGATTTGATTGTGGCCAAATCATATAATCTTCCTGGATTTTTATTTCAATTTTTATGGCATAAGTTACATGACCTAGATAATTTTCAAAAAGGTAAAATTCCACGTTTTAAGAAGTAGAAATACGATTTGGCATTTAAAAAAGTGTTCTCAGGTGCAGTGGACTTCTTATTGTAACTGACTCCTCTAAGATGATGTTTCTCTAGAGGATCGCTTCTTGACGACCCTGTCCAGCCAGAGTTCCACCAGCTCTACCCATCTCCAGCTGCCAACTCCTCCTGAGGCCCTGGCTGAGCAGCTAATGGGAGGGCCCTCCGACCTGGACACAGCCAGTGGCTCTGAAGGTAAGGTTCCGGCCACTGTTTACCCTATTTCATTGAGTCTAAGACTGAGATGAGTCCTTGTTTCATATGTGTCTCTGAAAAAGAAAACCATGGCTAATTCTTTGATATAGTGCTTCTTATCCTTTAGAATTGTTTATGTTTGTTTAAAGTTCTTTTTTAAGGGGCTGGAGAGATGGCTCATTGGTTAAGAGTATCTGCTGCTCTTCCAGAGGACCCTGGGCTCAATTCTCAACACCCACATGGCAGCTCACAACTCTTATAATTCTAGTTCCAGGGAATTTGACTCCCTCTTCTGACACTTCCTTGGATACCAGTCAAACATGTGGTGTACATATACACATGCAGGCAAAACACTCATGCACATAAAGAAATAATAAATTAATTTTTAAAGTTTCTTTTTAAATACAGCCTTTCATTATATGCCTTCCATTAGCTGAACTGACATGCATTACTGTGCGTATGTAAATGTCCTAGTAAAACAGTATTACTCATTGTTCTCTACCTCTTGGGGACATCTTTTTTAAGGTGTGTAAAGTGTATTATTATTGCTTTGTGAGGTGAAGGAAAATTGTGCCATTTTTTTCCAACAGACATTTACAACAAAAGCCATGCCTTGCTTCTCTCTTTCCTTGGTTTCTGTTAAGCAGTACCTCCTGCATTCTGAACTTGGGCTCACTGTGCCGGTGCTGTCAGCTCAGGTGTAGTGGCTAGAATGCACACCGTGTGTAGCAGCGACAGCACTGCGGCAGGTCGTGCATAGTCGTGCATAGTTGGGTGTCGTGTGGAGCTGCGGGCAGGCCTGCTTTTCATCCCGCCCGGATGATAAGCGCTTTACACCCGAAATAACAACACACAAACTGTATTCATTTAAACACTGCCTGGCCCATTAGTTTCGGCCTCTTACTCACATCTTGACTAACCCATATCTAATAATCTATGTAACACCACGAGTGGTGTCTTACTGGGAAAGATTCAGCATGTCTGACCTGGTGGCTGGCTCCATCGCGTCTCTCTCACTGAGGAGAGGCATGGCGATTGTCTAACTTCCCCTTTTCCCAGCATTCTGTTCTGTCTACTCCACCTATCTAAATCCTGCCCTATCAAAAAGCCAAGGCAGTTTCTTTGTTAGCCAATGAGAGTCCTCCATCAGTCGGGCAGTAAGTCTCTTGTGGATCCTGTGGCGATACGAGACTACTGATCAGGATGCTCCGAGTTTCAGATGTAAGGAACTAAACATGCTTCTTGGAGTTGGTGCTGAGTTTACCACACTGTTGCCATTCAGTGTCTAAGAGTCACTTTCTTGGGCTAGAAAGTGAAAACCATAGTTTATATCCATGATGCTCAGTGTGCCTGTCTATAGTCTCAAGAGAAAAATAAATAAAAGACGCTTCTCCTTTTATTTTTCCTGAAAATGTGTAAGTAGAGTATTTTTCATCCTAGATGTATTTGATGGGCATTTACTGGGATCCACAGACAGCCAGGTGAAGGAAAAGTCAACCATGAAAGCCATCTTTGCTAATTTGCTTCCAGGAAACAGCTATAATCCCATTCCATTTCCTTTGTAAGTATTTCAAAACCAAGTGGCTCTCTGTGCTTAACTCCCTATGTATTTAGATCAGTTTATCTGCAAATATGTTTCTTAATTCTAAATTTTACATCATCCTCCTAAGAGATGGCTTTTAGCGTGTAATTCCCAGAATGTTATCATTATATACTAGAAAATGGAAGAAGAAATGTTAACTAATGTTGCTTAGTGTGTAAAGGCACTAGTTCTGGAAACAGACACACAACATATGTTCATCTATGTAAAGATATACTGCTACATCCATTGATCTTTTTAAGAATTCATTTTGGAATTTTGCTTGTATGTGTGTATGTGAAGTGTGTGCTGCGCACGTGTGTGTACGTACGTGTATACGTGTATATGCAATATCCGTGTGTATATGCAATATCAGGGCTTTTCACTGAACCCAGAGCTAGCTGATGGCCAGTAAACCCCTGTGATCTTGTCTGTCTCCCTTAGTACTGGAGATCACAGGCCTGTGTAGTCATATCTGGCTTCTTATATGGTGCTAGGGACTTGAGTCATCTCCTCAGCCCACATTCATTTATCTTTAAAACACATATTGCTAGTTATATATGAGTGCATTGCCACCCCTATAATTTATTTTAACAGATATTGATAAGGAGTAAAATGGTCCATGTACGTTTTCATGTTTGCTTGTTTGTTTGTTTTGTTTTTTAATGCTGTACTTGCTCAGACTGGAAAGAAGTGCATGGCGGCTGTAAAGCTTGTTTTTCTGCTGGTTGGCCTGGGTGGCCATCAATGCTGCCTTTGTTATACTTTGCTGGCACAAGTATAGCCAAACCATGAGCCTTTACTTATGTTTTTATTCAGTAGTAATTTTCATTTGGTGCTGTTCTCTTGTCCCCAGATAGAGAACATCACTCTTAGGAGCTCATGGTCTTGGGGAAGAGACAGTAGAGATACTCAGACATGTAGCATTCACCGCATGGTGTCTTGTATAAAGCTCACTTCGTCAACTGCAGGCCTAGCAGTTCAGTGTCGTTTGTTCTTCCCATTGGGAACAATGGCCTTTGTGTTCTTACCCTCTTTCTCAACCAGGAAGTTATGTTCTTGTTTGAAGAAAACTTTACTGGACACCCCTTCTGTGTCCTTAAGTCTCTCTGTGTTGTCAGAATTCTTGTCTTCCTGTAGGCTGCTATACTGAGTTTTCATATCCTGGTTTGCTTATAAACAATACAAATGTATTTCTCACAACTCTGGAGGCTGGAGGATCACACTTGTGTCAGCAGGGTCGATTCTGATGAGGGTCCTCGTCCAGGCCATCCTTACATGGTGGAGAGAGCTCACTTGTCCCTTATGGCAAGGACACTGACTCCATGTATGGTGTCGTTATTCTTGATCTAAAGGCCCTGTCTCCCTATACCACTACACTGGGACTTGGGGAACAGGACCTAACATTCATCCATAATAAATCTCTTGCTCACTCAACCACAGAGAGTGGTTGTATTTACTTGCAGAATTGTTTCTTTACCCCCTGCACTACAAACGTACATGCCAGTTTTGTTCTCATCAGTGTATTTTTAATTATGTACACACATAGAAAATACGTAAATAGAACTTTTTTTCACCATTGATTTTCCACTACATTGGATACTCAGTAAATGGCATCTAAGCAAAGTCAGTGACTCTACCTAATAGATCCCAGTGGAGTTAGACCAGAAGTCAGGGGAACAAAATTTGGGTTGAAATTAACACTTGGTCTCCATGTGATCGCAGTAGAGTGACTCTTCCATTATTGCTGTGGAACTAGAAGCACTATTTCTACGTAACTTTTAGGAGGCTTCTCTGAGGGTTAGGATAGAACACCATGTTTTAGATTATTTATTGCATACTCTTTTTTGAAACTAGTATGACCAAGGCTTGGCAGTAGGTAAAGCTTGGGAGTAACCATTTCTAGAACCCCATTTGAAACCTATTTATATTTTAATTTTATGTCTGGGTGTTTTGCCTACATGTATGTCTGTGTATCACATGTATGCCTGGTGCCTGGAAAGGCCAGAAGAGGGCATTGGATTCCCTCTGGACTGGAGTAACAGACAGTTGCAAAGCTACCATGTGGGTGCTAGGAATCAAGCCCTGGCCCTAGTGTTCTTAACTGCTGAGCCATCTCTCCAGCCCCCAAACTATTTCTGACATTTTTTCAATTGAGTTATAAATATTTCTTTTTTCTTTTTGTTGTTTAGTTAATGTAGTTTCTCAGCATTTGCATGCATCTTGGCTTTCTTAATTATGTTGATATTGTTTAGCATATGGTTGCCTTAAAATTGTCCTGAGATTTGATTGTACTGTGCTAATCAATTTTTATATTTGACTTCTAATTATATTCTTACTTTATTGAGCAGTGATCCAGATAAACACTACTTAATGTATGAACATGAACGGGTGCCCATTGCTGTCTGTGAGAAAGAGCCCAGCTCCATCATTGCGTTTGCACTCAGGTATTCTAAGCCTTTCCTGTAGTTACAGCTGCAAGTTTCTATGTCTGTCTATTAATTACCCTACTTAGGGGCTGTTTCCAATAAAATAAAGGAGAATGATTAAATGCAAGCAAAAATATATGTTCTATAGTCATGATGGTTTTTATTTTTGTTTGTTTAATTTGAAAACCTTTACTCAAATAATGGGATTTGGCATGACTTTTAAGCACGTGTACTTAACAGCTAATGTGACTTGGTGTAGTATTTACTAACCCTTGAATATTCTGACCATGCTGTCTGATTGATAGCCCTGGTGACTCTTACTGTGGTTTAGTTGTTAACATAACAGTGAAACATACCTGTTTTGCATTATCTGAATATCATTTCCTTTCTACTTCACACACATACTGCCTGAAATTTTCCTACCTAGAGAATTCTATTTCTGCTCCTTGTTCCAAAGACATATTTGAATGTATAATGTGCCATTTATCTTAAAGAAGCATTGCACCTTTAAAATATTTATATCTAATATCTAAAAACCTAAGAATCTCATTCATAAAACTATTTTGGCTGTGGGTGAATTTAATTTAAATAGCATCTGAGGTGCTTAATTAAAGTTTTCCTTTCATTGTAAAGTGTAAAATAAAAAAATTCTTTTTATGTATTGATTATACAAAATGTCACATTTATTGAAAAACATTTGGTTATAAGCAAAATGTGGTGCATAGATATTGGATATACCAGAGTAAATAGTATAGTTGTATTTGCTTCTACCTTCATGGAGATTAGCGTTTTCTGTAGATAATGGGAGTTTTTCACTTTCTAAGAGTCTGTATAGTGATTTTCTTTTCTTTGTGCTTTAGCATTATGAAGATAATATTTGCTTCTTACCTAGCTGATTAATCACAGTCTGTCAGTAGATATTAAAGGCACAAAAAATATAGCCATTCTCTATATTATTAGGAAGCAAGTGTTCTACCTGAATTCATGTTTCAATATTTTAGGAAAGTGATGCATACTAATTATTTCAGGCTACTCATCCAAGAATCAGATTTTAAACCTTTGGAATGTTATTTTTTTTTAAAAGTTTAGATCCTTGAAATAGAAAGTCACTTTCAAATTCCGTTACTCTCTGTTGTACTAGTCTCAGTCTTTCATATTTTAATTTATCTGTTCATTTGATCCAGATAGTTGTAGATAGGCTTTTTTGAGGGGAGTTGTGTGAGGATTGTTGATGGCCATTAAATCCAGGGCCTTTAGAGCGAGAACTCTCCCACTAAGTTCATCCCAACCCTTATACAATGGAGATAGTTGATGAACTGGTGAGTTAAATCTTTATGGACATTTACAATGATTATGCTTCTATAATGCAAAATTTATTTTAAAACTTACGTTTTATTGTTAAAGAGGAGCTTAATGTTTTAACACTTTTTGACCTATTTCTGCCCCAAGTTGTAGAGAATACCGAAATGCCTTAGAGGAACTGTCCAAGGCAGCTCTGTGGGACAGCGCTGAAGAAGGGCCTCCAGCGAATAGGTGAGTAATGACTGCGTAGACTCTTTCCAAACTGAGCTACGTCATCATCTTTGTGTCCTTGGACTGTATTCTGTGACTGCACACATTAGCACAGTCTCCTAGGATCACATAAGTCACTTCAGCTAGCTGTTGGAGCAGCACAGTTCAAGTCTTGTAAGGTCTCCACAGCCTTTAGGATACAGTTTCTGACATTGTTGTGATGTGTCACTGTGTGCTGTGGATTAAAACTTGCAATTTTTTAAATGATAGAATTAAGAAGCTGTTTTATTAAAGAAAACCCCCAGTAACCTGTAAAGTCAGCTGTGCTGCTGCTCGGCTTTATAGTCCTAAGTGTTTGTCAAGTTCTGTATTGCTAATAAACCTAATATTTAGAAAGTACATACTCAGATCAGTGCACTTAGCATGCTCTCTGTTTTAGACAGAAATCGCCATAGGCTTATCCTTACTGAAATAAATTCTCCTGTTTTACTGACCTAATAAAATTTAGTCTGAATTATCTTTGCAACTAAAGTAAGAAAAATGAAATTGATGTAATCTTGTAATTGACTTATTATAGTTCTAACAGTATTTGGGAAAATTTTATAAAAGTCTGTTGTTTTGTACATTTTTGTATACTTTTCTAGTTCTAGTATTTTATTTTTTTAAACCTAGTAAATATTTCAATATTTTTTGTAACTTGTTTTTATCAAAACCATGAATCAGATTTTTGGTATGTGGGTGGCTTTAGTTTAGGAATTAGAATGCTTTTTTTTTTCTATCTGAATATCTTCAAACTATTTTTTTCTTTGTTTTCATGGTAGTGCTTTAGATAACAGACCAAAGAGTAGCAGCCCCATTAGATTACCGGAAATTAGTGGAGGACAGACAAACCGTACAATAGAAGCAGAACCTCAACCAAGTAAGATTTAAGTTTTTATTATATTTATTATTATTAATTATTATTATTATCATTATCATCATCACTATTACTATTATTGCGTGTATGTGTGTGTTAACACGAGTGTGGAGACCAGAGTCACTCTGACCCTTCCACTGTGTGGGTCTCAGCAGAGTTGCTCAGGTTCTCAGGCCTGGAGGCAAGTACCCGTAACCACTAAGCCCTCTCACCAGCCCTAAATGCAGACATTTCTATAATTGTTCTGTTTATGATTTGTGGAGGAAAACAAAAGTGATAAGAAATGCCCTCTGGTTAGAATTACTCTTTGAAAAAAAATTTTTTTTTGTAAAAATCCTGTTTTATAGATGTTTTGCTTCTGTGAGTCTTCTGGAAATGCAGATTCAGTTTACTGAATTTAAAACGTGTAGAAGCCCTTGGTGAGAAGAAGGATCTGTCTTTCTTAAGCGTTCCACCTAAAATATACACCCTAAGAAACAATAACAATGTACATGTTTATAAATTTTATGTCATTATTGGTGTACTGACAACTTTTTTGCTATTGTCTCCTTTAAACTTTACCACACTCTCATAAGAAATGTCTGTTGCATCCATGTTTTTAGGAAGGGAGCTACGATTTAGACTAATTCTCTTGCTCAGGACTAGGCGGAAGTAGAGCTGGGGCTTGGATGTGGCTCATGTTCAGTGTTTGCTGATGCTTTGTGGTGGTCGGACCAGGAAGCTGAAGTGACTGCAAAGCCTTCATGGATGACTGACAGATGGTTGCTGGTGTTGATCTGCTCAGTGACGAGAGAGGATCTTTTATTTTTCTCATTTTCTTTAAATTAAAACAGTATTCCAAATTTGTGCTGAAGTAGAGAAGGGTGGTGTAGGGCGTACCTGTGCTCTTTGTTACAGGTTCATCTGTGCCCTTCAGACTGACTTGTCAGGACGCAGGCTTAGAGCCGGCCACCTCTGACTCCAGAGACCGAAGGAGTCAGAGCTCCAGTGTCCTGCTGTGTTTATACGAGCCACCATCCAGGTTTTTGGGTCTCTACACATGGTTATCCCCACAAAAATTACATTTCTGTTAGGAAAGACTTATGTACCAGTGGGTATTAAGCACTTTTATGATTGATACTGTAATACTGTTAGAATCACACATATTGATATGATGAATGAAATTAAAAACTGTAAACAAAAAAGCAAAAGTATAAATTCTTGTCATTCTAGGATATTTTTTAAAAATTTTTATATATGCTAATTTTTTAAGATTTTATTTTTTGTGGCTGGAGGAGTGGCTTTTTGACTGAGTGCACTGATTGCTTTTTCAAAGGATACTCTTCTAGATGACCCAGGTTCAATTCCTAGCACCTGCATGGCGGTTTACAGCTGTGTTACTTCACTTACAGGGGACCTAACAAAATACCAATGCACATAAAATAAAATGAAAAAAATATTTTATTTTTACTATTTTTTCATGTACATGTCTGTATTTATGTATGCTGTGTGTGACTCCTTGGAGGACGGAAGAGGATGTCAGATCCCTGGAATTGGAGTTACAGGCAGCTCATAGTTGCCTGACATGGGTGCTGAGGACCAAACACAGGTCTCCTGGAAGAGCAATGTGTGCCATTAACTGCTGAGTCCTCTCTTCAGCACCTATTTTATTTAATTATGTGTGTGTGTCTTTGTAAGGTGTGTGCTTTTGAGTCTAGGTGCCCACTAGTCAGAAGAAGGTGTCAGATCTACAGCTGGAGTCACAGGCAATTTCGAGCTGTCTGGTGTGGCGCTGGGGACAGACCTTAGGTCCTCTGCCAGAGCAGGAGGATGCTCCTAGCTGCTTTGTCATCTTTCCAACGCCCTGTGAAATACGATACCTATTTCTTTCTTTCTTTATTTTGAAAGATTCTGCACAAAATGTTTTCCTCTGTTAAAATATAGAACACAGGGACTGGAAACTGGCTCACGGGTTGAGTGCTAGTGTTTCTTCCAGAGAATGTGGGTCTGATTTCCAGCATCCACATCATGGCTAACAACCTTCTGTTACTCCAGTTCTAGGGGATTCTGACTTTTTCAGGAATTCATGAACGTGGTGTACGTGTATGCAGGCAAATTGCCATATGTATAAAATAAGAATAAATAAATATTAGAACAATACAGATGTCACCTTTAGCTCTGAATTCTTTTAGCTTATGAAATTGTTTCATGTTGATTTTTACTACAGTGTTTTAAGAATGCTGTGGTAATTCTTGTTATTGCTTAACAAAGAATTTTGTCTGGCATTCTGGAGAATTTCTCCAATTTACTTTCAACTAGCCAAACGTTTTTGCCTTTTTTCTGATGAGGGTGCTCACTGACTTACAAACGCATCAGCATGTGGAATTAAAATCTGTAAACGAGAGTATCTGCGTAACGCAGACCATTAGCTTCATGCCTGATTACTGCTACCGTTAGTGACCTACACCTAAGTTAATATGTTACCTTTTATTTTTAAGCCAAAAAAGCTTCAGGAATGTTGTCCTTCTTCAGAGGAACGTCAGGGAAGAGCCCTGATCTCTCTTCTCAGAAGAGGGAGACTTTACGTGGGGCCGACAGTGCTTACTACCAGGTGGGGCAGACCGGCAAAGAGGGGATGGAGAGCCAAGGCGGGGAGCCTCAAGGTATGCTAAGTGGGGTGCATGGGCTTATTTTTAGTCTTCATTTATTTTCTTCAGTTTTGTGTAATAGACCAGGAATAGCATGATACTTGAAGAGTCCATCTGGCTTTCAGATGTCTGCAATGTTAATTTTTGTGTGCTAGAATCAGAAAGCTTTAGTGTCCATACCTATAAAGAAGCAAAAGCAAAGTCTTCTAAGGGCTCAGTGGCATTATACATGTAAACATAATTCATAATATGTATTCATCTTTTCATTACCCATTATCTCCTCCAGATGCTTTCTTCTTCCCCAGTCCCTGTAAGATGGCTGTTTATTTCCTACCCAACAAACTGTTAGTCATTGATTCCTGCTGGGAGAGGAGCACCAGTTCTGGGCAGTGGAGTGTCTCTGGGTTATCACCACATTCTAGGGCAGGCCCCGTGCCCAGGAGCAATTGGCCAACAGAAAGCAGATTACAGACTCTTTGTTTTGTTTTTGTATGTGTGCATATTTTCTTTTAGGATTTTTTTTTTGTCTTCTTAGATTTCTGTTTTGACTTTCATGTTTTGTTTTCTGTCTTTTTTTTCTTTTTGAGAAAGAGGGTAAGAACCTGAGAGCTGAAGTCAGGTGGGGAGGGAGGAGGAGCTTGGAGGAGTTGGGGGAGGGGAAAGAATAGGATCAACATATTGTACATGAAAAAAAAAACCCTCCAGATTGACTTGGTGGTATATAGGTATAATCCTAGTGTAGAAGGGAGCGGCAGGGCTGCGTCCCGCCACCTGGCTAGCTTTACCCAAAATAATTACACGGAAACTGTATTCTTTTAAATACTGCCTGGCCCATTAATTTCAGCCTCTTACTCACATCTTGATTAACCCATATTTAGTAATCCATGTAGCACCACGAGGGGTAGCTTATCATGAGAGATCTTAACCTGCATCCATCTCGGAGAGGAGAGGCATGGTGACTCACTATGGCGACTGCCTAAAGTATCTGTCCCACTGCCTTCTATCCAGCATTCTGTTCTGTTTACTCCGCCTACCTAATTTTCTGTCTCTTAAAGGGCCAAGGCAGTTTCTTTATTAATTAACCAAAGAAAGTAACATAGACAGATAACTCTCCTCCATCATCCTAGCACTCAGGAGGCTGAGGCAGGAGGATTTTAAGCTCATGGCCAGTTTAGGTCACCTTATTTCAAAACTAAGAAAAACAAAACAAAAACATAGCAACTGATACATTTTTTGACTAGTTTTTGAAATACATGTTTGATATTCTGCATGTTACTGTTGGTCTGTAGGTGTCTCTACTGTGCTCCTTGGGGGGATATGAAGGGATATGAAGCCTAATAAATGGTTCTGAAATGTGAGACTTAGGGGATGGTTTGTTCTTGTAGACATTAGGATGTGTTTCGTATTTATAGTAAATGTTGTAATTAAAAAAAAAGTGACGTGAGAGAGAACTCAGGTGGAGGGAGGGATATTCTGTTGGGGGACAGTGGACGGGAAAGGAGGCAGGGGACGGGGAGACCGGCCTCTGGGGACAGTAGCAGCAGAAGAGAAGAGAGAACAGAGAGACAGACAGAGACAGAGAGGAAGAGGGTGGGATGGGAGGTGGGCAGGGCCCTTTTTAAAGGGAATGCGGTAAATGTGTACAGGAGGTGCCTATTGTGGCTGCGGCTGAGGATGTGTACCCCAAGGTTAGGCCTTACAGACGCCTGAATACTAACAGCACAGTGGATCTGGCCAGAAAGATGAGTCAAATGCAAAAAGAAAAGACTTTAATATATCAAAGTATGTGTATATATATACCTAGAAAAAAAATCTATCAAAAACACAGGTAGAACAGCCTTGGGAGTTGTTGGTGTGAAAGCCTGAGCTCACTGTGTTGCTGTCACAGAAATCACTCATATGTAGAAAAGTGATCCAACCTGAAATATTTAAATCCCAGCATTGAGCATGCATTTTCATTGTAGTCATTTACATAATTTTATATTGATTTTATTTTATTGTATTTTATAGTGATTTGATTAGGATATTTATATTATTAATCTGCTAACTTTTGTTGCTATATTTGGAAAAAGGACAAAATGAACGTCTAATGCTTTGCTCTTATAAATGATATTGAATCTTTTAGATGAGGTAGATGGAGGAGACACACAGAAAAAACAACTCACAAATCCTCATGTGGAGCTTCGTAAGTATGCAGTTAACATTTTGTCTAAGGACGGACTGTAACTAAGATATGTAACTTCATTCTAGATAAATGTACTGATTTTTTTTTAAATGTTAGGTATTTGTATTAGTTTTCAATTTATAAAATCTGTACTATTTATTTTCTTTATTTAAATTGTAATTTATAATAAATTATACTTTAATTTTTAAAATTTAAATATTTTCTTACTGTGTAGTTGAGAGGCACAGAGCTTGACATCATCAAGGTGTTTATTTGGGGTGGGGGATGACATGCTCGCCCAGCATGTTTTAGCCCTGGTTTTAGTCTTCACTGCCATATGACTATATGCTCATAAGAGCTGACGTTTAAGAATTGCTTTAGAAATGCAGTGAAGAAAATACAGTACCCAGTGTAAAAGCAGAGCAGAGCCTTATATTAGATGGTCAGATGGTGTTACCATATATGAAGCTTGCCGCAATACAGTTGTGATTGACCAGATTTTTACTTCATTATGTTTGGTACTTGGAGAGGTAAGAGATTTTCTGTTTATATCCTTTTTTTCTCTTTAATCCTTTCAACTCTTTGTAGAATTTTCGGATGCAAATGCTAAGTTTTACTGTCGGCTGTACTACGCGGGAGAGTTTCATAAGATGCGGGAGGTGGTTCTGGGGAGCAGTGAAGAAGATTTCATCCGCTCCCTTTCTCATTCCTCACCCTGGCAGGCCCGGGGAGGCAAGTCAGGAGCTGCATTCTACGCCACGGAAGGTAATTCTGTTTACTCACTAGTGCAGAACACTTGCTGTTCTTTGCCTTGAGATGGTTTATGACACACTTGAAGTGGGCATTATATATTTACTGTTGGCAAACAAAGTCCTCTAGATTCTTTCTGCTCCTGAGAAGAGTAATAAAATCTTAAAAGACTATATAGGCTGAGAAATGGGTTGCGTGCTTACTGAACTCTCTCCAGGTCTGAGTTTTCAGATCTATATAGAAACTCCATTGGTTTTTTTCTATATCTGCACTCCAGATGCCTGGCAGAGACAGCCTAAGGGAGGGCAGATTTATTTCAGTTCATGTTTAGCTCCTGAGTGGTTGGCAGAGGGAGACAGGAGGCAGAAAGTGTGGCTGGGGTAGAGGAAAACAGTCTTTCTCTGTTACCAGCTGGGCCTGCCTCCTAAATGTCTCACCCCTTCCCTAGCAGGGTCAGCAGACTGGACAGCTTGAAAGCATGGGGCTGGTGGGGGATATCTCAGATTCAGACCACAGCAAACAGCCTGTGGGAAACTCAGTTGGGTGCCACAGAACTGATGATAGAAAAGGAACAGTAGAAATGTTTGGCCAGAATATACAAAGGCCAAGTTCTTCCTATACAGGCTTACCTAATAACATAATACCCACCGAACACAAAATTATTGAAGCCAGTGTAGATTTGTGACTTCATAAAAACTTTAATGACTTTCAAGAGTTATTGAAGTAACAGTGGAGTTAACAAGCATTCTTTGAGAGTTATAAAAAGTAAATAAATGAATTTATGCTATGAGTTTAGATTTGAGGGTAGATTGGAGCAGTAGGTGTTTTTAGTCCATATAATCCTTAGAACTCTGAATATTTTAATCACTTAGTAATTGCTCTCTGATCAAACTTTTCACTGTGTGGTTAAAAAAAAACCTTGAAACAGAAAATAAACAAGTGATTTGGTTCTCTGGAATGTTTTCCCTTTCATTGTATAGCAGACAGTATGTGTTGTGATGAATAAATGTGGATTTCTTCCTGTAGATGACAGATTCATTCTGAAGCAGATGCCTCGTCTGGAAGTGCAGTCTTTCCTGGACTTCGCCCCACACTACTTCAGTTACATCACAAGTGCTGTCCAACAGAAGGTCGAGATCCCGAGATCCCGCCCGGGTCTTGTGTGCAGTTGCAGTGTGCGGGCTTCTTTAGACCCTCAGCCCGTCCTGATGAAGCTTTCTCTGTGGAAAGGAAAGAGCAGGGCATGCCTGGAATCTTGTATTCTATTGTGATGTGAAGGAATGTAGAGATCTTAGATGGCTGTTTTCCCTGCCTCTGCCTCTGAGGAACCATGTAACCTTAAACAATTAGCTTTGGTTGGTGTGTACATACCTACATACATTTGTAAGTTAATATAGAATATTGAGACTACTAGGTGTTCATTTAAGGACATAGTGTTTTTGTTGAGACAATAATAATGATGTTGAGCAATGAGGAGGTGATGAGGAGGCGCTTCCCTTGGGTAGCAGAAGAGTAGCCCGTGTCTGCTCACTCATCCTTGACCAGGGGCCGTGAGTACTTAATGAGGGTTATGAAGGGCTTTTCTGGTTGTTGTCAAGTAATAATTTTTTGCAGATTATTAGGGTAAATAATGTTCATGTGATGATAAAGTTTTTGAATTTGAACAGCTGTGAAGGGCTAGCTATCCTGTTGTATAATTTAAGGATCTACTATTGTTACTGGCATGCAACTTCTGACATTGAAGAATTTCAAGTACCTATTCCTGGTATATTAATAGAAAACCATTCTTGGCTATTACATGGACAAATCAGATATTATATGACTTAGAGATAATCTTATTTTGGTAATAGTTTATTTTGATCTCTTTTTGACTAGAGGCCCACTGCTTTGGCCAAAATTCTTGGAGTTTACAGAATTGGTTATAAGAACTCTCAAAACAACACTGAGAAGAAGTTAGATCTCCTTGTCATGGAAAATCTTTTCTATGGGAGAAAGATGGCGCAGGTGAGGACATTGTGTGACACATTCCACTATGAGGACATCTGTGTCAGTCAGTAGTGCACATTTGACTGACCTTTGGAAGAAAGAAAAGTTGGTATATATTTCATTTTAAAATTTAACATCTCATATTTTAGAATCAGGTAGCTGGTGGACTAAGAAGACGACACCCTCCTACCATCTTAACCTGAAACTAGAATTAGCCGAGCCTGTCAGTCACTTGGCTGGTTCTAGACTTCATGTTGCTCTAGATGTTGTGAGAGTGGTGTTCCTGCCTCTGCCGCTGACTAGGCCTCTGGTCTAGACTTCATAGTGCTCTCTGCAGTGCTGCTCCGTGACCTCTTTCCAGTGTGTCACGAGAATGTCTGTCTGTAACATCTTCATGAGCCAGGACTGACTGGCTAGCGCTGGTCTGTAGAACACACTCTAGGGTGGACTAGTTCTAGTCATTCAGTTCTTTGACATTCCTACCCTTTAGATATTCTGAAATTTATGTTCTCACTTGTACCTTGCCTGTAATGATTATATAGAGTTTTAATGTCTTAATTTTCATAAGTCTTCTTTTATACCATTGGACGATATGAAACTTGGTAATATATTTTAAATTGGTTAAATTGACAGATTATTTCTGATCTGTTTTAATAATTGAGTGCCAGTATATTGTTTTATATGATATAATTGTGTCACCATCAATTTAAGGTATTATATACTTTTTGTATTACATAATTATATCACTGTATACTTATGAATTAAATTAGAAAAGTTAAATTTTGAAATAAAATTTAGAAGTGCATATTATGATAGTAACTACAGGGAATCTTTTGTCTTTTAATTGCACTAATTAACTGTAGTGGCAAATTTGCACATAAATAATAAAGAATTTCTTTTTTGGTAGGTTTTTGATCTGAAAGGTTCACTTAGGAATCGAAATGTAAAAACTGACACTGGGAAAGAGAGTTGTGATGTAGTTCTGCTGGATGAGAACCTCCTAAAGATGGTTCGTGACAACCCTCTGTATATTCGTTCCCATTCCAAATCTGTGCTGAGAACCTCCATCCATAGTGACGCCCATTTCCTTTCAAGCCACCTCATTATAGACTATTCTTTGCTGGTTGGTCGAGATGACACTAGCAATGAGCTGGTAGTTGGAATCATAGGTAAGTCAATAACTGTACTGTTTATAGCTTGTGGTTAAAACTGGAATAAAATTTCAGAGAGCCTGTTGAACTGGCTTAGTATCATAATCACTGAACACTTTTGTGTAGTGATGATGCGGCGGGCTGTGTCCCACCACCCGGCTAGCTTTACCCGAAATAACAACACACAAATTGTATTCTTTTAAACTCTGCCTGGCCCATTAGTTTCAGCCTCTTATTGGCTAATTCTCACATCTTGCTTTAACCCATATTTAGTAATCTGTGTAGCACCACGAGGTGGTGTCTTACTGGGAAAGATTCTAGCCTACATCCGTCTCGGGTCAGAGAAGCATGGCGACTGCCTCACTGCCTTCTACCCAGCATCCTGTTCTGTTTACTCCACCTACCTAATTTTCTGTCTTATCAAAGGGCCAAGGCAGTTTCTTTGTTAACCAATGAAAGTAACACATAGACAGATGACCCTCCTCCATCACTTTTGGAAGCTTTCATTTATAATTTCAAAGTTAACAAGCAAGTTTTCATTCTAGTCTGTTCTATTCAGTTTCTTCATTTCCAAAAATATATAAATTAAAAGGTAATGACAATCGCCTTACAAGGAGGCTCTGTGTCGTGGCTGTAAGAATTAACCGAGTAATGTGGGGACAGCCCTTTGGATAGCACTAGCCGTGGTGCCGTGGAAACTGTACCAGGCATTGCTACTGTTCTGGCTTGCGCTCACAGCAGCTCTTCTGCTCACGTTGCCCTCTTTCCACCCTAGATTATATTCGAACATTTACATGGGACAAAAAGCTTGAGATGGTTGTGAAGTCAACGGGAATTTTAGGAGGACAAGGTGAGAAAATGTTACTTTGTTTACTATTTGAACTGTCCTCACATATTCCTTGGATACTTAGAAACATGGTTATTACCAGGCATGGTGGTGTAGTGTAATTCCAGTGCTTTGGAGTCTGAGGTATGAGCATCTTGAGTTCAAGGCCAGCTTTGGGTATGTAAGACCCCCTCTCTACATGCAAAGTAAAACGAAAAATTAATGTGGATATCTTTGATTTTCTAAAATGACTTTACTGTGGAGATGTATGCAAGTAGGGAAATACTGGATTTTTGACAGTTTTTTCAAAGTAAGAAGTTTTCTAAAAGCTAGAGATTCTGAATAAAGGATTGACCTTAATTAATACTTGGTATCTTCTAGATTCTCTAGTTCATTCCTGAGTTTAGGTATCTGTTCTCTCAAGAGTAGAACTCATATCCAAGAAAGACTCTACCTGTGGCAGATATCCGAGCAGATACCCTGAGTGCTTTGGCATAGAGCAGTTCATGGTTGTTAGTTCGGTTGCCCGATTGATTTTTTTTTTTATATGCTCATACACTTAATTTTTTAATTCCTCCCTTTGTCTTTCATTGTCGTAGGTAAAATGCCAACTGTGGTCTCTCCAGAGTTGTATAGGACTAGATTTTGTGAAGCAATGGACAAATATTTCCTGATGGTGCCGGACCACTGGACAGGGTTGGATCTGAATTGCTGAAATTCTGCAGATGATTTGAAGTAGACTGTGAAGGAACGTGGATCTGAGCAAGAGACCCAACTGTATGACATGTTTATTTTTTTGTCTCATCTATCACCGAACACAAAGGCCTTTCAGTTCTGTGATTGCCCATCGACTTTCTTTAGACTGTTCATAACTGCAGGGTCAAAGCTCTGTGAATTGTACTTTGCTTCTGCTACTTGAAATTAGCTACCTGTAAAGCGGGGAACTATACAGAGTTAAATACAGGTTCCTCTCCAGGGGCTGTGATCGGAGATGACTGTGTAGGGCAAGAAACTGAGTAAAGCTCTGTCTGCTAGACTGCCACTATCCGATAGACCGTGACTGTCTGCTAGACCACGACTATCTGATAGACCGCGGCTGTCTGCTAGACCATGACTATCTGATAGACCACAGCTGTCTGCTAGACCGTGACTGATAGATTGTGGCTATCCGATAGATTGTGGCTGCCTGGTAGACCGTAACTGATAGATTGTGACTATCCGATAGATTGTAGCTGTCTGGTAGACTGTGAGTGTCTGGTAGACCGTGACTATCTGTCTAATAGATTGTAACTGTTTGGTAGACTATGATAGATTATGACTGATAGATTGTAGCTTGTCTGGTAGACTGTGCCTGTCTGACATCACATTTGACACTTTTTCCCTGAGACTTACAGACTTGCTTAGTTCATTTTAGGTTTCCTGTGTAGTAACTTTTTGTGTGTACTTATAATTTCTGAAATATTTAGGAAAGTTCTTATTTACTTCACTAATTGCCAATTAAACAGATTGGTGCTTGCTTTATTAGGAATTTGATTAAACTGGGAATCCTGTCATACTCTGTATTCTCCAGCTCACCTTGTTTTTAATTGTATTTGAGGCTTTTATTTTTGCGGGTGGTACGAGCCTCTAACCAGTGCTTTAAAGCCTTTCTTAGAGCACTACAAGGAGCTTGTGTAAAGCTTCTGTGCAGGTGTGCCAAGCAGCACTTAACCTGCACATGCATTCACAGACTGGATGTTTCTCTAATTTTGGGGAAACAGAATGAGCAGGAAATGAATCTGTAGTCACTGAATCCCAAACTGAATAATTAATAATGAAGGATTTTTTTGATAGTAAAAGATAGATTAGACCCAATCTAAGAAACTGAGAGAGAAGGAATAATTGTTTTGTTTTGTTTTGTTTTATAGTGGTAAAGTGTCTTTCAACACTGTTAGCAGTTTAATGAGATCTATAAAGTAAAAAGGTTTCACTGTGGATATTCTCACTTTTAAGTTTTTACCACACTGACCAGTGCTGCTGAGAAATGCTGAGAGGTGAAGTTATTCCTATTTAAGGACCGTGTTACTAACCAGCAGTCTTGTCTAAAAGGTGACTAGGAATCCCGAACTATGAGATGCTTTCACCCCAGAAAATAATAAAAAATATGTGAACATTTCCTCTTGGCTTTTATGTGACAAGGATATTTGGGCATTTATAAAGTTGTAATTCAATTTTTTTCAAACTTCCTCTAATAGCACATCAATATTCACAGAAAAAAAAAAGGCTGGATGTATTGTGCTACACCTAAACTAGGCACATGTCTGACAGGTTTGCTGTAGAGAGTGAAGTGGTAGCTAACTATTTGTTTATTGAGAGCTTTAGTCTTGAATTCAGAGCAAAGCTGAATAAGGATGTACGTCTACCTGATGTTGCACCTTGTGAAGGTGGACCAAACACTGGAGAGTCCAGTTGTGACGTCAAGGTCAGTAAAGGAGCTGTGCAGACATGCAGACTGCGTGTGTGCTGCTTCTGCGCATCCAGAAGCAAAGGCTTTCATGTCTGGTTTGAAATGCCAGCTCCGTTCATTCTTTCTGTCTGGTTGGTTAGGGCTGTATGTCCTCCCTACTTCCTCTGGCTGTACTGATGCCTTTCCCTGCTGTGTGTGGTTGTTTTTGTTTTTCTTGTTGGTTTCAGTTCAGTGCACATAGCTGAGCTCCAGGGAGGGCAGGAACCCCTGACAGGAGCATGGTGTGCCCAACCTCTCTTGCCCCTGACTTGAAAAGCAATTTTGCTTTTTAAAGTATTGTTGCCTCTGGTATTTTGGTAGCTAAACTTTCTGAGGCAAGATTATTGCTTTGAAAGCTTGAGTTTTCCTTTTAAAATTAATGTTTGGCTGGTATTAATGAAGGGGAATTGCATAATTGATCTGTCTTGCGAGATACAAGTGTGTGACTCCTGGCTGCTTGCATTTAGCCGCTGCCATCGATATGTATGTTTATACAGTATTTCAAATGCTTTCAACTGAATGACTGATTTCCTCTTGAACTTTCTTTCATGGCCCAAAGAATTTTAATGTTGAGAAGCTGTGAATAAGGAAGAAATCTCATGCTCAGACTATAAAATGAATTTCAAAGTAACTGATAGTAACATGAGAGAATTATGTCAACATATTGCTTTGTATAAAAAAACTTATTTATAAATTGAAGCTTTTTGATGATATAAAATTTTGTTTAAAAATTAGAAGAGACTTAATTTTTTTTTCTCTGCCTGAGGGAAGAAAGGAGAAATGAGCTGTTGTGAGCCCCTTTGTAGTCTACTGTGTGCTTTATGGGTTCTTAAGGTCCTAAAGAAATCTAAGCATCTGTATAAATAAAAGGGTCATTCAGATCAACATTGGCTCGTGTGACAGCTTTGTGGCTGACTGTTTTTGGCCCTTTAACCATCAGCAGTGGGTTTCGTGGAAATGCCAAGGTGAGTTATTAGCCTGTAGAAAGTTAGCAGAGTTTCGACTGTGAGAACTGTTGCCGGTGAGCCTGGTGGAGTCTGACCAGGACATTCATGCTCTCTCAGTGACTTACGCAGTATTCAGAATACCTAGTGCAATGCCTTTTTTCTCTTTTTTGGTTGTTTTTGTAACGGGTGCAGTGTATTATAGGAAAAAATGAAAATTACAATCATGAGCAGTTTTGCTAACGCTGCGTTGTCAGTTTTATAAAGGGAGATGTACATAATGTCTTTCAACAGGTTTTAACCAGAAGAAATAACATTGTAAATCACAGTAGCCTCCTAATTTAATATGAAAAACTCAATATTAAAAGTACTTAATGTATTGAAATGTATATATTTCTCTAACCTTGTTTCCAATGTTTTATATGATTGACATATTATTTAAAGATAACCCTAACCTTTTAGAGACTTGTACTGTAAATAAAGAGGACCTACAATAAACGAATTTACATACGCTTCTGAGTTTTGGATCTGTTTGAAGGAGCTAACAAAGTGAGAGGAAGTTCTGCCTGCCTGTGTTGCTTTTGTTCTTTCTGTTTATTCTCTTCCCTTTTGTTTCCAGTGGGAGAATTTAGTTTTGCATTTGGATCAATAATGGGCATGGTCATATGGGGCTTCCAGTTCTTTCTGTGTTTTCGTTTTCTTGATAGAGCATTCAAAGAAGGGAAGCCCTTTTCTGTACAGGATCTGCAAATTGGGGGGTGGGTGGGACTCCACGTTCACTACTGTCTGCCATGAACTTGAAAGTAAATACTGTTCCAACTGACACTGAACTCACCTCCATGTTGCTCACAGTTGTGGTCCCAAGGCCACGAGGCCGACTTTTGCCTGGGTTCAGGAGGGCAAAGCTGAGAGAGACGGGGTAGAAAGGCTTGCACTGAGTGTGCCCCTGAGAATGCTGGGACTAGGCTGCGTGGGGAAATAGGGAGGACAAACCTGGCCCTGCTCTTGTGGGATCAAGACAGTAAATGACAGGGAAGAGGCGTAGCTTCTAGTCTTCAGTAACCTGAAGTCTTTTGTTAGGAAGTTCCTGGGTCAGTGCTTAAGAAAAAAATTAAGGAGTCTTTAATTTTGTCTCAGCAATTGTATGCTGTAATAAGAAATGTAGAACAAAATTTACCATCTAAAACTATTTTAAGTTAAAATTCAGCGTTGGTGTGAAGCACACTCATCCCCCAATCCCAGGTCAATACCATTTGCTTTGTAAGAGTGGCCTCTCAAGTCACCGCATATGGACTATGTTGGGACTGCCCTGGCTTACTTACAAACTTCTCCGGGTCATCCATGTCATCACGAGTGTAGTATCTGTTCTTATCAGTTTGCTATCTGAAACCTCTATTCAAGAGACTATGGTAAATGGATTTTTTGAACTGGGAGATGGAATAGGAGCTTGCTCTGTTCGCTCCACACAGTGATCGGGTATCATCAGGACAACTGGTTATACCCCATTTAGGGGGTAACCAGAGCTAATGCTCTGAAAGTTTGAGTACTGAAAGTTTGGGTTTTCAGCACTGGGAGACAAAGGATAGATCAGATCTATATTCTTATTCTCTTTGTTTCTAATGTGTTGTTTTTTGTTGTTTTAGAATTTCATACATTCATATAATGAAATCTTTGATCAAATCTTCCTCTCTTTCTTTCCCCTTCAACTCTTCCCCATTCCCCTCCCCACATCTTTCTTCTGAATTTCATGTTTTCTTCTTTTAGACCCACTGAGTCTACTCAGTCCTGCCTCTGCGTGCATGTATGTGTGATTATCTCTTGGAGTAAGGGTAGACTCCCACAGACCAGATTGCTGAGGTGAATGGATTCTCCCTTTCCCAGCCAACTTTTGAAGTCTGTTTTCAACTTGTTTAGACTAAGGATTAGGAACTTCTGACTCAAGAATACCTCAGCTTCTTAAAGAGGATTGGTTGGAACCTTTGCCAGTCAGCAGAGAGTGTAGAAGAAATTCTCCTTAGGCCATTTAAGGCCTCTTGTGTCTTGAAATGCACGTGCATGCTATCTCAGTGATATGGTATTTGCAGTCAACCTGAGAGACCTGAAGTCCATCCCCGAATCCCCCATGGTGGAAGGAGAGAACCCACTCCTTCAGGTTCTCTGACCGCCTCACTAGGTATGTGCATTAAAAAGAACTCTGGGGAGGGGGGTGTCAACAGGCCTAAACTGGCCTAAACCAGACAAAACTGACTATCTGAACATGTGGTTTGTTTATTTCCCCAAAATGAGCCAACCTAGGTCTGCCAAGGGGCCCCAGCAACAGCTGCTGAGCCATGAGACAGGAGACCTGAACTAGTCCCCAGCTGCCATGACAGATGGCCTGGTGCCAGTGCTGCTTCCCCTTCCTCGGGCGGGGGTGGGGGTGGGGAGGGTATATAAGGCTTTCCCCCTCCTGAATAAACTAGCCTGCTGCATTCAGCTTGTCTGCCAGAGCCCATGCTGTTGACCCCGTGCCTGCTCGCTCCCTCCCCCAAGGGTAGCACTGTAGGACAAAGCAGTAGAACTCTAGGAAAAATCAGTCAAGGACTTGAAATTGCAGAATTATTATGCTGACTCTTCTAAACATCTAAATACCCCGAGTAGGAGACATGCATTGACCCTGTGATAGCTATTCGTGGTTGTCAACTTGGCTACACCTGGAATCAGCATAAAGCCAAGCAGCTGGCACACCTTTGAGAGTTTTTTTTAATTAAATGATTTGAAGTGGGAAGACCCACTTTTAATCTGGATCTTCTGAGGTAGGAAGATCCACCTTTCCTCTGGTGAGAGCCTATATAAATGACAGGGAAGGAGGAAGCTCGCTCTCTTGCACTCACTCTGGCTGGCCAATCTATTCCTCCACTGGCATTAAAGCCTACCCACCCTGTGGTAGATAGCCATTGTTGGACTAGCTGGACCAAAGCCCACAGTCAAGCTAATAAATTTTATATATTTATATAATTTTATATATATTATATATATATAATATATATATATATATATAATACTTGCACATTAGTCATATGGTTTAGTGCAATGCCTTTTTTGGTTCTGTTCCTCTAGAGAAATGAATGAAATTTATGCTCTGGCAATGCTGAAGCATGTATGGGCAGCCTGTGAATGGCAGTTCTGTTGAACGTGTCCATATTGGGTTTCATGGTCTAAGTTGATGAGGACAGCTGACCAGGTCTCTTCCTCAAGAGGGCGCCAGATCACATTACAGATAGTAATTAAACTGAGACTGCTCTTGGTTTCTATGTGAATAATCACATAGAAGCTACATTAATTACAACACTGTTTGGTCAATAGCTTAGGCATGTTCCTAGCTAGCTTTTACATCTTAAAATAACTCATTTCTGTTCAACTGTGTATCACCGTGAGGCTGTAGCCTACCTGTAAATGTAACTGCCAGACTCCACCTTCTTTCTTCCTGCATTTAGTTTTCCCACCTAGCTCTGTTCTGTCCTGCCATAGGCCAAAGCAGCTTCTTTATTAACCAGTGGTAGTAAAACATTCACAGCATACAGAGGGGAATCCCACATCAATTATGAGCCACCATATGCTGGGAATTGACTCAGGGCCTTTGGAAGAACAATCAGTGCTCTTAACTGCTGAACCATACAGACCACTTTTGAAATAATTTTGACTGCCTTATGCCTATTGGCATTTCTAAACTTATTTCTATATTAGATAGTGACTATTATGGGGATTTGGGTAAATGATTTATACACTCCGGTATATATGAAAACTAACAGATGTCATTCATAGACAGTACTTCAAGGACAAGGCTGTCAGCATCTGACAGAGGCCCGTCCTTTTGGCCAGCAGACTAGGATACTGCAGAGCTGTTAGAAGGTGTGCACTGTCACTGATGACGGTCCCTAGATTCACACCAGCCACCCTGAAGTAGGCAACTTTGTCCAAGGTCATAAGTCTACAGCTTTCTCTCCTCTTTCTTTCCTTATAGCCTCTTTTTCCCCCCCCTGGAAAATTTTTTGACCTAGAAATTTTAACAAAAATCTTCCTTTCTCACTGGGAGAAAGATGGGGTAGACATTATTGTCCTACCCTCGTATATTCTTCCACTGTTTCTATGTGATGGTCTCCCCTTTGCAAATGAGGTTTGCTTCAACTAAAGCATGCTTTTCTCCACAATTCTAACACAACCCAAATACCTGCTGTTTAGTATTCCAAACCCTAGTCATCTTACCTAATCGATTACTCGTTTAGACCACATAAAACCAAACCTGACCTATTTTATTCTCCCAGCACACATATCTGGTAGACCCTTCCTTAGAATGGACCTAGGAAAGTGTACAGTGTGCATGCAAAGACAAAGCCCCTCTCTTCCCTTGGTAAATTATTTTACACCAGGAGCCCTCCTGGTATAAAAGTTAAAAGTTTACTCCAGGGGGGCTGGAGAGATGGCTCAGAGGTTAAGAGCACTGACTGCTCTTCCAGAGGTCCTGAGTTCAATTCCCAGCAACCACATGGTGGCTCACAGCCATCTATGAGATCTGGTGCCCTCTTCTGGCATGCAAGCATACAGGGAAGGAATGTTGTATACATAATAAATAAATAAATCTTAAAAAAAAGTTTACTCCAGGGTAAAGGTCATTGTGGAACATCCCATCTGTTCTGTGCCCGTGATTGTAGATGGATAGGAGCATCGACTAACGTGGCTTGGTCATGAAGTATACCATGCCTGGGCAGTTACTAAGACCAAACTGAAGGTTTTGTCTGCCAGGCATCTTGTGGCCTGCTTTCTTTCCTCTTACAAGAGCATTGGAAGTGAAGCTGTGCAGATGCCACCATGACTAATGCCACCAGACCATATGACCTGGTGGGCCACAGGTGCACTTTCCCTGGCCTGTGAGCAGCAGTGTTCTTGCTGTTGACATAGAGGGCTTGGCCTGAATGGTCAGGGTGGCGTCCCTCGCCAGGCGTCTCTCTTCCACGGCTAGCCAGCTGAAAACCTGGGTTTCTTCATGCAAAAGGCAATGAATGTCACATGGAAATGATTCAGGACAGACGTAGAAACAGTCCTCATGCAGTGTGACTGCAGGTTCCATTCACCTGTAAACTTACACTAGAAAAAGCAGATTCTAGAGTTTTCCGCAATAAAGGGATCAAGATTCTGTATCTTAGGGTTAGGGTTAGGGTTTTTAGGGTTAGGGTTAGGGTTAGCGTTAGAAAAAAAAAAAGATTCGGTATGATCTCACAGGCCTTGGGAGCATGGCAGCTGTAGGTGAACTTCTGTTGTACTTTAAAATTGCGTCCTAGACGTGCTGACTGACTGCTTACTATAACGAGGAGGGGCGTTTGCGGTCCCTGAGCACAATGCTGCTTCTGTCAACCACATAGGGCAGATGGTGTCCGTTGTTGGTTGTTTTGGTTTACTCTTTAGGCTTTTTGGGGGAACTCACCACCCAGCTCCCAAGTAAATCAACGTGGAGGCTTATTTTTATTCCTAAATGCCCAGGCTTAATTTGGCTTGTTTCTTTCCAGCTTTTCTTAAATCATCCCATCTCTCTTTGGCCTCAGGGCTTTTATCTTTCTCTATTCCTGTATACCATTTCTTTCCTTCTTACTCTGCGTCTGGCTGGCCCCTGAAGACCCCCTTTTTCCTCTCTCATTTCCAGATCTTTTTTCTTTCAGATTTCTCCTCGTATTTATCCTCTGCCTGCCAACCCTGCCTGTTTCTCTCTCCTGCCTTGCCATTGGCTCTTCAGCTCTTTATTAGACCGTCAGATGTTTGAACACAGCTTCACAGAGTTAAACAAATACAACATAAACAAAAGTCACACACCTTTACATCATTAAACAAATGTTCCACAGCATGAACAAAAGTAACCCACCTTAAAATCATTTTCCATAACAGTTTCCATTTCCTATCTGGCATCAGAGAATTGAGACGCAGTCATGCACTGTACCGACTTGCTCAGGGCATTATGGGACAGTGTGTTTAGGCTTTTGTCATGTGTGCTGAATGGTTTTCCTTTGTGTAGATTTCTTCTCTCCATAGCAAGCTCTGTGAAGAGCTTCTTGTGCTGTTTTGACTAGAAGGGACCACCTACCCACCAGCAAGTCATAAAATGACTTTAAACTGAAAACGTTGGGCACGGTCGTCTGCCTCCCGTGACACAAAGCAGAGGTGTGGAATTTGCCTTCACAGGCTCCTTGCAGATTTCCAGACAGGGAAATGACTGATGTTTAAAACTGTTCGATTCGGAAGAGTTTGCAAAGGAACCTGATCAGAAATGTCCCAGCTTGCCTTCTGAACTTTCAGCTGGTATATAACTCCACCCCTGTTTGACCCCAGGCCCTTGAAGGAGCCACTCCCTCCTTCCCAGGCAGTGAGCTCCTACCTGTTGCCAATTCAGAGATCCCAGAGCACTCAACCCAAGTCGGTAGAGGGAAACTTTCTTTCTCAACTTGACCAGGTGGATAGTCGGTCTGTGTGAAACTGTAAAGCATTTTCTGTAAAGTTGTGAATAAAACATCGTGTTTTTGTAGTAAGTTGTAGTAGCTTGCAGGGAATATCACAAGTTTCCTTTATCAGGGGCCTTGGGTAGAGTGACATCCTGACTGTCTCCTCTTGCCGAGCTTTAGATTTCTTCCCCTCACTGCTCAGTTGCCCTCCTGGGAATGGGAATGGGCAGAGGCAACAGCTTTGCTTCCTTATTCTCCTGCTTGTTTCCTCGCTGATTTACCATGTAAACTGCAGAATCACGGGAGGGAGACATCGGTAAGCCCCGATTGTTATAAGAGATTCTCATTTAAAAGATGCGGTAGGTTGTATATGGTGGGCTTATGAGCACACTGGATGTGCATGTGAATATTTATCCTCTTCAGAATGCTTTGTAATCATATTCTCTAAATGCAGTCAGGTCTGGAGTAAACAGTTAAGATGTCCAAATTTTTAGAAATGTTTATTTCTTGAACTGACGAGATGGTACAGCAGATAGAGGTGCATATCATCGAGCCCTGCAATCTGTGATTAATCCTGGGACTTACATGGTGGAAGAAAGGAACTGACTTGTTTTCTCATGCCTGCATGCACATGCATGCGCACACACATGTACATAAGCATACCTCCACACAATGAACAAGTATGGTTAAAAAAAAAAGAAATGCTAAGTATTGTGGTTTTAATGATTCATTAAACTTATTTTGGATTTAATCCCCATTGTGAGATCTTAAGAAATGAGATGGAAGATTTAAAAGGTAAGTAGATCACAGAGGCTCACATCTGATGAATGGGTTGACCCATTAATAGATTAATGAGGTGTCCTGGAATAACTCTTATAAATGTCAATGTGGGATTGCCTTTTTTTGTGCTCCCCTCCCTTTGTGGTGTCCTGTGCCACCTCAGCACACTGCAGAGTTCTGAACAGCATGCAGACCATTGATCAGAGGCAGCCTCTTGTCTTTCCATCTGCTTGGCCTAGGGGCTATGAGGTGAACAAACCTTTCTTCTTTATAAACTGTTCAGTCTGTGTTATTCCAGTTATAGCAACAGAAAATGGTCTATGGCTGTAAATAATGGATTGCTTGAAACAAATACCTACGAATAGGAAGGGATGCTTATATTAGCTAAGGTCTTTCACCTAAAAAACCTACTGTGAAATTCAGGGAGAACTGACTTTAGTCAACAGTTACTGTGACCGTCATACAGTCATAAAAGAAAGGCCCGGACACAGGCGTGTGCACAGAAGAAAAGATTCTTTGCTGTATAGCCTGGTCTTAAGCACACAGGTGGCCAGTTAAGGCTTTAGCACTGTGGCTTTAGAGAGATTGGTGGGGATGGAGTTTATTGGAAAGGTGTGGGGGGCACTGGGAGTAGACAGAGCTTCTCTTAAAGGGGTCTTTGCACCTGTGTACAGTGCCAAAGCAGAGGGGTGCCTGTGCCCAAGCGGCAGGGCCAAAGTGTGCCTGGACACTGACACCTGGTGCCTCAGGCTGGAATGGAAACTGCGTGGTGAGATGGAGACCCAGATATGAAAGGGACATTCCAACAAGTCACTTCACATCAACAGTTCCTCCCAAGAACTGTCCACAGCCGTCACCTACTGAAAGACTCCCCACCTTTTCCCTTGTGAGTCAGTATTTTTGATTAGTTAATCTTTAAATAAAAACATAGCAGTAATTTTATTTGTTTGCCACTCGCTGCTTGTTATCGTGGAAAATTCAAGAGCACTGTCTGCCCTTCTGTGACACATAGGGAGTTGCTATAACCGCCATTCTCTTCAGAGGATTGGAGGAGTAGAATATTTGGGACAGAGTGGGTTGCAGAGGTGGAGAGTGGCCACTAGAGGACACTAAAACCTTTGATTCTAAGATTTGTACGCTGGCCGTTCAGAGCGAAGAAAACCATAATAGACCACGTGCAACTAGAGCCCATCCCCTAAACCCACCCCAGTCCAGTCCTCATTCTGTAGCTGTTTTCATGTTGAGGTGTAAACTCCAGATGCTGGTTTAGCTGTTGTTTTAAACAGTGCAGCCATTTCCCAGAAAGTTGCCCTAAAGGTTTTTAAACTCTAAAATACTACGTGATCTCTATATTTGCTCTCTCTATAGCGCTGAAATAGTGGATCTAAGGCTGTTTGTGAAAATGAGTATTGTATTGCCATGGGAATAGCTCCACTACCTTCACGGTGTTGATCTGAATTAGGGTTAGTGGGCAGCTGGATCATTTATTGCCCCTTGTTGTCATACTAAAATGCAGTTCAAAGAGCTGACTATTATGAACCTAGAATAATATGTATGTTTAATGAGCATGTACAGTTGTCCCTTGGCAACCTCTGAGGTTGTTTCCAAGACCACGTACTCCCCCTCCTCCCCCCAGGTAGCAGACCCTAATCCTAATAGTGCTCACAGGAGGAGGACTCATGCTGCCTGAGGCAAAGTGACTGCTGCAAACAGGTTGTTTCCTTGTAGTAAACGGTGTATGTATGTACAGTTAAAAAGT
The DNA here is from genome assembly GCF_903992535.2 of Arvicola amphibius. Taxonomy (NCBI): domain Eukaryota; kingdom Metazoa; phylum Chordata; class Mammalia; order Rodentia; family Cricetidae; genus Arvicola; species Arvicola amphibius. Next base: position 126,163,029 of record NC_052054.1, on the reverse strand, counting down.
CTGTATGTATTTAGTGCAAACACAAATTTTAATATGTGTGATCTGTGGTGGCTTGAACCCCTGAATATGGACTCTGCAGACAAAAAGCACCCTCTGCCATTTCAGATTTTTTAAAATCTGTTTTTGACTAGTTTCTTCACTCCTGTGATTTGAATATAGATTGACCTTATGGGTTCATGTGTTAAAGGATGGGTCCCTTGCTGACAGCCCTATTTTGGAAGGGCATCTCTCTCCTGTTGAAGGAATTTGCTTGTTGGTTCCCTGCTGCTGAGCCCCGAAATAATCAAACAGAAGCTATATTATTTAAATCATTGCTTGGCCCATTAGTTCTAGCTTCTTATTGGCTAACTCTTACATCTTAAATTAACCCATCTCCATTATCTTAAATTTTACCATGAGGCTCGTGGCCTACCAGCTGGGTTTCAGCATGTCTGTCTCTGGCTGTGGCTCCATGGCTTCTCTCTGACTCCACCTTCTCTCTCCCAGCATTCAGTGTAGTTTTCTCTGTCCCTCTACCCTATCAGACCAAGCCAGTTTTCTTTATGAACCAATAGTATTTACAGCATACAGAGGGGAATCCCACATCACCTTCACTTTTCTGTTTAAATAAGAGGAAGTTTTTATCTTTAACACAGTTAAATTACATATAACAAAACAGTTATCAAGCAAGAATTACAGTTACAGTATTTATATCTACTTTATCTTTTATCATAACTAAGAAAAACTATAATTATAACTATCAGTTCCATCAAAGACTCCAGAAGATATAATATTACCTAAGTAAACAGGTGGTGTATTGTAAGCAACTTCCAAAACTCTAAAAATTACAGAGACATCTTGCTGCCTGAACAATCAATCACCCAAAGTTCTTCTGTACCGCTGGGGCATCCATCTTCAGCCTACAGGCCCATAGTGTCCAGCAGACTTTTCCACAAAGCAGGAAATTTCAAAGACAGTTCTGCCTATATTGGTAGTTTGTCAGTCACTTTCTTCTGTGTCCAGCAGAATGTCTAGCAGACTCTTTCTATTCTTTCATGAAGCAGGAACCCTGAAGGACAGTATCACCTTTAGGCAAATTCAGCAGTCATTTCTCTGTAGGTCCTGCATGTCCAGTTCACATAGCATGCCATCAAGCAGTCCAGGCAAGAGCAGTTTCTTGCCCAAATGGCTAACAAAATCCATAAAGAGCCTCTTTGATGCCCATCATCCTCTTGTAGTAGATTGGTGCTTCCAGGAGCAGATGTGTCTTATTGTCATGAAAAGTTCTAAGTTATTGAAACATTTTAAATGCCATATTCTGTAGGTCTCTGAAAGATTTGAAGAATATCTAACTGAAATTATATATATATATATATATAAAACCTAACATGACTACAAGCTTGGCTATTATAGATGACCATCTATTAACCTATACATTACACTTTGAAATGAGCTGCACAAACACAACACCCTAATCAAGAGTAGAAATATATGTACAATAAAATTGACCAAAAAATTTTATCAATAAACCAAGATCCATACCCATGCAAATCTCTATAGCATATTCCCCTTTAAATATAAAGAAACATTTATAAATAATATTTAGGAATATGAGCATATTTCTTCTCCAGACTGCTTCCTGCTTTTTGTTGGGTGAAGTAATTTTTTGGGGGTGTTCACAGCAACCTTTCAATGGGGTCTTGACCCATAAAATCACATTAGTCTGGAAAAATACCACAGGTTCTTATCCTCTGTGGAAACAAAAGAAGAACCTCTTTTCCAAAGCCACAAATCCTTAGACCCAAATTCTGAAGACATAATACTTTAAAGTATATACATTGATTACTTAGCTCCTTCACATTCAAAAAATTAAAAGAAAACAATAATATACATAATCCAGACTCTCTGTGTATTCTCCATCTTTATGTAATTTATTTGCTTTTACTCTATTACTTTTTAATATTTTATTATCTTTATTCCTTTAATCTATGACTGTCTGTACTCTGTCTCTTTAAAGACTTTACCTTTTTTAAAAAAACATTTTCTTCTTTTTATAACTGTTTATATTCTTTTTCTTCTCTTCCAAGCCTATGTACATTTATCCAACACTGTGACCCATTTAGAGGTCTTTTCCATCTGACTTTGTCCTTATTGAAAACCTGTAATTCTTTACTGTCTGGGAGTTCTTCTTAATATGCTAAGCACTTCTTAAAAACTTACGATGCGGCATTACTAGGGTATATATGGCCCTTCCTGCTTGCTCCTCACTGTCCAACATGGTGGAAGTCCGTTTACCGCCTCTGCAAGCCGTGCACATCGCCCCGGTTCCAAGTGTGCAGCAGGTCTATGTCGAGCATTAAGCAGTTGTAGCATTCTGCTCAGACCCCATTTAAATGCTCAGCTTCAGCCCAGAAAGCCAGCATTTCAAAGCCATACAGCTTTTTCTGCTACTGCTGAGTTGGAAAACCTCTTTTAAAGGAGCTGCAGCATGCTGCCAACAAACAGCAAGAAGCTATGTTAAACTCTGTATTTTTGTGTCTAGAATTCCTTTTCAAGCTCTCTCAGGTTTTTAGTTGGCTACATTGTTGTGCCAAATTGTTGGAAGAAGACTGGCTGCTCAGTCCTGAAATAATAATACAGAAACCATATTATTTAAATCACTGCTTGGCCCATTAACTCTTGGCTAGCTTTTACATATACATTTAGTCCATTTCTATTAATCTGTGTATTGCCACATAACAGTGGCTTACCAGCAAGGTTTCAGCATGTCTGTCTCTGGCCGCAGCTCCATGGCTTCCCTCTGACTCTGCCTTCTCTCTCCCAGCATTCAGTTTAGTTTTCCCCACCTCTCTACCCTATCAGGCCAAGCTAGTTTTCTTTATTAACCAATGGTATTCACAGCACACAGAGGGAAATCCCCCCCTCTCCCCCCCCTCTCTCTGTCCATCCTTTTTCTGAAGAGGCAGTTTCTGCCTCTTTTTGCCCTCTCTCTTCTCTGTCCCCCCTCTCTTTTCTGTCCTTATCCACCCCTCCATAACCCCTTATTCTTATATCATTCCTAATACCCACTAAATTAACTATATCCAAGCTCTCTCTTCATGGTGTATCTTGGCTTCAGGTCACCCACCACTGCCCCTCGTGGGACCAGCCTAGGGTCACCTGCGTCATGAATGATAGCAGAAGGTGGTGCAGACGTTGGAGGTGGAGGGCCTGGCTGGAGTAGGGAATTCAGTGGAACATTGCCTTGGAAGGTATCTTTACCCTGGGCCCCTCTTTTGTTGTATTCTGCTTTCTGTCCTCATGAGGTGAGAAGAATTTACCACATTCTTTTGCTGTTATGATATTTCTGTCTTGTCTCAGGCCCAAAGCAAGGGAGCTGCTTTGGTGATGCTGTGAACCCAGATTAACCTTTATTCCTCTGATAGGCTGAGCGCGTGACTCACTCACTGGCAGACTGTGTGCCTTCTGTGTGCAAAGCCTGCATTTGTGGGTTTGATGCCTAGCAATAAAAAAGGGAACAAGAGTACAGAGGCAATCTAGAAAATATTTGCAGATATCACACCCTAACTTGGTCCCACCTCTTGAAGATAATTGGTTAACAGAGCTTCCCTGTCACCTTCCCCTTTTGTCTAAACAAGAGCCATCTAGAACCAATACAGAAGTGTATACAACAGGAATATATAGATCTGGCTTTGGAGTTGGCCAATGGCTCTGTACTTCTCTAAATCCAAGCGTGACTTTCCCTTTTAGTTGATCATTATCATTTTTTAAAGTGCCTCATTTGGCTGGGTTCTATTTGTTGAATTGGTTATATCCTTCCAGAATGCTGATTTTCCCTTTTAGTTGGTCATTAACAGTCTGTAAAGACTGTATCATTTCAAAAAGCACCTCATTCTTGGCCCTATTATCAAACCATGTTCTTAAGGAGAAAATATGGAAGACAAAGCTGATCCCCCAATCAAATAGAGGAATGTAGGAGGAAAATCATATAACCCACGCATAACATTGTACATAGTATGAGTAAAAAGGCTATTGAACTTCTGGATTGTTAAATTGTCCATCATCCTGCCCTTTTAAATTATAAATTTATAATTTCTATTTTAAAATATAAATCTTACTTTTGGTTGAATTTGAGCTGGAGTAGGTGCAATAACTGTATTCTGCCAGTAGGTGTCACAGCGTACTTGTAGCCACATGACTTGCTTGAACCTGAATTTTGGTGTAAATGCTGAAAGATATGCTCATATTAAAAACAGTTATTCGGTGTAAATTATAGACTGTGCGCTCTGTAGAAGCTCGTGACTGGTCCGCAGCCGCATGAGCACAAAGAGAACAAGAAAGCAGGGAAGCCCACATCCCGTACTGGACCCAGAAGCCAGCCACGCAGTAGCAGGTGGCCAAGGCTTTCTGAAATATTTAATGAGAAAATATGAAGAACCGTGGCTAGTGGTTACTCAGGGCCACTGCGTGGGAAATTTATACCCAAATGAATGGTGTAGAACCTGACAGCGGCTAGCTAGAGCCACTGGAGACCTGAGCCCCATGCTGGACACCAACTGTAGAAGTTAGCTCGACTTGGGAAATAACCAGGCTCGCTAAAAGATAAACAATTATATTTTTATTTATTATAAGGGGAAAAACTCACAAAACAGGAACGAGAAGTCCAAGCTCAACTATGCTGCAAGGGAACCACAGAGAGTGCTCATCTGGGTTGTGCACCATTTTTTCTCCGGGTTCCAGAAAGCCATACCCTAACTTGGTCCACCTCTTGAAGATAATTGGTCAACAAAGCTTCCCCATCACCCACCCTCAATGGATGCCGTTCTTACTGGGTAATGGTCACTGTCATAAGAGCTCATTCTTGTGGTTTTTCTGTGTCTCCTGTTGTTTTAAGGTGGACAGATAAGTCTGGTTCCCATTACTCTGTCTTGACCAGAAGCAAATACCCACTGGAATTTGAATTTTGTAAAGATTATATCTATATGTTATCTATATCTATATATATCTATATATATATTATATCTATATGTTGTATTGAATATTTGATGTTTTCTCTGGTGAAGTGGTAGCTCTTTATTTGTGACTATTTTAAAATCAATTTCTAAAGAAAATTAAAGTTTCTTCTAATTGAAGTGCCATTTCCTGTAACAAATCAGAACCGACAATAACATAATTAGAGAAAATGTGCTATTGAATTTGCATTTCCAAGAATGTCCACACACAATCAGGTGGCCTTTAGCTGACTGGAAGCAAGACGTGGCAGGTGTACTTAAGAGTGTTTCCACATAGGACTCCATCAATTCTCTGCTGTGAACTTGCCACTTCTCAGGGAAATCCCCTGGCAGTTACATTCCCACAGAATCTCGCAGTTATTACCCGCCTCAGGAATACCATTTAGACAGGATGCTCCCTGGGAAGATATCACGAGGTACAAAAGGTACAGCTCTTCCACACTCCATTAAATGCTTCTTCCACTAGTGCCACTTTGGATGGGTCACGTTGTGTCTAGGCACTCAGATATGGCTTTTCCATGCTCATTTCCAAGCACCATATGTGGGGACTTCAAGGATTAGCCACATTTCAGAGGATTGCTCTTTGCTTGTCTCTTGGATGTGAGAGCAGTTTCAGGGGACGCTGAAGAAACTGGACGAGATATTGCTGGGAAATCCAAGATCTGTGGCTTAACCCAGGCATGGCAGCTGCTGGGTGACACATCCCGTCTGTGCCACAGGACATGGGTTGTCTGCTGCTGTTCTTTAGCATGGCATGTATTCTACATGATACCATGCCAGCAGCTCTTTTCTGTCCAGCAGTATCAGAAAAACTGTGTTACTAAACAGAACTTTAGTACTGTTTAGGCTCTCAATGTACTTGTTTTCCTTTTCAAATAAAATGCTATGAACAATTTCTCTCTATAACCTCCATGTTGTTTGGCCAAGTCTCCTGATTGTCATGACCATTACTGATGGACACATTTCTGCTTTGTGCCCAAAGTAACTGAGTATAGGCTAGCTATAGTAGAGTCCAGCAGTCTGAGGCCATCTGCTTTGAGGACTGTCCAATCCAAAGGCTTCATATTGGATGGTGATTATGTCTTAGGGTTTTTATTGCTGTGGAGAGACACCATGACCACAACAACTCTTACAAAGCAAACATTTAATTAGGGTGGCTCACTTATAGTTCAGAGGTTCCACCCATTATCATCATGGTGGAGAACATGGTGGCAGGCAGGTGATGTGGTGCTGGCTCCATCTTGATATGCAGGTCACAGGAAGTTGACTGAGACATTGGGTGGTATCCTGAGCATAGGAAACTTCAAAGCCCACCCCCACAGTGGCAGGCTTCCTCTAATAAGGCCATCCCCACTCCAGTGAAGCCATACCTCCTAGTAGTGTCAGATTATGGGAGGCAATTACATTCAAACTGCTATACTGTCTGTGAATTTAATCAGCTTCTTGGTTGTGGTTTTTATAGGCAGCATTAGAAGGAGGCAGTTGGCATAGGAGCTGAGACTTTGATTAGAGAGAGGAACTGAGAGGGAGTGCTGATCAGTGCTGTAAAGTGCTGGCTTGATGAAGGAGGGGAGAGAGCCCTCCTCTGAGTGGTAGCTAGGTACTCATGAGCCTGCTACTTCCATGGAATACCTGATGATATTTTCTCACAAGTGAGTTGCGTTTAACTCTCCAGGCCAGAGAGGCTTCACACTTCACCCAACCCCTCAAATAATAAATGCCCATTATGTATCTGAGCCGTGGTCTGCTCCATACTGTAAAATGCTTTAGTCATTAATGAAGGAATAGTCATTAACCTGTCACAACATGGCACTTCACCATGCCATTACCACTTAGCCTTTGTGTACTGTTTTTCAGGCAGTAATGATTGAGTTTGTCAAGATAATACAGTGTTAAACAATATTGAGTGAAACACTTTATTTTATGTTTAAGGGTACTTTGCTTGCCTCTGAGGCCAGAAGAGTTAGTTGGATCCCCAGAAACCAGTTTATATGTGGGGGCTGGGAATTGAATTCAGGTTCTCCGAAGAACAGCTCAGTGCTCTAACTGTTAAGCCATCTCTCTAGCTATCCTAGGAATTTTTTTTAAAAAGATATAGCCCATAAAGATATAAAACTTTTAAAAGTATTACAAAGGAAACCAAGCAACATTGAGAGAAAATTTTATTACTCATTAATTTAGAATTTTTGCTTAATTTAAATTGAAATGCCTGCATTGCATTTTAATGTGTTTTGTACATATAAATAAAACATGGTCTAGTGATTGTGTGCTTTTCATCAGATAGCCTTTTTAAAAAGCTGTAGTGAGCAAAAGCTTATTGATTTAGCTTTTGTGTGTGTTTGTTGTGTCTGTGCACATGTGGGACTAGAGGAGTCCATTTTCTATGTGTGTTGGTTGTGTACATGCATGCTGGTGTGGGAGTAGAGGAGTCCAGAGGCTCACATCAGGTGCCTTCCTCAGTCAGTCTTCATCTCTCGCTGAACGGAAGCTTACCAATTCAGCTAAATTCTCTAGCCCAAAAGCTCCAGGGCTGTTTCTGTCTGTCTCCCCAGCGCTGGGGTCTACAGGCGTGTACTCCCTTCCATGCCTGGCTTTTTACAGGGGTGCTAGGAATCTCAGCTTGGGTCTTCATGCATTCACAGCAAGTGCTTGGCCAACTGAAGCATCTCCCTATTTTAGAAATTCTGTCCTTGTTCAAAATGTCATATTACCACATGAATTGATCAACAGAAATTCACTTAAAAGACATAAGTTTATTTCCAAGAGAATGCACAGAGACTTTGAGCTATTGTTTTCAGGCTTCCTCCCAAACCCACACAGTCAATTAAGTACTAGAAATACAATCCCTTATGAGTTAATTGTCTTTTAAAACTAGCTTCCCCTCAACAACACGTCTTTGTATTTTTGGTCTCATAATTCTTGTCATCTTCCACTTTGCTATGATTCTCAACCTATAGGTCTTGTCCTTTTGGGGGGTCAAATAACCCTTTCACAGGGGGGCACCTAAAACTATTGGAAAACACAGATATTTACATTTATAACATTAGCAGAATTACAGTTGTGAAGTAGTAATGGAAATTTTTTTTATTAAAAATTTCCATTTCCTTCCCTCCTCCTCTCCATTCCATTCCCTCCCTTCCCCTCCACCCATACCCCCACTCCCTCCCTCTCCAGGCCAAGGAGCCATAGGGGTTCCCTACTCTATGTTAAGTCCAAGGTCCTCCCAACTCCCCCCAGGTCCAGGAAGGTGAGCAACCAAGCTGACAAGGCCCACACAGAGCCCCTCCACGCCGTAGAATCCAAGCCCATCGCCATTGTCCTTGGCTTCTCAGTCAGCCTCCACCGTCGGCCACATTCAGAGAGTCGGGTTTGGTCGCATGTTCCATCAGTCCCATTCCAAGTGGAGTTGGTGATCTCCCGTTAGTTCTGTCCCACCGTATCCATGGGTGAACGTACCCCTCACGGTCCTGACTTTCTTTCTCATGTTCTCTCTCCTTCTGCTCCTCATCAGGACCTTGGGAGCTCAGTCCGGTGCTCCAATGTGGGGCTCATTTTCTTCATCCATTGCCAGGTGGAGGTTCTATGGTGATATACAAGAAATTCATCAGTATGTCTATAGGATCTGGCCTTTTCCGGCTCCCTCTCCTCAGCTGCCCAAGGAACTAGCTGGGGGCGTCTCCCTGGAAACCCGGGAACCCCTCTAGAGTCAAGTCTCTTGACAACCCTCAGATGGGTCCCTTAATTAAGATATATGCTTCCCTGCTCCCATATCCACCCTTCCTGTATCCCAAGCATCCCACTCCCCCCGAGCTCTCCCCATTCTCCCTTTCACGCTTTTCTCTCTCCATCTCCCCTTGGCCCCATCCCACCCCACACCCAAGTTCCCAATTTTTGCCCGGTGATCTTGTCTACTTCCAATATCCAGGAGGATTACTATATGGTTTTTTTTGGGTTCACCTTCTTATTATCTTCTCAAGGATACCGAATTATAGGCTCGATGTCCTTTAATTATGGCTAGAAACCGATTATGAGTGAGTACATCCCATGTTCATCTTTTTGGGTCTGGGTTACCTCACTCAGAATAGTGTTTTCTATTTCCATCCATTTGCATGCAAAATTCAAGATGTCATTGTTTTTTACCGCTGAGTAGTATTCTAACACGTATATATTCCACAGTTTCTTCATCCATTCTTCCACTGAAGGGCATCTAGGTTGTTTCCAGGATCTGGCTATTACAAATAATGCTGCTATGAACATAGTTGAGCAGATGATTTTGTAGTATGATTGGGCATTTCTTGGGTAAATTCCCAAGAGTGGAATTACTGGGTCCTGGGGTAGGTTGATCCCAAATTTCCTGAGAAACCACCACACTGCTTTCCAAAGTGGTTGCACAAGTGTGCATTCCCACCAGCAGTGGATGAGTGTACCCCTTACTCCACAACCTCTCCAGCAAAGTTTATCATTGGTGTTTTGGATTTTAGCCAATCTGACAGGTGTAAGATGGTATCTCAAAGTTGTTTTGATTTGCATTTCCCTGATTGCTAAGGAGGTTGAACATGCCCTTAAGTGTCTTTTGGCCATTTGAACTTCTTCTGTTGAGAATTCTCTGTTCAGTTCAGCGCCCCATTTTTAATTGAGTTAATTAGCATTTTAAAGTCTAGTCTCTTGAGTTCCTTATATATTTTAGAGATCAGACCTTTGTGAGTTGCAGGGTTGGTGAAGATCTTTTCCCAGTCAGTACGCTGCCTTTGTGTCTTAGTGACAGTGTCCTTTGCTTTACAGAAGCTGCTCAGCTTCAGGAGGTCCCATTTATTCAATGTTGCCCTTAATGTCTGTGCAGCTGGGGTTATACGTAGGAAATGGTCTCCTGTGCCCATTTGTTGTAGCGTACTTCCCACTTTCTCCTCTATCAAGCTCAGTGTGTTCAGATTAATATTGAGGTCTTTAATCCTTTTGGACTTGAGTTTTGTGCGTGGTGATAGATATGGATCTACTTTCATTCTTCTACAGGTTGACATCCAGTTATGCCAGCACCATTTGTTGAAGATGCCCTCTTTCTTCCATTGTGTACTTTTGGCTCCTTTATCAAAAATCAGGTGTTCATAGGTTTGTGGTTTAAGATCCGGGTCTTCTATACGATTCCATTGGTTGACTTCTCTGTTTTTATGCCAATACCAAGCTGTTTTCAATACTGCAGCTCTGTAATAGAGTTTGAAGTCAGGGATGGTAATGCCTCCAGAAGTTCCTTTATTGTATAAGATTTTTTTGGCTATCCTGGGTTTCTTGTTCTTCCATATAAAGTTGATTATTGTCCTCTCAAGATCTGTGAAGAATTTTGATGGGACCTTGATTGGGATTGCATTGAATCTATAGATTGCTTTTGGTAGAATTGCCATTTTTACTATGTTGATCCTCCCAATCCACGAGCAAGGGAGATCCTTCTATTTTCTGGTATCCTCTTCAATTTCTTTCTTCAAGGACTTAAAGTTCTTGTCAAATAAATGCTTCCCTTCCTTGGTTAGAGTTACTCCAAGATATTTTATGCTATTTGTGGCTATTGTGAAAGGTGATACTTCTCTGATTTCCCTCTCTGCTTCCTTATCCTTTGTGTATAGGAGGGTAACTGATATTTTGGAGTTGATCTTGTATCCTGCCACGTTAGTGAAGGAGTTTATCAGCTGTAGGAGTTCTTTGGTGGAGTTTTTGGGGTCGCTTATGTATACTATCATATCATCTGCAAATAACAAAAGTTTAACTTCTTCCTTTCCAAATCGAATCCCCTTGATTCCCTTATGTTGCCTTATTGCTATTGCTAGAACTTCAAGCACTATATTGAAGAGATAAGGAGAGAGTGGACAGCCTTGTCGTGTTCCTGAATTTAGGGGGATGGCCTTGAGTTTCTCTCTGTTTTATTTGATGTTAGCTGTCGGCTTGCTGTAAATAGCCTTTATTATATTTAGGAATGACCCTTGTATCCCTAATCTCTCCAAGACCTTTATCATAAAGGGGTGTTGAATTTTGTCAAATGCTTTTTCTGCATCTAATGAGATGATCATATGGTTTTTATCCTTCAGTTTGTTTATATAATGGATTTCATTGATAGATTTTCATATGTTGAACCAGCCCTGCATCTCTGGGATTAAGCCTACTTGATCGTAGTGGATAATTTTTCTAATGTGTTCTTGGATTCGGTTTGCCAGTATTTTATTGAGAATTTTTGTGTCGATCGATGTTCATGAGTGAGATTGGTCTGTAATTCTCTTTCTTGGTTGAGTCTTTGTGTGGTTTAGGTATCAGGGTAACTGTAGCTTCATAAAAGGAATTTGGCAATGACTGTTCTGTTTCTATATTATGAAATACCTTAAGCAGTATAGGTATTAGGTCTTCTTGGAAGTTCTGGTAGAATTCTGCATTGAAACCATCTGGTCCTGGGCTCTTTTTGGTAGGGAGGTTTCTGATAACAGTTTCTAATTCTTCGCGACTAACAGGACTATTTAGAACATTTACCTGGTCCTGGTTTAACTTTGGTATATGGTACTTGTCTAAAAAAGTGTCCGTTTCTTTTACATTTTCCAATTTTGTGGCATACAGGCTTTTGTAGTAAGATCTAATGATTCTCTGAATTTCCTCTGTGTCTGTGGTTATGTCCCCCTTTTCATTTCTGATCTTATTAATTTGCGTGTTCTCTCTCTGCCGTTTAATTAGTTTGGCTAGGGGTTTGTCAATCTTGTTGACTTTTCTTCAAGAACTGGCTTTTTGTTTCATTGATTCTTTGGATTGTTTTCTGTGTTTCTATTTTGTTTGATTTCTGCCCTCAGTTTGATTATTTCCAGTCTTCTACTCCTCCTAGGTGAGTCTGCTTCTTTTTTTCCCCAGAGCTTTCAGGTGTGCTGTTAAGTCTCCAATGTGTGCTTTCTCCATTTTCTTTAAGTGGGCAGTTAGTGCTATGAACTTTCCTCTTAGCACTGCTTTCATTGTGTCCCATAGGTTTGAGTATGTTGTGTCTTTGTTTTCATTAAATTCAAGGAAGACTTTAATTTCTTTCTTTATTTCTTCCTTGACACAGGTGTGGTTCAGTAGTTGACTGTTCAGTTTCCATGAGTTTGTGGGCTTTCTGGGGGTAGCATTGTTGTTGAATTCTAATTTTAATCCATGGTGATCCGATAAGACACAGGTGGTTACTAATATGTTTTTGTAACTGTGGAAGTTTGCTTTGTTACCAAGTATATGGTCAATTTTTGAAAAGGTTCCATGAGCCGCAGAGACGAAGGTATATTCTCTCCTGTTTGGGTGGAATGTTCTATAGATGTCTGTTAAGTCCATTTGGTTCATTACCTCTATCAAGTCTCTTAATTCTCTGTTAGCTTTCTGTCGGATTGACCTGTCTATTGGTGAGAGAGGAGTTTTGAAGTCTCCCACTATCAGTGTGTTTGGTTTGATTGCTGCCTTGAGTCCTAGTAATGTTTCTTTTACATAAGTGGGTGCTTTTGTATTAGGGGCATAGATATTCAGGATTGAGACTTCATTCTGATGGATTTTTCCTGTAATGAGTATAAAGTGTCCTTTTCCATCTCTTCTGATTGATTTTAGTTTGAAGTCAACTTTGTTAGAAATTAGTATGGCCACACCGGCTTGTTTCTTAGGTCCATTTGCTTGATAAACCTTTTCCCAACCCTTTACTCTGAGTAGGTGTCTGTCTTTGTGGTTGAGGTGTGTTTCTTGTAAACAGCAGAATGTTGGATTCTGTTTTCGTATCCAATCTCTTAGCCTGTGCCTTTTTATAGGTGAATTGAGTCCATTGATATTAAGTGATATTAATGACCAGTGGATGTTAACTCCGGTTGTCATTTTTTATTTGGTAGTAGAGTTTGTGTGTTTCCCTTCTTCTAGTTGTGCTGGTGAAGGGTCGCTAGATGTATGAGTTATTTTGGGCAATGCTGGACTCCTTTTTTGTGAATTTCCTTCTATTACTTTTTGTAAGGCTGGATTTGTGGCTACGTATTGTTTAAATTTGTTTTTATCTTGGAATATTTTGTTTTCTCCATTTATAGTGAATGGGTATAGTATATACTATACTGGGTATAGTAATCTGGGCTTGGATCCATGGTCTCTTAGTTTCTGCAAAACATCTATCCAGGACCTTCTGTCTTTCATGGTTTCCATAGAGAAGTCAGGTGTTAGTCTGATAGGTTTACCTTTATATGTTACTTGACCTTTTTCCTTTGCAGCTCTTAATATTCTTTCTTTATTCTGTATGTTTTGTGTTTTGATTATAATATGGCGAGGGGATGATTTTTTTGATCCAGTCTCTTTGGTGTTCTCTAAGCTTCTTGAACCTTAATAGGAATATCTTTCTTTAGGCTTGGCAAGTTTTCTTCTATAATTTTATTAAATATATTTTCTGGACCATTGAGCTGTAATTCTTCTCCTTCTTCTATGCCTATTATTCTTAGGTTTGGTCTTTTTATTGTGTCCCAGATTTCCTGAATGTTTTGTGTTGAAAAATTGTTGGGTTTGCTGTTTTCTTTGATCAGTGCGTTTATTTTCTCTATGGTATCTTCAGAATCTGAGATTCTTTCTTCTATCTCTTGTATTCTGTTGGTTATGCTTGTTTCTGTAGTCTCTGTTCGTTTACATAGATTTTCCATATCCAGCTGGCCCTCGAGTTGTGTTTTCTTCCTTGCCTCCATTTCAGTTTTCAAGTCTTGCACTGTTTCCATTATCTGTTTGATTGTTTTTTCTTGGTTTCCTAGGATATCATTACGGATTTACTCAATTCTTCAAACTTTTTGTTATTCTTCTCGTCCATTTCCTTAAGGGAGTTTTTCACCTCCTGTTTAAGGGACTCTATTACTTTCATAAAGTCAATTTTTTCTACTTCTTGATTAGTATGTTCAAGTCCTCCTGTTATAAGTTCGCTGGGTTCTGGTGCTTTCATGTTGTTTTTCAAATTGTTGGAGGAATTCTTGCATTGGTGCCTGCCCATTTCTTCCTCTGAATAATCCCCTTTGGGTCTTCTTTTAGAAGTTCAATTCACCCCAATGAATTCAATTCACTCGCCCCAATGAATGATGGAACTTCTGGTAGACAGTCAGGTCTCCTTGCTGGCCAAGTGACTCACTGACATAGGGCCTACCTTGCTGCAGGCAGACTATTGAAACAGGGGACCTCCCACCGGTCTGGGTGCACTCAATTCCCAGTCCCGGCACCCAAACAGGCTGAGCTGTGGGATTTTGTGGCCCCCAAGATGGGAGGATGAAGCGGGGGGGGGGGGGCAGTTCTGGGCGCAAGCTGGGAAGGGACAGGAAGAGAGAGGCAGTATCCAGGGAGAATAAGCCCTGCAGGAAGAGCAGGAAGTGTGTGGGGGGGATTGGGGAATGTAGGTGGTCCCTCTCTGGGCGGCTGCTGTGGTTCAGGCACTCACTCACCCCAATGAATGATGGATCTTCTGGTAGACAGTCAGGTTTCCTTGCAGGCCAAGCAGCTCACTGACAAAGGGCCTACCGTGCAGCAGGCAGGCTAATGAAACAGGGAACCTCCCACCGGTCTGGGTGCACTCAGTTCCCGGTCCAGGCGCCCAAACAGACTGGGCTGTGGGATTTTGTGGCCCCAAAGACGGGAGGATGAAGCAGGGTGGGGGGTTCTGGGTGCAAGCTGGGAAGGGACAGGAAGAGAGAGGCAGTATCCGGGGAGAATAACCCCTGCAGGAAGAGCAGGAAGTGTGGGGGGGATTGGGGAATGTCGGTGGTCCCTCTCTGGGCAGCTGCCGCGGTTCAGGCACTAACTCACCCCAATGAATGATGGATCTTCTGGCAGACAGGTCTCCTTGCAGGCCAAGCAGCTTGCTGACAAAGGGCCTACCTTGCTGCAGGCAGGCTAATGGAACAGGGGACCTCCCACCGGCCTGGGTGCACTCAGTTCCCGGTCCTGGCACCCAAACAGGTTGTGCTGTGGGATTTTGTGGCCCCAAAGATGGGAGGATGAAGGGGGGCGAGATGGGGGAGGTTTTATGTAAAGCTTCTACAGCGATTGTACTGTCCCATGAGGCCAGAGGGTGCTTTTGACGGCTCAGGTTTGGGAGCCTTTAAGATTGAGGAATTCACTCTGGGTTTGCACTGTGTGTCCCTTGCAGAGCTCCCCAGGCAAGCACAGGCATTCCTGCAGGCTGAGTGCTGCATGCGCTGCAGATCCAAGGCAGTTTCTTTATTAATGGTAATCCCAGCACACAGAGGGGACTCCCACATCAAAATGTGTTAACTATTTTGACACTATGCATTTATACTCTAAGGGAATCCAATAATAGCTCCTCAGAATGTTAGTGTGGGGATTGGTAGGTGAGACATGAGGATCTGGATGAGGCCAGTATGCTGGGAACTTCTGCTTTAGTTTCTCCATCCCACCCTGTTCCGGAGTCAGAATTAGACTGATAACCTCTGCTTCTGTGGGCCTCTTTTCTTACTTAGTGATGGATCTATAGAGACAGGAAGAATTTAAACTATTCCAGGAGATTTTGGTATTACTCTATACCCAAGGACCTCTGGACAGCAGTGTGTGTCACCCCAGCTGCCAGCTCAATTTGGGGTTTATCATTCTAGCACTGACAGCACACAGCACTGTTTTCCAAAGTTCACTTCATGCTGCTACTGTGCCCTACTTCATAAAGCCAGGCCTTCTGCACTGATTGGACTCTGGGTACCATGCTTAGTTTCCCCTGGTGGCCCCTAAGGACTTAGTGTTTTCATAATTAATGTCTTCATACAACTGTACTCTTTCTTTGTTATTCTAGTGGGCAGTTCTCCACCCATCCATTCCCTCAAGTTCCTTTTTTTTTTTAAAAAAAATAAAACTAACATAAAATAATAGATTTCCTTATGATGGGAATACCATGAACTCTGTTCCTATTCACCCTTCTTGTCTTCCTCTCACCCATTTCATTTTCTTTTTCTTCCCCAGTAGTCTTCTTTCTACCCGTCCTCATATGTATATATATATGTGTGTGTGTGTGTGGGGAAGCATTGTGTGTATATCTATGCCATGGCATGAGTGTGGAGATCAGAAGATAATTTGTAGATTCATGTCTCTCCTTCTGTCTTTATACAGGTTCTGGCATGAAACTCAGGTTGTCAGGCTTATGAAGTAAGTACTTCATCCACTGAGCCATCTCACCAATCTCAAAATAGATTTTTAAAGAAAATTATGCATAGGAGAGACTATGCAATATTTATTTTATTTTAGTCTGGCTCAGTTTGCTTAACATAGTTTACTCAAAGTCATCTTTCTGAAAAACATGTAATTTTGTTTCTTTTTATGGCCAGATAAAACTCTACTGTGTATTTTATACTACATTTTTATTGTCTGTTTATCTGTTGGTGAATATTGGCTTATTCCATATCTTAGTTAAGATTCCTCGTTGGGCAGCAGTGGTGCATGCCTTTAATCCCAGCACTTGGGAGGCAGAGGGAAGTGGATCTCTGTGAGTTCAAGGCCAGCCTGGTCTATAAGAGCTAGTTACAGAACAGGCTCCAAAACTACAGAGAAATCCTGAGCCTGATAGAAGAAAAAATGGGATGTAGCTTTGAATGCATTGGCACAGGAGACTACTTCCTGAACATAACAGGAGTAGCACAGACACTGAGATTCAACAATTAATAAATGGGACCTCCTGAAACTGAAAAGTTTCTGAAAGGCAAAAGGACACTGTCTATAAGAATGGGAAAAGATCTTCACCAACCCCACATCTGACAGAGGGCGGATCTCCAAGGTATATAAAGAACTCAAGAAACTAGACATCAAAATACCAAATAATCTAATTTTTAATGGTGTAAAGATCTAAACAGAATTTCCAACAAAAGAATCCAAAAGGGCTGGAATATACTAAGGAATTGTTCAACATTTGTAGTCATCAGGGAAATGTAAATCAAAATGACCCTGAGATACCATCTTATACATATCAGAATGGCAAAGATCAAAAACACTGATGAGAGCTTATGGTGGAGAGGATGTGGAGTAAGGGGAACACTCCATGGCTGGTGCGAGTACAAACTTGTACAGCCACTTTGGAAATCAATATGGCAGTTTCTCAGATAAATAAGAATTGATCTACTGCAACACCAAACTCTACCACTCTTGGGCAAATACCAAAGGAGGCACACTCACACTACAAAGACATCTGCATAACATGTACATAGCAGCATTTTTGTAATTAGCCAGAACCTGGAAACAACCTATATACCCCTCATCTGAAGAAAGGGCAAAGAAAATGTGGTACATTTGCGCAATGGAGTACTATTCAGCTGTAAAAAACAATGACCTCATGAAATTTGCAGGCGGATGAATGGAACTCGAGAAGATCATTCTGAGTGAGGTAACCCAGACACAGAAAGACAAACGTGTATATTGACTCATAAGTGGATATTAGAAGTAAAGCACAGGATAACCAACCTACAATCCACAGCCCCAGAAAGGCTAGATAACCAGGAAAACCCAAATATGGGTGCATGGATTTCCCTGGAAAGGGAAATAGAAGAGATCTGGACAAACTGGGCCCTGAGGTAGGGGTTGGGGAATGGGATCTAGAGGGAGTGGGTTGGGCAGGCTGGGTGCCGGAGGCAGGTTTGGGGCAGGATGGATGGAGAGTAATGAAAGAGATATCTTGATGAGGGGGGCGTTTTGGGGTTAGGGAGACTCTCAGGAATCTACAAGGATAACCCAGCTAAGACTCCTAGCAATAGTGGAGAGGATGCCTGAACTGGTCATCTACTGTAATCAGATTGGGGACGACTCTGTCATCAGAGAGCCTTTACCTAGTAACTGATGGAAGCAGATGCAGAGATCCACAGCCAAACACTGGACTGAGCTCCGGGAGTCCTCCCGAAAAAAGGGTGTAGAAGGAATGGCGGGGCTGGCTGCTTCCTGCCACCCGGCGAGCTTTACCCGAAATAATGACACGGAAACTGTGTTCATTTAAACACTGCCTGGCCCATTAGTTCCAGCCTCTTATTGGCTAATACTCACATCTTGCTTAACCCATATTTAGTAATCTGTGTAGCACCACGAGGTGGTCGCTTACCAGGAGAGATCTTAACCTGCGTCTGTCTGGGAGAGGAGAAGCATGGCGACTGCTATGGCGACTGCCTGAAGCGTCTGCCTTCTCTCTCCCAGAATTCTGTTCTGTCTACTCCGCCTACCTAATTTTCTGTCCTAGTAAAGGGCCAAGGCAGTTTCTTTATTAACCAATGAAAGTAACACATAGACAGATGACTCTCCTCCATCAAAAGGGAGAAAGGATTGTATGAGCTGGGGTTGGGGGGTCAAGGTCATGACTGGGGAACTCACAGAGACAGCTGACTTGAGCTTATGGGAGCACATGGACTCTGGACCAACAGTAGACTGACCTAGGTCCTCTGCATGTGTATGACAGTTTTGTAGCTTGGTCTGTTTGTAGGACTCCTGGCAATGAGATCAGGAGCTGTCCTTGGTGCTTAGTTGGCTTTTAGGAACCCACTCTCCATGCTGGATTACCTTGCCCAGCCTTGATGCAGGGGAGGAACTCCTTCCTACCTCAACTTGATGGGCCATGCTTTCTTTGTTCAAACCCATAGGAGGTCTGTCCCTTTCTGAATGGAGAAAGAGTGGGTGGGGAGCGGTGTGCATAGGAGTGGGGGAGAAGGAATGGGAGGAGAAACTGTAGTTAGTATGTAAAATAAATAAAATAAATGTTAATAAATTTTAAAAGATACTCTAGCAGTAGCTACATTTGAACCATACAAATAAATAGTCGGGAACATTACAGCTTCCTTAGTAAGTACTAAGTGTAAAATAATACTGTCTAATAAATATTCTTTTAACACTTATTTTAAAAGTAAACTTGGTAGACACATGAGTTAGTGTGATGACTTGACTGTTGTGAATAGTGTTTCAATAAACATTGAAATTCACATAAAAAGAATCTCAGATGCCTACCTTGGGTGTGCACTTTAGCATTATGATGAGTCCTTGGTCACCTTCAGACTCTCCAGTGTCTCTGCACCTGTGCCCTGCCAGTGGGTGGAGGGAGGTGCTTGTTCTCTCTTTGCCAACCGTTTTCTTTTATATGTGATTTTTGCAGCCTTTGTACAAAATCTTCTGGACCACAGTCTCTACCCTCTGCTCCCACTTCAGAATGAGTTCCTCAATATCAATGTAGTACAAAAAATGTTAGTTCATTGCTGTGATTGTCTCCTAGCTTCTTTAAATACATAATATTTTATTTGGGGGATTTTTCTTTCTGGAATAATTCTCTCTCTCTCTCTCTCTCTCTCTCTCTCTCTCTCTCTCTCGTGTTTGATGCATGAATGGGCACATGGATGCCACAAGAGCTGTTTTCTTCTTGCCCTCCACCTTATTGTTTGAACAGGCATGTTAAACTGGAAACTCACTGTTTCAGTTAGGCCGACTGGCCTGAGAGCTGCAGGAGCTGCTGCTCTCTGCTATACAGTGCTGGGATTGCAGGAGCATACAACCATGCCTGGCTTTTATGTGGGTGGTGGACATTTCTACTCAGGTCTTCTGACTTCTATAGCCTGTGCTTCTACCTACTAAACCAGTTCCCCAGCCCTGAGAATTTTTTTAGGTGTACTGTTATTTACTATTTTAGAAATAGTCTCATAAAAACAATGCACAGCATATCATCTCCTCAAAGAGAAGTGCCTGTCATGCATGTATAACTCACTGGATCTGTCCCCAGTGCCTAGAAATGGAAGAAGAACACATGGCGAAATAGTACAAGCACTTGTGGAGCATCTTCCACCATGCCCTGCTTAGAACAGACACAAGTCTGTGCTTCAAACAATGGCAGAATTGTATTTCCACTTGTTGGTTTCCAAGTTACATTCACTACTGAGTACTGTTAATACCTTCACCTGGTACTCCTTTTCAACTATGCTTGAACAGATCTGTCCCAAGAAACTGTTCTTAAATTCAGTTAAGAACACATGTGATTACTTAAAATGGTCATTTGATTAACAGATATGGGCAGGTCACTTGAAAAGCAGCCAGTAAAAGTGGTTGATAAGCACATTTAAAAAGCTTCCCTCACTTCAAAGACATGCAAGTTCAAATAACCCTTTTGGCTTTCAAATTAACACTTTAAAACTCAACAAGAAAGAGCATCACACCTTTCTTGGCATTTGGTGGCCACAACAGAAGCTCTGAGGTGTTCTGATGTGTCCACACTGTGTAAGGGGCCTTGCAGGGCCCTGGCTGCATGAGCGCCTATTGTCACTCTGGAGAAAGTTGGCTATGCTGGGTTATCTGAGCAAGGCACAGCGAGGGAGGTGCTGCCAGCCTGTTTTTAGATGTAGTCTTTGTTTTCTAGTTGTTGCTGGTTTATGCTGTTGTTTTCTGAGACTTAGTCTCACTTAGCCCAGGATCTACCTTAGACTCCTCCTGATCTTCCTGCCTCCACTGAGGGCTAGGATTCCAGGCGAGCGCTATCACTCACCGGTATTCTCCATTCTCCAATTTCCAGCCAAACAGCATCAGTCACTTTCCTGGGTCACATGTATTAGCAGAGCCTGGGGTTTGCAACAGAATCCGGCTTTCAGAGTTGGTGTGACTTTTTCTAAATTGATACCAGTCCTTTGAAGACCCAGAAGCAGAAGATTCAAACACTGAGAGAACTTGCTGCCCAAATCATTAGAGGGTCAGCTGAGGAAAAAGCCTCTAAATATTTGATTAAATGAATGGGTCCTACCTATCTGAGACACAGAGGAAAAAAACTGTTCTCTTCTATCCTGACTTAGACCCAGACATTTGAGAATTAATCTTCACCACATTAATTGGGGGAATTAAAAAATTCATACATTTATTTATCTTTTACTTTATGTGATGTGTCTGTGTGTCTATGCACCCATCACGTGTTGTATTTGCAGGTGTGTCAGTCAGAGGACAACTTATGAGAATCAGGTCTCTCCTTTCATTATGAGGTGCTGGGGACTCAGGTCCTCAGGCTTGGAAGCAAGCGCCTTTATCTCGCTGACCCTTGGGGGATAATTGTAAGCAGGTATATTGCTACTCTCTTTATTATTCCTTTTTTTTCTACAGACACTAAAAACCCCAGAAGATATTTGAGTCATCAAAATTCTAACTAGTTCCATGTATCCCAACATCGTTATTCTGAAGAAAGTCAGATCCCCACTGTTGCTTGTCACTGTGCTGTGCCTGTGTTCCTGATGCCTTGTAAAGACAATCTCACATAACTCACATTGCTATGTACACATATATATCACATCATGTTTGGGTTGTGATACACTGAAGCACACAGACTCATACACATATGTGGTGCGGATGGCTGCATATAGAATACTGACGTTACAGTGTGTTGCTATGGTCACATCTATGTTCCATACACATCTGCACTGTACCTCTGTCAGTATTTGCATGGTAGGCACAAATAGGTAAATGCATGTGAAGTTTTTAGCACTTCTGGCAAACTTCAGTGAATCAGTAATTTTGTGTGTACAAAGGCAGGGGCTGGGGAGGAGGGACTTTTGGCTATGATTGCAATCACTGCAGACTGGATGACCTGAGAGACACGGTGGAGGTCCACAGTCACTGCAGTAGATATGTTCTTGGTTTTCATTTTGCACCCTTCTGCCCTGACAATCGCAGCTTTCTTACTGTGCCCTCATATGGAGTGCAAAGGGAGGGACAGGACATGTTGCAAAGATGCACAAAAGTAAGTATTTTCCTCGTGAGCACCAATCCCCACTATGAGAGGACTTTATGGCCTACTTACCTCTAGGAAGTTCAACCTCCAAATCCACAGCACTGAGGATGAGGGCTTCAATGTGAATTTTGTGGGGGCACACCATGCATTCAGTTATTGATGGAGTAGCTGACCAATCCCATGTCTGAGGGACGTGACCCCTCCGGGGCACAAAATACCTTCAAAAGATCCGTGTTTTGGTGGTTTGCTCTCTTGGTTCCCTGCTCTTCGCTGGAACTCTGGCTCTGTAAGTTTCTCCCATTTTCTTCTTTTATTAAAGCTGAGTATTTCATATAAGGCTAGTTTGGTTATTTCCCATTGCCGGCCAACCACGCCCACTACAAGTTATAGAAGTTAAAGTCCAAAGTCTTAAGAATTTGTTTAATATATGAGAAGTTGTTAAAAGCAAAATTTTAAATTTAAATTGCACTGTTTTCTGTTTTAAATCTTAAAAACCCCTTTGAATCTTTTCCTTCATTGCTCTATTGCACCATAGACATCCTAGTAGCTTGTTTTCAGAGGTAACATTTCACATTTTAAAAAGCAGTTTATATACAATATTGAATCTGAATTTTTAAAACACCTTTTATGAATAATGTATTGCACAGATAAGCTCTGGGGATACTCAGGGGCACCTATAATTTATGTCTTAAACATAGTAGTGCTAAGCACTAGGTGAACAACCTGCATTGCCAAATGCACATTCAGGCATCCTCATCACAGGAAATGACAGCCGTCCACCCAGCAGGCAGCTCACTCACGAATAATTTGCTTTTCCAAGTTTCTGCCGTTCCATCCATGTACTTTGTGCTGTGTACTTGACTGGTATGTTTCTATGATTTTCTAGCTGTAAATTCCTGCAACTCGAGAAATGAAACACCTATTAACTGCATGGAAATTTAACCCTTCCATTAATATGTGGCCCTGTTCCTACAACCAGATGATCAGTCCATTGTGAAAGGGATGGAAGCAGAATCTCTTTGGGTTGATTGTATTACAGATGGCTCAAGTTTGCCATCATCTACCAAGGTGGTTAATCCCTAAAGGGTAATGGTCACGTTCACCTGAAACGCTGAATGCATACATTATTATGGCTAACATCTAATACAGGCACACTCTCAACTTTTCCGTTTGCTTTCTTCTTCCTTTTTCTTTTAAAAGAACATGAAACATGTACTCTTGAGTTAAGTTTCTTATTTCAGAACCACAGATGATCCCGACAAACCTTAGTTTGGATACAACACTGTCATTTAGTAACAGTCTACTCCATAAATATTGCACCATGCTTCCATGGAGAGAGGCTACACCACCCTTCCGTGGAGACATGGATGGGACTAGGAGTGAATGGTCAGTGGTATAAGACTCCACCATCCACTTACATTAGTCCCATATTCCAGAGAGGTCTCATCTCAAATGGTATACCATGTCATTCTTCAGACCATGCAATGAGATCTCTTCTGTTGTGTCTACTGCTGAATCTCACTCATCAAGACTTGGAGATAACCTGCTAGACCATATTTACCTCCTGTTGACATCCTCTGTTTTGGTACAGGTATACTGTAACTGCTGAAACCCTATGTTGGCATAAAATATATCTTCATAGAGTCATAGTCTTTGAAAAGATGTGGAGAAGATATGCTGAGATAAGAACCATTACAATGCAGATAGAAGTAAATAAATGGATATAAATTCATAAGGAAATCTTTCCAAGTGCTTGGCTAAGCCATTAGGACATAAGATGTACCAGCTCATTGCCCAATTCCTAGTATTTGTATTTCTCCTAATATTTAGTTATAATGCTGCATCCAGAACCTTCACAGGCAATTTTATTTATTATTTTATTATTCTAGTTTTTAAAATTGAAAATAGATTTTTTTCATACAATATATTCTAATTACTCTTTCCTCACCCCCTACTCCTAACAGTTTCTTCCCATGTCCCCCTCATTCTGGATCCACCTCCTTCCTGTTTCTTGTTAGAAAATAAACAAGCATCTAAGAAGTAAAATACAATAAAATGTAATATGATAAACCAAAACCAAACCAGTCAGAAGAAGACAAAACAAACAAACATAAGGAAAAGAGCCGAAGAAAAAGCACAAGAAACTCAGATAGATGTAGAGACATCTATGTTTTCACACACAGAAGTCCCATAAAAACAGACCAGCAAGCTTAGAACAAGTGCTCTGACACACCATTATGAGACAAAGAACCTCCAAAGATACTGTGGAGTTTTTTTTCTCTTGGACATCTACTGCTGGGCATCAAGCCTACTCTTCCTACCCTTAAGGATGTTTGTTTCCCCAGTTAGACTCCCTTGGTGAACTAATTTTTTTCATTTGCAAGTGGTTATTAATTGGAGATAGCTTCTGGGTTGGGGTGGTGGCATATGTCCTTCACCTTTCAGCTCCAGTAACCCATCTGGTGCAGACTCATGTGAGCCCTGTGCACACTGCCTCAGACTCTTCATAGGTAATTTTAATTAGCAACTATACTAGGGGAGAGAGTACTCATCTAGTGTCTGATACTCATTAAAAACTTACCAATGGAGAAAAAAAGACTTCATTTCCATCAAGGAGAACTATTTTAAATGAGTCTTTAAAAGAGGCAGTCTAGTGCAGTGATCTAAGGGCATGAACCTAAGATCCAAACTACTTATGTTCAATTCTAGTTGCGGTGTGAAGGTCTCGATTTAGGCTTTCCTGATTTGTCAGATGTGAACAGCAGCAGCAGTTCCTTCAATTTCAGCAAAGAACAGTTAAGACAACATATAACACCTGGGCACTTCATGTTTTGAAATGTAAAATGGTAGGTTACGTTTTCACGAGCTGATATTTTCTTATACAAGCAAGAATAACTGTCACAAAACCACTTTGTAAAAAAATCATGTTTTAAACATACTAATGGGGAGACTGCATAAATCAGAGAACACAAAAAGTCTGTCATGAAATATATCAGTGACTACCTCTAGATCTTGGTCAAAAGGACTCATTAACCCTTGACTCACTAGCAAGCTCATATGGAAGGGTTAAACTAAGTGAACTTGCTTCTTTACTACCTTAGCATCTAAAGTAAGAATATGCTTTCATGTGACTGCTTTCCATTTAATTTTTACTAATATGCCATGATTTCAAAGGTCTTGCTTTCTATTTTCATTTCCTGTAAGTAATACAATATATGCCCTACTTGGAGGCAAACACCATGCTTCTTTTGTGAGTATAGACTTTGGAATTTATGTCAATGGTGTTCTTTTGGTGACTGAGCACATTTCTTTTAGTGACTGTCAGATTATCTTGTTAGAATCAAAGTTCCATAAACCTAAACAATCAAAGAAAGCCTCGAGGTTCCTAGGTGAGATGGCAGGGAGGGAGGGGGTGAGGGAGGGAAAGAAGCTCTAAACATGGAAACCAATGTCTCCCGTCCAAACCTCACTGATCAGATGCTTTGAAAATGTATTGAAACAAAAATATGAGCATGCTAAATAAACACAAAGTAACGTTACTCTCCAAAGTTACTTTAAACCTACTAGATTTACTAGGAAATATCTAAAGACCAAGCAAAAGAGCTAGTGTGGTTAACTACCCATTACTAATAAATACAACACAGAAATTACTGAAAATGATTGGCAGTTTAGTAAAATTTTACACTTCATGGGTTCATGTGACACAAATCTCAAAAAGGAAAATTTTACAACCCATAACTTTCCTTGTACTTCATTCAACTACCATTCCTTAGGTTCCTAAAGAGCCCAAAGTGATTAAGCAAGAAAATTAAGCCCTTGTCTTTTGTCTTACCAGGAACCCAGCCACCATGGATTAAGTTGTCTTTAATCCATCCTAAACTAAACTTTAGTTTTCCAACTATTTTCTGTAATTCTTAAATTCTAATTTAATTTTGTTCATGGCTTTCTGAATGTCTGGTCAGAACTGAAACAGAGATGAACAAACATTATGAGATGTTCGTTTTACTCCTTATGTAGATACCTTCCTTTGCTAACTCACTTTTTTATAGGTATAATTCTTGTATCAATGTTAATGAACTGATTACAAATCTAGTACCAATTATAAAGATTTTTTCTCTTCATCTCAAATGTAATCTCAGGGGAAGCAACAAATGCCTCATAGGCTCCTTGGACCACAAAACATTTGTAAGAAAGCAGTGGATGCCAACTTGAATAAAGTGACTTTGGTACTCACATCTCTGTTCCCTTTTCAGAACTGAGAGATTCGGACAAATATTGTGTGTTCCATAAGCACTAGAGTATTCTTTGAGATAATGGAAAAAGAACTAAATTTCTCACAGCTTGTTTTCTGTTTCTGAGAGCATTATAAGTATGCCATACCTTATGGAAGGATATATTAAAAGCAAACTCACATGTGCATGAACACCCACCCCTCCAGTCTATTTGCAGACTGTCTCCAGATTACCCATACTTCTTGATACAGTTCTCTGGTGTTGTGTACCATTTCATTAAACTTTTCTGTCTTCTCATTATTTTTAGCTCTTGACAATTGTTATGCTTAATTAACTCAATCAATTTTGGATTAACGCCAGTTATATTTGCAGAAACATAGCACTTTATTAATCTTCCAAATGCCAAAAGATAATAGAAGTGCTGGAGGACTGATAATTAAATGCATCTTTTAATTTCTAGCCTATAAATTGAATTTAGCTTGTGTTAGTGGGAAGGTTTTCATCAATGTGCACACTCTGGAAGAGTGTCTCTCCCCTGATGAGTCCACGTGTGACATTCCAGGGACAGTAGTGAATCATGGCGAAGCTTCTACAAGGTGTACCAAGTATGAGATGTTTAGTCATATGCCATCAATGAGCCAAATTTTAATGTCCTTGAAGGAGGGTATTTTCAACTGCCTTACAACTGTATGTGTGTGTGTGTGTGTGTGTGTGTGTGTGTGTGTGTAGGACAGAAGGGGTAATTGGGTATCTACCTTGACAGTTTCCCTCTTAATTTTTGAAACAAAGTCTTTCACTGAACCTGGAGCACATGGACTTGTCTTTACTAGCTGTCTAGTTAGTAGTTCCAGGGGTCCATCTCTCACTGGCTTTCTTCATCCTCTAGTACTAAGATTAAAGAGGTATATTGTCACCAGCTTTTAAAATGGATGATAGGGATCTGAATACATGTGCTTATGCTTGTGTGATAGGCTAAACTGTACTGACCGAGCCTCTAAATATTTTTAACTATTGCTTTGTTACATCCTAGCCAAGTATCTATCATAATAGGTATTTGTTGGAAAAATAAACAATTTACTATCATTATTACCTATATCAGAGAATCTACATTTTTCTGAGTCTCCAAATATCACATATCAAAGAATACTTGTTTGAGTTAGGGTTTCTTTTGCTGTGAAAAGACACCATGACCCCAGCAGTTCTAACAAAGGAAAGCATTTAATTGGGGCTGGCTTACAGTTTCAGAGGTTTAGTCTCTTATCTTTATAGTGGCATGCAGGCAGACATGTTGCTAGAGAAGGAGTAGAGAGTTCTAAATCTTGATCTTTAGGAAGCAGAAGGGGACTGCTACAGTAGGCCTAGCTTGAGCATATAAGACCTCAAAACTCACCTCCAGCCGGGCGGTGGTGGCGCACGCCTTTAATCCCAGCACTCGGGAGGCAGAGGCAGGCGGATCTCTGTGAGTTCGAGACCAGCCTGGTCTACAAGAGCTAGTTCCAGGACAGGCTCCAAAGCTACAGAGAAACCCTGTCTCGAAAAACCAAAAAAAAAAAAAAAAAAACAACAACAACAAAAAAAAAAACTCACCTCCACAGTGAAACACTTCCTCCAATAAGTCCATACCTCCTAATAGTATCACTATGGGCCTTGTATTTAAATACAAGGATCTATGGGGGCGATACCTATTTGAACTACCACAATACTTATGTAAAATTCACAGTAATGATGCATTTCATGTATCATTAAAAGACAGTTTATTCATCAACCCTAAAAAATATGAACTCATAAGAATTATTCAGGTCTTTGATTCTTAATGTTCTTTAAGCCACACAAATCATGCCAAGACTAAGTTCACCACCTTAGGTATCCCATTAAAAATTTGAATTTTGGCTGGGTGTAGTAGCACATACCTTTAATCCTAGCACTCAGGAGGCAGAGGCAGGTGGGTCTTTTTGAGGTCAAACCAGTCTGGTCTACATACTGAGTTTCAGGAAGTTAGAGCTACACAGTGAGACACTGTCTCAAAAAACAAAACAAAACAATAAATAAACAAATATGAAACCCCAACCAAAAAAAGTTAGCTCCTTTTCTCTTTGAATGAAAAAGTCACAGAGCAGGTATATCTTCATTATCCTTAGTAAAATTACAATATTTATTTAAATTTTAAGAGTATCAATTGAGTCCATGTCACAGTTAACATTTCTTACAACTCTCTCCAAAGATATGGTATAGATATGGTGTAGAAGTTAAATACACCTCATATCAGGAAAACAGGTAACACTCTTATGGGCTCAAGGTCATTGGCTACAAGAGGTTTTACTTTTATAGTAGTCACTGTTAGTGGTGCAATCATTTCCAATGGTCATTGTGAGTTAATGAATGAATTAGTTGAGTTTTAAAGAATTAAGACAGAGGGAGAGAAAAGAGCAATCACATGGTTATTATTAAGGCTTTTACGTTGCTTCTTAGATATCTTTATTGTATTATTTATGGAAACAAATTATAATCTATATAGAGGTTATTAATAGTCTTTGGAAATTTAATTAGATTGTTTTATTAAAACTATCCAAATACAGTTCTTTTCCGCAAAATTTTTTATATTAACAATTAGTTTAGTGTGTGTGTGTGTGTGTGTGTGTGTGTGTGCATTTATGCACACATGTATGTGACATCAGGTTAGTTGCTATCCACCTTCATATTTTGAAACAGAGTCTTATTGACCTTTAGTTCAGTGATTAAGTTAGCCTGGTTGATGTATGAGGTGATGTATACTGTGAATATGTTTTATTGCCATTGATTAATGAAGAAACTGCTTTTGGCTAATGGCTTAACAGAATAAAGTCAGACTGAAAGATATATATATATATATATATACACATATATATACACATATATATATATATGTATATATATGTGTATATATATATTGAGAGTAGGCAGAGTAAAAAAGAAGCTATATAGCTGTCTGCAGAAGACAGATGCACTGGAACATTGCTGATAAGTCACAGCCATGTGGTGATACACAGATGAATAGAAATGACTTAATTTAAGATATTAGAGTTAGCCAGAAATATGCTTAAGCTATTGGCCAAACAATATTGCAATTAATATAGTTTCATTGTGGTTTATTTCAGGTCTGAGCAGCAGGGGAACGAACTAACAGCCTTGGCCAGCATAATGGAGTGCCAATGTGGTCTGAAACATTTGGGGCTTATGCCCGCCACCCACTTGGGGTTAGGAGGAAAGTAGCTGAGACCATGGTGTGGCTCAGTGGCCTCCACCTGGGAAATTGGCAGGACTGGGTCTGCTAGGAGTGTACAGGCAGGAGAGCATGGCAGATTCCCACCACCATACATATTTCCAGGCCATGCACTGTGCTGCATGGCAGATTTAGCTTTAACTTAGATAAAAAGGGTTTATGTGCCACATGCTCCTTCCCAGAGTAGCAAGTGCGATTTCAGAGCTGGTGCTAATGATACCTTCGCCACATTGAAGGCCTGAGAGAGGTGGAGGAAGCATCCAGGGCTTCAGCGATCAAGCTGCTTACCACTTTAAAAGTGCTCCTTGCAAGAAGATTTATTACAGATACATAATAAAAACAGATTTAGATTTTTAAAAAGACCTCTGAATGGGTCACAGTGTAAAATAAATGTATGTAGGCTTGGGAGAGAGAAGAGAAGAGTAAAGAGACAGTAAAAGTAATATAAAAGAGTACAGTCATAGATTAAAGGAGTAAAGATAATAATACAAATATTAAACTTGCAGAAAAATTAAGAAGCAGAGTAAGAAAAATAAGCCACGTAAAGATGAAATATACATAGAGTCTGGATTATTTTTATTACTGTGTTTTCTTTGAATTTTTTGACTGTAAAGGAACTAAGTAAAGAGAGATATTTCATTGTACATGCTGCTAAGATAAACCAACATATATATTTTAAAATTATCTTGACTTGAAAATTTGGGTCTAAGGATTTGTTGCTTTGGAAAAGAGGTTCTACTTTTGTTTCCACAGAAGATGAGAACCTGTGAATTCCTTCCAGACTACTAATGTGGTTTGATGGACCAAGACCATCTGAAAGGTCTTCATGAACACCCAAAAATACTTCATCCAACAAAAAGCAGTTTGGAGAGAACTATGCCCAAATTCCCTAAATGATTGTTTATAAATATTTATTTACATTTAAAGGGGGATACACTATAGAGATGAATACTTTGCACTGGTGTAGATCTTGGTTTATTGATACAAAATTACGGTCAATTTACATATATATATATATATATATTCCTGCTCTTGATTAAGGTATTGTGTTTGTGCAGCTCATTTAGAAATGTAGTGTATAATTAAGAAATATAAGTTAATAGATAATCATCTATAATAGTCAAGCTTGTAGTCTTGTTAGTTAGGTTTTCTAGATATATTTCAGTTAGATAGGTATTTTCCAAATCTTTCAGAGACCTTCAGAATATGGCATTTAAAATGTTTTAAAAACTTAAGACTTTTTATGACAATGATACACATCTGCTCCTGTCACCACCAATTACTTCAAGAAGACAATGGGCATCAAAGAGGCTCCTTATGGAGTTGCTAGCTATTTGGGAAACAAACTGCTCTTGCGGGAACTGCTTGACTGGACTTTCAGGACCCATAAAAAATGATTGCTAAAGATGCCTAAAGAAGGTGAGACAGTCCTTCAGAGTTACTGCTTCATGAAAGAGTCTGCCAGATATTCTGCAGGACAGAGAAGAAATTTTCTGCTTCATGGAAAAGTCTGCTGGATACTATGGACCTGTAGACTTAAGATGGGTGCCCCAATGTCACAGAAAAACTTTGGGTGACTGTCCAGGCAGTGAAATGTCTCTGTCAATTCTAGAGTTTTGGAAGTTGCTTGCAATGCACTTCCTGGTAACTTAGGTAATACTATATCTTTCTGGGGTCTTTGATGTAGTTGAAGAATAGATAGTTATAATTATAGTTTTTCTTAGTTATGATAAAAGATAAAGTAGATATATGGTGTAGGAGTTATTCTGTATTTGTGTTGCTTTCATTGGGTAATGAATAAAGAAACTGCCTTGGCCTAGTTGATAGGACAGAACTTAGGTAGGTGGAGTTGAAAGAACTGAAGCTGGGAAGAAGGGCAGAGTTGCAGATGCCATGGATCTCCTGCCTGAGACAGACACTGGTTAGAATCTTGCTGGTAAGCCACAGTCATGTGGCGATACACAGATTAGTAGAAATAAATTAAATTAAGATGTAAAATTAGCCAATAAGAAGTTAGAGCTAATAGGCCAAGCAGTGTTTTAATGAATACAGTTTCTGTGTGATTATTTCGGGTGTAAGCTAGCCGGGCGGCCAGAATGACAAGCGGCCCACTCCTCCTGTTACAGATATAACTGTTGCAACTGTAATTCTTGCTTGATACCTGTTTTGTTATATGTAATCATGCTATGTTAAAGTTAAAAAATCTTCCTTTTTATTTAGACAAAAAGGGAGGTTATGTGGGAGATGATGTGTGCTGTGAATATATTTTATTGCCATTAGTTAATAAAGAAGCTGCTTTCAGCCAATGGCTTAACAGAGTAAAGCCAGACTGAAAGAGATATATGAGAGAGTAGGCATTGTCCAAAAAAAGCCATGTAGCTGCCTGCAGGAGACCAATGCACTGGAACCTTCCTGGTAAGCCACAGCCACATGGCCATACATAGATTAATAGTAATGAGTTAATTTAAGATATGAGTTAGCCCCCATATACTTAAGCTATTGGCCAAACAGTATTGCAAATAATATAGTTTCTGTGTGATTATTTTGAGTCAGTGCAGTTGGGAAATGAATGAGCAGCCTCATCCAACACCTGGTATGTCAATAAAATTCCTGGTTCCATCCAGCGCAGAGGTTTCATATACACGCTGCCTTGTCCAACTTTTAATTGGTGCTAGGGTTCTGAACTCAGGTTTTCACGCTTGCATGGCAAGTACTCACTGACTAAGCCATCACCCTAGTTCTCTTATTGTCTTGATTTTGTGCCATTTGATGCATATCTAAAATAAATCATGTCTTAAGGCCAAGATTAGTCTCATCTACCTTTGGTTTTTGTAGTAACATAATGGGTTGAAGTATCAAACCAGACCCTCTTGATTTCTAGCTCCTTACCACCAATGATTTGGATAAGGATTCAGGGATCAGGCAAACACTAGGTATAAACAAAACATTTTCCTGGAGAAGCCTGAGATCATTCAGTACAAATTCCCTAAGTGATTCTATTCTCAAGCAGTAGAATGAATTTTGGTTAAAATAAACCAACAACACAAGTTTCCAAGTAATATATGGAGAAATTGCTCAAACAGAGGGATAATTTTAATTTTGGAGGATCTCTTATTCTTATCTCATTATCTGTTTGTATTTTCACCATCTTTCATCATTTTCTGGCAAGCCATATCTTCTGTAAATCTGTAATGCTAAGATTATTTAAGATAAAACAATGAGTTGATAATCTTCCCAAAACCAATTAATGTTTACTACCTACTGCTTACTTACCTTTCACCCTTTCTTCCCTCCCTTCTTTTTTCCTTCTTTCTTTTTTGAGACAGTGTCTCTACACAGTACTGGCTGTCCCAGATTGGCCTTGAACTCACAGAAATCTGCCTGCCCTCACCTCCTTAGTGCTGTGACTAATGGCCTGTGCCACTTCAACTGGCTAGTAAACACTGTTGGTGTTAATATATTTGTTGAAATTGTTGTCAGTAGTGTGAGGAAGGCGCTTAGCTTCTCCTGGAATCAAGTGCTGAGTCATTGGAACACTGTGGTCTATGGTGAACGTTTTTGTTTGGTGTGAGATGGGAACGGGAATGGAATTTGAAAGATGAAAAAAGTATCTAGACACCAAAGCTCTCAGGAGTTTTCTTGGTTGACGAGAGTTTGTATAAGTTGTCAGAATCATTTTTGGGAGAATGAAACACCAAGGATGTTGGAAAGGAATGTGGTGTGGAATAGCATGTTGGGTTTGACATGTAGAGCTCTGCCCTGGGAATTTGGGAACTACCAGGAGAAGATGAGTTTAAACATAGTTCACCTGCACTTAATTCTACATGCTTTGCCCCATGTTACATTTAATCTACATCTTTCACAGTAATGAACCATAATGGTGAACATAACATCTCCAGACTCCTGAGTCCTGGCTGATTATCTAGCCTGGAAGTCGTGATCCTGGGCCTTTCCAATGCTGAATGTTTATAAAGAGATTTACTTTTGGTTACCTCTCACCCCATTCCCTGATAACAATGCCTTCGCCCCATGTAGAGAGTGGAACTACAAATGTTTGTGCTGATACCTTCCAGCTCTTCATATTTGTTTTAGTCTCTCTTCAGGCTTTAAATCTACCTTAATTGTCCTCAAGAAAATAACTTTTTTTAGTAGGTTTTAAATTTTTCACTTGAAAAATTTGAACTCTTCCTAAAACTCAACCTATTGATTGACCTGTGTTGTTGCAGATCATGCCGAAATATAGATTAGTAAAAGCAACACTATATCATTGTAAATATATCCAGAGACTAGCAACACACTTGTGTATTTGAAAACAGAATGAAATATGAATTCTAAGCAGGGATGTCTCCGTTCCTCAAATGTCACTTGTAGGTTGATTGTAATAGATATTGCTCTTTTGCAATATGTTGCCATAATGTCCTGAGAAATACAGAAATATTGTACAGTTATTAAATTAGTCATCCATACCTCTTTGGGACTATGTACAATGAAAGTATGTGTGTGTCTACTGTTCAGTGCTGTGGGTTTATATTTTGGATCATAGCAAGAGCTATTTGCATTGTTCTTTAGGACACATTTTGATGTCTATCTTGACTCTGTACTCTGGTAAAAATTGTGCTACTCAGATCACTAGGGATGGGTTAAAATAAATTATATTTTATTCTTTTATATTGCTCATGACTTGTTTCATTTTAATCCACTTTAAGTTTCAGGAGCTTATTTTAGAAATGTAAAAATAAAAATAAAAATTATTTATTTATTTATTTTTATTTCTGTTTGAAACAGGGTTTTGCTCTATAGCTTATACTGGCCTGGAGGTCCCTATGTAATTCAGGTTAATCTGGAACTGACTTTAGGAAATCAACCCTTTCCTCCCCAAGAGTTTCTTTTGGTTATTCTGGTGTTTTATCAAAGGTACAGAAAGCTAAGATAATATAAGATAATATCTAAGACTAAAAAAAAGTTTTAGGAGTGTTGTTGTCTTGTTATTTTAAATTGTCATCCCCTTTATCTCCCAGTGCCAGCCAGACCAATTCCTTTAGGATTTCCTCCCACAGTGTCTCAGTTCTGACTTTCTTGCCTTTCCCCAATTATCATTTTCATTCTCAGAGCTTGCACCTGCTTTTTCTGCTCTGTACCCAACTGATATTCCATGACCCATCACACTCCCTTAAATTCCCCCTCTTCTGCAAATGTTCTGCTCTTCACTCTTGAAGGCCTCTTTGCCTGAAGAGTCAGCATGCAGTGCTCCACACATGGCCACTTTCTACATTCGGTTATATTATTTCCTCAGAAATCCCCTCTCACCTACACAGGAATAAGAGGAGCTCCACTGTTTCTAGGCGCCCCTCTTGCAAGCACATTGGGGACACGGTAGATGTTTTCCTTTTCTGGTGTTCAGCATAGCCTGGTGTGTTGTGCTTATGACTGCAATCCCTTCTTTTAGATCCCTGCTTCCTCTCCACAAGGGTCTGTTCTCCAAAAGACAAAGAGAACAGGCCTTCTTACAAAGGAGAATTCCTTCTCGGCCAAGCAACAAGGGACTTCCAGTTCTTTCTCCTTCTCACCTTTCTGTTCTTGCTAACATGGAACCTGTCTTCCTGTTCTTACATTATGTACAGCATACTAGGCTCAATACTGAGCTTGTGCTCTTTGGAAATGCCCTCCTTTAGCACAGCCCCTGAGAAACTTTTCAAATCTTCTCCATTTCTTCTTGTAAGCTGTCTCAGACACTGTTTTATTGCTATGAAGAGACACCATGACCAAGACAACTCTTATAAAGGAAAACATTTAACTGGGGGGGGGGGCTCATTTAGTCCATTAGGGTGCCATGTCATTGGACTGGTAACTGAGAACTATCCTGATCTGCTGGCAGAGAGAGAAACACACCTGGCTTGGTATGTGCTCTTAAAACCTTAAAGCCCACCCTCAGTGACATACTTCCTCCAACAAGGCCACACCTCTTAGTCCTTTTAAACAGTGCCATGCCCTGGTGACCTGGCAATCAAATCTACAAGCCTATGAGATGACTGTTATGCAACTCACTACAGAAACTCCAAACTAACTCTCCTCTACCTCACAGCTGTGTTTTAAGGTACATTATTTTATTCATGTTGATAATTCTTTCTTTATATTAAACCAATGTATTTCTGTATTTATCCCTGTTTACTTCTTACAGAGATCTTTTGTTTCTAAAAAGTACCCAGTATAAATTGTTTGGTTTCTTAAGTCTTAAAAATAGTAATCAAATTATTTTCTCAAGGCTTCCAGAACATTCTTTTAGAGTACAATAAGCAAGTAAATTGTTCAGTGTTCTTTTTTAATCTGTTTTTTCATTAAAGGACTGTCATTTTTTGTAAACTAGGTTAATCTCTTGTCTCAGTGATATTTGGTCCAAAAGTCTCAAAAGAAATTACCCAAGATGTAGCATTGTGCCTGAAACGTGATTACCTTTAGTTGGACAAGAATCTCTTTGTAAGGGGTGACTTGACTAGGAAATTTTCTCTGTGGGGGAAATGAAAAATTGAATGAGGGGGCTCTGACTACCTCTCTGAGATTCCTGACAAACACAGAGGATAGGAAGTGAAAACAGTAGTCAGGTCTGAGGTCTCTGCCTCCGGTTGTGCTCTATATACAAGTTACTCAGCTTTCTGAGCTGAAGCTTTCCTATTTAAATGGGTACCACCACTAAAGCGGGAACCTTAGTTTAACCTATGTTTTAGGGTTGTTTGGAGATCAGGGTATTTTGTTGATATGCTTTTTTTTTCAAAATTTATGCTTATGAAAGGAATTTGTAAAACAACAAAACTAGAAAGTATGAGATATTATTTTGATAGGTCATTTAATCTCTGACGATGGCTCATTCAAACATATTTTCCATACAAACTACATTATTTTCATTAAAATTATTTTTGTGGCAAAAATATGGTCGGAGATATGCAGGAATGATTGAAATCTTGGAAACTGAGGGACTTTTATTTTCAAGTCCTGATATTTCAAGATCCATGGTGTTTGTGTGGGGATGGATCTTGACAAAGAATGAGCCATCTTTGAGAAAACCTTATGATTTTGGAAAGGAAAGGTGGAGCTGACAGGGCAAAAGGAGTTTTCTGTTCAGTCAACACCAGACAGGACTCACTCCTGGCTGCACGTGGTAAGATGATTAGTACAAACACATTGTTCTCATAGTCTATGTTAGTAGATACTTAGCTCTTCACACCATGAGGATGAGAGTTTGGCAGCTGGGTGGCATCTGCTCATCACTGCAGTGGCAGAAAGCACAGTCACGGAGTTCAGAAGTCTACGATTGGAGCAGCGCTGACACTTCATATGACATCACCTGAGACTGTTCAATTTGAATGACACAATACATTTCTTTTCACTTTAAGACATTTTTTATGAGTGGATATTTTGCCTGTATGTATGTGCAGTGTACCACATTTGTGCCTGGTGTCCTCATAGGCCAGAAAAGGATTCTACAGCTCCTGAAATGGATATGGATGGTTGCCAACCACCATATGGTTGCTAGGTACTGAACCTCAGTTTTAGGGAAGAACAACCAGTGCTCTCTCCAGCCCATAGAGGAATCATTTCTAATGGGGCTTTCCTGTGGCTAATGAATCGGTTGCTAGTGATGTGTGGAATAGTAGGAGGGAGACTCAAGAGTGTCAGTTGTCTCTGTTTGGCTTCTCTGTGGACATTTTCCATTTTCTTGCAGCAAGGTTGTGAGATTCCCACCATAAGAGCGAATCCCGGAGGTTAAAGTTAACAGCTGATGGTTTTGTAAGGCTGTGCTAAATTCTACTGCATTTTCTAGTCTGAGCAGTCAAAGACCTTAACCAGAGAGGAGACTCAGACCCAACTCTCAATGGAAAGTGCACATCAAGGAATTTAGAGGACATATTTGAAAACCACAAATGGAGAGTGAAGGGGGAACAACAGGTAGTGGAAGGCTAAGGAGAGCAAGCTTGAGTGAGTGGGTGGTTTATCAGCATTAACAAGGAATTTCTCACCTAATTATTCAAGAAAAAATGCAAGTGTTTGTTATTTTACAATTTAGGGTAAATGCTGATTGAAGAAGGGGTGCCAAATGTGCAATTGTCTAACATTTTAATTTTCTTCAGACTTTATCTTGGCTGAGTTGGGTCTTATGTTTATTAGTTATTCTCTTTAATCCTTAATAGAGGGGAAAAAAAGATTTGCTGTGGCTTCTCTTTCATTGTTTTCTCTAAAGCTGCAAATTAATTACTGAGTACTTTATAATAGGCTTTGAAAATTGTTAATTATAAATTGAATTTGATAGCTGATGTGAAGGTGCTCGCAGACACCAAGCATACTGCCATTTATATAATTCTGCCGAGCTGAGAGAAGTTTGGTGGGCATGGCCATTACCTTGGTTCTCACATGAGCACTGTGAGGAGAGCAGTAATTTTTGATAGCAAACTTTCCAGATTAAATAGAGAGTAAGTCACTTGCCTGTGAACTATGCATATCTGCATGGGCTCTAGACACAGGTCCTTCCTTTGTAGAGCCCCATTTTCTCACACATGTACCTTGGCCAATTCCCCGCTTTAAGTACCCATGATTCTCCTTGCCCTTTGCTGCTGTCTTCTTCCAGAGCTTCAGAGAATTTCCAGGCCCGACTCTCAGATGTTACAGCAGAGGGAACTGGCCGGTTTTTGCTAGAGGTCCTTGACATCTGGGGTTGATGAATGGGATTCCTCCCTGCGTAAATGGCAAGAGGCTCTGTTCACTCCTCTGTAAATCCCTCTTTATTTCTTAGCCCTCACAGGGAGCTGTAGTTGTGATTTTAGAGGTATCATCAAACTTTTGTCCTTCGTCCCCCTTTAAAATATCTTCCGCATTAAAAAGATTCTTGGGTCGAGAAGAGAGCTCAGCTGGCAGAGTGCTTGCCTAGTTAGTCTGATGACTGGAGTTTGGTCTCCAGAGCCTTTGTAAAAAGGTCCGGGACAGTCATGGATGGGCTCCCTCTCATGGGATGGGTTTCAAGCTGGACCACTCATTGTAGTTCAAATTGTAGGTCGAAGGTTATATGGCTGGGTTGCTGTTCCAATCCCTCCAGTGGAAGACTTGCCTGGTTGCAGTAGATGGCCAGATCAGGCTCTGTATACCTCATTGCTAGGTGTGGTGGTTTGGAAGAACATGGACCCAAAGGGAGTGGTACTATTAGGAGGTGTGGCTTTGTTGGAGGAAGTGTGTCACTGTCAGGGCGGACTTTGAGGTCTCTTTTGTTAAACTTCCCTCAGTGTGACTTTCAGTCGACTTCCTGTTTTCTGCAAGATGTAGCACTCTTAGCTCCAGCATCACATCAGCCTGCAGCTCCCCAACATAACGATAAGGGACAGAAACTCCGAACTGTAAGCAAGCCACCTCAATTAAGTGTTTCCCTTTTAAGAGTTGCTGTGGTCATGATGTTTCTTCACAGCAATAAAAACCCTAATGAAGACAGTATGAGTGTTAGCTAGGGTCACCCTCATAGATTCTTAGGAGTTTCCATTCCACTAGGTTTCTAGCTCATCGAAGAGATGCTCCTGATTCCAGTTGTCTTTCATATTACTCTCTCCCTCCAGCCTCCCCTGACCTGATCCCTCCTTGCTACTTATCTTCTTTGGGTCTGTGGATTGTAGCATAGTTACTGAAATTACCTGGCATGAGTGAGAAGGAAACGCTGAACACACAACAAACCTGCTTAGAGTTTATTGGGGGAGGATCTATATAGGGCTGGTGAGGTTGGTGTGCAGAGAGAGGGCTTGAAGATGGTGCGTCCAGCTTTTAAAGGTTTCCTAGCACATGCACACAGGGGGATGACGTGGTTGCGGCATACACAGATGACAGAGCTCACGCATGCATGCAAGGGCTCATGCAGTTGTGTCAGAAGTAGGTGATGCAACCATACCACACGTGGGTCATGCAGGGTCCTTTAAGATTCCTGGGGCCATTAGGCACTTCTGCCCGGGGGCTTCTCTGCACATGCATGGCCTTGGAACTCGGAAGTGTCAGCCATGCTGTGTGGCTGAGTCATTACAGTTACCCTTTACTTTACTGCTAATATCCACTTATAAGTGAGTACATACCATGTTAGTCTTTCTGGGTCTGGGTTACCTCAGTCAGGATACTCTTTTATAGTCCCATCCATTTACTGGCAAATTTCACGATAAAATTTTTATTTTTTGGCCTTTAGAGACAGGGTTTCTCTATGTAACACCTCTGGCTGTCCTGGAACTGACACTGTAGATCAGGTTGGCCTCAAACCCACAGAGATCTACTTGCCTCTGTCTCCCAAGTGTTGGGATTAAAGGCGTGGACCGTTACTGCCCACCTGATGTCATTGTTTTTAACAGCTGAGTGATACTCCACTGTGTAAATGTACCACGTTTTCTTTATACATATTCCTTGGTTGATGGATATCTAGGCTGTTTCCAGTTTCTGCTCATTATGAACAAAGCTGCTATGAACATCGTTGTCCCTGAGGTATGGTGGAGGTCTTTTGGGCAAATGCCTGGGAGTGGTATAATTGAATCTTGAGATAGGTCGCTTCTCCATTTTCTGAGTAACTATCTTATTGATTTCTAAAGTGGCTGTACAAGTTTGCACTCCCATCAGCAATGAAGGAGGGTTCCCCTTGCTCCACATCCTTTCCAGCATGAGCAGTCACTTGTGCTTTTGATCTTAGCTCTTTTGAGGCTACACAACCAAGAGACCTAGCCTAGCACCAAACATGACTGGCAAAAACAATCACTGAGGGGACATTCTGCTATACTTGTAGATTGTTGCCTGTCCCAGTTGTCATCAGAAACGCTTCACTGGGAAGCTGATGGAAGCAGATGCAAAGGTCCATAGTAAACATTAGGTGGAGATCAGAGAGCCCTGCAGAAGAAGGAAGAGGGATTGTGGGAGCCAGAGGGATCAAGGACACCATCAGAAAACCCACAGAATCAGTTAGCCTTGGCTCATAGAAGATCACAAAGGCTGAACAGCCCACCCAGGAGTGTGTATGGGACTGACCTAGGCCCTCTGCAATATGTTACAGTTTTGTGGCTTAGTCTTCTTGTGGGACTCCTAACAGTGGGAGTAGGGGCTGTATCTGACTCTGTTTCTTACTCTTGGTACCTTTCCCTCCTACTGGGCTGCCTCGTTGGGCCTTGATAGAAGAGAGGCGTCTAGTCTCAGGGCAACTTGATGTATCATGGCTGGTTGATATCCATGGGAGGCTTGCCCTTTTCTGGGGAGATAAGGGGAGGAGTCGATGGGGGTTAAAAGAGGGAGGGACTGGGGAGAGAGGAGGGAGGGAGAGGAAATTGTGATTGCTGAAATAAAACTTCTGGGAGAGATGATACATACTTGGAATCCCAGTATTTGGGAGATTGAAGACACATGAGACCTTAGGACTGGTTGGTCAGTCAGCTTGGCATGTTTGGTGAGTTCCAGGCTAATAAAAGACTTTGTTTCAAACAAAACAGAACAAGGAACACACACACACACACACACACACACACACACACACAGAGAGAGAGAGAGAGAGAGAGAGAGAGAGAGAGAGAGAGAGAGAGAGAGAGAGAGAGAGAGAGAGAGAGAGAGAAAGAGAGAGAGAGAGAGCCATCCCTGCATACATGAATATGCATACATACACATACATGAACAATAGATGCTATACTGATTGACTAATTTGGCCATTTTTATACTTAAGATCCTCCGACTATTTGAAATTTGCTGCTTGGAACATCCTGACTTATGAAGAGAGGTAGTGCTGTCAATCAAGAAGCCAAAGCTGTGCGTATTGGCCTTTGTATCTGCATCCGCATTTGCTGTGTCTATATGACAAAGTCTTCAATGTACAGAAGGCTCAAAGGACTCTGGTTCCCATCACCCTAGGAGCTTGACAGAAGTTGGCAGCTTAATTTTACAGGAAACCCCTGCTTTACTGAAGACAATCTCTGAATCTTCTGGAGGACTTCCTGCCCTTTTGTCACCTGACTATTTAGAGACATATTTTATTTTATGATTTATGAAGTTTCTCACAGAGGACCATGTTTCCAGTTCCTTGAGTTTAATTGGAAGGAGGTGTCCCTTATATTTTGGTTAATAAATTAATTTTATTTGGTTAATAATAATTTGAGAAATAACTTTGCTATTTCAAAAGTGTTTCTTTTTTAGGTTGACAGTATTTTGGTGTTCAATGTAGGATAGTAGGGATCTTACATGGACACTAGGTACTTAGAGAAACTGTCAAATTGCCATTAAATAGATATAATTAATGAGAAATGATGTTTGATGAAAAGATTTTATGTTTTTTAGTTTATGTAAAAGCCAGTATGCAATATCTTGGCCTGAAATGAAAAGAAGAAACTATAAAATGCTGAGTTAGCTCAGTGGTAGAGTCTCACCTTACAGGTGGAGGGTGTGATTTGATCCACAGCCTTGCGAAACAAAACTTCTATAGATTTAGATACATTAAAAGGAGAAACTTTTGGCATTGATCAAAACATTAAAAGTTAAGGTGAGAATAAAGTTGTACAAGTCATATAAAGAGAGCATATTCTAATATAGACAGTATTCTGTTCACCACAGCCCTTTGCCCATTGAGGTGTAAAACCACAATTATCACCTCCCCTGCCCATCA
Source organism: Arvicola amphibius (assembly GCF_903992535.2). Classification (NCBI taxonomy): domain Eukaryota; kingdom Metazoa; phylum Chordata; class Mammalia; order Rodentia; family Cricetidae; genus Arvicola; species Arvicola amphibius. The sequence goes on along the minus strand of NC_052054.1, from coordinate 126,121,199 downwards.
TCATCATCATCATCATCATCATCATCATCATCATCATCATCAGCAGCAGCACCAATACCGACCATAATAAGTACACTTTGTTGTGGAATAATCTTTTTATACACTGTGAAGATGTGTTTCTGCTAAGGCACCTTATGATTGGTTTAATAAAAAACTGAATGGCCAATAGCTAGGCTGGACTTCCAGGGAGAGCAAGGAACATTAAGGGAAGAGTCTGAGAGGTAGGGCATTTGCCAGCCAGACACAGAGGAAGTGAGACCTACTATATTGAGGAGAGGTAAAGAGCCAAATGTCAAAACGTAGATTAATTTAAATAGGTTAAAGTTTTGAGAACTAGTTGGGAAGAAGGTTAAGTTAAGGCCAAGCTTTCACAATTCATAAAAGTCTTCGTGTCATTATTTGGGAGTTGGAGGTCCAAAGAAAGTCCCACTGCAACATTTACTGAGCTTCTCCTTTAGAGGAGGCTGTATTTTAAGCTCAACTTTCCCAAAGAGAATACCGGTAGACAAAACACGTATGTTCTCCCAGAATTCATACTTTTGCAGCCTAACTCCAGGAAGTGGGGCTGAGGTGCCTCCATCCTGGTCTCATAAATAGCAGTGCTCTGATGAGGGATTTCGGGAGATGCCCTCCCAGTTCCTGCCATGTGAGGTTATAGTGAGAAGAACCAGCAGTCAGAACCCACTCTGCCAGACCACCGACTCCCCGGAACAGTAGAAATAAATTTTTGCTTGTATAAAAATCACTATCAGACCAAGTGAGGGAAGGGTTAGCAAGAGGCTAATGGTGTTCAAGTATTTGTAATAAGCCTCCATTTTGAGCACACCTTTTTAAGAACTGCATTTAAACGACTGAAGACAATCCTCTATGATCTACACAGAACTCCCTATTTGAGGACAATCGTAGGGGTGTTTCAGTGACTCTGAAGGGAAGAAACATGCATTTTACTGCACCGGTAGGTCCTGATGCTGGTCAGAATGTGTCTTCATGGATAACTAAGACAAAACCCAACAAGCTCAAAAAGCCACACAGCAAAAATGCTGCCAGAAGTAACCAGAACATTTCCTTTGGGACTGTGAGCTTTCTCAGGACTGAAGGTCTCGTGACCTTTTATCTCCCAAATTCTATTTTTCATTAGTAATTTCTGTGGAAAACACACACACACACACACACACACACACACACACACACACACACACTCCACACACCCCTTACATACCTATCCGCTTCTATTCCTCCCCACCCAGGAAATATCACTGTAGTGAAGAGAAAATGAATCAGCGATCTTCAGAGGGCTGTATGTAGATTGTGCAGTGGACAGCTACAGAGACCGACCCTACAGCCCCACCCCCATCCCCCGGAAGACTTTGTCACACTGGCTTCGTGGTGGCGGATGGTCAGCACGCATTTGGGAAGAAGGAAAGTTTTGGGCTACTCTTGCTAGGACTCAAGGCGTCCCCACAGATGGCGTGGGGACTCAGAACCCACTAGAGAGAAGCATACACAGTGAGAGTCTAGTGTGGCCGCAGCCCCTCCTGGGTTGCGGACTGAGTGACAGGCAAAGGACGCGCCTGCATCCTCCGCCGCCTCCCCGAGGCTGTGCACTGTGGAAGGCGGGACCACCCGGGGCTGATACACCCGGGATCCGGGTTCTCAGACTTAGGGGTGCAGGCGGCCAGACCCGAGCCTCCCAGCCGGTGGCTCCCGCGCTCCAGCTGCCAAACTGTGCCTCACTCCCCATCACAAGTTTGCCTAGCTCTGGCCAAGTAGTCGAGTCTGGGAACCAGACGCTGCTTGTGCCTTGGGCGGCTCTGGACATGGCCTGGCTGGAGGTTTTACCCTACGTTTGTGGATGGCTGATTCTCCGCAGCTGTCTCCTGGTCGGAGCGCAGGTAAGAACTGGGGTACTGGCGACTGCTTCTTCAACCCGCGATGCAAGCCTCTCTCCAGCATCTTACCGCGCTCTCACCAGCATCCTTTATAGGCGGGAGGTCCCTGGCTCCGGGCGTTCTACCAGCGTTTGGGATCGGGGAATGCACAGCTGGAATGGGAAGAACTTTGTTCTTCCACGGAATTCCCGGGATATTTGTTTTAACCACCCCAGTGGTTTTTGTCTGTTGTTAATTCACCATCGTGTTTGAGGGCTTAAAACTTCTAGGATCAATGGTACAGTGTAAAAGTGTAACTCTCTTTCTCTAATACAGGAGCAAAGGAGCTAGACCTAATACAAATACCGCTCCATTCTTGGGCTGAGTAGCGGTGGTCTTGTAATTTTCCTATTGCCACTGTCGTTTGGGGATTTTCTGGGAGATCTCTCATAATGGGGCTCTTCAATGTGGTGCAAGGAAAAGTTCATCCTCATTTATTGTTTTAGTCAAAGTATATATAAGGTTCACAGTTTTATTTTTTTCAGATGAACTAACTAGAAAAATGCTTGCAGTAGTGTTCTGCCGGTTGAGTCCTGAGAAAACAGATCCGAGATTATATCTCTCCGATTCAGTAGAGGGCGCACGTTGATCATCAAATAAAGATTCAATTGGGTTTTTAAAAAACCTTTCCTTTGGCAGTTAAATGCACCCATGAATACGTTCCTTTGGTACTTAAAACGATGTCTTTGACTTTTAAATGACCAACTTAAATTTTAATATTCAGAAGATATAGTTAAAAATAACTAATCTGCCATAGTCATAGCCACATAAAATCAGAAGGTATTTCTAGAAAATACGTGTCCTGAAAAATACTATCCTTTACCTCACATAATCAGAACGTTTCATGAAGACTTATTATGTTTGAAAACAAAACAGCAACAACAACAAAACTAAATAGTGTCATTCAATGGGCACTTAAAAATAGGTTGGTTCTTTTAAGTTTGAAAGAAGCCTCCAAACGAATGGAAGAACTACGGGTGTCTGCGGGAAAGCCTACTAGACTGGATCGTAAATTTCCATTAGAGTTATAGGACTTTGTGATCTCTAAGGTGCCTCCTACATTCCTTCCAATAAAATATTTGGATAAAATTCAAAACCACTATCTTTCTGTTTAAGGGGCAGATCTACTCTGACCCTCTCTTGTACTCAGTGTTCTGAATTTCTTCTCTTAAGAAATGAGAGATATTATTTAGTTCAATAAAGAAATGAATCACTGTGAAATCATGAGCAGAATATTTCATTTGCCTTTTGCTCTCAATAAAACAAGTAGAACCTCAGTTTGTGGTGATGTTCCTGTTTCCCTTGGACTGTCTCCTGTGGTGTCGCAGAGGCTCTTTCTCTGCCCACTAGAGGCCAGTGGCATCCCCCCGGCTCTCACTGGGACAGTAGTAAACATTTGTAGATATTGCCAGATGGCTTTGGGTGTTGAAATTCCTCCTGGTTGGGAATTTTTTTTAACACTGATTTCTCTCTCTCTCTCTTTTCTTACCTCTCTCTCTCTCTCTCTCTCTCTCTCTCTCTCTCTCTCTCTCTGTGCATGTGTAGGGATTCATAAACCTACAATATGATGACATATTACATACTACATTTTTAATCTTAAAAGAAAAACTGTAGGTTTGAATAAGTTACCTTTTTACATATTTATACATCCTCTGACCTTCAGTATTTTGTCTTAGAATTATATTGGACTTTTTTTTTAATTCTGTAATTCTTGACTTATTGTATTAGTTTATGGATATTATACATTCTGAAATTTCATTAGTTAATAGGAATAATAATAGAGCTGAAGCACATTGTAGGTATTATTTAATCAAATGTTACCCACTGATTCTATTAGCTAAAGAGTAAGAGACAAGGTATTTATGAAAAAAATGCATCTGTCTTGATTTATCTTCGGAGTGCTAAGTAGGTGATGAATATATTCAGAGCCATACATATATTTAAAAAATATAAAACATTGAGAAAACACCAAAGAAGACTAATTTAAGTAGAATAGACTAGTATAGAATAAATGTTTAATTATCAATTGACATTGGATCACATCACAAAATAGATAACATGGATCAGTGCTCATTGATTCTTGTAAAGATAGATGTCATTTTTGTAAATAAGTAGTCTTTCCTTAAGGCACAATTCAGGACTCATGCACTCATAACTTGGATGTCGTTGCAGAGTGCAGCAGTGCATGACTTAAAGCCAGATGATCACATGATAGCAAGTGCCACCGTATGCGTTTCTATACTGTGCTAGTGGGTCTCCCTGGAGACAGACTTAGAGTCAGAGATAAGGGTGTAAGAGTTTTGTCGAGGGAGTGGAGAATGCCCATGAGAAATGAAAGGACATAAAACAGGAGAGAGTTAAGACCTGTGGTGCTGGCTGTAAGGCAGACTGGTGATGTGGGATTCTCCTCTGTATGCTGTGAATATTATCGGTTAATGAATAAAGCTGCTTTGGGCCTATTGCAGCCCAGAATAGGGCAAAGCAGGAATTCCGAGCAGATAGATATATGTAGGTGACGCAGGAGACAGATGCTGGACACCGGACAGAAACTTACCGGTAGGCCACAACCATTTGTTGATACACAGATTAATAGATATGAGTTAATTTAAGATATAATGGCTACCTAGCAATATGTTTAAATGATTGGCCAGGCGGTGCTTTAATTAATACAGCTTCTGTGAGGTTATTTTGGGTCTGGGTTGCCAGGAACGAACAAGTAGCTTCTGATGCCAATTTGTGGCTGACTACATTCACGTAAAACCTGAGAAAGCTTGGAAAGGAATTCTAGACACAGAAGAACAGAGTTGAGCATGGCTTCTTGGTAGCCTCACTTTTTTATTCCTGGATGGGCTCTGTTTCCTGGCGACGAGCAGGGGTGTCACAACTGTTTTAAGAGAGGTCTTCCTGATTCAGCATTAGCATCAAAACAAAAACAGAAGTGAAACCCCACATGGTTTCAAAATGGCGGCTTCCTGGTTCATGCTAGTTGCGGGAACAGCTCTGGCTCTTTCAGGAGGCTGAGCACTTAAATGGGGTCAGTGAGCAGCATGTTACAAATTGCTTAATGGTGACACAGACCCGCTATGACCCTGGAGCTGGGCAATGTGCATGGCTCCCAGAGGCAGTGAACATGCCTCCACCATGGTAATAGGCAGTGCACGGAGTTGTTTCTAGCCATGCCCACTTAGCCTGTTTTTGTTGTTGTTTGTTTGTTTGTTTTTAAGTGCTACTAGTCAAAAAATAATTACAGATAAACATTCAATAAAGACAAATCCAGATGGAAAAGACCTCTAAATGGGTCACGGTGTTGGATAAATGTACATAGGCTTGGGAGAGAGAAGGAATAGTTATAAAAAGAAGTAAATAGTTTAAAAAAAAACAAAGTCTTTAAAGGGACAGAGTACAGACAGTCATAGATTAAAGGAGTAAAAAAAGCCTTGTAAGTATAAAAAATACACAGTGAGACTGGGTTATGTATACTATTGTATTTTCTTTGAATTTTTTGACTGAAGGAGCTAAGTACAGAGAGATATTTCATTGTATGGGCTGCTACTCTAGAGCAACATATGTACTTTTTTCTTTTTTTATTGATTTTATTGAGCTATACATTTTTCTCTGCTCCCTTCCCTTCCTCTAACCCCCTTTCAACCCTTTCCCATGGTCCCCATGCTACCAATTTACTCAGGAGATATTGTGTTTTTTCTATTTCCCATGTAGATTAGATTCATGTATGTCTCTTTTAGGGTTCTCATTGTTGTCTAGGTTCTCTGGGATTGTGATTTATAGGCTGGTTTTCTTCACTTTATGTCTAAAAGTCACTTATGAGTGAGTACAAATGATATTTGTCTTTCTGGGTCTGGGTTACCTCACTTAATATGATGTTCTCTGGATCCATCCATTTGCCTACAAATTTCAAGATGTCATTTTTTCTGCTGTGTAGTACTCCATTGTGTAAATCTACCACATTTTCCTTATCAATTATTTGGTCGAGGGGCATTTAGGCTGTTTCCAGGTTCTGGCTATGACAAACAGTGCTGCTATGAATATACCAACATATGTACTTTAAAGGTATCTTGGCTTCAAAATTTGGGTCTAAGGATATGTTGTTTTGGAAAAGAGGTTCTGCTTTTGTTTCCACAGAAGATGAGAACCTGTGGATTCCTTCCAGACTAATGTGGTTTGATGGACCAAGACCGTCCAAAAGGTCTTCATGAACACCCCAAAATACTTCACCCAATAAAAAGCAGTTTGGAGAGAACTATGCCCAAATTCCCAAATACTGTTTATAAATGTTTGTTCACATTATAAAGGGGATATGCTATAGAGATGAATACTTTGCATTGGTATGGATCTTGATTTATTAATACAAATTTAAGGTCAATTTATATATATATATATATATATATATATATATATTCCTGCTCTTGATTAAGGTATTATGTTTATGCAGCTCATTTAGAAATGTAATATATAATTAAGAAATAGAGGTTAATAGATAATCATCTATAATAGTCAAGCTCCTAATCATGTTAGTTAGGTTTTCTAGATGTACAGAGATATATTTCAGATAGATAGGTATTCTTCAAACCTTTCAAAGACTAACAGAATACAGCCTTTAAAATGTTTTAAAAACTTAGGACTTTGTGTGACAATGAGACACATCTGCTCCTGGCACCACCAATCTACTTTAAGAGGAAGATGAATATTGAAGAGGCTTCTTATGGAGTTTGTTAGCCATTTGGGCAAGAAACTGCTCTTGCCTGGACTGCTTGATGTTATGCTGTATGAACTGAACATTCAAGACCCACAGAAAAATGACTGGTGAACTTGACAAAAGGTGAGATGATCCTTTGGGGTTCCTGCTTCATGAAAGAGTCTGCCAGACATTCTGCAGGACACAGAAGAAAATGACTGACAGATTGCCAGTACAGCTTGAACTGTCTTTGAAATTTCCTGCTTCATGGAAAAGTCTGCTGGATACTATGTGCCCACAGGCTGAAGATGGATGTCACAATGTTGCAGAAGAACTTTGGGTGTGTGTCCAGGCAGCGAGATGTTTCTCAATTCTAGAGTTTTGGAAGTTGCTTACAATGCACTTCCTGTTAACTTGGGTAATATTTTATCCTTCTGGAGTCTTTTATGGATTTGAAGAACAGATAGTTGTAGTTTTCCTTAGTTTTGACAAAAGATAAAGTAGATATAAATATTGTAACTATAATCTCGCTTGATAACTGTGTTGTTGTTTGTAATCTTGGTATGTTAAAGTTAAAACCTTCCTTTTTATTTAGACAGGAAAGGGAAGGTGGTGTGGGATTCCCCTCTGTAAGCTGTGAATACCATTGGTTAATGAATAAAGTTGCTTTGAGACTATTGCAGAGTAGAATAAGGCAAGAAGGGAATTCCAAGCAGATAGATGTAGAGAGAGAGAGAGTAGGCAGAGTCAGAGAGAAGCCACAGGTGCCACAGGAGACAGATGCTGGATGGAACCTTACTGGTAGGCCACAAGATTAATAGAGATGGGTTAATTTAATATGTAAAAACTGGCTAGCAATATGCTTAAGTGACTGACCAAGCAGTGTTTCAATTAATATATTTTCTGTGAGGTTATTTCGGGTCTAAGTAGCCAGGAATGAAAAAATATCCTCTGCCAATAGACTGATGCACAGTGTGGATTCTGGGAAGCATGATATAAAAGATCACGGTGTCTGGAAAAACTCCCAGGAGCTCATGCTGTGGATGGGAGTATGTAAAGCCTGTGTGATACCTGATGCAAGCAGAGACCAATGGCAGATTTTGCTTTCCTGCTGCCACTCTGGAGTGTTAGCGCTGATGTGGGCCTTATCTAGCAAGGGGAAGAACAGCTTCAGGAACCTGGGTCACTCACTCAGATCACACTCCATCTTCAGTAAACCCTTGTGTACAGACCTACTTCTCTCTGCTTTTATTGTCCCTGTCTGTGCAGTGAGACAGGTGTCTGTGAGTGCTACAGACCTATTCTGAAGATCCAGTCTTCTGGAAGGTCAAACGTCTTAGTGGATGGTAAAAAAATGATAATCTATGACTCCACTTACTTATTGACTAGACACCCAATAATGCATCGAGCACTTTGGTGTCTCATTTAATTCCCACAATAACTCCACGAGATAAGCACCGTCATTACGTTTTTATAGATGGAGAAAGTGGGCTGAGATGTCAGAGAATGTACAAATGCAGACAGCTGCCATTAAATCACCATGATTTGCTGGGCGGTGGTGGCGCACGCCTTTAATCCCAGCACTCGGGAGGCAGAGGCAGGCGGATCTCTGAGTTCGAGGCCAGCCTGGTCTACAAGAGTTAGTTCCAGGACAGGCTCTAGAAACTACAGGGAAACCCTGTCTCGAAAAACCAAAAAAAAAAAAAAAAAATCACCATGATTTGCCCTTTGGCTTCAGAGCTTCCATCCCATGCTGGGGCCCTTTTTGTGGATGTCAGGGAGGCACCCCTCAGCTAAATTGTGTGCACACACCCTCTTGGCTCAGTAATGCTCTCCCCTGAGAGGTAGCCCATAGAATTCCTCACCTTCATCTATAATGAGCACCAAAGCAGGTCTGTGCTGCTATAGACATGGGCACAATGCGTTAAATATGCTCTTGCTAACGTGATGAGACCACAAAGCAGGAGGAGAGGTGACAGAGAAGTCGTGGGATAATGAGAAAACTCCACTTACACACATACATAATACACAGTACTAACACATGCTGTGTAAACATGTACAGATAAAAGTGCATGTTTCACAGAAACATATGTGGGGGTAGAGAATTGTGAGTGCAAAGTAAGGGATAAAGTGGACAAATCAACTCATTAAGTCACCATACACTGTGTGCCCCAGTCCCCAGGGCAGTCCTAAGAGACAGAAGTACCACAGAGCCATCACCAGTAGACAGAGCTATGGAGACAGTCCTGGGTCGTGGGCAGCTAGGGAACTCTTTGTTTTAGCCGACTGACATTTGACTGTTGATTATTGCCCCATTGTGCAGAGGATAGTTTTTTCCCCTCCTGCTGACTGCCAGGGCTCTTGTCATTTGTCTTCTAGTGAAAAGTACAAGAAATTTTATGTCCCTGATAGGATGAATTTCTGTGGAGTTCTTATTGGATGCACTAACTCTGGGCTATCTCTTCAGCTCCAGTAGCCCAGAGGCAAAGGGATGGAAGGGAGCTAGACTTTGTTTTTTCTTTGCAATGCATAAGTCATTTTTAACTTCTTAGCACTTTTCTCAAATATTTGTGACTAAATCTCTAACATCCTGTTTATTTTCCTGCCTCTGGCTTCAGTTGTGTGGTCAACTGCTAGAATACGGGATGCTTCTTCTTCTCCAGTCTTTCCCCCTTTTGTCACCTCTCTGGGTTAGTCCTTATTTTTTTTTTATTTAAAGTGGCACTTCATTTACTCTCTTTTGAGTCTCCCCCCCACTGTGAAACAGCAGTAATAATATCATTTATGCACAGAATGTGAGAGTCTTGATTTAAAAATGTACAAACAAGAAGAAAATGAAAGTATCAGCTCTTTCTTTTCTCCTGACTGGATTAGCCAAACTCTTTTCAATAAAACGTGATTGGCTGAGATTAGGTGCTGCTGCAGGCTTTTGAATTGGCAGGAGGGAGACTTAATTGGTGGGGCCATTCCCTCCATCTGCCATGCTCCCCTTTTATTCCTTATGATAGCTCCGAACCTGATTTCTTTCTGATAGCAATCAGGTCCTTTAACCATATCACATATGACTATTATAAAGTGTATATTATTAAGAGTATTTGATTAATATATGTGTTAGTGAGGATTTTCTGGAGGAACAGAACCAATGGCATAATGCATATTAAAGATTTATTTAAACCTCATCTTATGCTAAAATAGCAGCAACAGCTGAATTATATCCCAAGAAGCTGAGAACCTGGTGCTTGCTTGGTCCTTGAGGCTTAGAGCCTCAGCAGTTTTGATATGTTGTTGAAAACCCAAAATGGTCATGGAGAGTCCTTTGGTCCTTACTTTTCAGTGGAAGCCTGGAAACACTAGTTCTGATATCAGCAAAGGAGTTATCATCAGCAGCATCAGAACTGCCACAGGGAAGGGCAAGCAAAGTCAGAAGGTGAGTGGGGAACTGTCCTTCCGCCATCCCTTCGTATCTGCTACCAGGAGGTGCCACTCACAGTTGGGGTTCATCTTCCCACATCAGTTAAGGCGCTCAGAACAATTCTTCACAGAAGGCTCTCTACCAAGGTGATTCTAACTTGTGGCAAGTAAATTCCTATGAAAACCAACTATGATAATCAACTTCCTTCTTTGACACTGATGAAAAATCAGAGAATCAGAAAACAATTATAGCCATCTTGTTTAGCAGAAAACATAGTAAGGATGCCCTGAAAATTATACAACTGAATTCCAGCACCTTAGGTTCATAGTCTCTCATTCTCTGTGAGCCTATTTTACTTAACAAATTCCATAGACTTGCTAAGGACTTTCTTCATGTTACCTGGTTAAGTATACAACTGGCCGAGTTTCTCTTCAAAAACAATATAATATTTGTTCTTTGTATAGATCCTAGAAAACTGAGAACCTTCCCCAACCAAAAATACAATGGCAGCTCATATCAGTTCAACCCAGTGTGTGCCCCGAGGGCCTCTCATGATCCAGACTGTGAGGATCCCTGGGATCAAAATGGAACACTGGGCCATGTTCCCCCCAAAAATACCTGTTCAACAGTTTTAGAAATGCTTCTAAATTGGAGTCAATGCCTAAAACAAACTTGGGGTGATGATAGTTCAGTAGGAGGGAAAATGAGCCTGACCTATGGCCTGTTCTCAAGTTACCATGTCTTGTGTCTTGTCCCTTTGTCTGGACAGAAGTCTGGGTTCCAAATTACACTTATACCTCATAATATTGTTAAGTGTAGCATTTTGCCCTCATTTGGACCTGGCTTTGCTGACAACACATAGATTTCTTCTTCCAGAAGCCATTGTTTGTTCCCAGAACTGCTGACTACATTGCTCAGACATCTAACCTATTTTGAGAAGTATTTCTCTTTGGCTTCTTCCCTTTCACTCACAAAGGTTGATAGTCACATCTTTATGTTGGAAAATGGGTAAACTAAGGCTTAACTCCTGGGTTTGCCGGTAAAAATGATTTATGTGCTTACTTTGTGCGTGTGTCTCTGTGTTTTGGTAGTGTATATCTGTGTGAGTGTGGGTGTCTGTGTGTCTGTGTTGAGTGTATGCCTACATGTGTGTGTGGATGAATGCCCCTGGCTACACCTGTAGATATCAGAGAGGAAGAGAATGTCAGATAATATCTATGACTTTACATGTTTTCATTGTAAACAGAGAGGAAGAGGATGCCAGATGACCATCTCTATGACTCTACATGTTTTCATTTAAAGCAGGGTTTCTCCTTGGACTTAAACCTTTCATTGTCTCTTCTGAGTCAAAAGCCAGCAAGTTCCCGAGATCCTCCTTCTCTGCTCAGAGTAGGGTTATAGTTGTGAAGTGATACTACCCTTGTTGTTTGGGTGCTGGTATCCAACCTCCAGTCATTACAATTGCCCAGCAAGCACTTTGAGTGACCTCTGTAGCCTTACTGGGTTCACGTTTATGAAAGGCTATAGAACACTATTTAATTTACAAGTCATCATGTTAAGTTTTCTTTATGTTCTTAATTGATACACTCAGTTGTTACTACTGTGGGTATATGAAGTTTCCGTTGTTGTTTACAAGTTAATAGTTTAGTGATTATATTACTAGTGGTGATTTACTATCACTGCTTCTGTTCAAAATGGCCTTCTCATTGCTGATTGATATCAGTCATGCTGGTTTTCCTAGTCTCTACTTTCTCCCAGGATGACACAGCTGTGCTCTAATGGCAGATGTGTTGCTTCGGGGTGGCATTAGTTACAAATGGCTTGGCCACTGGCCTTTGATGCTATTATGTACCTATCTATCATTTAGCCCATGTTCTGATTTTCTGTAATCTCAAATTCTGATTGCTAACTGCCTGAAGGAAAGGATCTTCCTGACAGTTTATCACATCTCAAATAAGGCCAACACTGCTTTCATAGAGGTAACTTTCGTCTGCTTGTCATTTCCAAATGGAATGAACTCCGTAGTCATAGAGCATATCAGGAATCTCCCCAAATAACAGAGTGCACACTGTGAAGTTGTCCTGGGAGCCCACATCTTCCATAAGTAACTGGGTTGCAGCAGTCATGTGGCTGGCCACTGCATTTCATATTTGTTCCCACAACAGTAGAAGGTTTTGAGTTCTGACATATAAGGGACTCAGATTTCTTTGGTTATCAATACAATGTTAGTTCCCCCAAATTTTTTTTTGTCTAAATTTGAGTCCAGGACAAAAATGGTTTACACCCCCATTTACTATTTGTCTATGTTTCCATTAAGCTAATGCACACTTCCAATTATGATATATGAGATTTTATATATTATATTTCATTTGACATTATAGGATGTAGCTTTCCTTTCCCACACATTTTCCTGCTTTATTTACTCATTCTCTTTTCACTGCTCTCTGCTGTTTCCAACCACGTGTGTCTTCCTTTCTTCAGAGCCTATTTGATAAAACTACAAATCATTTTTGTTCTATTTGTCAAAACTAATCACTACCCATGACACTGGAGTTGGGGGAGGCGACGGTGTTTATACAACAAGGAGGCTGATAATTTGAAATTGTTAGATTTTATTCCAAATGAGCTGAGGGCCGTTGTTTTGGATCTTGAGCTGAGTTGGACATGCCAACCTGTGTTACTGTTGTAATTGTTCCAGATGCAGTTGCAGAGAAATAACAGCCATAGAAACTCCGAGAAAAACCATCAGTCGGCAGCATCTGGACACAGTCAAATATCCCTGATGAGTAGACAGAAAAATTGAGATTTTAGGAGTGAGTGTGTCTAAGAAACCAGCATTTAGAAAATGGTGAAACAAATTAAGTCAGCATAGAACTTAGTAGTGCAAGAGCCACACTTAAATATCAGCATTGTTATATACTATTTTTGATAACAGTTCACAGAGGGAATATAAAATATTAATGAGTTTGATAATGTATCATTTTCACATTTCTGAAGTGTTCTAGTACTGAAAACCTTTACTTATCCATTTTTCTAATTAGTCACCTTACGTAATTTCACAACTAGAACCAAAGGAGAATTCACTCTACAAATTACATTCTTGATACAAGTTGTGACAGCTACAGATAAGTATAATTTTATAGTGCATCTTATATAGTTGTATTCTATATAAATACCCAGTAGTATTTCTCCTAACTATTGCAGAGGCAATAGCCATTGTATTGTTTATTGTTTTTACATCTTCCACCAGCCAATAAAAGCAATGCATATTCTCTTACAATAATCCTCACTATAATAAGTAATATTGGTTGATATAACTGAAGCATGATTAAATGAAGCATGATTAATAAAAACTCGGGGTCAGAAATTGGGGTTCAACATGAAGATCTGAAAAGCAAAACAGTCAGCCACTGGCTTTTACCTTGACCTCAGTCTGAAATGGCGATCCTGTCTTCTGGAATCTCAGAAGGAGACCGTGTCTGAGAGCTATCTCGCCCCATCTTATATTCCTCTGTAGGGCTGGGGTTGAAGGTGTACACCACTGGGATTAAAGACATGTACCACCCGATTTCTATAACAGCTAGGTGGCTACGGGGATTAAAGGTGTGTGTCATTGTGGCTACGGTGATTAAAGGTGTGTGTTACCATAATCTGGTCGGTAAGGCTGAACAGTGGGACTGTTTTACTCTCAGATCTTCAGGCAGTCTTTATTTATTAAAATATATTTGAAATGACAATACATATAACTTCAAGTCTCAAACTTTGTTTCAAAAATTTTTATTCACATAAACATAAATTGACAAACTGTAGTATGACATCCACATATGACCTATCACCTACTTCCATACAAGTTTGAAGGCTAGGAATGAGTTTTATGTTTTTGATGTTTGAACAAAAGTTGAAATAAAAGACCAAGGTTAACATCTAAAGTGAAGCGAATTGATTCTAGGTGCTGTTGCTATGGAGCTTTATGAAGGCACCCCACTCTGTGGTCTCATGTAAAATGCCTGATCAAAGCACCTCAAAACTGTGAAGATTATTAACAAAAGGAAGAAATGTGGAAAATCCTAAGATAATACCATGAATTGTACTGTGGTATTTCGGTAAGATGTTGAAACATAAGAGGATATTAAGTTAAAATATAAGGAACGCTGTATAAAGAATATGTATGCATAAGTGTGAATGTTAACTAGTAATATATCAATATTAATTTAACACTTATAACAAATATATCCTATTAACTGAGCATGGGATAGATGAGATCCCTACATCTTCTGTACTTCACATTTTTTCCTGATAATCTAAATCTCAAGAAATTCTAAAAATAAAGAGAAGGACAGGGACTGGTTTTATGATGCAGGAAACCAAGTGTCCACTGAAGGCTGAAAAAGCCTGCAACAAAATAGAATGTTCCTATATGATAAAGGTCTTGGAGAGAGCAGGGATACAAGGAACATACCTAAAGGTAATATACAACAAGCCAACAGCCAACAGCCAACATCAAACTAAATGGAGAGAAACTCCCAGCAATTCCACTGAAATCAGAAACAAGACAAGGTTGTCCACCCTCTCCTTATCTATTCAATATAGTTCTTGAGGTTCTAGCTAGAGCAATAAGACAACAAAAGGAGATTAAGAGGATACAAATCAGAAAAGAAGTCAAACTCACTATTTGCTGATGATATGATAGTTTACATAAATGACCCCAAAAATTTTACCAAGAAACTTCTACAACTCATAAACACCTTAAATAATGTAGCAGGATACAAGATTTACTCAAAAAAAATCAGTAGCCCTCCTTTACACAGATTATACATGGGTCGAGAAAGAAATCAGAGATATATCACCCTTCATAATAGCCACAAATAACATAAAATATCTTGGAGTAACTCTAACCAAACAAGCAAAGACCTGTATGACAAGAATGTTAAATCTTTGAAGAAAGAAATTGAAGAAGACACCAGAAAATGGAAATATCTCCCATGCTTTTGGGTAGGTAGAATTAACATAGTAAAAATGGCAATCTTACCAAAAGCAATCTACAGATTCAATGCAATGCCCTCAAAATCCCATCAAAATTCTCACAGACATTGAAAGAAAAATACTCTAAATGGAAAAGCATAGAGCCAAGGATTGCCAAAACAATACTGTACAATAAAGGAACTTCTGGAGGCGTCACAATCCCTGACTTCAAACTCTACTACAGAGCTACAGTACTGAAAGCAGCCTAGTACTGGCATAAAGACAGACAGGAGGACGAATGGAACTGAATCAATACCCGAATATCAATCCACACACCTACAAACTCCTGATTTTTGACAATGAAGCAAAAAATATAAAATGGAAAAAGAAAGCATATTCTACAAATGGTGCTGGCATAACTGGATATCAATATGTAGAAGAATGAAAATAGATCCATATCTATCGCCATACACAAAACTTAAGTTCAAATGGATCAAAGACCTCAACATAAAACCAACCACACTGAACCTCATAGAAGAGAAAGTGGGATATACACTTGAACACATTGGCACAGGAGACCACTTCCTAAATATAACCCTGGTGGCAGAGACACTGAGAGAAACAATAAATGGGACCTCCTGAAACTGAGACACTTCTGTAAAGCAAAGGACATGGTCAACAGACAAAATGGCAGCCTAAAGAATGGGAAAAGATCTTCACCAACCCCACATCAGACAGAGGTCTTATCTCCAAAATATACAAAGAGCTCAAGAAATTCGTCATCAAAAGAACAAATAATTCAATAAAAATGGGGTATAGACCTAAACAGAGAACTCTCAACAGATAAATCTAAAGTGGCTGAAAGACACTTAGGGAAATGCTCAACATCTCCTTAACCATCAGAGAAATGCAAATCAAAACAACTCTGAATTTTTTTATACCTTAAGAATAGCTAAGATCAAAAACACTGATGACAAATTATGCTGGAAAGGATATGGGGTAAAGGGAACACTCCTCCATTGCTGGTGGGAGTGCAAACTGGTACAGCCCTTTTGGATATCAGTATGATGATTTCTCAGAAAATTAGGAAACAACCTACCACAATGCCACTTTTGGGTGTATACTCAAAGGATGCTCAATCATATCATAAGGATATGTGCTCAAATATGTTCATAGCAGCATTATTTGTCATAGCCAGAACCTGGAAACAACATAAATGACCCTCAGCCAAAGAATGAATAAAGAAAATGTCGTACATTTACACAAAGGAATACTACAAGCAGAAAAAAATGACTTCTTGAAATTTATGGGCCAATAAATGGATCTAGAAAATATATTGAGTGAGGTAACCCAGATCTAGAAAGACAAATATCATATGTACTCACTCATAAGTGGCTTTTGGACATTTAGCAAAGAAAAACCAGTCTACAGTTCACAATCCCAAAGAACCTAGACAACAAAGAGGATCCTAAGAGAGACATACATAGACCTAATCTACATGGGAAGTAGAAAAATCTAATATCTCCTGAGTAAATTGGGAGCATGGGGACCTTGGGAGAGGGTTAAAGGTGATGGAAGAGGAAGGGAGAGAAGTTGAGAAAAATATATAGCTCAATAAAAACAATTAAAAAAAACTTACTTGGATTTGCAAAAAATACTAAAGGAAAGCAATATATTCTATATCCAGCTTACAAAAAATGGTAAGAACAAAATTATAATGAGATATTACAACCAAGATTCATTCAAGACACATAAGATAGTCTTAACAAAAGAAAGAACCTTCTGCTGCTCTTCCCTTTTTTTCTAATCTTTGAATTAATTTTTTGAGTCTTATAAATATATGTTGATTAATTCTTTCCTCTTTCAATTTCTTTCAGATCCACATTCTTCCCTAGCCACCCAATTGTTTTTTTTTAATTTCCAACAAATGCTATCTGTACAGCTCCTATAGTCTTGGATGTATGTGGAACATGGCCATCCATCTTAGTTATGGTTTCTGTTGCTGTGAATAGACACCACGACCATGGCAACTCCTATAAAAACATTTAAATGGGGTGGCTTGCTTACAGCTTAGAGGTTCAATCCATTATCGTCATGGTGGGACATGGTGGTGTGCAGGTTGACATGGTGCTGGAGAAGTAGCTGAGAATCCTATATCTAGCATGCAACAGGAAGTAGACTGTCTCACTGGGCATGTCTTGAGCATATATGAGACCTCAAAGCCCATTTCCACAGGGACACGCTTTCTCTAACAAGACCACACCTGCTCCAACAACGCCATACTTCCCAACAGTGCCACTCTCTTTGGGGGTCATTTTCTTTCAAATCACCACACCAACATACCGGGGGCCATACCACTAAAGAGAACTGACTCTCTCTTGCCCAACATTTATCAATCGCTAGGAGGTCCTCAGCTAGGAGAGGGACTCTGACACCCCCTCTGCTGACCAATCTGCAACTTCTTGTTTGAACTTGTACAGATCTTGTGCATGCTGTCAAAAACTGTTAACCGGAGTTTATATGCGCAGCTGCCTAGTTGTGTCTGAAAAACACTGTTTCCTTGTAGTAATCCACTGCCTCTGGCTCTTACACTCTTTCTGCTTCCTCTTTTGCAATGATCCCTGAGCCTTGAGAGGAGGGGGTATGACAGAGGTGTTGCACTTAGGGCTGAGCATTTCACAGTTTCTCATTCTCTACATCTTGATCAGTTGTGGCCTCTGTGTTAATCGCCATCTATTACAAGTAGAAGCATCTGTAATGAGGGTTGAGTGATGAACTAATCTTTAGTTACAATGATAAGGAATTAAAGGTCATTTTAATACTGACCTTCGGAGAATGATAATAGCAGGTGTTCCCCTAGGGCTTATGGTCTGTCTAGCCACAGGTCTTTCATCCCATCGATTGGGTCAGGTATGGGTTTCATCTTGTGGAGTATGCTTTAAATTCAACCGTAAAGTGATTGGTTACTCCCATGATGGCACTATTGCCCCAGTGGGCATGTCTTAACAAGCCTGATATTATTGTAGCTCACAGTCTGATAGTGTGCACAGAACTGTCCAATGCCATGGAACAAGACAGAAGGGGTGAAACTTCCAGGTGAGTTCTAGTTTGCTTTCTTCATATTGGACCACATACTGCCTTCAAAAATAGGGACTTACTGTAATGTTTGGAGGGTAACCAAGAGAACTGGCAATAACCTGTAATATTTGGGAATCTATGGTCAACAATTCCAAAAGAGGTAACCTATTCCTGCATTGGGATTTTTGTCTGTGGTGTCTAGTAGTGACATTGTTTCCCTTGATAGTGTAACTTAACTCCATTTAAACTGTATATAGGGAAGCTTCTGCAGTCCTAGGTTTTCATATGACTTTGAAATGTCTTTAGCGTTTGTCATCGTACCTCACATTTCTTTATGTATTCCACCCTCCCACCTCTCACTCCATTTAATGCTTCCTGCTCCTAGGTTGCCAACATAGTCTTTATCGACATGCAGATATTGAGGGTAAAAAAGGCAGCCTGCTACGGCTAGCATTTGTTTTCTTCCTTTCTCTCACATCACTGTGGAAGGTCACTGGGGTATCCACGACAGCCTTGTTCAGCTGTACATTCAGATTTCCCACAGTCAGCTGTTAATTTACTGGGGTCAGACTACTAATGTCTCTAAGGTTTCTGTCTTGTTGTTTTCCTTCCTTGGGTTCAGAATTTTTTCTTGAGGTCAATTTATCTTAGTTAGTGTTTCAGAGTTTACAACTACTTTAACTGCACACTTATAGTGTATGAGTCAGAAAGAAAATGCAAGTAGCCTTCTATTGTGTCATTGTACAGGATCTGATGTCCTGGCCTGGTGTGCTTTCTTCTCTGCACCTCTCAGGAGTGTCTTAATCTATCTATCTATCTATCTATCTATCTATCTATCTATCTATCTATCTATCTATCTATCTATCATCTATCTATCATCTATCTATCTTTCTCTCTCTCTCTCTCCCTCTCTCTCTCTGTCTATTATTTATAACCTATACTGATTTATATGTCTATCTATCTCTATTCCAGGGTTTTTAGTTGTGGTTTCTGGTATAAATAGTGGAATATATGCCTATTCTACTGGTTCTAAAGTTTTCAGAGTGTTTCCTCTTGAATATATGTAGTTTATAGCAACATATCTACTCGAAAATGGAATACACAAGGAACTGTAATTATTGTAACCATGAGGAATTTAATATTATGACATTAAGAATTCATATTTACAGTGGCAACTTTATGAACTTTCATGATAGCACACACAATCAAACCAGGGTTTCTCTTAGATCTTAAGTCTCTGACGTTGTAATACAATGTTTTGTTTCACATTACAATGATCTCTTGCCCAGAACAAATGACTAACATCCGTTTTTCTAAATGTGGCACTTTGTTGTGGATGCAATTGTTGCTTTTGGAGTAATAGAGGCTGGGGAGAGAGATTGCTCCTGTTGTAATGACACTATCGTTTCTCATGTCATTCTAAGGTCAGGAAACAATGCTTGCACAAGTGTGCTCAATGTCATTGGTATTATATTCTTTCTTTCTTCACGAAGTGCATTATTTTTATGTGAAAATAATAAATACCAATCAAATGGATAATAGATACATGGGTGAATATCTTAGCATTACAAAGTTCCCAGTTTTTAAGGCAAGGAGATGAGTGGAGACAATTTAAAATAACCTATTTCTTTCATAGATGAATAAACCCAAAGTCAGATGTTGCATGTTATGTCCATGTTTTGTTGATCATTTTTCTGGTAGAGCTAAATTTAGTCTTCTATTTCTATGTAACAAAATTGCCATAATATGAAAGAATTAGTAATGTAATGAAAGAATTGTGCCTTCATAACATTTTAGGCATTTTCAGTGTTTCTTCTAGTTACACTATTTCTAATGTAATTACCTAAATCACAATTTAGAATTTTCTTACATTTTCTGGTACAATTAAAATTATCCAAAATATAATGTGTATATATATATATAGTCACTCCTAAGGACCCACATCTGCGTGACCTAAATTTTTAGCTCTACTCAACCTTCTAGGTTTCTAAGGTGACCCCAAGTAGCACCATCATCTGGGACCACATATTCAGTTCAACAGCCTATGGTGGCCAGTGGATATTCAAACCACAATATTGTATGTATTCTGATAGGCAACAGTTTCTGATAGCTTGATTGTTAGTGGACTATTTTTAAGATGATGGGGAATGATGGCGTCTCATTTGCTTCCACAGCTGGATTCTGATGGCATCATCACTATAGAAGAGCAGATCGTTCTTGTTATGAAAGCTAAAGTGCAGTGTGAGCTCAACATCACAGCTCAACTCCAAGAAGGAGGTAATGATGCCAAGACGTGTGTTTTCTTTGTGTTCGTCATCCCTATCTTCACGAGAATTTCAAATAGTCTCCGTAAGTGCTAGGGAGATCTTGTCAAGCATTCTGTGTTTCCATGTGGAAGGGATGTAAAGAGAATGAAGTTATTCCATCGTTTACCACATGCACTTTCCCTTTCTTATGGCGTGTTGACTTGCATGTTGTTGGGAGCCCGTGTGTTGACTTACCCTTGACAGTGCAGTACGCTCAGAGGGTGTAGACTCTGTGGATATTGTCTACAGTCTCAGGTTGTGATCTCAGTTCAAACCAGTCTGTAAGTCATCTTCTACAGAAAACTTTTAGAATAAAATAAATTAATAAATAAACATAATTTTCAGAAAATTATTATTTCTTAAGTTTTCAAGTCATCTCTCAAATATTTCTACATTCAGGTCAGAAATAGGGGTTGATTTACTGAACCCTCTAAATCCCAACTAATTATATGGAACAATGTCCTTAAAGCTATACTTCATATAGTTTGCAGATGGGCATCTGTTTATATTGGTTTGAAATATTCAAAAATTGTGACTGATTTTTTATAGTTGTTATGATCACAGAATGTTGTGATGGTGATTCATTAAAGTGTGTTGAGAGAGGGTTGAAGGGGAGGAGAAAGGCAGGGAGGGGAGCAGAGAAAAATATAGAGCTCCACAAAAATCAATAAAATAATAAAAAAGAGACTTTAATGGCTTTTATTGTAGCCAGTCTTGAATGTCTGTAATTGCTCCAGTTTCCACTGCAATGTTTTATAGACTCTGCCAGGTTACGCTCCTCCCTTATGTTGTTCATATAATCTGTATCCAGAATGATCACTTGACCTATTATTTCTTGAGATACCTGTTTTTATAACAACATGCTGGTGCATTTTTCATTGAAAAGTTCATTAGATGGTTTTCACCTCATATTCTTTGACACTGTTATTAAATATATGCAAGTTTAGAAATTTATTTTCCAATGATAAAATGTTTTATCAATTTAAAGAAGGATTCTATAACTCTAGAGATACTTTTGATTGGAATATTAAAGTCACATATACTTAAATAATCACATTAAAAATAGTAGTATTTAATTAATCAACACCAGTGTATTTTTTTCTTTGTTAGTTAAGTGTAACTTTTTCAATCCATTGAAAATGTTTTAAATGTGATATAATGTACAGCTGTTTGCTGTTCAACTATTAAACATACTTACATTATTATGTACCCAATCTCCAGAAATTTTTTATCTTGAAAATTTATAATAATAAATGTATTTTCAATAAGCACTTATATTTTCATATTATTTTATTAAACTTTCCATATACTTAATTTATATATGTTCACATATATGTATATATTTATATACATACACACATATGTATATATGTATACACACATATATATAGTTTTGAGACAGGACACATAGCTAGGAACTCACTCTGAAGACCAGGCTTGTCTTGAATTTACTGAGATTTACTTGTTTCTGTTTCCCAAGTGCTGAGATTAAAGGCGTGTGTCATTATATCTAGCTAGGAACATTTTATGTGAATAGTTTGCATCCAAACTTTAGCTTAGTTATTCTAATAATCTTTGTGTATCAAACAAATAGTTTAGTCTGGTTATCTTAATTGTGCGTTAACATACAACATTTGAATTTGACTATACCTTCTTATTTGAACTCTCTCTGGGTCCTTTTCATCTCTCCCTCTCTAATCTTCTCTTGAATTGATTGTAGCACTTTTGCTTTTTTGAAGTTTAGATACATTTATCTCACATGTGTGAGTATTTTACTGGCATGGCATGTATGCCATCACATATATGCCTGTGGAGTCCAGAAGAGGATCAGATCACTTAGAACAGAAATTATAGATGACTGTGAGCCACTACATGGGTGCTGGGAACTGAACCACTGATGTGGGATGTTCTTCTGAATTTGTGTTGCTTTTGTTGGTTGATGAATAAAGCTGCTTTGGCCAATGGCTTAGCAGAGTAAAGCCAGGTGGGAAATCCAAACAGAGATATATAGAGAGAGTAAGTGGAGTCAAAGAGATACCATGCCAGAACATTACTAGTAAACCATTGCCTCATGGCGATGCACAGGTGAAAGGAAATGGCTTAATGTAAGATATAAGAGCTAGCTGAGAATATACATGAGCTGTTGGCCAAACAGTGTTGTAATTAACATAGTTTCTGTGTGATTATTTGGGTCTGGGAGGCTCTGGAAAACCACTTTTGCTTATTTTATTCTACTTTGTTTCAACATCTATAGCTCATTGGGAGGATACCTAATTCCTTTAGTGATTACCATAGGATGTTAAGCTAGGTGGTGGTGGTACATGCCTTTAATTCCAGCATTTGCAGGCAGAGGTAGGCAGATCTGTGAGTTCGAGTCCAGCCTGACCTACAGAGTGAGTTCCAGGACAGTCAGGATTATTAAACAGATATACAGAGAAACCCTGGCTTGAAAAACCAAAAAAAAGAGGAAAATAAAATTTAAAGTTTATCATAATATCTTCATTCCATATTACTAAGGCAGATTTGGGTATTGTAGGGTATTGTCACATAGGAGTTAAGTTTGACCTTAATTTTATGTTAGTTTTTCCATCTTCCTCAAATATGTCTTTTTTATATTTACTTACTTGGAATTCTGCTTATTGTGCTATGAGGTTTTGTTGACTTGGAGATGGCATTTTTAGTTGCAATATTAATACAGTTTTGGATATATGGTCCTTGACTGAGATATATCTGTTAGTGTCTGAACATCTGAACATGCCATTCATTTTTTATCCTAGATGCTGTTGCTACTGCTGCTGAATCAGTTTTCAGTCTTTGCTGGTGATCTGTTTCTCCCTGGGTCTTTTTAAGAGCTTCCCCTCTGACTTTTATGATTTCAGTTTTAGTCTGTGTCCAGGTAGGAAGCCATTGGGTTTTCTGCATCTGAGGATCTGTGTCACTAAGAGCTGGCTCTGCAGTGTCTCCCTGGAAGGTTTGGTCCTGATCTGGTAGCACTATTTTGATAGGTTTGGGAAACTTGAGGAGGTGGGCTGAGCTGGAGGGAGCAGGACATTGCCTGTGTTTCCTTGAGTCCCCTGTCTCCCTCACCCCTTCTTTCTACCCTCCCCCTTTCCTTCTCCATCTTCCCTTTCTCCACCCCCTTTCCTTCTCCATCTTCCCTTTCTCCACCCCTCTATGAGGTAAATGTTCTCTACTTCTTCACTCAGCCATGATATTCTGCTTCATTATAAACCCGAGACAACAGAGCACAGGATTTCGGACTGGAACATTTGAAGCCATGGGCCCAAATAATCCCGTCTTGCTCTACGTGTTCTGGTGCTCTCTGGTATTTTGCCACAGCACTGAAAAAATTAACATAGGTGTATTTGGTGATTTGGTGAGGGGAAAGTTATTGGTTTCTGAAAATTTCACCTCCTCCATTCTGTCCAGCAGCACCTGGAGCTTCTTGTAGACAGATGTGGGGTGCCTAGTACCACCTCTCTGGATTCATGCCTTACTTATAGTCTTTTTCTTAGTTTTCCTGTGCTGTCTTGGTAATTTCTTCCAAGTATCTTCAAGTTCCCCAAGTCACTGTTCAGTATTGTGTTATAGTTGGCTTATGAATATTGCTCTGAGCTTTTTAAAAAACCTTCATATCTTACTTTAAGTCTTTTGTACTTTTAACCTTTGAATCTCTTCTTGATTTTCTAGACGTGCTTTTTCCATAATCTGTGTTTATTAATTTGTATACCTAGAGACTTTGTTGGTGAGCCAGGGCTGCTACATTGGTGCCTTGTTTCCTTATGTGCCATAGGAGATATGAGTTGTTTCCTTATGTGCCATATGAGAAATGCGGAAGGACTCAGGGTCTTATTTATGTATTTATTTATTGTCTTCTACAAGACTCCTACAGGAACTACTGACTTAACTTTAGTTTAAACTCAATTTAGACAACGTATTGAATTTGGGCTTTAGTTACAAAATTTTGGGATAAGAATTTTTCCTCTCACTGTTTCTTATTTCAGCTCTAAATTTAGGTGAGTTTGAAAAGGACCTATCTCTGCTGGGAATGATGGTTTCATTTTATATCCACTCACCAGTGTCGCATGTGGTGGGGGTCTTCTCTCAAGGATATTGATTTTATAGCAGGATTGCCCATATGATGTGATAAACTTATCATGGCCTAGGCTTGTATTTCATTACTCAAGTGTAATAAAACCCCAAGATGTTAGTGGGATTTTCTGAGCTAAGACCCTAAATACAGTGATTGATGACCCTATAGAATAATTTCTGGCCTCATATTTATTTCTTTTACTTTATGCTCTATGTTACAGCATAGAAGTAACTTTTATATATTAATTTGGCTTTAATATGTGTGTTCCAAGAGAAGTAAGTCTTCTTAAGTGCCACTCAGAGTATCCCAAATGACACTCTCAATTTACCTTTAAAGAACACCACAATATACAAATTTATTAGAAAGAGGTAGCACATCAAAGAACTTGGAAAAATTATTAATATCCATTAGGGACAAATGAACTGTTTTCTACGATGTTTCAGTGAATGTTAAGCTGTAGTGTCTTAGAGATTACCTAGTCTGTCACGGTCTTCTGTGTCTCTCTAGAAGCTATATGAGTACTATTGTATGTGTTTGGTAGTAACTACTGAAGACCATGGCTATGATCCTATTCTTTGCTCTGTGGACTTAATGGTTTCATGGGAGTGGTAGACATCCTTCAGGATGGTACATAATTTTAACAGCAGAGACATTCACAACTGTGGAACCACTGAAAACATCTCAGTCAGTAAGGGATTAGGGAAAGTTTCCTGGGTGAATAATCATCACATTTTAAATTTCTTCTGCATGGACGGGCTCTGTGGGAGCCTTCTCAGCTTGGTCGATCACCTTCCTGGACCTGGGGGGAGTTGGGAGGACCTTGGTCTTAACACAGAGTAGGGTACCCTGATGGCTCCTTGGCCTGGAGAGGGAGGGAGGGGAGGTATGAGTGGAGGGGAGGGGAGGGAAGGGGGAAGAGGAGGGGAGGGAAGGGGAGGAAGAGGGGAGGGAAGGGGGGGAGGAGGAGGGGAGGAGATGGAAATTTTTAAATATAAAAAAATAAACCATGAAAAAAAATAAAATAAAGAAATATCTAAAAAAATTAAATTTAAAGGGGTAGGAGTTACACGGATAGAGCAAGAAATCCATCCATCCATCCATCCATCCATCCATCCATCCATCCATCCACCCACCCACCCATCCATCCAAACAAACAAACAAGCCTTCAGGAAGGGGGTTAGGGGAGCAAAGGTTAGTAAATATAAATCAGTAACAGACTGTAGAAACATCAGATACAAAATCAAATTATCTGGATGTACTGACTTGTTTAACACCTGACATTTGTGAATATGTGCAAATGTGCATGAATAAATAGTAAAAAGAGAACTCTTTCTTTAAGATCTTCCTTCATACAGAAATAATATAGCGCATTAAATGTGACAAACTTTGAGCTACCTTTCAATGAAAATATTTTATTATATATAGATTAAGCAAAGCATTCTACACTTTAAAGTTGTTAAAGACTAGACCGACATTTTGATTTTACTAGCTAACAAGAAATTTTCATTTTAAATGATCTTAAGGTTGAAAGGCAGATATAAAAATATTTAGAAAGGGGTTATTATGCTTCATGCAACCACTGCAAAGCAATAGCAAAAACAAGGTAACTGAAATAAGCATTATAAAATACCAACAGCTATTAATTCTACATTTTAACTATATAGTATTCTTTTGTATTTCTGAAAAAAACTTGGGGCTGGTGAGATGGCTCAGAGGTTAAGAGCACTGGCTTCTCTTCCAGAGGTCCTGAGTTCAATTCCCAATGCCCACATGTCATGTTCCAAGGGTTTGATGCTGCTTCTCACCTCTTTAGGCACTGCACACATATGGTACAAATTACAGACAGACACATATATACACAAAATTAAATAGCTGAACATTTAAAAATATAATAAGAACATGAAAACTTCTAAATGTTTATCAAAGGAGAGCTGTAAATACAAATACCTAGTCATAAAATTATTGAGGATTTAAAATAAAAAATGAAGGTTTCATTCCTTCTGCTTCTCCTTCCAAGTATGATCTTTCATGAGTAACACAAGAGCTAAAATGATAAAAGCTGGATTTTCTAAATTTTAGACCATTATCTTTAAACAGGGCCGAACAAGCTTCAGTAATGATTAGCTTTGCTTGGGATATAGATGTGAGCCAGTTAGAATTGGTGGTGCTAATTTATAAAAAGGAGAGTGCTGAATCTTTGGTAATTACTTTTGTGCTGAAATTGGACTTGATGGCCAAGAAGTTGTTAATTAAGAGATCCACATTGTATGTTTGAGGTCCAGGTTTCCAAGTCTTTATGACCTTTTGTGAATACTATCATTCTTATTATTAAAGAGCCATCTGAGACATTAATGTGTTCTATAAAAATACTGTTTTGAAGGCTGTTGGTTTTCTGAATCTGGGAGTGAGGTCTATGGAGGTATTCATTCACGTGTCGGGTGGCATCTTGTAGAAACCAGAAAACTATCTCTTTTAATACTGAGTAATTGTACAATGCACTGACTCATAGATTTTTTTTTTTTTTTTTTTGGTTTTTCGAGACAGGGTTTCTCTGCAGCTTTAGAGCCTGTCCTGGAGCTAGCTCTTGTAGACCAGGCTGGTCTTGAACTCACAGAGATCTGCCTGCCTCTGCCTCCTGAGTGCTGGGATTAAAGGTGTGTGCCACCACCGCCCGGCTTGACTCATAGATTTTTACATTTGTATGAAGACTTTAATTCATTGTGTGATGAATTCCCAAACATAAAACGTGACATGGCAGCATGCATTTTCCAGACAGGAAAACAGGACCATGTTTCTGGGTCCAGTTGATGTTGGTTGTGAAGTACATATTGATTGGACAGTAGTGTGAGCCTTCTGAAACAATAACAAGTAACTGGAGATAAACAAGCTTATATAGAAAAAAAGGCTTATTTTGGTGCACAGTTTTGGTTTTATTCCATAATTGATTTGCTCTGTAGCTTTGGGCTCATGGCAGGATAACGTGGCAGAAACACATTACAGAGCAAAGCTATTCAACTCCTGGAAAGAGGAAGGAAGGAGCCCTGGTCCTACTATCCCTTCCAGGGACTGCTCCCAATCACCAGAAGATGAACCACGGGGGCCCTCACACATTAAAGTTCCTACCACCTCCCTATAACACAAGCTGAGACTAAACTTTTAACTCATGGGACTCAGTGGGGTGTTTAAGACCCAGACTTTAGCAATAGTCCATATATAAGAAGACAACATGACTTATTAACAACAAAGTAAATGGGCAGGAAGTCATATGGAATTCTAATGCACTGTAAAAGAAACTGATAGGTGAGATTGACTCCCTGATCAGAGGGAGCAACGAGAAAATCAAAGGACCACCATCACATCCAGCAATAGCAACATCAGCAGCAAAAGCAGATGCTTCAGGAAGAGAAGCAGATACAATGGTCCATCAGAAGCAAGAGGCAGTGGGATGCATTCCTGGGTTGCCTGTGGTGTGTGAAGTCAGGCTGCGACCCTGTGAGGGAAGGGAGGTTGTTTCCAGGAAAACGCCGTCTTCTGTGAGAAAGGTGTGGGTGAATAAAGACCCTTTTCTTCTCTTACTCTCTTCAGCAAGACACAAAACATCAAATGTTTGTTTCTATGTGACAAGGTGACATGGAAAAGTTAATTCCAGGTTGAGGCTAAATTATTACCAGGGATATCAGTGTTTGTATGAGGTTTTAGTGAACTGACTTTCAAACCAAACAACCTGACTTGATGAGTGTTAGCTAGTACTTGTGATAGCAGAAAAATGAGCTCCTAAGGATGTCTACGGCTTGCACATATTGTTATGCCCATGAATGCTATGCTACACAGCCAAAAGGGCCCAAAGGTAGTTGTAGATGGCTTATGCTTATGCATATTAAAATATGGAAGTTGTTCTGGGTTATTTGGGTTTACACAATATATTCATCTAGGTCTTGAAAAATCGAAGAAGAAGGTGGCAGAATGAATTGAATTGTAAGCAGAGAAGAGCCAGAGGGGCTCAACATGCAAGAAGGATCCAGTCAGCACTGCTGACTATGAAGATGGAGGGAGGGGCCAGTTACAGGAACTGTCTTCAGAAGTTGGACAAGTGCGCTGCTAACAGCCAGAAAGAAACCAGTTTCACAATGGAGGATCTGAACTCTGCCAACTACTGAAATGAGCAGGGAAATACATGCACACCTTCAGAGTCTTCAGAATGGAGCTTAGCCTTGTCAGCTCTTGGTTATGGCCTTTGAGTTCATAAGCAAAGGCCTTACTGAGTCAGAGTTCTGACCTCATTTAAAACTGTGAAATTTGTCACAGAAAATGAATGCAGCACTCACGGCAAGTGTCTTTACTGGGGAAGTGGGGGTGTGATGTGGCTGACAGGCTTTCTTCTTAGCAGTTCAGTGTATGACCAAAGCAAAGGAGCCCCAAGAGTTCAGCACTGACAGCGAGCATTTGCTAAGTAGCAGGAGGCTGTGCCTGAAGCATGGCTAACGCACAAGACAAAACAGACAAAAGAGCTCCGCTTGGGTTCCTTCATTCCCACGACTAAGAAAACCATAGGAAAAACCCTCCACATAATACTGGAAGGTGAGGAGACCTGTGGAGAATGACAGTGGGGAAGAGGGAGGAGTGAACTGGGATGAGGAGTTGACATTCGAGAAAAAGTACAGAGCACTGAGGTGACCAGGGGAAATGACACTGAAACCCAGGAAGAGGCAGCTGAGCTGTACCGGGACAAGCCAGCAACAGATCCTGAGTGAGCTGGGGACAGGGAGCTGTGGGGGATTTGGGAGCTGATATGGTAAGAGTAAGTGTGAGTGTGCCATTGGTGTTTGAATTGGGTAAGAGAACACCCAAACACACAGCCGGTAACAGGAAGTAGCTTTACTTGCTAAACAGGCAGCAAGGGCAAGAGAAACTAAGGGTTCATCATGAGCTTGTGGCTTGTGACGTAGACTTGGTAACGTTCTGGGATGTTTGGACTCTCTCCTGCATACATACCATTTCCCAGATGGCCAAACAATCTAGAAAGCTTTCTACACTGAGGCCTACAGTGCAGGGAACACACAACATGTGGTGGGAACTTCACGTGTCTGAGAAGGACTTGAACACAGACTGCTCTAGCTAGGCTTCCTCTTTTTCATAGTGTTGCATTGCTCCCCACAGGTAACCAGGAGCAGCACAAGCACAGTTGTGGGGAGAAGTGTAGAAACCTGTCCTGGAGAGAGGCTTGGGGGTGGGGAGAGAGGAGGAGGAAGAAAAGAAGAAAAAATGGAGGGAATACGCAGTAAGAATGACCTGCTCAAAACTCATCTCGTAACTCTAGATAGAGGTGTGATGAAACTGCATTTGTCTTGAAAAGTGTGGAGGGGTTGGAGAGATGGCTCAGTGGTTAAGAGCACTGACTGCTCTTCCAATGGACCTGGGTTCAGTTCCCACATAGCAGTTTGCAACTGTCTGTAACTCTAGTTCCAGGGGATCTGACAGCCTGGCAGAGACATCCATGCAGGCAAAATACCAATCCACATAAAATAAAAATAAATAAATTATTAAAAAATAAAAATAAAAGAAGAGACATGTAGAGAGCTATGACAGCTGTGTCTGAGGTGAGCACGAGATTCATTTATTAGTAAAATTAGATTTATTAGTAAAAAGAACCTAAGTCTTAAATCACTTTTGTGTATCATGTTCTTCAACAGCAGTTTTTAAAAATCTAAGGTAAATTTTGTAGCTAGGACAGTTGGAAGAAATATGCCACAGCTGTTCACAGTGCTACCAATGCTTCTTATACCTTAACTATTGTTGCTTTTACAGTGAATATACTGGTATGATTTAGCTACTTTAATTTAGCAGATCAGACTCCTGCTAATGTGCCCATGATGAGACATTTGGGGGCATTTGCCTCTCGTCTCTTCTGGTTTAGTTTCCAAACTTAGCAGTTTGTTTTACATTTTATCCCAGGGGCTGAGCTGAAGTTTTATGTGTTGAAAGCATTAGTTTAATATTGTTTTCTTGTCTTTCTTTATTTTCGTTTCTTATCAGAAGGCAATTGCTTCCCAGAATGGGATGGTCTTATTTGTTGGCCTAGAGGAACAGTGGGGAAAATGTCAGCTGTGCCATGCCCTCCTTACATTCATGACTTCAATCATAAAGGTATTGAACTTTCTTGAGATGATTGATTGCAACAGACATTTACTCTCTTCTTTGATGTTTAATAACAGACTTGTGGGGAACTGTGATCTCAGCATCTTTCATGTCTTTCCAGGAGTTGCTTTCCGGCACTGTACCCTCAACGGAACGTGGGATTTCATTCATAGCTCAAATAAAACATGGGCTAATTATTCAGACTGCTTTCTGCAGCCAGATATCAGCATAGGAAAGGTAATGACATTTCTATGTTTTTGAATCCCCGAGGAGAAGAAGAAAATGTTTTTGCACAATTTTTGCTTGTCAGCCAATATATACAAAATCCTTTTTATTCCATGACACAATCAAATGTGGCTGAACTTTTCTCCTGTTTTCCTTACAGTAGAGTTATCTGGCACACACACACACACACACACACACACACACACACACACACACACACACAGTTTATTATACTACATTGTTATATTATTCTATATCATGTTATAGTATATACATACAAATAGGTAGTGAGCAACATGATTCATGATTCATTCTTAATTACTTGTGAATGCCAAATCTCATCCCACTATGTTTCTGAAGGATGTTTTCATCTTAGTGAATGGCACATTTAGTGTGTTTTATCTCAGAAGATTGCATTTGATGATTTCATTTTAAGTGACGAATCAGAGTTGCAGCATTATATTGAGCAAGGTTCAGTGTATAGGTCTTCCAGCACAATATCTTCATTTCATAGACATGAGTCAGCTGTGAACCAGGGAAAGAGTGTGGGCCCAGGAGTCGGTTTGCTGATGGCAGGGTTGAGGGCTAAACTCTGGTGTCCCAGTTACCTATTAGAGTGGTGTGGTGCTGTAACCATGTGTAAATGTGAGAAAGTTATATTCAGGGGCTTAAAACTCACAGTTAAATTCCAGTCACACAGCCCTGTTGAGCAAACGTGTGTGGTGACAAATGACCATGCAGCTGGAATGAGTGTAGCAAGTTGATGTACCAGAGCTGTGGCAGAGACCATAGAACAGGCCATAAAATTGTGGCTCTGTCTGCAGGGTGGACTGTAGGAGGAAGGGTGGTGTTTTGAAAGCAAACGGCCCCCAAAGGGAGTAGTGGCACTATTAGGAGGTGTGGCTTTGTTGGAGGAAGTGTGTCACTATGAAGGCAGGCTTTGAGGTCTCACACATGCTCAAACCACACCCACTGGGACAGTTCACTTCCTGTTGCTTTTGAATCAAGATGTAAGAACTCTTAGCTCCAGCATCGTGTCTGCCTGCCTGCTGCCTTGCTTCCTGACATGCTGATAATGGACTAAACCTCTGAGCTGTAAGCAAGCCAGCCCCAGTTAAATGTTTTCCTTTATAAGAGTGGCCGTGGTCATGATGTCTTTTCAGAGCAATAGAAACCCTGATACGGGAAGTGGTTGAGATGAAGTTTTCTTTGTCTATTCTGTGAACATAGAGCTTCCTTTCTTCTTTTTTTGTGACAAAGTTTCACCACCTCAGTGAGCTCTTTGGTAATTTTCAACCTTTAGTTTTGTACTTCCAGGTTGAAACTCTAAACAGACAATGTGAGATTGCTATGCACTTTACAAGGTAACTCATTCCAACACTGAGGTAATTACTATGAGATGCTGCAAAATCATTTCAGTCTTTGACAGAAAAAAAAGCACTCACTGATAACTAAGTGTGCTTTTAAAATGCCATTAAAATGTGAATATGAAAAATAAGAAAGTTAAAACTCACTGCCAAGTTGTGTGCTTGGTGTTGATCTTTCTTTGTGTATCAAAGACTGACAGACGCTCATCTTTCACAGTGTTTATGTGGCCATTCATCAACATGGATTTATTTACACAGAACTCCAATCTTTCAACCATTCGCCATGATTACAGTGCATTCTAAGAAGTATAATCATAAAGGATGGCTAATAAACCCGGGATAAAGACTGTTTCTTTTTCCCCATTTTAATGTGTGTGTGCATATGTGTGCTTGTGTGAGTTTGTATGTGGAGTCCTGAGGCTGGGGTGGAGGTGCATCCCCAGGCACTCATCCACTTTGTTCATCCAGGTTGGGCCTCTCAGTCAAACCTAGACTTGTCCATATAATGAATCACACTAGCCAGTTTGCTCTGGGAATCTCCTGACTTCTGAGGCTGGAATTACAGATGGCCCCCATGCCTACTGACATTTATGTGGGCTTCTGGGAATTCAAACTCTGGCTCTTATGTATATATAAAACATTATATGATATTACATATAATAGCATATCTATTATTATCTAATAATAATAATATCTATTATTACATAATGGTCTATCTATCATCTATCTATATCTGTATCTATCTAGTATTCCATATGAAAATTATTTGGAAGTTTACTAAGAAGTAAAGAATCTTGTGAGTATTCAGTAATTTTATTTTCTCAGTATAAAAAAATCAAAGGATTGTTCTAGGGAGAAGGCTCAGTGGATAAGCTGCTTAGTTCATGAAGATATACTTCAGCTCTCTAGCACCCATGGAAAACAGCAGGCTGTGTCTGTAACTCAAGGGCTGTGTGTTGAGACAAGCAGATTCTTGGTGCTTGCTGGTCAAACCACTGTAGTCAAAATGGTGAACTCTCGGTTCAGTGAGAGATTGTCTCAAAAATTTACACATACGAAATTGCCAAAGAACGAACTTAATTAACAAAAGAATAATTAAAGTTAATTGATTGGAAACATGGAGAATGCAAGAATGCGGCGAACCCCCCTGGCCAGCAGGGAAGAACGACCACCGAGTCGAGGATTCTTCTCAAATCACGCTTTATTGGAGCCTCTTGGTTAAGGGAGAGCAGGAAGCGAGGGGCCCCGAGCACTAAACGGCAGCCGCTTATATAGGGAGAGTGGACACGGGTCATGCCTGCGGGAGGTTCTGTCTAGAGCCTTGCCTAATATGGAGTTGTTTACTCGGCACTGCAGGGGCTCAGCGCCATCTTGTGATGGTGGCCGGCAAATCGGCTCCCTGCACAAGAAGACCCCCAACACTGACCTCTGACATCTGTACACACGTGGGTGAGCTAACCCCATTAGAACTTGATGTAAGACAGCAGCATTTATAGAAAGTATTATGTAAGCTCTCTCTTATCTAATAGATATATGCAAATTAGAATACAATTATCAATTTGTATTAAACATCTCGAAGGTCTTTTATGAGTGTAGTTTCTTGTTATAAGTAGGAGGTACGCTCTCACAGTAGATTTCCTGGTCTCCTGGTTTGTAAAATCTTTCTGCCCCTTCTTCCACCATGTTTTTAAGCTTCGGGTGTAGGAGTTGTGTTGCAGCTTTGTTACTTGAGGACAGCATGGCTGCCTAAACAAGACTCACCTTTTAGAAGAAATAGATTAAACTATTCTAAAATTTGTGTAGCCTCACAAAAGGACACAGATAGCTTAAACTATTTGGAGTGGTGACAAACCTAGAATATTCATTCTCCAACTTTAAAATGTATCATAAAACTTAGTAACCAGGGAATGGTATAAAAACAGACCTATGGAATTTATAGAGAAGTTAGAAGTGAATCCACTTATTCATGGCCAAGTTTTGAGAAAGGAACCCGAAAACACACAATGAGGAAAAGATAGCCGTTTCAATAAATGATGTTGGGAATGCTGCATATTACTATGCTTAAGAGTACAAGGACTGTTATTTCATGTACAAAAGTAAAGTCAAATGGGCTAATAATGTTGGTATAATTTCTGAAATTTTAAAACTAGTAGAAGAGCATACAAAGGGGAAAAACTTCACCAAATTCATCTGGGTTTTGGATGTGGTCTCCAAAACCATAGACAACAGCAATACAGACAAAAGGGATCCACCCAACCAGGGAAACAATCTGCAGAACAAAGAGACAACCCACAGAGCAGGAGCGCATACACGAGAGCCATAAGGGAATGTATCCATACAGACATGGTACAGCAGACCTCTAGTTCCATCATATGCCAGGTAAGGATAGGAGGATTGTGAGTTCAAAGCCAACCTGGCCTAGTAGTGAGGATATATCAAGATACATACAGAAAAGGACAACTCAATATAAGAAATAAAGCAATTACTTCACAGGCTAAGGATGTAAATAAGAATTTCTCAAAGGATAACAAGCAACAGCCAACAGATGTGAAAACATAGTCAACATTACTAATCAGAACAATGTAAATGATTTATCATCAGAAAATATAAATTAAAACTATAACAATAGATATCCTGTATCTATTCAAACAATTATTACCAAAATGACAAAAAGAAAATTACTAAGAGCTTAGGAGAGGGGACCCAAAGTCAGATGGCGGTGGCGCACGCTTTTAATCCCAGCACTCGGGAGGCAGAGGCAGGTGGATCTCTGTGAGTTCGAGACCAGCCTGGTCTACAAGAGTTAGTTCCATGATAGGCTCCAGTGTTGCAGGGAAACCCTCCCTCAAAAAACCAATAAATAAACAAATAAGAAAGGAAGAAGAAAGAAGGAAAGAAAGGAAGGGAGAAAAGAAGGAAGGAAGGAAGGAAGGAAGGAAGGAAGGAAGGAAGGAAGGAAGGAAGGGGACAGTTTCATATCATTCATTGGTGGGAGTGCAAATCAATACAGCCATTGTGGAAACAATTATTGTGGTTCTTTAAAATAGTTAAAAATTGAATGTTATGTTGTCCAGAAGTCCCACTACTGGGTTCATATCCAAAGAAAATACAATCCGAATATTGGAAACACTTTTGCTTACTCATTCGTGTTCCTTGTAGCATTATTTGATTGTCAAGCTGCAGAGCATCCTCAGAGTTGCTAGGAAACAAAAGCTGTCAGAGCTAACGTGAGAAATAACCACATCCCACCAAGCTGGATTTTAAAAATACCATTCTCAAGCAACAGATAAGTTATCTTTCAAACACTTGATCAAATCGACTTTTATAGAATACTAAATAATTCAAAAGTCACATCTTTTAGAGCACACACAAAGTTTCACCAAGACAGAATTTACACCAGTCTAAATAATCTCTCCATAAGTGCTTGACTGAAATTCTAAATATGGTCCTACCATAAAATGATTAATTAAAATTAAAATAACAAGTACATAAACAATTTCACAAACAGTTGAAAATTACATGACTGAGCAAAGTTCAAACTGAATAAATAAAAGTCTGAAGTACCATATATTATGTGAAATGCCAAATGTGAACCTAGAAAGAAAGTTATAATGTTGATGGGTTAATCAGAATATGAGATCACTGAAAATTTGAAGTTATTCCATGTAAGAGTACAGCTTCTACACTCAGCAGGGTAATGTCATACCTAAAACATTGAATATAATATACAAAATAATAAAGTAGAACTTACAGTTGTTCAAACAATATACAATTTAGAAAAAAATTTTAAATGAAAAATAACAATAGAAAAAGATATTGCATAAAATATACTGGAAATATACAAATCAACTGAATCTGTTAAAATATAATCCAACTGTGTACTACTGATAAAGAACTCACTCAAATATAATGTAAATATGATATAAACACACAATGAAAACTACTCAGCAATTAAGAAAAAACAAATTAGTGATGGATATGACAACTTGGAAGGATTTCAAGGACTCTTTAGTAAATCTTTTAATGTTTCAGTTGGTTTTCATATGACCATGAAAAGAAAATTGTGTGGTGGAAAACAGATTCAAAGTTGCCAGGTTTTTGGATGCTGGGGAAGAAGGGAGTAGACATGACCACATATGTAGTAGATCTTTGCACTGCTAGATGGCTTCTGTGTTTGATTTCAATGGTAGTCGTAAAAGTTTTCATGTGTGATACAATTACACAGATATATTGGTTAGTACATTGCAAAAATGTAGATTCTTGGTTTGCATATCTTAGTATAATTATGTTACAATGTAACTGTTCAAGGACAATAGATAGAGGATACATGAAACAGTACTTATACACGAAACACTATTTATACATGAAACACTGCTTATTCTATTTTCTATATTCTGTGATTCTATTATTTTAAATAAAGAAATTTAGCAGGAAATAAAATATAAATACATGTAATAATATTGAAGATTATCAAAAGCTATTTGTCTCAAAAAGCACACATTTTATAATTTCTGAGTCTAAGATCAGTCTGGAAGAATATGAAGTGTGCGAAGAGAGAAAGCTAATTTGTGGTGACTAACATCAGGATAGTAGTTGTGTGTAGGTGGAGAGTGGGTGGTTTTTACTAGCAAGGGGCACAAATGAACTTGGTGTGTCAAAACCTGTCAAGCAGCTTGTTTTAGACTTGTCCATTTTATAGCATGAAAATTGCAGCCCGCAAAAGCTAGAGAGAACCAGACACAATATTTCAGAAATAATGTAATTGTTTTGAACCATTTTCTTTTGCATATGTTGACTGTCTTTTCCTCTACAGCAAGAGTTCTTTGAAAGCCTCTATGTCCTGTATACTGTTGGCTACTCTATCTCTTTTGGCTCCTTGGCTGTGGCCATTCTCATCATTGGCTACTTCAGGTGAGTAGTTCCCAGTGAGTTTTCTCCTAGAAGGGATGTTCTAATGCCTTCATGTAAAAGATATCAATACTTACAATCTGTGCTCTCTATCCTTTTTCTATTAAAATTTATTTTTTTTTGAGATAGGGTCTCATGTAGCTCTCGCTGGCTTCTGATTCACTGTGTGGCTAATTGTCTTAGCTGGGGTTTTTATGGCTGCGAAGAAACACCATGACCATGACAGCTCTTATAAAGGAAACATTTAACTGGGGTGGCTCACTTATGCTTTCAGAGGTTCAGTCTGTTATCATGACGACAGGGAGCAGGCAGATGTGGTGCTGGAGCTGAGAGAGCCACATTTTACAGGCAATAGCAAATCAACTGAAAGTCACATTGAGGGGAGCATGAGCCAAAGGCATCCCAAAGCCCGCCCCCCCACAGTGACACATTTCCTTCAACAAGACCACACATCCTAAGAGTGCTGCTCCCTTTGGGGGCCATTTTCTTTCTAACCACCACACTAATAATGATCTATCTGATCTTGATCCTCCTGCCTCCACTTGCACAGCCCTGGGATTGCAGTCTAAATACCTTATCTGAAATTTATGGTCATAGGGATTGAATCTAGTGTCATGAATGCTAGGCAGGCACTCAACCAACTGAGCTACATCCCATTCCAATTCCTCTCTTTGGCTGATACAGGATTATTAATGAAACATCGTTAATTGTCTCTGACAATTCATTTTTATGTTTTCTGAAATCTGAAAGCATCAAGTGTGTGAAGTTTTAGGGCTAATAAATTTCTACCTTAGTATATTTGTTTGCAAAGTGGTTGCTACTGTACACAATTTAAC
This sequence comes from Arvicola amphibius, assembly GCF_903992535.2. Taxonomy (NCBI): domain Eukaryota; kingdom Metazoa; phylum Chordata; class Mammalia; order Rodentia; family Cricetidae; genus Arvicola; species Arvicola amphibius. The sequence goes on along the minus strand of NC_052054.1, from coordinate 126,083,256 downwards.
AAAAATTTTCATTCACAGTGGAGTATCTCATTTTCCCCAAATTATTTTGGTACTATTGGACAAAAGTACGTTCTAAATTATTTTATGTCAGCACATAAAACAGTCTACATTTGTGACCAACAAAATTCTATATAATTTAAGTTGACACAAAATTGTGACCAACAAAATTGAACTACAGCAGAGAACAGCATGTTATATTACCATACACATGGTTGTGAGTTTAAGGAGTTGATGGAAGAAGCGGTAGATGGGGCCATAAGTGCCCCGAGGGAGTACACAGTGATTTACACAATGTCAACCAGTGTGTAGTAGTTTTGTAGGACAGAAAATGGAGAAGGAAAGTCTCCTACCGAGACCTCAAGTGATACCTAAATATAGGATGTAAGCAAAGAACAGACAGGGTAGGACTAATCAAACCCATGTGTGAGTCAAGAAATCGTTACCCAGGAACTCAGAATTTATTTTCTGACTTCTCAATTCATTTAGTGAATATGTAGCAGACTCTTACTGGTGGGATAGAAGTTAAGAGATGAGAAGAGAGTGAGCGAGAGAGAGGAAGTTAGTGAAGGAGGGAGGGAGGGAGAGAGAGAGAGAGAGAGAGAGAGAGAGAGAGAGAGAGAGAGAGAGAGAGAGAGAGAGAGAGAGAGAGAGAGAGAGAGAGAGAACATTGTATTGGCCCTGTAGTATAACATAACATAATAGTTAACAGCAAAAATTGGATCCCAACGATGGTAGAATATATTTGAAATGAGTACTCATCAAGTTACATTTTAATTGTAGTCACAAGTTGTTTCTGTAAGAAACCTAATAATGACTTTTCACTTTTGAGTGTACCATGGTTTCCTTTAGTGGGGAGGTGTTTGGGTTTGGTGGGCATGTTTTCTTCCTCTGTTCTAATTTTATCCAGTCTGAATAATGAATGTTTTTTCTTTGCGTAGACGATTGCACTGCACTAGAAACTATATCCACCTGCACTTGTTTGTGTCCTTCATTCTGAGAGCTGTGAGCATCTTTGTCAAGGACAGAGTGGCCCAGGCTCACCTAGGAATGGAGGCGCTGCAGTCTTTGGTGATGCAGGGTGACCTTCAGAACTTCATCAGAGGACCGGCTGTGGACAAATCTCAGTATGTACGTGCTCTCATTTTCTCTCACTATAGGATTTTTATAAATGCATTCTATTTCATATTCCAGCAAACATTTATTAACTTGTACTGGGATCCATCCATCCATCCATCTATCCATCCATCCATCCATCCACCCACCCATCCATCAGCCTGCCCGCCCGCCCATCCGCCTGCCCATCCATCCATCCATCCATCCATCCATCCATCCATCCATCCACCCACCCACCTGTCCATCAGCCTGCCCGCCCGCCCGCCCGCCCATCCATCCATCCATCCATCCATCCATCCATCCATCCATCCATCCATCCATCTATCTATCTATCTATCTATCTATCTATCTATCTATCTATCTATCTATCTATCTATCATCTGTCTACCTACCTTCCTACCTATCTGTCTATAAATAAAACTGTTCTCTCATATCTAGTTACTCATTGGAACTCATTCTTTAAGAAAATTCTGCAAAACACATGGTTGCAATGGAATTTGATGTATGGATCACAGTGGTTGTCACAGATAGTTTCAAAAGTAAAATATCATCAACCAAAACAGATGCTTGGAACGTAAAAGGATACCATATTCAGTTCCCTTTGTACCCATGAAGTCTTGTCCCAACATAAAATCCCAAGGCATGCAAGTTTTCTCTTAAAAGCCCCAGTCTTAGAGTTTAGACTCATATAGTAAGTAGTTCAGTAAATTTGATCATGGGAGATGATCAACCCAGGGTAGCACCTGGTACTTAATTATAGTAGACTGATTTTTCTCTACAGTCTCAGTGAATGGCTGTCTGTGTCTCTGATTCTCTTTGACTCTGTGGTCCTGTTGTGTGATCCTGGCCCAGCCTCTGAGTTGTTTCCCTGGTATTGTGTAGTAAATGTCAGAGAATTGGAGGAAGCAGAGTCTGCAAGGGTGAGCTGAGCCCAGCTCAGATCAGCAGAGCCACGAGTCCTTCTGTCATTCGTCAGATGTGAAATGTTGACTCTTTTCAGTCGTTAACGTTTGATGCGATTGATTTTGCTGTAGTCACATGAAAACCTGAAATGAAACAAATTTGTCACAGAAATATGACTATTAATAATAATTTCCCTCATTTTTTATTCTTCTGTTTTTTCTTGATGATCATACATTATTTTTACAAAAAGAAAGAATTACAAAATTTGGTAACTACTAGAAGAAAAAAGATACTTTTATTTTAAAAACAGAATCAAGTATGAAGTTTGTAGAGACCTATGTTAAGACAACTAGATTCCGGTCTCTTCAATATTCTTAGCATTGTCATTGAATTAAGAAAGTTTTGATTATCAGAAGGTAAAACAAAGAATTTTTTTTTTAGTGGTCTCAAGATGGCGTTAAGAAAAATGAAATGTCCTAATTCAATGCAATTCTGGTTCATTTGTAACAGGTTGGGTGCAAGATCGCCGTTGTGATGTTTGTTTACTTCTTGGCTACAAACTATTATTGGATCCTGGTGGAAGGGCTCTACCTACATAACTTAATCTTTGTGTCTTTCTTTTCGGACACCAAATACCTGTGGGGCTTCATCTTGGTAGGCTGGGGTAAGTACTCGCGTTACCTTTCCTTTGGTTATGGAACTGAGTATATTTTATCTTGTTTGTCACCAGCGTTCCTTCAGCTACTTCCCTAAGCTGATCCCTCTCATCTTACTATATTACTTTCATTTTGTTTCATTGTTTTGTTAATGAAATACATTTAACAAACTTCTGAAACTTAAACTGCGGTTAGTGTTCTTGGGCCAAATTCTCACCAGAGCTCTGTGGAGGAAGCTAGAAAGAACTCATTACTAGCAGTACTTGTTCAAACCTTCCTGGCCCCTGCCTTGTGCCGTGTCTGCCCTGTCAGTGATTTCTTCCTAGCAGTTTTGAAGTTTGAATTTATAAGATACAACATTGTGTCTCTGAATTGTGTTCATAGGGCAAATAATGAGAATGTCAGAAAAGCATCTAGAGTACTGTTTGACTGCATTTAACACATGAAGTTATGAACTAATTATGGAGCCTTACCATTCTGGGAAGGTGATTATTCAAATTACTTTCAGTAGAGTAAACTTAAAATCTTGATCTTTAGCTCACATTCCACAGATTACTTACTAGTACCCGGCAATTACTGGATTAGTCAGGAGACAAAGGAAAGGATACCATGTACTTGTTAAAATTTCAGGGGGAGGAAAGCCTGAAGTGGTCGAACACTTACAGACCGACCTAAGTTGCTGCTTTAACATTTGAATTATGAGTGCTCAGAACTAAATTGGAAGACCTGTTTTCCTCTCCCAATGAAGCAGGCACAATTTCCTTTGCACATTTTGCCTAAAAATTATCACCGTGTCTGAAAACGTGAATAAGGAAAAGGGGACAATGGTTATCTCACCGAAGCCGCAGGATGACAAAAGACCAGCTGGCTAGTACTGTCATAATTTTGAGATGGTGTTTATGGGTAAAGTTTTGTCCATGAAGCCAGCTTGTCTTTTTCCTTTTATGAGTTTCTACATCGATTGTGTGCCTTATGAATTAATTTTTCTCTAATTTATTATGGCTTGATAATGAACAGGTTTAGGCCTCCTCACCAGCTCTTTGTTTGGGCTCTTGCCATTCAGTGCAGTTTGGCTTTGCTTAGTTAAAGTCGAGAGTTGATCACAGTGAAACCTGGGAGACTTGATTTCAGATCTTCCAATGACTGGAAAAAAAAAAAAGGATAAAAGTGACTGGTTTCTAGTATATTTTCATGCAAGCGTAGGATTCTAACTTCCTTTTACGACTTTTGCTCACAATGATTTCTGTCACTGGGATGATGCAGCGGTAAATAAGCATGGTCCTTTGAGATCTCTGTTTCCTGAGGGGGGTTAACAACACACTAAAGCACATACGATCTCCACAGACAAGGATACAGAGCATCTTTTACCCACCATTAGGTCGATTTCATTAGCACAGTCCCACATACAATAAGTCTGTCTTCTGACTCTCTCTTTGCAACTCCAGTCTTTAAAAGATGACCCAGGGCAGTGGTTCTCACCCTTCCTACTGCTGTGACCCTTTAATGCAGTTCCTCATGTTGCGGTGACCCCCCCAACCATAAAATTATTTTATTACTGCTTCATAACTGTAATTTTACTGCTGTTATGAGTCATAATGCAAATATCTGATATGTATGTTACCTGATATGTCACCCTGTGGTGAAAGTGAGAACGCACCACCCTCTGCGTGGTTATGGCTTTGGGAGCTCCGATCCCCTCCAAATGTGCTTTTTCCCTCCATCCCTGCTGTGAAAATTTGACCAAACATCATTGTCTTCAGATTTCCAGGACAGTTGGCCCTTTATGTTATCACTCACTCCTCAAACTGATGAGATGGCGTTATGTAACTTTTCTCAATCACAGTATTTTTTGTGTGCTTATTTTTTCTCTCATCTGCTAATATTATAGGCACATGAGAAAAAAATTCTTGCTCTGAAAGTAAATATGGGTTCTAAATTTTTCTCTTGTTACAGGATTTCCAGTGGTGTTTGTTGTCGCTTGGGCGGTGGTCCGGGCCACTCTGGCAGACACCAGGTTAGTGGAAACCAAAATGGGGTGGGGATAGGGGTTTCTGTGGACTCAGGCTTTTACTCGGTTTCTGTTCCTGATGCTGTCGTCCTTTGGGGAAGTCGCATGAAATTGCCTGGGTGCAGTGGTAGACTCTAATGCGTTGCCCAGCCGCTGTTTAGCTCCTAGGTCAGAGAACAGAAAGGCTCGCAGAGTAGATTCAGATGCTGAACTTCGTGATTTATGTAACCAAACTAAAAACCTATGATGACCAAAACAGGTCTATATCCATCATTCTTAACATTCCATAATCAACTTCTGAGTTTGCTTTTTCATGTTTGTGTGTGTGATACCAGGGCTCGAACCCACGGCCTTGTACTTTCTAGGCATGCAATCTAACTCTAAAACACACCCTCAGGCCTAAGCTGATTCTTTAAAAGCTAGCATTCTTGATTTTTCTCTGCATCTTGGCTATTTAGAAATATGCATACCAGACCGATTTTCAAAAGGTACCTGAAACACTATTGGAAATACAAAAGACATCTCTTCTAGTCTTAAAATTCTATTTATTTAGGTTTGTTTTTGCTTTTCAAGACAGGGTTTCTCTGTGTAGCCCTGGCTGTCCTGGAATTCACTCTGTAGACCAGGCTGGCTTGAACTCAGAGATCAACCTGCCTCTGCCTCGTGAGTGCCAGGATTAAAGGCGTGTGCTACCACCACCTGGCCTAGTCTTAAAATTCTATCAAGTGTTATTAGACTAGGAAGAACTAAGGTAATTGATAAAATTGCAAAGTCAGTACTTTCTGTTTCTTGGTTCTATTTACTTATAAAACGGGCAATACTTTACAGGCTGTGGTTAGTTTTTAATACCGACCAACTTGCGGCTACTTGAAAATCACTGGAGAAGAGAGCACTTACTGGGGAATTGTCTAGATCAGATTGGCCTGTGAGCACGTCTGTGGGAGATTATCTTAATTGATATGGGAGGACCCTGATGACTGTGGGCGGCACAATTCCTTAGGCAGAGGTCCTGAACTATGTAAGACAGAAGAAAGCTCGCTGAGTAGCTAGCAAACAGGCAAGCAGCATGGGAGCATTTGTTTCTCTCTGACTAAGGATGTGATGTGACTAGCTGACTGAGTTCCTCTCATTAATGGACTGCAACCTAGAAATGTAAGCCAAATAAACCCCTATCTCTGTAATTGCTTCTTGTCGGGGGTTTTATCACAGCAACAGAAACAAACCTACTTTGTTCTTGCTTTATTTAGAGGAGATAAAGGATGGCAGTAAATGGGGGATCTGCAACTCCTTTGTTGTACTTTAGCTTCATCATTCAGAAGCAAAGGTGGGTTGTGCAGTAGAAAACACAGAAAAAAGATGCACTCGAACATTTTAATATTTGAGTACTCTCCAGGGCCCAGTCCCTTTTGCCTCCTCTTTTTACTGAATAAGGTGGAGAGGGGGGTAGAAGTGGGGAGGGGCACTGACTTACGCACTATGGTAGGATGGTACAGGTTCCCAGTGTTGATATATAAACACACACACACACACACACACACACACACACACACACTATATATATATACTTTCTAGTTAAACATTTGAGCCTGGAACTACAATGTTCAGAACTTAATTTCTTAGAGTGTTAAAATCTATTTTAAAACATTTGAACAGAGTTACTTTTTCAGCTGCGTATGATGTCGACCACTGAAAAATTAATTTAAAATATGGAGTTATAACATTTTTTTTAAAACTGTCTGAAATCTCACTTGCCTCTCTTCTATGTCAAAAGAGAAAATTTGAAACTTTGACAATCTAACCCATCGAAGTCAAGTTTTTGATGCATTTAGAGATAGCCGATTTTGACCTACCTCCAAATATAATGATTTTGTAGAGTTGGAATTGCATGATTGAATCCCATGTGTTTGGAGACATGATGCTAAAATGTCAGCGAGGCTGAGAAAAAAGCTTGTGAGGATATTATTAAATGCTAAAAACTGAAATGAAAATGTGTGGAATCCAAAAGCCTTGTAGTTGGTACATCAAGACCTTGGTCATAGATGAAGGATTTTGAGAGTAGTGTGATCTATGATATGTGCAACTTAGTAACAGTCTTTTATCTTTCTTGTCTGTTGAATAATGAGAGAGAGATGCCTGTACACAGTGCTGGAAATGTTCAATTCAATGCTCAATGTGCAACTGTAACAATTCTGTGTCTGGATTTCCATTCTGTTAAGATTCCAAGTTGTGCAGACTTCAGCTGGGAGGGACCAGAATTAGTTTGATGTAGGGGTTTTGTTGTTTCTCTATGCTACAGTCTTGCAACATATATGTGTGACTGATATATTTTGGTACCACTATGGAAATTTATATATGTACTTTTATATAGATATTCAAAAGGAAAATAAAATTGCATAGTAGCATATACATTATATTTTTATGAGATAAGTGTGTTGGTGTTTTGGTTCCATTTATTGCTCCTGTGACAAAAGTACCAGACAAAGGAACTTAAGCAGGATATATTTTGACTCACAGTTTGTGGGCGTGGTCTATCATGGGTGAGACGTCCTGCAGGCAGGGCATGAGGTGCCTGGTCCTTGTTTCTGTGGCCAGGGTACAGAGAAGGATGAAAATGGATGCTCTGCTAGCTGTCCTTTTTTTATTCAGTTCAGAATGGTCACCCATTGAATGGTGCCACTCATATTTAGGGTGGGGCTTCAGAAATCAATTACCCACTGAGAAATGTACAGACAAGATGACATGTTTTTCGTAAGTGATTGCAGATTATATCGTGCTGATAATCAGTATTAGTCATTACAGAGTTATGTGACTATGATTAAATACTCAAGACATTCAACTTAAAAATAGGAGGAAGTCTATATTTGACTCTCAGAGGTTTGGACCCATGGTTGTTAGGCCTTCTTGTTGGGCTTATATAGTTCCTCACAATGAGAAGGAGATTCAGGAAATCTGGGAATCAAAAGGAAAAGGGGGTGGAGGCTCTCAATTTCTCCCTCACAGGCCTTCTCCTAACAGTTCAACTTCCTTCCACTCGACCCCACCTTGTAGAGGTCCTACCACCTTCCAGTAATGCCAGACGCTGGAACAAGGCTGTTGACATATAGGATTCTGGAGAGTAATTTAAAATCTAAAATACAGCAATAAGAAAAAAAGAGTATGATGCTTCTATTTTTTTTAGAAAAGCTTAGGCACTGTCAGCACTTACTTAATAAAATAAGTGAGAGAATGCAGGGAAGATCAGAGTCTCAGTATCTCTGTCTTCTCTACTTTATGGTTTTTGGTGACAATGTATAACTTATGCATGAAAACTATACTCTAAAACACATAGTTGTAGATATGAACTAAAATATTTTATTTTATTGTTGTAATAGCATTTCATTGTCAATAAGTTATTTATAAAGTATAATTTCTTGATAATATTATTATCCAGAATTTGAAAAAATAACATTTTATTTCCATAAATTATTTATATCATTTTCTATTGACATAACCAATGCTGAATTTTGTCTGAGTAGAAAAAAATGGAAGCCTTTTATCTCCATGTCTATAAGTTTAAAACAGTTACTTTCAGCATTCATTAAACTTTCAAGTAGAAGCAATTAAAAAAGAAACCTCTGTAATATTTAGTGTACGGCTTTTGCCAGTACAAACCAGAATAGGTGAGGTTGATTTGAGCTTATTTTGGATTCAACTTATTCATATGAATAAACAAATATGTAATGGCCACCTGCATTCTGTAGAGTCTGGGTACTTAGGATATCTTACCACACCCCTGCCATCTCCCTCACTGATCTCTGACCATGTGTTACTTAAATTTTAGTTAGCAATAAGGAGCTAATTGTAACAAATAGCTAAATTGCATGGTATGTTTTACTAACGCTATAAAAATAAACTGTAAATTTAAAGATAAAATCACAAATTGTGAAATGAACACCTGTTGAAATGTTTAACTCCCTATTCAATGACTGTTTGGGAAGATGTTACATTTGCTCAAGTGAGATCTGATTGACCCACTTATACTCAAAAAATTTAATACTGAAGATTTACAAATAAATGCAAAAACTAGTCAAGAGGACACTTATGAGTTATAGTCTATCACCAAAACTGTTTTTATTTCTATGATAAGAACCATTTATGTTCAATTTTCTGTTGTATTTCTATAAATAATAAACTATGAAATAAAATTGCTTTAACATCTGATATAGGGTTTTTTTTTGCCAAAATATTTTAAATAATTTTTTGCTGTGGGATAACGCTCTTGTACACTGTAAAGATTTGTCACTCATATTGGTTTAATAAAATACTGTTTGGCCAGTAGCCAGGCAGGAAGTATAGGTGGGGCAATCAGACTAGGAGAATTCTGGGAAAAGGAAAGGTAGAGAGTCAGTCACCAGTCAGATGCAGAGGAAGCAAGATGAGAATGCCTTCTTGAAAAAAGGTATTAGCCATGTGGCTAAACATAGACAAGAATTATGGGTGAATTTAATTCATAAGAACTGTTAATAATAAGCCTGAGCTAATAGGCCAAACAGTTTATAACTAATATAAACTTCTATGTGTTTCCTTGGGACTGAATGGCTGCAGGACTGGGTAGGACAGAAACTTCTGTCTACACATTTTGATGCTGATAAAACCAAACTACCATTGTGCCACACTTAGGCAACTCTCTCTCTCTCTCTCTCTCTCTCTCTCTCTCTCTCTCTCTCTCTCTCTCTCTCTCTCTCTCTCTCTCTCTCTCTCTCTCTCTCTCTCTCTCTCTCTCTGTGCGTGTGCATGTGTGTGGCTATAGAAACAAGGTCTTGACCTGATCACTATAGAAGTAACTCCCCAATATTATAACATTCATATATGGGCTCCTCATGGTAAGGAGATCAAAACTCACAATGTGTTTTCAGTGGTCTGGACACTTTAGGATAAGAATTTAAAAAACTTGTTTGTTTCTCTAAAAGAAGAAACTGGGGCTACAGTTGATTCTCATTCATTTATTTTTGCCAAATTTTTTCATTAAGCTTCTCTTTTCTTTCTCCCTCCTCTCTTCCTCCCCCTCTCTTCCTCCTCCTCCCTCCCTTCCCGTCCCTTCATTCCTTTCTTCTTTTCTTTTGCACCTCAGGTGTTGGGAACTTAGTGCTGGAGACCGGTGGATTTACCAGGCTCCAATCTTAGCTGCTATTGGGGTAAGTTTAAAAGTTTATGTAGCCTCAATAAATAATAAACAAACAAAATCGCTACAGAAACTCTGGGTAAGTCTTCGTGGTGCATTGCAGTACAGTGGGATTTAGGAACTTTCACGTGTGTCCTGATACTGCTGCAGACAGGGCACCCATCACACATGCGAGTGTTTATAAGTGCAGGGATTCATGACCCTAAATTATGGCTCCGCTCATCAACTGCACCTGGAGTTAACGTTCTCTATATGTGTTAGAGAATGGAGGTGGTGAGGAGGGAAGGTTAGAATAACGGCGGAGCAGAGGAGTTTGGGGGAGAAAGAGCGGTGGTGAGGGCCTCTCCAGAGCACTGCCTGGCTCTTCTGTTGGTCTTGCTTGCTCCATGGACGTGGGTCAGGTCCCCATAAAGAGATGCCTTGCAAGACCCTGTCTACTGGAGAGCAGAGCGAAGGGCTTGAGCTGGAGTGCACTGCGGGAGACCTGTGTGTCTGAATATTTCTACTGCGTATTGCATCTGGGTTGCAGAAGGAAACAAAATTACACAGCTGGGCCAACACGACTCTGCAAAATACTTACTTTTCACTTTTCCAGATGACTCCATGGCATCAGCTTCTCTGTAGTTTGATGAAGAAATTATGCTAGCTTATTATCTTCACTTGATTCTTGCATGTAATACAAGACGATGCGCTTCCTAAACACACAAATGCTAGATAGATGTCAGCACATTAGAAACTAATTCAAAAGCCCAGTTACGACTTTTGCCTTTCTTTGATCATGTTTCTTCTCTCTTTGTTCCTCCCCCTCCATTTCCCTCCTTTCTGCCTTTCTGACCCCTCTGCCCCTTTCCTTACAACTGTCACCCGCTTTCTCAGCCTCAACCATACTGTGTCCAGACAGGCTGCGGTTAATACGTCTAGGCTCGTCTAGACAGCCAGCAGGAGTTTATGTTGCTTATAGGGAAACTGGTAAAATAATAATAATGCAAGTCAAAAAGAACCTCCCCCAAGGCCTGTGGGTGTGGTGCTTACAGAGGGAACCGGAACGGTGCAGGGATAGCTTTAGGATGCCATGGTTTTGTCAAACTAGTCCGTGTGTCTCAGAAGTTCAAAAACTGTGTCTGGGATAAAGGAACAAGTGACTTTAACAAATTGTTGCTTTTTAAAAGTAAACAGAATGCAACCCTGTCAATCGAGTGACAAGCCAGAGCTGCAGAAAGTCTCTGAGACAGCGTTCGTGAACCTGAAGGGAGCAGTGGACTCCACAAAGGGTCTGCTGTTCTCTGCTGACTTCTTTCCTGCTCTTCTACACTGCCACCCCTTTCTTTTCCATATTTCTAGTTTCCCCTCTGAGTGTTTGCTCTTTCATGTTGTTCTGTTGTCTTCTTTTAGGGGCAGCAATGTATATCTCACTACTCTTGTGTTTTCAGTTAATGTTCTAAATGGATGTATTTTGTACAGCAGCGGTTTAAGTTCTCATTGGATAAAAGGAAGGACATTCTGAGTCCATTAGCTCTTTGCAGGATTGTTAGAACTGAAGTAAAGCAGTAGCAATTGGTCATATTTCACAGAAACAAGTGGTTGTTTTTAAACCCAAAGTGTTGTCTGTCTATTGGTTGAAGTTGCTATCTTCTACATGAATGAAGAGTTTGTTTGCTGAGCTTTCTAAGCTAAAATGGGAACTTAGAATTAAGGAATTATAAAATAGGCACATCGATGAAGTAAAGTGGAGGACATTTTCTTCTTCAACTAAAATCACAAAGCAAACTCTCTCTGTCTCGGTGTCTCTCTCTCTGTATGTGTGTATGCTTGAGTGTATTCACTTATGTGTGGGAGAGGTCCTCATGTATGTATATGGATGTCAGAGGTTGGTGTCTGCTGTCTCTTTACCAGTTCTCATCACATTTGTTTAGAGGCAAGCTCTGTCGGTGAACCTGGAACATGTTGCTGATTCATCTAGCTTGATTGACAAGCAAGGTCCAGGGTCTCACATGTTGCTGTTCACCACGTATGCAGACGCCTGGCTTTTTCTCTGTAAATTACAGGGGGTTAACCCAGGTTCTCATGCTTGCAGGGCAAGGACTTTACTCAACAAGACACCATCCAGTCCAAAAATCCTTGGTTACTATGTCCAATATGATAAAGTTATTTTAATCAGTTTTATAAATCATTGAAGACATTAGATAGCAACTTTCTATTCAGTGAGATTGCCTTTGGGGTTCATCTAAGAATTAATTTATTACAATTCAAGGATAAAAGAAGCTGCTCAAATCTTTATGGATTTATTAGTTTGTGAATGTATCAGAAAGTTCTCATCAGGTGCCAGAAATTATACTGGAAATCAATATCTCCCTTATTTCTATCAATTACTTGGAGAAAGTTGGGTTATAAGAGAGAAAATTTATAAAGGCAAGTAGTTGTCTAAGGAAAGAAAAGCCAGAGCTACAAAGAGAAACCCTAAAGTAGCATTTCTAATAAAATAAGGAATTATCCCGAGAGTCAAGAGATTAAGGCATAACAGACAGCCCCCTGAGGAAGTGTCTGCTTGGATAGCCACACTGGCTGTGAAGTTACTGGTGGAGATGGCAGAGAGGAGTCCTGAAAACACAGTCAAGAGTAAGCAGATACACAGCAAACCCCCTTCAGTGTATGTTAGAACCTAGATTCCCCAAGAAATGATTATTTTCCTTCAGTTATGAAGACCAGTACTTTATAAGTAAAATTGGCAGTTAGAAAATGAAAGGTGATTTCATACCTATTTCAAAAGGATGTAGAGATTAATAATAGAAAACCACAAGTGGCTGCTGGTTTGCTTCCCAGCAGCCCAGACCCGAAATAATCACACACAACTATATTAATTGCAACACTGCTTGGCCAATGACTCTAGTGTATTCCTAGCTAGCTCTTACATCTTGAATTAGCCCATTTCTATTATTTTGTATTTTACCACGAGGTTCGTGGTTTACTGTAAGGTTCTCTGGCGTCTGTCTCCTTTGGTGGCTACATGACTTCTCCCTGACTCCACCTTCTTTCTTCTTCTATGTGCTTGGAATGTCCACCTTGCTCTGTTCAGCTAAGCCACTACCGAAACAGCTTTTTTCATCAACCAATAAAAGCAATACTATACAGAGGACTTTCCACACCACACAAGCAAGAAAATTAGTGATTAATGAGGTGGCTTCATTCATTTGTAAAGATTGGTAATGGTCTGGGGAGAAATGCATTGGTTCTGACTTCATGTTCTGTGTGCTGGCATCAGGAACCAAGGATGAGGGATGTTGGGGAGGAAGCTTGAGGAGGTTTTTATGTATCATAAGAAATTGAGACAGAATTCTGCAAGTGGTGAGAACCCAAGTTTCTCACACTGGAGAGCCTTGGAATCAGAGTTCTCGTTCAGAGAGTCCCTTGGAGCATGAAGGAGATTGGCCGTGAGTTAGGTGCTGAGGGCAGGTAGGCTCAGGGGTCATGGTTGTACTGGAGGTTGGGGAGGACCTTCCAGGAGTTCCAGGTTCTTGTGTTCTGGAACAAACAACAGGGCAAAGACTAGTGTTCCCACAGAGTGATAAAGGGTAAGGCCGGTTTCTAGACTAACAGTAGTGTTAATGCTTGTGCATGTCCTTGAGACAGAAAGCTCTCAGCAACTCTTCTTGGCTCCTGACCCCATTGTCCCACAAAGACACTTTGAGGGGTCCTCCTACTGTGCAGAGCTTTCTGCTGGTAGACTCTTCTTTCTTCTCATATGCTTAAAGACTGGCACGCGATTGCTTTGATAGTGTAAAAAAAACCATGAAAATGCGTACTCCAAATGAAAAACTGCCTTACAGTTATATAAATTAGAATCTCAAAAAGTAAGCAAACAAACAGAAATATTTTTTGGTATGAATGCTTCCTGATAGTAGAAAGCTGTATTATGTCTTCAAAGCACAGGTACCTAGATTCTGAAAAAAATGAGCAAGCCTTTATTTTTGTAACTTTTCTGGTGTGGCATTTCATGATTCATGACTCAGTGGTTCACAGAGAAAAACATAAAGTAATATTCCTATCTTTACTTTCATGTTCTTGCTTCTCATGTGAGATCCCATTTTTGAAATTAGCAAATATTTGATATGTACTAACTCATAGGTGGTTTTTAAACACAAAGCAAAGAAAACCAGCCTACAAACCACAATCCCAGAGAACCTAGACAACAATGAGGACCCTAAGAGAGACATACATGGATCTAATCTACATTGGAAGTAGAAAAAGACAAGATCTCCTGAGTAAATTTGGAGCATGGGGACCTTGGAGGAGGGTTGAAGGGAGGAGGGAAGAGGCAGTGAGGGGAGCAGAGAAAAATGTAGAGCTCAATTAAAAAAAAAAGAAAAAAGAGAGAAACTGGTTTCCTAGTTACTTCCAGTGGCAATCCAGCTGGGCAGTCAGTCAACACCCATGTGTGGAAGCCCTAGGTCTCTTCTCACCAAGTCTGTGTGGAGGTATGAAGAGAGGGGGAGCATTGGCACAGTAGTGCATGGCTTGTTGGCATAGCTATATTTGTTCCTTTATAGAGCTATAGGTTGTTTTGAGACAGGATGTTGCTAAGTAGCCCAAGTTGGTCTAGAACTTCTGATCCTTCTGCCTCTATGCTCCGAGTGCTGAGTTTACAGGTACATACCATCAGACTTGATATATATTGTCTATTTTTTTCTGTACCTGGACATGGTATGGATCCCCAGGGAGGTCTGCCTTGTCTTTGGTCATGGAGTGTAGACTCTGGGGCTAGACTGCCTTTGTTAGGATTCTCTCCATTCAAGTTTTACTTTGTGGTCTGTGGTTTGGGTGATATATAACTATCTATTTTGAAGACCAATATAATGAATCATCTCTCCCCTGTTTCCCTCTCAGTTTTACAATTAAAGTTCTTACATTTAAGCCTTTAGTATACTTTGAGATGAGGGTCCAGTTTCATTCTTCTGCATATCGATAGTTAGATTCTTTAACACCATTTATTGAAGAAATTCTCTTTTACATATAGTGTATTTCTCATGTTTTTTTTCTTGAAAATTATTTGACCATAGATACATGGGTTTGCATGTGAGACCTCTAATTCTAGTAGGCCACATGTATTTTTCTTTGATACTGCCATACTGTTTTTTTTTTATAAGTTAGAGCTAATAGACCAAGCAGTGATTTTTTAAAAGATTTATTTATTGGTTATATATACGGCATGTTTTCTTGCACACCAGAAGAGAGCATCAGATTTCATTACAGATGGTTGTGAGCCACCATGTGGTTGCCGGGAATTGAACTCAGGACCTCTGGAAAAGCAGTCAGTGCTCTTAACCTCTGAGTCATCTCTCCAGCCCCCTGCTATACTGTATTGATTATTGTGATTTTGTATAATAGTTGGAATTCAAAGTAGTATGCCTTCAGTTTTGGTCATGCTCAATATTGTTTCAACTATTTAGGACTTTAGTTACTCTCAAATTAATTTTGGGTTTTTTTCTTTTATGACTTCTGTGAAGAATGTATTTGGAATTTTGATATGAATTGCATTGAATATGGGAATCTCTCTTGGTAGTTTGGACATTTCAACAAGTTAATTTCTCCAACCTATTCACATGGGATATTTTCTCATTTATCTGTGTCTTCTTTAATTCTCCTCTGTATTATTTATAACTTCCAGTTTACAAATCTTTTCCTTGGTTGATTACTCACTATCTTATTCTTTTTGTTATTATTGTGGACCAGATTGCTTTCTTATTTTCTTTTCACGTAGTTTAGTGTTTGTGCTGTTTGTCAAGATGTTAGCAGGTTTTGGCTCTGCTCTGGAAAATACGTGGTCAGTCTGCATCTCTCCATGGAGTCCCTGTCTTCATGGGCTTTACATTAGCTGGTTGTCCTGTAGCTTTGCTCTCTGATCATTTTGTTGTTTTACGCTTTTTCTTTTCTTTCCTTTCTTCCTTCCTTCCTTCCTTCCTTCCTTCCTTCCTTCCTTCCTTCCTTCCTTCCTTCCTTCCTTCCTTCCTTCCTTCCTGTTTTGATTACCAAGTACTGTTTTTGTTGTGATGATAGGAATGAGGTTTTACTATGGAGGAAATCTCTCTGTTTTTTTTTTCTCTCTCTCTCTGTGTGTGTGTGTGTGTGTGTGTGTGTGTGTGTCTATCTCATAACAGGCCTTGAATTGGCTAGGTATCCAAGGGTAACTTTGAACTCCCAGTCCTCCTGCCTCTA
Organism: Arvicola amphibius; assembly: GCF_903992535.2. NCBI lineage: Eukaryota > Metazoa > Chordata > Mammalia > Rodentia > Cricetidae > Arvicola > Arvicola amphibius. The sequence goes on along the minus strand of NC_052054.1, from coordinate 126,067,205 downwards.
TTTTCCAAGTACTGGGATTATAGGTGCAGCACCCCACCTGGTTAAGGAGGCACAGTGACAAACCAGAACTTTCTCCTGTTACTGAAATGCTGCCCACAATTTCAGGAAGAAAACACTTTTAATATTAAGTCATGAAGCTAGAATGCCCTGTGAGTGGTGGGTCATTTGCTGAGATTGCAATGCCATAGAAATCTCATTCTCTTTTGTGGCTAACAGAACCAAGCTGTTGCGTAGGTGTTCTTAGGATGAACAACAGCTGATTCTCATCTAGGAGGGCTCGTCAACACCATGAGGCACATATGATCGTCCTAACTTCGCCGGAGTGGCTACCTTTGTTAACTACCTTTATGCAGAGGGAAAGTAAACTTCTCAACACTTTGCGGCAGAAGGTGGCTTTGAACCTTGAAGATGCCTACCTGTAGAAGTTAGGCTCTTTCTCTCCCCAAGAAAACCAGGAGACACTTGTATTTAAAGAACCTGGTTTCAAAACCTTGGTTCCAAGGTTCTGAGAAAGACATTCTTCGGTCTTCAGTGCGATAGAAGACCTACCTGATCAACAGAAAGACTGATTATTTTGGAGCTATGAGAAAGTGCTTAGAAGTCTGAGGAAAAGGAAGGAAGGGAAATCTCCTCCCCCATCTTCGCCAGGGACAGTGAAGCCTCGGAGTTTTAATATGTATTTGTTCGTATCCTAACTAAGTATCAGAAGTCCACCGGTTACTTTGAATGTAAAACCACCTTGCAGTGACTTTTAGGAAAACTCTCTTATGTTTTTGTCCTGGGATTCCAGACCTTTGGGGATTTCCATGCCTGGTATCCTGTATCCTCTAACAGTATAAAAGGAAGAGTGAGTCTAGAACTCCCTCATAGACCCCAGAGAGTTGTCCTTCTTTCTGAGCGATTCTGTGCTCTGAAGATGGTGACAGCGAATATGACACGGTGCTCACCATGGGCTGGGTACAGATGCGATAACAGCCGACCAAGCATGGGCTGGGTACAAGTGCAATAACTAACAGCGGACCAAGCCGCTTCTCTGCCAAGTGAGGAGTGCTGAGAGTGTAATGTCAGGATATACATTATTACCTGGTGGCCTCCAGGAATCTTCAACAGAAACCACGATCCCTGGGTATACACTGAGAACTCTCCTGCTCATGTGCATACTCCTTACATGCTGGCTACCTGAATTTGAACTTGTCCACCTCTGCTGATGCTGGCTTGTTCCACATGCCTTTCTAAGCTTTTGTGTTTCTCTTGCCTCTATGGACTGTCCTAGCTTCAATTAGACCTTTTGGATGGCCCCAAATCTCAAAAAAAATGGAAGGGTTCTCATTGTCAGTTGACTGTCAGCTTGCCCTCTAAGTAGCATGGTGTATGTGAATAAACACAATATTTTCTCTTAAACATTTACATTCTTAATGCATCTTGAGAGTTTCCAGGAACACAGTGGCCACTGGATCAATGACCAACCACCTGTACAAAGTAGGTGTCCTTGGGGACTGGGAAAGAAGAGAGGCAGAATAAGGAAGAGCACACACAAGTGTAGAAATTCCAACTCTTTCTCACCAGATCTTTTTCTGTCTAGGGATGGAAACTACAGCCCTGCAGACAGATGTCACACAGCAGTGTGACAAAAAGAACCCAGCCTGCATTTTGCCCTGTTTATTTCACCTCACTCAAAACATTCCAAATCTGTCTTGAACAATTCTTGTCAAAACAATTTTTCTGTTTTAATGGGTATATTTATACTTTAAAAATATATTTCCTTTACAATATCAGGTTTGTTTTCTTTATGGTCTTTTGTCCAAGTGGGCCATAGCATGATGCAGACAGACCTGTTCACTGTGTGCAATCACCAGAAACGTAGCACAGAATCTTCAAACCAAACTGGGTCCCAGTCCAGCTCTGGGTTTGGCTGTTGTAACAGTGAAGCTTCTCTTAATGGGATGTTTCTACTTCTGAGAACTGAACCAGGTAGAATGAAGTCAGAATTTATCAGTGACATACGGAACAAAGTATGCTCAAGGAAATAAAGGAGTTCTGGGCAGTCAGAAGTGTGTCAGAGAACCCAGGTTTCTGGATGAATTCTGACTTCAGCACAAATGTCAACGTATCAGATTGATTCTGGACAGGTAGGACTGATAACCGAGCATTTTCTTTTTTTTTTCTTTTCTGTTTTTGGTTTTTTGAGACAGGGTTTCTCTGTAGCTTTTTTAGAGCCTTTCCTGGAACTAGCTCTTGTAGACCAGGCTGGCCTCGAACTCACAGAGATCCACCTGCCTCTGCCTCCCGAGTGCAGGGATTAAAGGCGTGTGCCACCACCGCCCGGCTAAGAACCAAGCATTTTCTTGTTATGTTTTGTTTTCCATGCTGAAATATGTAAGAGAGTCAGTCAGTCATTAGAAAATAATGCTTTGTTATGAAATGTATGATGACAACCGAAGAGATTTAATGGCTGTTGGAGATTGGAGTTGTGTGAGTCTCTTCCCCCCACCAGGCTGGCTTTGAACTCACGGTAGCCAAGCCTAGTCCTGACCTCATGAGAGTCCCATTTCTAGCTCTTGAGTGTTGAGATTACGCCCATCTTCAAATGTGACAGTTTATTAAGACCACTGACTTTATGTTGATGAGTATGGCTTTTAAGTTCTCCTATACAGCACCAAAATACAAGAGGAATGTGTTCTAATTAACAACAGATAAGCCAGGCTTGGAAATGGTGCTTGCCCGTAACCCTAGCAGTCTCCAGTCTGAAGCAGGAGGAGCAAAGTTCAAAGTCATTCTCACTGAGCTACAAGGAGAATTCAAGACCAGTTTGGGATACCTGAGAGTCTGTCTCAAAAATTAAAAACTACCAACTAAACCAGAGCAGGGCGTATTCTTAGATGCCGGGGCTTCTGGAGCCTCATTGGAAAGAGCAGGGATGCCTGGTGGAAGAGCAAGGGATGCAGCAGGCAGGGCTGTCAGGCCTGGAAGGAGCAGTGAGTACACTATGGGTAGATTCAGTGAGTCCACAATCGATTCAAGTGCTCAATAAACTGGGACTCCCAGAGACGTTAAGTGCGGTGAACCCCCCTGGCCAGCAGGGAAGAATGACCACCAAGTCGAGGATTCTTCTCAAATCACGCTTTATTGGAGCCTCTTGGTTGAAGGGAGAGCAGAAAGCGAAGGGCGCAGAGCACCAAACAGCAGCCGCTTATATAGGGAGAGCGGACACGGGTCGTGCCTGGATTGGCTACTCGCTCGTCTTTCGATGCCCCCGGCCACGGGATTGGCCAAGATTACTGCGCACTACTGCGCATGCGAGAGGTTCCGTCTACAGCCTTGCCTAATATGGAGTTGTTTACTCGGTGGTGCAGGGGCTCTGCGCCATCTTGTAATGGCGGCCAGCAAATCGGCTCCCTGCAGTTAAGACCTGAGTTTAAGGCCTGCATCAGTGGAAAAGGATTAAACCATAGCTGGAAAAGTATATTTTGAGAGATTGAGCCAACTGCGATGGGGTCCTTTGAGATGGCTTTGAGGATGCTCCTGGTGGGGCAGAAAATGACTTGGGTATCACTAGAAATCTGAGCAATAGTCAAGACGGTACAAAATTGGCCTTGCCCTGTAGTCACATTGATGAATATCTTAAATGTCACCATAGAACCTTTATCCAGAATCTAATGGAAACAGAAGCAGAGATCCACAGCAGAGCAATGAGCTGAGCTCCCAAATTTCAGTCGAAGAGCAGGAGGAGTGAAAATATGAGCAACGAGGCCAAGACCATGTTGGAGGTACCCACTGAAACAGCTTACCTGAGCTAATGGGAGCCCTACAGCTCTGGCCTGACAGTGAGGGAACCAGCATAGGACCAAACTAGGCCAGCTGAGTGTGGGTGACAGCTGTGTGGCTAGGGCAGACTGTGGGGCCACTGGTAGAGAGACCAGGATTTATCCCTATTTGTGCTGGCTTTTTGGAACCCATTCTCTATGGAGGGATACCTTGCTCAACCTAGACATAGTGGGGAGGGCCTTGGTCCTGCCTCAGAGCAATGTGCTAGACTTTGTTAACTCTCCACAGGAAGCCTTACCCTCTCTGAGGAGTGGATGGGGGAGTGGGAGTGGGAGGAGGCGAGGGAGTGGGAACTGGGATTGGTATGTAAAATGAGAAAAGATAGATTTTAATAAATAAATAAAAAATAAATCTGAGATACTGGATTGACAGGTTAGGAGAAAGTAAATGAGAAATAGATAATATTTGCTTGTATTTAAGCATCTCTTCACATGAGGTGTAAGTGAATGGGGCATGTTTTCTGTGCCAGGAATGAAGGCACAGCTGCAAATCATGTAGGAGGTCGTTTAGTAGGTGGGTGGAGTCATGACTAAGCTGCTTTCCCATCTACTGTATGTTGCAGCTTTTCATTAAAAATGTATGATGACACCTGAAGAGATTTAAGGGCTGTTAGAGATTGGAGTTGTGTGAGTCCCTCCCCACACCAGGCTGGCTTTGAACTCACGGTAGCCGAGCCTAGTCCTGACCTCATGAGAGTTCCTCTATTAGCTCTTGAGTGTTGAGATTACACCCATCTTCATCTTTAAAAAAACTCGCATTTTATTTATTTATTTGTGTAGAAGGCAGGTAGGGTATGCACGCACGCTGTGCTTGTATGGAGGTCAGGAGACAAGTGGGGTTGGATCTGTCTACCATGTGGATCCTGGAAACTGAATCAGATAATCAGGCTTGGCAGAAAATGTCTTTACTCCTTGAGCCATATTGATCCCCACCTGTGTGTGTGTGTATGTGTGTGTGTGTGTGTGTGTGTGTGTGTGTGTGTGTGGTATGGTGTGGTGCTGGGAAACAAACTCAGACCTTTGTGTCTGTTATTTGAATACTTTACCAATTGAGCTACATCCTGAGCTGAGATATGAGTTTTGAAAATAAAATAGAAAATTCCAGAGGTATCATGTGGCCAGATTAGGTGATTTTTTTTTATGGAAGACATAATGCCTGTTTTAGAGAGGTTGATGGACCTCCAATACAGCCAGCCCTGTTTGGCTCTGGTGTCTGGTATTCTGAAGACCCTCTGCTTTTTAAGTGATGTACGCTACTCTTGATGCTGGTTCCAGAGACCTAATGCTGTAAGGGAGAATCCATAACCCATGCTGCTGATGTAGCTAAGGAAGGTCAAAGTTGTGTCAATTTGTAACCAACAGTCTGTGCTTTTTATAGCTTTTTGGGCATCAATTTCACACATTCTGTTCATTAAATGATTTCTTTGGCAATCATATGAAACCTGAATGTATTTCTCTGTATAATGTGTTGCCTCACCTTAGCTGAATTAAAATGTGTATGTGCAATAAAGTGAACTTTTTTTTTTATTTTGAAAGAGAGAGAGATAGGGTCTCTCTTTGTGGTACTGGCTGTCCTGCAACTCACTATGTAGAGCAAGCTGGCATCAAACTCACAGACATTGGCCTCTTTCTGCCTGGGATTAAAGGTATGTTACCACTGGTCAAGTGAACATTCTTTTAAAGGAACCAAGGAAAGTAGATGTAACCGATGCATATAACTGCAAACATGTAACCAGTTTGTTAGTGGATGCCACTGGGTGAATAAAACTTCTTCCAGAATCCAGCCATTTCTCCCTTCTTCTCCCCTCTCTTCCCAGATGAGTCTCATTTGTCTGCCTCAGTTTGTGCCTTTAGACACACTCTGGAGTGGCCGTCTTCCTTCCTTCCCTCAGTCCTGAGTTTTCCTTTCACAGGAGGGACTCAGTTGATGTAAACTTGTTTCTCCTCCTTCATCCTCCTCATCCCTAAGGGGATGGGCTGAAGGCTTGGGTGTGTGAATGTAAGACATGGAGGTGGCTTCAGGTAGCCCATCCTTTGTTCTGGGAACTTGCACTGAGCAACCTCCCAGGTCTGCAGGGACAGCACCGCTCCTCAGTATCCTCTCCTCAGTGAGGCAATCTCCACTATTTACAGGGTTCTTAACAGGCCCACTTTGTGAATAAACCCAGCTCTCAGTGGCAGGACGGGTTCTGTTTGGGTAACCCTGACCTTAACCCCCACCCTTTGTTGCAATACTTGTCTGCTTCAAAGTCAAGTGCTACGTATCCACTCCCCTCAGAGACCTCTAAATGCTGCCCAGCCAT